>NW_024063396.1:0-682201 GCF_006381635.1 Hibiscus syriacus | reverse complement strand
TTGTAATCATTCACTTCATTCATATCTTCAGAGTAATAAACTCAGGCATTTACTCTTACTCTCTCTGAGTTCTTTCTTTCTAGCTTTCTAGCTTGCAGCTTTCTAGCCTTGTCGGCTTGATCTCCTTTGTGCTTAAGCCTTGTGGCTTGTGTTACCGATCGGGAGGCTGAGATAGCCTCGGGAGTGTTTTCCGAGTTCTTTCAAAGTGCCAAATGATTCAAGTCTTGGTGACTTAGAAAGTTCCCACAACGCACGTGCTTCAGAGATCTGCTTCAACCCAGGTGGCTTGGATTAGCCCCGATTAAGTGTTTTCCGCATTATTGTTTAACCCTTGAGGGTTTGTTCGTCGCTTAGTGAGCCAGAGACTCACAAGGACGTGGATAAGGCTGACTTAGGCGCCATTTCGACCTGGAAATCGTCTAAGTGCCGCACGAATCGTCTAGCAGAAGTCTAGCCCCGTGACAGGTGGTATCAGAGCGTTGCTGTAGCTGTAGCCCCGACACAAGTGGTGTCAGAACGAGTTGTCGGTGTAAGTAGTTTACCCGTCTGACTAGTAGGGCAGCAGTGACAGAGCGAGTTGTTACTGGCAAACAACGATCGTTTTGTACGTGGTTTGGGGAAGCAAGTCAAGCAAGTCGGAGTGTAGGTGTTGTGGATTCAACAGTGATCCGAGCTTGTCTTGTGACAAGAAGCATTTTAGCGAGGTGATGGAAGCCGTTGTGGATTCAACGAGTGTTCCAGACAGGTTTGTGGAAAGGAAACGAGATGGCACAACAAAAAGGAGTTGTTCCCATAGAGGATGGCGCGGAGAGCCGTGGTGTTGGGTTTGAGCTAGAGAAACAAAGTGTGGGAGTTACCCCAGGATCACTGGAGGTGAGGATCAAAAACCTTGAGAGCTTCACGGAAGAGCCAAGGAGGTCCAAGGAGTTATGGAGTCCCGTCTTGAACAGTTAGAATCCATGAGGGATGGGTTCAAGGATGTGGCGCAACAGAGTCTCCACGTTGGACGTTGATAGAGATGAGTAATGCGCTCAGGTCGAGTTGATGGCCTTGAGGGAAGAGATGGATGGGCTCAAGAGTGAGATACTCATGCGCAAAACAGTAATGAGTTATATTGGTGCGTGCAATACCTTCATCGAAGGATTTAGACCAGGGGTGATGCTTGCCAGTGAGCAAGGTGATACCCAGAGTTATTCGGAAGCCGGAGCTGTAGCCGAGTCAAGGTGCGAGCTTGCAGGAGCCAAGCCAACCGAAGATGAGTCATCCAGACCCATGCCCAAAGATAGTGGTGAAAATGGGGAGACCATGACAAGGGACAGTGGATAGATGGCAGAAAACTCTTCGAGTAGCCAAGAAGTGGTATCGACTGATCGTGGTCGGATAGAGCCATCGGGGAATCATGGCAAGGCCAAGTCCGTGTTAAAGAAGAAGGTGAGTAACAAGCCTCTTAAATGCTACTTCTGTGATGGTCCTCACTTGATAAGAGGATGCCCCGAGAAGAATCGCCTTGCTGCCATTGTCAAGGAGAAGGCAAGTCAAAAGGGGAAGTAGCCGATGATGGTGCGACTGCGGGAGTCGAAGCAGTCAAACCAGGAGCGAGGCTCGGCGCGAATGCTAGGGTGCAGGAAAGCCGAGGGTAAACAAGCGAGATCCACTGAAGTGCTTCATATGTCAAGGAGCACATAGGCCAAGAGTTGCCCAAACAAAGCAAAGCTCGGTGCCAATGCGAGTGGCGAAGCAACTAAGCCGAGGATAAAGAAGCGAGAGCCATTGAAGTGTTTCCGATGTGATGGAGAACACAAGGTGCGAGATTGCACCAATGAAGCAGGGCTCGGTGACAATGCGAGTGGCGAAGCAACTAAGCCGAGGGTAAAGAAGCGAGAGCCATTAAAGTGTTTCCAATGCGTGGACAACACAAGGTGCGAGATTGCACCACCGAAGTAAAGCTCGGTGCGAAAGCTAAGGGCCAAGCTGAAGAGCCGAGGGTAAATAAGCGAGAGCAACTGGAGTGTTTCCGGTGCAAAGGTCCACACATAGTGCGGGAATGCCCAAACCGAATCAAGCAGTCCAAGGGAAAGGACAAGGTCGAGAGTAGCGAGCCTGCCAAGCTTGGTTCAATGGTGTTTACTACTGCCAAGGTTAGTCAAAACCAAAAGCAGAACGGGTTGCCCAAACCCAATTTTGCCAAGGAGCTTTCCAAGGATACCGAGGAGGTAGCCGTTGCTGTTGAAGCTGGAGTTGGCAAAGGACCAAAAGAGTCCGAGACCTTTCAAGAGCAATCGAGCTCAGTGCATGCCGAGAGTGAGGCATGGTCTAAGTTGATGAATCTTAGACATGATGGGACGTTGAAGGAGTATGTGAGAGAGTTCGAGGAACTCATGCTCCAAGTCCCAGAGTTGACTGAAGAAGATGCATTCTTCACCTTCACAGATGGATTGAAGCCATGGCAAAGGCGACGATGGAGAGAAGGGGAATCAAGGAGTTGTCTAAAGCCTTGATAGCCGCCGAGTCCATCATAGAACTTGGATTCAAGAAGACATCAAAGAAAAGTTGAAAGCCGAGGGTAATGGCGAAAATATTCGAGATGAGGGTCAGTCCAACAATGATGAGGAGCAAGGCTCTTCGAGTGAAGCTTGTTCGAGTGAAGTTTGTTCGAATGGTGAGCATTTGAGCATTGATCGTTCAAGTGGTGAGCACATGTCAAGAAAAGACATGGATGATGTTGGCACAAGTAAAGCGAACAAGTGCCTTACACCGAGGGCAAGAAAGGAGCAGACGAAGGGTCACCGAAGTAAGGGGCCACAAGAGTTGCAAGTTTGCCGGATAAAGCCGAGTGGTCCGAGAGGATGGAGAAGCCCAGGATCGAGTTACCCAAGGACATGGGTAAAGATAAGGTTAGCGAGGCTGCGAGACTTGGCTCAATGAACTTGAGTTCTGCCAAGGCAAGTAGAGGCCGAAAGCAGAATAGGTTGATGTGTGCGAACATCAACGTTGCCGAACCATCGGGAGTTGCCTTAGTAGACACAGGGGCAACTGATCCATTCATGTCAAAGAAGGATGCCGACAATCTTGGTTTAAAAGCCGAACCACCGAAGGGGGCAATCAAGACTGGCAATTCTGAAGAAGTTCCAATGGAGCGGAATGTTGTTTTAAGGACTACCATCGAAGAGACAACTGAGAAGTGGTTGATGGAGTCTAAGCCTTTAAGATGATGGGCGAGAACTTGCCACCATGTAAGAGGGTGGAAGTCGCACCGGACTTCAAGTGAGGAAGTTCCGATGCGAGTAGAAACACTAGACTTCCGGATAGAAGTGTTGGTGTGTGGAGTGCCAGACTTCATGGAGTAAGAAGGGCTGACAGTAGAGTAATGTGCTGGGGAAATCGAGGGACATCTCAAATACATTCCAAGTGTTGAGTTTGATTCACCATCGTTGATGAGCATAGGTCGAGGACCTAACCATCTTTTTACGGAGTTATCAAAGGTTGGAAGGGACATCTGAGACTTTCAGAGTTCTTAGGACAAGCGAGTGTTGCCGATGAATCTGAGTTGTCGTGTTGTATGTTGCCGGAATATCCAATTCTTTACCGCTGGATAAAAAAATATCCTTGTTTGGGTGAATGCAAACGGGTAGGATGGATTTCCTACGTTCGAGATGAATGCCAAGGTGTGCTAGATGTGATAAGACATGACGGTGTTAACCAAGGCGAGGAAGCCAAGGTGTTTGTTAAAGCGTCCAAGGTGATCAAGACCAAGTGTTCTCACCTAGCGACGAGGGCGTCGCTAGATCAAGTGGGGGAGATTGTCACAGACTAAACTTTTGGGTCCATGGGCATTGGCGTAAAGGTTCACAGAAGGGGTTCAATTACGCAGACTTTGGGCTTGTCGGGCATGGTGAGTTGGCCTGGTTCTTGGAAAATGCTTGCGGGTCCGTAAAGGCTCGAGATCGTGAAGGATCAAGTCCGAGGCGTCCGAGAGAAGCGACGAGGGTGTTACATGTTCGATGGGGGCAATTTTGTCGAGGCTCGTGGATTCGGACCGAGACATGTGTGAGCAAATTTCTGTAGAAGAATAATACAGAGTGTTGGGCTTGCCCAGAACCATCAGACCTGGCCCGTTCCTTGGAAGATTCCAGAAAGAATATTATTATCCAATAATTAAGGATTTAATTATGGATAATGTTTTATTGAATTCAAATATAGAGAGAGTTCTGTTAAGGTAGGATTCAATGTAAGCCGTCGATGTACTTTGATCTAGACCGTTGGATCTTGAGGGCCTCAACTATAAATAGAGAGCTCCTCCCCTCATTTGTAATCATTCACTTCATTCATTCTCTTCAGAGTAATAAAACTCAGGCATTTACTCTTACTCTCTCTGAGTTCTTTCTTTCTAGCTTTCTAGCTTGCCGCTTTCTAGCCTTATCGGCTTGATCTCCTTTGTGCTTAAGCCTTGTGGCTTGTGTTACCGATCGGGAGGGCTGAGATAGCCTCGGGAGTGTTCTTTCCGAGTTCTTTCAAAGTGCCAAAGTGATTCAAGTCTTGGTGACTTAGAAAGTTCCCACAACGCCCGTGCTTCAGAGATCTGCTTCAACCCAGGTGGCTTGGATTAGCCCCGATTAAGTGTTATTTCCGCATTATTGTTTAACCCTTGAGGGTTTGTTCGTCGCTTAGTGAGCCAGAGACTCACAAGGACGTGGATAAGGCTGACTTAGGCGCCATTTCAACCTGGAAATCGTCTAAGTGCCGCACGAATCGTCTAGCAGAAGTCTAGCCCCGTGACATTATACATCAATCAAACTCATGTTATACCTACGCCTAATGACGAGGCATGTACAACTCTTGAAAGTTACGTATTGAACTTTGATAAGTGGCGGATCGTTTACAATTTTCCTTGCATTATTCTATTTTTAATTAAACAAGTAATTTTTTTATACAATTAGCATTATTGATTGTATCTACAAATAGATATGAGCCTTGGACCGACCTGATCAGCAGCTTTCAGCTAGAGTAGGGATGAAATTCATATAATTTGTATCAAATCTATATAAAAAGGTTTAATATAAAAATAAGTAATTAAATTTTATTTAGAAAAACGTTTTAATATTTAAAGAATTTTTTATTAAAATTAGTTATCTAACGTTTTCTCAGTTATATTTTTAGGTGCCTATCACTTATTTTTAATTTTTTAACAATACAATATTATTTTTAATTAAAAAAATTAAAAAGTTTAATTTATTTAAAAAACCCAACTTTTTACTAAAAATATAAAAACCCCCTAAAACGGTCGTCGACCATCTTCGGCCACGTCGAATGGTTGGATTTTGATCGCAATTGCACAGTCGCTCGAATGGTGGCAACGATGTGGCTTATAGATGTAGAAATTGACCGGAATCGACGAAGAACGATGGCGGTTGTTTAAAAATCGACAAACCTTTGAATACTTCTCTACAGAAAACAGTGGCATGTTACGATGAAAGGTGAACGGGGGTTTGATCGAGGGTCGACACCGGTTCCGTTGATGTTGGCGGTGATTGTCACGCCGTCCAGTTGGCCGACATAGAAGGGGAAAGGGGAGAAGGCACGGGGGAGCTAGGTGTTTGGTTTTTTTACAAAAAATATTTTTACTTTTAAATAAATTCTCAAAATCACTAAAACGTGACACGGTTTTTAACGGTCATTTAATGGTGATTTTTAACGGCGGGCATTTAAAAGTATTACGTTAGAAACATGATGCATCTATTGTTACGAAAAAAATCTTTAGACACTAAAATGTTTTTTAAGGAAAATTTGGACACTTATTTTTATATTAAAACTATAATAAATTATGAGTATAAAGTTGAATTATTATCTTGCGTGGTCATAGTTTCGTATTAACACGAAAGACAAAAGTTCAAGCAAGAGATAACAAAATGTGACTATGTGTTGGAAACTTATAATCGGAAAGATTTGAACTAATTAATAATATTATAAAAATATTAACACGATGTGTATAAACTCTTATTTATTATACATGGATTAAAACGATGTGTTTAAACTACAAGCATAATAAGAGGCAAGAGAAATTAAAATCTAGAATATATTTTGCTTTTATTTTATTGTTTTGTGTCATAGAAGACAAATGTTTCAAAGATTTTGTTACGCCCCTAGAGACTAGGCCGAGACATGTACGCTTGAGATCGGGACAGAGGTTCTCAAGAACGTGTTGGGCGTGACTAGTCTATCAGACTTGGCCCAAAATGTTGAAATTGCAAAAGGGCTCGAGCCTGTTCATACTTACTGTACAAATAAGGAAAGTGGCACCTTATCAGATTGTGTCCACATAGGCAGCACATATATGGCAAGAGACAACAAATCAAAAGAGATTGTGGGGGAATTTTACCATATCAAGTGTGATAAGCCATCCAAGGAAAGAATCAGACTAATTGATGTGATGAGATGGTGGTTTGGGTGCCTTCCCTTAAATAGTGGATTTGATTAGATGGTGATTGATTAAGTTTTCTTGGATACAAAGATTTGTAATTAATAGGGCTCATCTTAGCCATTGATTTAGATTTATCTTAGTCGTTGATGTAAATAGATCTAAGCCATTGATTTAGAGGGAGCTCAACTATAAATAGAGAGTCTCTCCTCCTCATTTGTAACATCTCATTCCATTCATTCTCTTGGGAGAGTAATAAAGTTCTGAGACATTTATTCTATTTCTTGCGTGCTTTGTTCTCAAGTCTCTTTTTGTTGTTACCTCTCTTGGTCGCTAGGAGTAGTCACGCTTGTGTTTTCACTTCCATACCATAGTTCAACCTTTGTGGCTTGGAGTAGCTACATTGGTGTTAAAGCTTCTGTATCTTAGAAGCCTTGAGGGCTTGGTTCCAACCTTAGTGAGTTTGCATGCTCACTAGGCTTAAGTAAGGATTACTTAGTTGCAAAGAAGATCTAGAAGTATCAAGAAGCGTCTAAGGCTGCACGTACGTCAGACCTTAACTCTGATATTGCGATAGTTTGGGCTTAAAGGTTTCGAGGGCGTGACAAATGGTATCAGAGTGAGTTTGTTGTAGTAAACGCCAAGTTTTCAAGTTGGTTTTAAAAGAGATGAAATCATAAAACCAAGAGGAGGTCCCAATTTCTGTTGTGGAAGTCGAGACTCGTGCTGTTGTTGAGAAGAAGCGAGAAAATTGTAGGGATACTCTTTCTTCTTTGGAGAAAATGGTCACCAAGTTGGAGGTATTGGAAAGCCAGACCCGATGAGAGGTGCAAGAGCTTCTCGACGAGTTCAGTGACAAGACGGTTTGTGAATGTGAGTCGATTAGAGTCGAGGTGGAGGCTCTAAGGCAAGAGATAAGTGAAGTTAATAACACCATGGAGGATATAACTCAACGCATCCTAAGGTTGGAGGCTGCTAAGGAGGGACTCGATGCAGAGACTCAAGAAGTCATCAATGACATGGCCGAGAAGGTTGATGAGCAGACGAAGGGTCTCAATATCATGTTTTTTAGCCATGAAAGTGGACATGATGCAAGAGATGAAGGAGATCCAAAGTGTGGTATTGGTTTACAAGGTTGTTGTGATGAATGAGGCGCTAGGAGAAGCACCAACGGTAAAACCCAAGATCGATGTTCCGAAGCCGAAGGAGTTCAGGGGAACCTACTCGACACATGAAGTGGATAACTTTATTTAGAGTATGAAACAATACTTTCGAGGAATGGATGTCGAGGATGAAGCCACTAAGGTAAATACGACTTCCAATTACTTAACTGATGTTGTTCTTTTATGGTGGATACGTAGATACTCTGAGGGGACGGACCAAGAGATCCCAATGAAGAAATGGGAGGAGTTCAAATTAGAGTTCAAGGAACAGTTCTACCCCAAGCACGTCGAACTTGAGGCACTAAAAAAGCTACAACAACTGATGCATGATGGTTCCATTCAGGAGTATGTGAAATGATTCATAGAACTCAAACTGCAAATCCCGACCATGAGCGAAGATGAAAGATTCTACGCCTTCATGGTCGGCTTACAACGATGGGTCGAGATGGAGATCCAACGGATGGATGTCCACAACCTTTCTAAAGTGCTAATCATAGCCGAGGCTATAACACAGTTTGAGATTGTGAAAAGTGATCCAAAGTAGAGATACAAGTGCAATGATGGGGGAGATAGAGAGAAGTCATCGAGAGATGAATCCGAATATCGTCAAAAGAACGAGGGACCGCTAAGGAATGGATGATCCGAATGACTCCATATAAAAGGCAAGTTCAGGTCATCTGGTGACAGAGACAGAGACCAAGAGAAGAACATATAACATCTTACGAGCTACCTTTGTGGGGGCAAGCATATGTTAAGGGATTTCCCGAAGAGGGACAAGTTGGCTGCCATCTTGAGTAAGGAGGACAAGCCAGAGGTAGCCACAATTGGCATAATTAGAAGTATCAAGGCAACCAAGCCGAAAGGAGAAGTAGAGCAACCGAGGTACCACAAGGTGAGGGGTTACATGGTTGTAGGGATCGATCCAAGGTGTCCAAGGAGGTGGACGAGCTTACAGATGATGAGGTTATGAGGCTTGGCACGATGATCCTAAGTTCTGTCAAGGCGAATGGGAGTCAGAAGTAAAAAAGGGTTGATGTATGTGGACATCAATGTTGCGGGACGGTCGAAGAGTGCTCTGGTGGACACTGGGTAACCGATCTATTTATGTCCAAGAGAGCTGTTGATAATCTTGGTCTATGAGTGGAGAAGACAAATGGGATGATTAAGACTTTCAACTCCGAGGGAGTATCAGTTGCTGGAGAGGTACGAAAGATTGAACTACATATTGGGGAATGGAAGTGTGGACTTGAAGGTAGTCCCATTGGATGATTTTGATTTTGTGATCGATCTAAGTTTTCTTGACTGTGTTAAAGCTTTCATTTTCCCCTACATCAATATTTTAACCATCCTTGATCCCAAACAACAATACGTTACGCCTTTGAAACGAGATAAGGGAAAATTGATCAAGGGATTTACAACCATCCAGTTTGTTGAAGATGTTCCAAATGAGGCGAACATCCTGGAAGGGATGATGGGGCCCGAGCTCTCAAAGGAAATAGAGTCACCACTAATGGGTGAGGTGGTAGAGGCGCCTGTTTAAGGTGGAAGATCTACTGCAACAAGGGACACCGAACTTCAAAGGAGAAGTGTCGATGAATGGAGCATCAGACTCTTAGGAGAGAGAAGGGCTGATGCATTTTTTGGGAGAATACAATCGAAAGAGACAAGGTACATCTCGAACACAACTCTTGTGTTGTTAAGTCTAATTTCCCATCTTTAGTGATTCTAGGTTAAGAAGAACCTCACCATAAAATGAGAACAATCAAAGGTTAGAAATGACCAAGGGAGTCATCCAAGCCTTACCAAATGATCGAGGTGGTCCGTTCGGAGGAAAGTGTTGACGGGTAGGAAAAGGTTCCTACAATGGAGGTGTATGTAATGAGACAAAAGAGTACAAGGTTACATGGTGGAAAAATCTAAGGTAAGTACTCTATATGGGGGGACCGTAACAAGCCAAGACCGCGGAAAGAAATCGAGATGGGCAAATCCAAGTACATTCCAATAGTGCAACAAGGGCATCGCTAGGTTTGGTTGGGAAGAATGTCACGCTCCTAGAGATTCGACCCAAGACATGTGCGTTAAAGATCAGGACAGAGGTTATCAAGAAGGTTTTGGGCTTGAGTAGTCCATCAGACTTGGCCCAAAACGTGAAAAGTGCAAAAAGGCCCGGGCTTGTTCACACTGACCATACAAACAAGGAAAATGGAACCTTATCAGATTGTGTCCACATAAGCAGCGCAAATATGGAAAGTGACAACAAATCAAAGAGATTGAGGGGAATCATACCATATAAAGTATGATCAGCCATCCAAGGAAAGAATCATACTAATTGATGTGATGAGATGGTGGTTTAGGTACATTCCCTTAAATAGGGGATTTGATTAGATGGTGATTGATAGAGTTTCCTTAAATACAAAGATTTTTAATTAATAGGGCTCATCTTAGCCATTGATTTATATTGATCTTATCCATCCATTTTAAGGAATTCAACTATAAATATAGGTCTTCCCCACCTCATTTGTACTCACTTTGCTTTTCATTTCATTTAGTGGAATACAAAGAGAATTAACCCAACTCTCTCTTGTTTGTTTGAGTTATCTCCTTCCCAAGTTCTTTTGTGCTTCTGTGTTGTACTAAGCCTTCTAGCTTAGTGTTTTTCAGGCTAACTTAGGTGAAAAACGCCCAAGGTGGTTTTGAAGCATCTAAGGCCATAAATTCCCGAGTTTAAGGCTCCAAGGGCGTGATAAATTGCTCGCACCAGTAATGGAGGTATGTTTTGTTTGTTCTTGAAGAAATTTTTAGGGTCTATCATGGCTTTCACACTGGTGAGTCTTATAAAGATGTTCTTGAAATACTTTTTCATGTATTCTTTGACAACCTCAAAGTTTGACTCCCTACTTTTATTACTACCGATGTCAAGATCTCGGTAGTTGATGAATGTTTCCTTTGGACGACTCAATGCGTACGGGGCCATCACACTATATAACCTTATCGATAGCTCGATGTATCGGCCAACAACGTCAATATCCATTATCAGACTCAAACAATGTCATTCTGTATAGCACTATGAAAAGATTCCCACCATGGAGTGCGAAGGCAGTTTCTGAATATGAAATCTATTCCATTCTCCCGCCATGAGGGTTCATTTGGACGAAGATTTCTTCAATGTCCACCAACGCTTCCCATAACGTCTCTAACCCTTTTTTAGGAATCACAGCTTTGTAATAATCCAACTTGCTCTTGGAAAATGATCGGTCCACTTGCACTCTATTGAGCAACTCATCAATAGAGGTTCCATTCAGAAAACCTGCCCAGTATAAAGTCGATTCGACCCAACTCGTCTCTAAACAATCACTTCTTTGTAAACCCAATTAGGGAAAGTCTTTGTTCATCAATTGTATAAGTTCATTAGTTTTCCCTAGAAAATGGTCGATGAATGAAATGCTAATGATTCTATTATTGCCTTCATTGTTAATAGGTTGAGGCTGGAGTCTAACAAAGAGATCTTTTGGCAGTTTTGGCGTAACTTATTGCCAACAATAAGCGAGCTCCGTTGCGCCTTGTTCCAATATCCTTTGCACGGTGAATATTGTCACCCTACGTGGAACCCGGATCAGCTTGACCCTCAATGAAATGATGATTCTAAAGCTGGTTGTTCCACCTCCTCTTATCGCCCAAAATACATCTTCTCCCATAGATTCACGGTTAAGGATCCTACCATTTGCATCAATCAATTGTGCGTCGATGACATTATTAATGGAGATTTCGTATTTTCTCATAAGAAACCTATAACTACCACCACTAAAGTGTCTACCGATGCCGAGAGTAGTGCAAATACCAAATGGGAACCCATGAACATTACTTTTTTTTCGATTGTTCTATAAAAAAGTTCACCGGTTTTTGCCCTGACCTGAACTCACGCCGTCTCACTCTTCATATCAATATCGATAGAATGGAGATTGAACATGTCGAGAATGACAAATGGCATGCCAGAAGTGTACGAAAGTCCCTCGAAATCATGACCACCGCTTTGAATCCTGACTTCGAAACCGTAGTGCTTGGCGCAAATGACGGTGTCTTGAGCATGAGATGGATGTAGGACAATTATAATTGTAATACCCTAAATTTTGTCTAATGACTAAAATATAAGTTTTGAAAGTTTGGTGGTTAAATTGTAAACTTTAAAAGTTTAGGGACCATAAAAGAAATTTTGAAAGGTTATATTTTTGTTAGCCTTTAAATGAACATTTTGGCTTAAAATAAGGATTTTTGTGGTAATCATTTTTTTGGTATGTGATTTGTGTTAAAATTTATAAAGCGATAAAGGTCGGTATTGAAATCGAATAATTGAATCAAATCGGAATTTTACAAAAATTTGAAGGATGTTAGGAATTGGTTTGAAATATTATTTCCATATTTTAGATTAGATAAATTTGGCTCAGAACAGTGTAATTTTTCAAATTTGACTGAATTGTGAGATTTTAGTGACTAAAATGCAATTTTTGAAAACTTCATGGTCAAATTAGAAAGGCAAAGCCAAGTTTATTCATATTTGACCAAAGAATATTCTAATGGAAGATAATACAATGGCATTTGGAAAATTTTCAAGGTTTATTAATGGTATTTTTATAATTTCTCATTAATTAAATTTTAAATTCAATTAAATTAGATAAATGCATGTGTATTATCCTTTAAATACTATAATACTAAAGATAAAGTCCTAATTTTCAGTTTGTTCATCTCTCTTGGCCGAAACTTACCAAGCTCCAAGGTATGAATCTTTATTTTGATTTTTGGATTAAGTTATTAGATAGAGAATTAACCTACATGAAGTTCTCTATCAATTGATATAATATTTCATAGTGAGGATTCTTGTGTTTAGATTTTATGATTAGGGTTTAGTGATCTTGAAGAATTGATGAAACTTACCAAACTCCAAGGTATGAATCTTTATTTTTATTTTTGAAGATGAATATTTGATTTTTGAATTAAGTTATTAGATAGAGAATTAACCTACATGAAACTATCTATCAATTGATATAAATATTTCATGGTGAGGATGCTTGTTTGTTGAGATTTGATTATTAAAGTTTAAGGGGGTTTAGTGATCTTGAAGAATTGATGAAGGATTTTTATGTTTTTGATGTTGGTGATTATTTTTAAAGCATGTATGATGATTAAAATTAATTGTACATGCATATATAAGGTTTGGCTTAATTAGTTTTTTTTTGAAATGTTGGGATTTGATGTAATTTAATGTTTTGATGATTGAAAATACATGAAATTTATCATAGGAGGTTGAATTCATGCTTGAAATTGAATAAAAAGTCTCCCTAAAGTGACATGGGGTATTCGGCCAGGAAAATATTAAGGGAAAAATGTTGAAAATTTTCCTATGGTTTAGAAATGATATTACAAGTATTCTATGTGAATTGGAGATTGATTTGGAACCTTGAAAGTGAAAAAGGGCTAGTTTACAAGATTTAAGGATTGTGGGATATTATTGTATAAATGTGAGATTTGGAGTATTCAATGATAAAATTTAGTATTGAAATGCAGGAAAATTAAGTTTGAAAGTTATGTGGAACCAAATTGCAAATTCGGTAAAAGTTGGGTTAGAATTCGAAAGGTCCAAAGAAAATGGGGACTTGTTTGTAAATTAGTAAATGTAGAAGTATCATTTAGGTATATTAGGACAATTCTGGAAATTTTGGAATCTTGCTGAAATTTTTGTTTAATTATTAAGTTGAATAAAATTACAAGTTTATAGGTATTGGAGGTTGATTTACAAAGTTTAAGAAAGTTAATGATGAATTTGCAAGCTTTTGAATGTTTAAGTGGTGATTTGAATATTTTATGGACGTGCTGAAAATTTTATGTAATTAATGTGATATGATCATAATAGTGAAGGTCTATTATGAATTTAATGGAAAATTGAGGTGAATTCTAGGAATAACTCAAAGTTAATGGTTTGGTTTTAGAAATTGATAAAAGTCGAGGGATTTAAGTTGGAAATGAATATGTGAGAGCTTAAGAGTATTTTGACAAGTTTGGAATTTTAAGTAAAGTCTGATTTAATTATCGTATTGATTTTTATTTCATAGACTTTTATATTTTTAAGATTCGATTATGTTAGTTTGAGACTAACATATAGTTTAAATATGATTTGTTATGATGTTATATTGTCAAACTACTATAAACCTAGCGATCCGAACGATCCGAAAGGAAAGGAAAAAGTACACGAACAAAGAATTAGCATATAAAGGTTCGGTAGTAAGGCAAATGTGAGTGCAATTTGTTTATTTAATTATTTTGATCTAGGACGACTTGTGATAAGTCAACCTCGTATTATTTATTTCAAAGTTATGAATTATGTTTTGATTTTTGAAATTATATCCGAAATATTTTAATAAGTTTTATGAATGATTTTGGGTATGAATTGCCATGTTATATTTTTTGTGAATATGATCTGAAAATGGTTTTGATATGATTTTTATTAAATGATTATAAATTGAAATAAAAGCCCATTGTATGTTGTATTGAGAGTCATAGGTACAATCAACATGTCATGAAGTGGAGTGATTATATTATGATTCTGATATACTGTGGTGTATCGGTGGGTACACTAGTATTTATTCCAATGGGATTGCACTTTGTGTGCATATTGCAATTTCCGAGTTGACATCACTGTGTGTGCTTATCTGTTCTGATTCTGATGATAGCACTGAGATATTTATTGCGCACACTCATCTGACTCACATACCTTATATTCTCTTAAATATACTTTGGGCTACAAAAATAGAATATGAAAGTTTTGAAAAGTGTCTGATTGGAAAGAAATATTGACTGATTATTCTGTCTGATATAATTTAATATGATTTTATTAAAGTCATAAGATGATTCCTTTCAGGTTTCTGATAAAGATACAACACGAGATATCCAGTTTGAAAATTTTGTTTGAATTATTTTTAAATATTTTTTATATATTTTGATACTTTATATATTTATTCTCACCTTTAAAATTATTGTCTCACTAAGTTGTACTTAGCGCGTGATGATTTTTCATGCGTAGGATATTATAGGAAACCCAACGTGCAGTGAGGAGCCTCCCGAGCATCTTGTGAAGATCATCTATAATATTAGTATCAGTAAGGCATCATCGATGTTTCTTTTGACTAGTAGTAGCATGTATAATTATGTTATTAGCATGCTTTATCAGTTTTTGATTAAATGGTTTGTAATAGTAAATTAGAATTGTTTATTTTGACTAGTTTAATTTATTAGTATTTGGTATGCATAGAATATATAATATTATGTTTTTAAATGAGATGGAAATTCAAGTAGATAAAAATAGTTTCAAAGTTGAAAAATGAATATTTAAAAAAATATTTAGTAATTGTGAATATTGAATATTGGTCAGTTTGATGTGTCATATACGATTCATATTTTTAGATTTTTATGGACTATAGGTGTTACAAGAATAGCTACCGTCTAGAGGTTGTAGACAAGAAGATTAGAAGGTTATTTGCACGTAACTGGTAAATGTATTCGAATGATGAATTGTTGGGCGTTAATATGACATCTGCAATCGGAACTGAGGGGTCGGAATGTGTAGGAAGACATGCAACAAAACTATCAAAATCAACTGAATTGTTAGATGCCACCAATGAAATTGATAACAAAACCAATATCAAAACAATGAAAATGGTGGAAATTGATGCTTTCATTTTTTCCCTGAAAAATGTTGAGATATTTAGATGGTATTGATTCATTTGTTCGTAAGGTTCAATGGCGTATATATAGATATATTGAGGGGAGCGGCGGCTGGCTGCATTGGGATAAACTCAGGCTATCTCCAAGTGAACCAATCCTCTGCCCCTTTTACCTACCTCTATGCATGCCCCATGATTTTCATTAGTCCACGTGTAAGACTAAATTTAATCTATATAACGTTTTTTCTTTTCGTAATTAAGCAATTAATTTAATAATTCAACAATTGAAATAGTTAACCGTATCCAGAAGTAAAAGATGTGACATGTGGACTTTTAGGGTTGTCGAAAGTCCACTAATTAGAAAATACAAGTAAAGGAACTAAAGTAATAGGCACATACGGTAGAAGGAAAAATCATATGTTGTATTAATTTATAGGGTAAAGTAGGCAAATGATCTATCGACTATAGGATATTATCTTGTTGATTCCCCGACTAGTAAAAGTTACAAAGTGATCCCCGATTATAGGATGTTGTTTTGTTGAGTCTTTCGACTATTAAAAGTTACAAATGATCACTCAACTATTCATATATTCCAAACTCTTTCTTTTATGTTAAAAATTTGATGTTAATATCAATTGGACTTTAACCTATTGATTAAGATATAATAAAATATTATCTCAAAATCTCAATTGACAATCATATCACAGTTAGCATGTTAACGTTCAACTTAGACGACCATCAATTTTTTAACCAAAAGGGATGAGTTTAGAACATATGAATAGTCGAGTGGTCATTTTGTTATTTTAATAGTTGAGGGACTCAATAAAGTAACACCCTATAGTCGGATGATCATTTCATAACTTTAATAATCAGAGGACTCAATAAAGCAACATCCTATATGTAACCTCCTATACTCGGCCTGTATGTTTCGACCAAATCTTGGAGACCAAACTAATTCAGGTTAACAGAAGTCATGAACTTTCAGTTTATAACATGCATCGTCAAGAAATCGATCTAAATTTGTAAATATGATATGATCTAAATCTGTAAATAGAATATGAGTTCATAATTCGTACTATAATACAAGTTAAAAGCCCAAAATATGTAAAAACATAGTATCTCAAAGTCCCATATAAATATATATAGAAGATCAACGAAAAATAAATAATATAAATTCTAAAAATGTCCATACGGTGTTCAAAAGGTAAACTTGCCACTAAATGATCCTCTAAGTATCGGTTGTAATCCTAAAAGTTGAATAGATCTGAAAAAGACATAAACTAGAAAGTAAAGTAAATATTCATAATGATGTAATTTAAATTCAGACAACAGTAAACCAATTGACCATTACTAGAAAGATATGACAGGAATTCACACAACTTTACCTTTCGCCGCAGATAATAGGATGGGGATGTTACCCTCCGTAGATATTCCCAGTTAGAAGAAAAGTCAAAATAGGGGTTTAACCCTCTGAAAGAGGATCCTAAACAGAATCAGGGTGGGGATTAGACCTGGAAAATTTGACCTGAACCCGATGACTCGAATTGAGACCCGAAATATACTCGAACATGATGACCCAAATTTGACTCGAAACTCAAAAAATTGAATTGAATAGAAACGACCCAAATTTTAGCCAAACTGAAAGTAACCTGAACTGAAATTAACCTAAATTGAACTGAAACTGGGCTGAATTTAACCAAACCAAAAGTAATCTGAACCAAAAGCAACCAAACTGAAAATAATCTGAACCGAAATTAACCCGAATTTAATTTACCCAAACCTGATCTTTATTACAAAAATATATTAATAATTATATATATACTTGATTTGACTTATACCCAACCCAACCTAAATTGACATGAAGATCCAAAGTTGATCTAAATTGAAAATAATTGATCGGATATTAAGTTGATCTGAAAATCAACCGATTCGATTTGATCCAACCCAAAATCAAATGATCTGATATTGACCCAACCCGATACTCGAACCGACTTGATTAATATAGACCCGAATAAAACCAAAACCCAAAATGACATGACTCGACCCAGACCTGACTTACTATAGACTCAAATAAAATCAAAACCCGAAATGACCCTATTCAACCCAAAACTATCCTGAATTAAGTCTAAACCGAAATGACCTGAATCAAACTCGATCTGAATGCCACCTCTAAATTGGGGATATGATCCCACGCAAAAACAGGACGAGAATATGATCCCATGTAAAAACAGGACAGTGATATAATCCCATGCATGATCAGGATGAATATATAATCCCATGCAGAATGAGGATGGGGATTTAATCCCATGTAGAATGACAGAAATGCATCAATATTCAAATTAATAATGATGCAACATTAATCAAAATTCAAATATATTAGAGATAAATATAATTAGATTACTGTGTATATATATATATTAACATATAGCATATCAAAATAAAATATTAAATGTAACAACATGCCAAAGGGACACATTTATAGTAGCTAATCGATGTCGGCTAAGCTCCACTCTTCCCACAATCGATAGTATTAGGTCCTATGTGTAACACCCAAAATTTTGGTTAGTTACCAAAATGTAAATTTTGAAAGTTTAGTGTCTATAGAGTATAAATTTAGAAAGTTTAAGTACCAAAAGTGTAAATTTAAAAAGTTTAGGGACCAAAAGTATAATTTTAAAAATCTAGGTCTTTTGACCCCATAAATGAATAGTTCACCCCAAGAATGACGTTTTGGTGGGAATCAAATTTTTTATCCGGAATTTATGTTAAAAATTGCAAAGTGTTAAAGTTTGGTAAAATTCGGTAAATCGGATCGAACATAAATTTTGAGAAAATTTGAAGGATATTATATTAAGCTTAGAAATATTATTTACATATTTTAAAATGATGGAAAATAATATGGACCATTGGATTTGAGAATTTATCTCCATGTTCAATTTGGACCATCGAATGAAAATGGCAAGATTGAAATTCTTGGAAAGTTGCTTGGATGAAGTTGTCAAGAGAATAATATTTTGTTCATATTTGACTTTGGAAGATGATAACCAACATGTGGCTTGGTATGGATGTAATTATCAAGTTTCATTAATGGTAAAATTGTCATTTCCTAAATAAAAGAATTTTAAATTCATTTAAGCTTAATAAATGACAAATTAACATGAAATTAACTAGGAATTTCATGAAAATAAGGCCTTCTTCAACCTCCATTTCTTTCTCTTTATAACCTAGGTAAGAGAAATTTTATTTTTCATTTTTGAGCAATTTCCTTTGGATTTTGGATCGAACCGTGAAATAGAAATTTGTTCGATTCAAAAAGCTCTATCATTTGGTACCAGTATTGCATGCTAATCTTGCTTGAATATTAAGTTCCCAAATTTTAGGGTTTATGTTCATGTTAGATTTTTATGAATTGGTGATGGATTTTGAGGTTGTTGAGGCTGTAGAATCATTTCCAAGCTTGTTTGATGATCGAAACCACCTAGAAATGCTATATGATTTTTGGTATTAACCCTAAATTAGGGAAAGTTTATGATTTGATGAAATTGAGTTAGAGGTTTGATTATAGAGTTTTAAAATATTGAATAGAGGTTGTTTCTTGCTCAAATCAAATTCAAATAAAGTGAAATCATGAAACCCTACCCCTTAACATTCGGCCTAAGCTTTTGGAAGTGAGAAAAATTACGGAAAAATTATACAAGGGTTAGAAATGATGTAAGAATGATCCTACAAGCTATAGAAAGTTATTTGGACCAATTTCTAATTTTGAGAAAGTTGGGAGACCTATTTGGCAATCTTGAAAAGTTATGGGGTTGATGTGTAATTATTCAATACATGAAGTACTATACTGGAAATTAATTTTATAGTGATGAATTTGGTGTTAGAATGTGAAATTTGACTATTTGGGGAAGTTGTCAAAGTTTGAGTAATAAATGGCAAATATTGAGATAGTTAGTGACTTAAGTGGTAACAATGGAATTTTTTAGGTATTGGGCTGGAAATTTAATTAAGTTGTTTGAGACTTGAATTGAAGTAAAAGGGAAAATGACTATTTAGAATAAAATGGAAAAGTTGAGATGAATTCTAAAAGAATTCATAATTAGTAGTTAAAATGGAAAGTTGAAAAAGGTTATGTGAAGTTTGGGTGAATTTGGATAAAAAGGACTTGAATGGTCAACTTAAAGTGTTAAAGTCAATATTTATGTTATGACATGGAATTAGTATCGAATAGGCATCAAAAGATTTTTAGGAATTTATTTTCTATTGTGTGCCTATGTTAGTGAGATTTTAACATGTAGTTTGAAATGTACATGTTTTGTAAATGATGTTCATTTAAATTGCGTGCAAGATCAAGCAATGTTAAAGCTAAGGAGAGCTTAAGGATGAAATGCGAATTTCTAAGGAAAGTTGCAAGCTAATGACTCCAGGACAGTGCATATTTAATTTGTATTTTTGATATAATGCAAACATTGGCTTGTGATGAGCCAGTGACGGAGTGACTATGGTAAGTAGTGACTCATAAATGTTATGAAATTTTGTGATTCATGCATATATGTTAATTTGGTATGCTAATAGAATTAGTGAATAAGCTGAAAATATAAGTTAGTGAAATATGCCCATATTTGTGTTCTGAACAGTAAGTTTAGAAAATCATCATAAATTTTATTAAATTATTAGGGGATTATTTTTATGTCGTTGGATTTTTATATCAGTCTAGTATTTTTGAGAACAAATGGAAACTAGGTTCAAGAAGTATACAAAAAGATATGAATTTTTAATAGACGATATGTCAGAAAATAGGGCAGCAGATTCTTCTCAAAACAACTTCTGTAAGTCAACATTGAAAAATCACTATAAATTGTACAAGATGAACTAGAAGGAGTGACTTATATGGTTAGATTCATATTCAAGTTTAGTTTCCATTGATATAAATGGAATAATTTTTAATTGTTTATATTAATACAAAATAATATTTCTTTAAAGGTAGTGCAAACTGTCAACACATGAAACTTGTCATAAATTATTTCACGTTACTCCTATGTTATATGCTATTATAAATGTTAGAAATGAGTCAACTTTATTACATTTGGGCATGATGGTTAAGATTATTTATTTCATAAAGAATATGATGTGTTTATGTTCAAGAAAGGTAATTGATGATGATTATGATATGTAAATGTTATGCGGAAATGAAATGTTTAGGGTATGAATTGCCCATTATGTTATGATATGAAAAATCATTTATGTCGATAAATTGATATCTTTGATATTCATTAACATATAATAGTTAATGGAATAGCCCATTGTATGTTGCATTGAGAGTCGTAGGTACACTTGGCATGCCAAGAAGTTGAGTAAAGTTCAAGTCAAGTCAAGTTATGGTACATTCGTGTACATTACGTATGGCACCGCTAGTGCATATGATATGTTCTGCACTTGGAGTGCATCTTATGATGATGATTGGCACCGTGAGGTGCCTAGTGCGTACATTATGTATGACTCACGTACCTTGCATTCTCATAAAAATGCATTGGGCTATGAACTTGAAAATAAGCTATGAATATGAAATTATGTTATGAATCTTAAATAAGTTACGAGTCCGAAAACAAGTTCTGAATCCGAGAATGAGTTCTGAAATGTGAAAGTACGGATTATGAAAATGAAATGTTAAAGTGAATATGAAACTGAAAGATGAAAATGAGGTATGAAAGTTTTGTATTTTATATGAATGAAAAAGAACATGATATGTCTGTTATGTATGATATTGTTTATCATGGCTTTGATATGACTATTATGTGTGATATTGTTTATCATGGTTTTGATAAAATCATGAGATGGTGATTTTTAGGTCCTTGATGAGGATAAATGACTTGACTAAATCAGTTTGGATATTTAGTGATTTTATTGGAATTTAAGTTAATATTTTAAATTATTATGATATTATTAAGTTTTATATAAGTGAATATGTTGTTCAGATGTTGTTAAGTTGTTTGATATTTGTATCACTTTAGTTTGATTACAATGCCTCACTAAGTGTATACTTAGCGTGTGATGATTTTCATGTGTAGGTAAAGAAGAACAAGTGAAGTAAGGAGTTGAGTGGGCTTCAATCAATAAAGAAAAAGTTACAGGTATCTGTAATGACATCCTACTATTTTAAATTTTCTAGATGACATGTATAAGAATAAGAAAAGTCTAAGATATGTTATTATGGATATAAATACGAATTTAAGTTTTGTGTTTTAGATAAAAATTATATTTTGACAAAGTAAAGAAATATTTTAAATTAGATGGTATTTAGACAATTTATCTTATGATATGGAACAATATAGAACTGTCTAGTTGTTGCCTGAGACTGATATTGATTTTGAGGCTTAAATACTATAATATGATTTTACGTGATTACATTATTTATTGAAGATTAAATTGAATAAATTTTAAAAGTTCAAAATTTACTGGATTTTCAAACTTATAATGCATGTAAAGCTATGTGCTATCTTTGACTCGTATTCGGGTACGTATACGGATTAAAGGTGTTACAATGTGGCATGGGACCTAATAATGACACACTATTGTATAAGTACAGAAATCATTTATCTAAGCAAAAACAGACTATTGAGTCACTAAATAAGACTTATGTGTATCTCGAGACAAAAGAGCGAAATTGAATTGAGCTAAGAAGGGGCAGTCGAAATCTACCAGAGAACGATGCAGAGACTCGCGTTCACTTTCAGAACATAATAACAAAAAATTAGTTCAAAATCTCACAATTTATTTAACATAATCAAGACTTTAGGTGATAGAATGACATAAATCAAGGCTTTCATGTCAAAATTTGGCAAAACGAACTATGACAACAAACTCGAGATGCCAAAAAACATAAAGGTTGTGGTCAATGGAAAAGGTCAACTGTAACAACCTTAACTTTGTATTCATGCTCGAATACAAGTCAATAATGTCATACAAATTATGTATAACATTTAGTGTTTAGAAACCGATAAAATTTTGTTTCTTTTAAAATTTTCATAATTATCATTTATTATCATACTATTTAATCACGTAAATTCGTATTGATATATTTTAATTTCCATTTTATATTTAATTTTGCACATCAACTAAGCATTTTAATATTTTTTTCTGTCATAATTAAAACTGCCTAATTTAATATTCAACTGATTAATCTTTATATCGCAATTTATTACCGTATTCATACAAAACCACTTAGCAACTTGTCATATTTTCACCTTTATTATTATATTTTCTCGTACTATACTATTTCACATTTTAGCTCAACTCTTATAATCTCCTTTATCTAACTATTTGTAAAATATTTGTATCGTCTATAATCATAATTATTCAACACACAACCTTTATAGTTATTGACTACCGCCACACGACGACACGCGTACAACAATTATTACTATAATATCCATATTATGCACATGTACTTATCATTCATATTTCAATCCAAACCAAGATAGTCTTTCATTTATAAATCATTCAATATAAATCAAACTTTGCATATAAGACTTTATTGTAATACAATAATTAAACTTATACAATCCTTTCTTCTTATATTGTCCCTTTCACTGTATTGTTCCTCTTTCCAATGCAATTCCTTTCATTGTACTATATCTATTACTGTACTATAACTTTTAGTTTCATTTTATAGCCCAATGTATAATCATGGGAATACGTGGTATATGAGTCGAAAAACAAGTGTTTGACATCGTGTGCAGTATAACTATTATATCAATATGGCACGTTTAGTGCCCTATATGCACCACAGGTGCCCTATATGCAACATAAACATTGTCTGTAATAGATAATACTTTTAGTGCTAAATAGAATTATAAGTACTGAAGAACACAACATCAGTATACTGAATCAGAATCTGATATGGTATCTCACAATGTCGAAACATCGTGAAACCCATAATACATAAATAGTGTCAAAACGCACATAAACTGCTAGAATGCACATATAGTGCATGTCAGATGTACACAAATGCATATACAGAATCATTCCACGTCATATACCAATGACTCTCAAGTCTTATACACTGGACTTTTATTTAAATCTTATACATTTTTCATATATAAAAATTATCACAAAAAAATTATCACATTGATATATTGTTTCAATCACATATTAGTACATTTAACTAACATAAATTCACATTCGTATAAATATATTTAAAATATCATTAATGTATATTAAATATTAATTTCTTCCACCAAATCTATAACTAACTTTGGCTCTAACAAATTTATCTTCCGTGTCCTTTAAATAGTTTAGTTCTTACACTCACTTTCTATTTTAATCCCACAATTTCTCTATTTTTTCAATTTGATCATTTGACTTATACATATTTCTGAATCAGTTTCAATTAGTATTTTAATATCAGAATCACCATTTTATTATTTATTACTCAAGTAATTTGATTATTCATATTTATTATGTAATTTTTAAGCTCACCATTTAAACATTTTACATTCTAGTTCCTAAACTTTAACAAAATTATAAATTAGTCCAAAATCAACATTTCAATATTAAATCAACATTTTAATATTCAATTTCACTACAGTATCTAAATAATTGCACACTTGCTACTTAAATCCTTAATTTTTTTATTTCTACAATTTAGTCCTTTTACTCTTATAACCTTTCCAAATTCGATTCCAAATCCATAATTTTTAACCATAGGATAAATTCTTTAAAATTCATCTTAACTTTTCTATTTTATTCAATATAATCTTTTTACCATTTGATCCCAATTTTAAACATCATAAGGTCAATCCTAAAATTCCAATCATCATATTCAACTTCTATTCATCAACTTTTAATCATTTACATCTTAATCCTTAAATTCCTCAAAGTTTGTAATAAGGTCCCTATAACTTTACAATGTTCCAAAATGGTCCAAACCTTATTTCAAAGTATGTAACATCATTCTTCAATCCATTATATCCGTTAAGAAAATTTTTGTAAAATTTTTCCTAATTTTCCTCCCTATGGCCGAATGGTATAAAGTAAAATTTCAAGAAATTTCCAATTAGATTCAAGCATGAAATCACCCTTTTAACAAAATTTCCATTCAATTCAATTCAATTCAATCCCATATCAACTTATAATTAAAACAACTCATTTCCATGAATTTCTCATACTAGCCGAATAATATATAAGCGAATTTTAGTTGATTTTGATCATTATTTAAATTTAGAAACAATTCTATAATATCGACAACACATAAAAATATATCCTTAAATCATAAAAAAATCAGCTTATTTATTATCCACTCTAATAATCAATCCAATGATTCAAGCATATAAAAAATTAAATATAATCATCAAATGAAAGATAATTTGGTATGGATTATTTTTCCTTTTCAAAACTTAATCTACAAAGGAAAAAGGACTAAAATGAAGAAAAGAAGAAAACATGCCTTATTCTTCTCTCCATGAACCCCACGGCAATTTAAAAGGGAGAAGGCCATTTTTTTTCTAGACAATTCATGATAAATATCTCTTGACACTTTTTAAATTTCTAATTAAAATAAATTTAAAAATTTATTTTAGTCAAAAAATCATTTCTACCCTTAATGAGTCTTGATATTTACCACTTTACCAAGCTTTCATCACCATTCATACATCATCATCATATATAAGTATCAATATTTATCTGATTAATTTTTTCTTGGCCCTTGCACTTTTCTAAAATTTTAATTTAATTTACTTTAACATGGAAATTCTACTTAGTTTCACTGATCCACACTAATTTCATACTATCATCCTTTAAAGTTTTGTAAACTTCTAATTCGATTCGATTATCTGAATATTTTACCGAATTTTATCGTTTAATAGCTCTTTACACAAATTCCGGATTGAAATTTGAATTCCATATAGGAAATATTATTAAGGACGAACTATTTATTTATGGGGACAAAATATATATCATTTAAAAATTATGGTTTTAGTCCATAAACTTTTCCAAGTTTCTACTTTAGCATTAAACTTTTAAAAAATTGCCTTTTAGCCACTAGTCAAATTTTTGGGGTAGTAATCAATGGCTAACGGTCAATGGTCAAAGTCAGCATCTACGATTCGGTCAGACCGATTCAAGATCAGATTGATTCATTGTCTGAACCAGCAGAACAATCCCACACACACAGCGACACGTAGGGCTAGCTACGCTGAAAAAAAATTCCAAAAAATTCAAAAAAGTATGTTAGATTACGGGGAATTACTTACAAATGTCATTTTTTCGAAAAGACCAAGGGAGATGGTGTTTTAGAAAAACTTGAAATTTCTCCTCCTTCAAAAAAGCTTACGTCGACGACGATAGACACATTGAGACCACCAGACGATCAACGAAAATGGGACAAGCACAATGATGCCAGCGATGAGACTCATGGCGACACGATCGACGGCGAATCAAGGCCAAACAGAAATTATTTTGTTCTGAAATTTCTTAAATTTAATAAAAACTTTATAATACCTTTTACACATATGGTTTAATTTATGTGTTTTATATATTATTAATAAATCAAATCATTATGCATACATTGATTATTTTATATATATATACACACACAAATTACATTTTTTACATATCTTATATTTAATTTTAAATTTAGATAAATTTGTATAAGTTTACATAGAAATTTATTTGAACTTAAATGATCTAAACATATGATTTCTTTTATCATTAAAATCATTTATCATAAATGTCGCAACAGTCCTTCGGGTGGTCACGAGTTCACGTTTCAACTTGGAATCATGATGGAGTCGTCACCGATAATTTCGAATGAGGCAGATCTCATACCTTGATTTCGCCCAATTACTAGATCTGCGAATTACCAGAGAATTGTCGGATTCGGGAACAAGCTTTCATAGGAAACCACGAAATGAAGCTTGCTTGTAACCCATATAGTAACTATCCTCTTGTCTTTCGAGGTGCTTCAGAGACCTAGAGCTCAAAACTCAGCATCATACCAATAACCAAACTTTCCAAATGATGACTTCCAATTTAAACTCCTCCGTGTCTTGTTTAAACCACATTAACGTTAAAAGCTCTTAAAAACTTATAAAATGCAGAAGCTATTAAACACCCGAACCTGTACGTCTGGAAACCATGACAAATTCTTCAAATCAACGCTCACCTTTTGCACTTCTGCTACCAAAACAACCAGTGAATCGCTTTTCAACTCTTCTAATAAAGCAATATCTCGAATCACTTCTTCTTCACTCCCTTGAATTTGAATCCCCGATTCTTTGCCTAGATTCAAAGTTTTTCCAACTTCTCTAGTCAAATCTTCCATGTAGTTTGCAAATCTGAATCCTTAATAACTAACAAAATCTTAATCCACTTCTGTAATTTCCCTAAATTATAAATTTAAAATTTTTTCAAATACGATAACTGAAAAGAATAATTTAAATATTATCTTATCATTTTAAATATTAAAAATTTGTTTCTCAAAAATTTTGATTTGTTTAATTTAAATGAAGTTCGATCCATGATCTTAATTTAGAATTGAAAAGTGAAATAGAATTTTAAAGACCAAATTATAAAGAAATGAAAATACATTCTTATTTATTATACATGGAATAACACCATGTGTTTAAATTACAAGCAACAATAGCAAGTACTTAAATTCCAGAAGATATTTCGTTTATTGTTGTTGGTAGTCGTAGAAGACAATTGTTCAATGGTCTGATCGTGTTGACAATGGCGGTATGCTTTGTTCGTTTCTGAAGAAATTTTCGGGGTCTATCTTGGTTTTCAAACTCATCAGCCTCATGAAATTGTTCTTGAAGTATTTTGCCCCATATTCCTTGGCATCCTCTAAATCTGTCCCGTTACTTTCTTTGCTACCGATGTCGAGATCTCGGTAGTTGAGGAATGCTTCCCTCGGGTTGCTTGATGCGTACGGCGCCATTGCGCGGTACAACCTCCTCGATAGCTCGACGTATCGTGCAGTGGCGTTGATTCCTCCATCTGACTCGGACCATGTCACACTATATAGCACCATGAAAAGGTTTCCGCCACGGTGCGCAAAAGCAGTTTCTGTGTCCGAAATCTCTTCCATTCTCCCGCCGTAAGGGTTCATTTGGACGGAAATATCTCCAGTGTCCATCAATGCCTCCCATAACGTCTCCAACCCTTGTTTAGGAATCACTGCTTTGAAATAATCCGACTTGCTCTTGGAAAAAAATCGGTAAACCTGCACTCTATTGAGCAACTCATCGATTGTGGTTCCGTTCGGAAAACCTGCCCAGTATAAAACTGATTCGACCCAACTCATCTCTAAACAATCACTTCGTTGTAAATCCAATTCGGGAAAGTCTGCGTTCATCAATTGTATAAGTTCATCAGTTTGCCCTAGGAAATGGCCGATGAATGAAACGCTAACGGTTCTATTGTTGCCGCCATTGTTTATAGGCTCAGGCTGCAGTCTAATAAAGAGATCTTTTGATAATTTTCGTGCAACTTGTTGCCAACGACAAACAAGCTCCGTTGCGCCTTGTTCCAATGTCCTTTGCACTGTGAATACTGTAATCCTAGGTGGAACACGAACCAGCTTGACCCTCCATGAAAGGATGATCCCAAAGCTGGTTGCTCCACCTCCTCTGATCGCCCAAAACACATCTTCTCCCATTGCTTCACGGTTAAGGATCCTACCATTGGCATCGATTAACTGTGCGTCGATGACATTATCGATGGAGAGTCCGTATTTTCTCATAAGAAACCCATAGCCACCTCCACTAAAGTGTCCACCAATTCCGACAGTGGTGCCTACACCAGATGGGAACCCATGGACATTGCTTTTCTCGGCAATTCTGTAATAAAGTTCACCGGTTGTGGCCCCAGCCTGAACCCATGCCGTCTCACTCTCCATATCGATATTGATCGAATGGAGATTGAACATGTCGAGAATGACAAATGGGACGCTGGAAGTGTACGAAAGTCCCTCGAAATCATGGCCACCACTCCGAATCCTTACTTGAAAGCCATGACGCTTGGCGCAAAAGACGGTGGCTTGAGCATGGGATGGATGCAGCGCGGTTATAATGGCCGCAGGTCTTGAGGTTGTAGACAAGGCGACTCGAAGGTTATTAGCTCGTTGCTGGTATATAGTTTCGAAAGATAAATTGTTGGGCGTTAATATGGCATCTGCAATCGAAAAAGGGGTGGGAATGTGTCGGAAACATCCAAGAAAACTATCAAAATCAAGAGACGCGTTACATTTCGCCAATGAAATTGGTAACAAAACGAACATCAAAACAATGGAAATGGTGGAAATTGACGCTTTCATTTTTTTTTCCTGAAAAATGTTGAGATATTTAGATGGTATTGATTCATCTCTTCATAAGGTTCAATGGTGTATATATAGATATATTGAGGGGACTGGCGGCTGGCTGCATTGGGATAAACTCAGGCTATCTCCAAGTGAACCAAAATCCTCTGCCCCTCTTACCTACCTCTATGCATGCCCCATGATTTTCATTAGTCCACGTGTAAGACTAAATTTAATCAAGATAGTGTTTTTACTTTGCTTAATTAAACAGTTAATTCAATATTTCAACAATTGAAATCGTTGATCGTGTCCTCACGTAAAATAATGTGGACTTTTAGGGTTGTCGAAAGTCCACTAATTAGAAAATACAAGGCAAGAAACTAAACTAATAGGCACATAGCGTAGAAGGCAAAATCATATAACTTTTATTAATTTATAGGGTAAAGTAGGTAAATAGTATTTTGACTATAGGATGTTACTTTGTCGAGTACCCAACTATAAGGTGTTACTTTGTTGAGTCCTACAATTATTAAAAGCTACAAAATAGTCATTTGACTATCCATATGCTCCAAATTTCCAAACTCGTTTTTTTCTGTTAAAAAAATGATGTCAATCTCAATTGAACATTAACCTATTTGTCGAAACAGTCTTTTCCCTACGGGAAAGGGGGTACCGCTTCGAAAATGATCTTTGGAACGATCGGTTTTGATAAAAACATGGTTCACGAAGTAGCCACCAATCTTTGATTAGGGTGTGATTGGACACCCAAAACGTATTTGACATTTTAATAAAATATTAATTTTAATTAAAATGACAAATTTAGGGTTTGCGTTACCAAAATTTTGAGTTCGGGAGTCGGTTACGTATGGGGAAAGATTAACACCCCCACAACACCCTAAATCGGTACCTAGTCGATTAATTAATTGCCTTTGCAATAAAATGTACAAGTTCAAGTCTAATTTAATTTAAGATCCCCTAAAATAATATTATTTGAAATTTCGGATTAAAGATAATAATATTTAATTATTTTTTATCGAGGAGAATTGAACTGTTATACCTTGAAACAATCGATTCTTACTCCAATCGAAATAATGAAATATTAAAATTTCATTCTAAAGTTCAACAACGATTCGATTAAAAACAATAATATCTAATGATTTCCAATCGATAATAAATAACCTCTCATACGTTAGAGCAATCATTTAGAAATGAGAAGATAATACTATTTTAAATGTCGGTTCGAATGTTATTATTTTGAAAATTTATTGGCAAGCACATGCAAAAATAAAGCAAAAGGCAAACGTCAAACAAATAAAATTATTTATTTATTTTACCAATATTTAATGAGAATAAGAATATTCAATTAATTAAATTTATCGAGACAATACCTTAGATTCGATCTAACAGTCTTTTCTCAATGAATTTAATTAAAAGAATACAATCTTATCCTCAACTCTTGAATTTTAAAAATGGATTCGATTTAATTGGTGTCATTTAGCGGAATAGACTTTCATTTTAAAATTATCGAAAGTAACTTTCTTATACGTTAAGACAGTCACTTTATGACAATATTAAAATGATCGAATATTACCCTTAGTCAATTTATTTCGATTCGAGTCAAGTAGTGTTTATGTCAAAATCTATTTATGAATTAATGCTTCAAATATATATACATGAAGGAACAAATAACTTACATATAAAACAATATAAGAAAACTTTAATTCTATGCAATTAATAGAAACATATATACGGTATAAACATATATATATATATATATATATATATATATATACTATGGAATTAATGTTATATATCATAATGAAGTAAATATTCACGTAAATATGGAGAATAATTTTTTAATGGACATATATTAAAGGAAATGAGAGTAAATGTTAACATGATTCTAAAATGGATGGAAATTGAGCCTATTTGTTAATTACATATTTAATGTAAAGCTACCAAAAAAAAACATGTTTACGTGTTTAGTATGTATATTTACATATTACCATAATTAGAATAATGCATACGTACAGGTCACAACCTCTCATAAATTACAAAATCCATCTATGGGATACACCAACATATATAAATATACCATATATACGTAAAGTACACAAAGCCATATATAAACACATTTAATATTATAATTAACTATAATCACATAACACCGAACTTAAATGTATACAAATCTATGTAAGTAATCTCACATAGTAAAATAAATATATAATAAAATTTAATATTCAAAGAATAGAAACGTATGTCAACGGTTTTATATACCATAAAGAATATATTCAATAATAAACTGATGTGTAATTGATGTTATTAGCACAAATATTTAAGTATATATATAGAAAATATTAAGATCTAAGAGATGAAATTCCAATTTTATTTCTATCTACAAATTCAAGAGGTGCAAAGATAAATTAGCCAAATCGGTACATATATATTAATAAATAAAGGAAACATCCAAATATACATGGTAAAAATGAAAATAAACATGCAAAAAACATTATAAAAAAATAAATACAGGGACTAAATTAAGATTATACCAAATATTGCAAAGCATGAATATAAATGAGCAAATTATGAAAATGGTCCCCCTCGGTGACCATTATGTAAAAACACACTAAAGTTATAAAGACTAAACTGTGATTAAACCAAAAAATTAAGGCACACGTAAAATGGATAACTAGCATTTTCGGTCCCTACAAATGTCCTTTTTGTAAAACACACATAAAATAAGGAGATTTAAAATGCAATTAACCCCGAAATTATTCCTATATATATTAATCTTTTATTTTTTTTCCTCATTTTTAACCAAACTTAAAAAAATGGGGAGAGAGGGAGAGAGAAAACTCTCCCAACAAGGTTCGGCCGACCTACTACCAGCCATGACGAACCACACCGGCCTTCGTCCGGTCGCCGCTCTAGTCACCGCATGCGGTGGTAAAAATTCCCAAACTCACCCTCTTGTCTAGATCTACAGCCATAGGACCCTACCTTAGGCTAAAACGAACCTAAATATCCCCAAAGGTCCCCCAACCTTTCGGCTTCTTGGACCTCCGGTCGCTGCGAAAACCCTCCGACTCAGGTAAGTTAATAGATCTCCTAGGCTCTCATTTTTATTTACATGCAATGTTTTATATTTTATTTATTTTGTTTTAAATAAGTAAAAAAATACCTCAAAGAAATTTTGAATCTTTGCTCTTTTATTACCTTTTGAATCTCAAAGGGAAGAACCCCTGTTTACATTGTTTTTGTTGGGTTTTATACCCGTTTTGTATTTCTAAATATAGTAAAACATTGATATTGGTTGACAAATTGGTGTTGTAGGGATGATGATGTTGCTTCACGTGGGATGGCCGGCAGTGGACCGTAGTGGCAGTGGTTGGATAATGGCTGGCAGTAGGGCTCGATCTGGACCGTTGGATGGGTCTAGATCCGAAGGTTGAGCAAAGAGGAGGCTGAAGGTGCTTGGGAAACCCTAGTAATAACCCTAAATGGGTTTAAGGTTTGTTGGGTTCCTTCTTGAGCCTGGATCGGTTCTGGGCCCATAGTACTTCTGTTGGGCCTCCGATTTTGGGTGGCTGCTTGTATTTAGGTCTGGGTTTGTTGGATCTGTAAATAATAATAATAATAATAAAATATTATGTTAGTATTTTTAAATAATAATAATAATAATATTAATAATAATAATATAATAATAATATGATGGAAAAACGAGTATCGACAGCTGCCCTTCTTTGTCCAATTTTTTGTCAACAAGAATAAGGAAAAGACAAGAGACAATGCGTTTTTCGTCCGGTCAATTTCATGGTTTGAAATATAATAAGGGATATGATCCGTTTTCACTCAGGGAATATCAGATCTGGGGATGTTGATCCATTCCGCTATCACTCAAGGAAGATTGAATCGGGATAGACTTGTTCCGCTGTCACTCAGGGAATATTAAATCTTAGAAAAGAAGGATCTATTCCGCTTCTTCTTAAGGGAATATCAAATTTGGAGGAGGTTGATACATTCCGTCGTCACTCAGGGAAAATTGAATCAGGGTAGACTTGTTCCACTGTCACTCAGGGAATATCAAATCTTGGAAAAGAGGGATATGTTCCGCTTACTCTGAAGGGAATATCAGATATTGGGGGATTTGATCTATTGAATCGGGGCAGACTTGTTCCACTTACTCTAAAGGGAATACCAAATCTTAGAAAAGAGAGACATGTTTCGCTTACTCTGAAGGGAATATTAGATCTAGGGGAGTTGATTCATTGAATCGGGGCAGACTTGCTCCATTTACTCTGGAAAGAATATCAAATCTTGGAAAAGAGAGACCTATTCCGCTTACTCTGAAGGGAAAATCAGATCTGGGGGAGTCACCCATTGAATCGGGGTAGACTTGTTCCACATACTTTGAAGGGAATATCAAATCTTGGAAAAAAGAGACCTGATCCGCTTACTCTGAAGGGAAAATCAGATCTGGGGGAGTTGATCCATTGAATCGGGGCATACTTGTTCCACTTACTCTGAAGGGATTATCAAATCTTGGAAAAGAGAGACCTGTTCCGCTTACTCTCAAGGGAAAATCAGATCTGAGGGAGTTGATCAATTGAATCGGGGCAGACTTGTTCCATTTACTCTGAAGGGAATATCAAATCTTGGAAAAGAGATACTTGAAGGATTCAAGCATCATGCTCGAAAGGCTTATTGATGGCCCGAAGGACTTATAAATTTTGGAAATAGTTTACTAGGTAAGTGTAACACCCCAACCCGTACCCGACCCAGATACGAGTTTGAGATATCACATTGACTTTTTAAAACAATTTCTTTACAAAATAACTGGAAATTTGAACTTATATTAAGAAAATACAATAAATACTATTAAATTATGCTTCATTATAAAAATTTAAGAAAAAATACATATTTGTGAACAATACTATACGCTATGAACAATACCGTGAACAGTACCATGAACAGTGAAATTTTTGAATATAAATTGTGTATCGATGCACTGCTACAATAACTTTCGTAAAAATACGTATAATCTCGTAAAAATCTAAGCTTTCATTCGTATAAATTTTATCAAATACATATATGCATTTAAAACATTACAAAACTCAATCGTATGACTTTTCAAAACCGATTAGAACATATCAGATTTAATCATTTATTTACATGCCGACCACTTTCCTTATTACAAAATACATAATATACATTTCTTTTCTGATCTGATCTTTGGAAATGAGGAACTGACCTGTCTTGCATAACTTTTATCAATCTTCCTCTTCTCTGAACCTACGTGTGAAACAATCACACGCTAATCGTTGACTTAGTGAGGCATATAAAACATATAATAAAAATCATAAAACATTTCATATATTAAATTACATACATGCACATATACTATCATATTTCTATTCATATATCAAATCCACACATGTACATATATGATTATCTTCTTTCTTATCATTATCCTATTATTATCATTAATACCTTTTATTGCATAATCATATACTTACCATTTGTACACATCATATATCATTTCATAACGAAATACACATAACATCATATAATTCATGTAATACAGTTTATATAATTGAAACATATATGCTTTCATATAACCAATACATGAATCCTGTAATTTATTCCATATAATAAATCACATATGCATATCACCTTCAGTATATTTGTTTAATCTCTTTATTAGCCCATGTACACCAGTGAGAACTTAAGGTATGTGAGTACATTGAGGTTGTGCACTATTATGCTGTCACCACAGCTCGTATAATTGTCCCAAAGGTCCTATCCAGAGGTCATAAAGAACCTCGGCAACTGTCCATAGGTCTCGAAGAACCTAGGTAAACTGTCCATATGTTCCTTAGAACATAGGTATACTGTCCAAATGTCCCGAAAGACATAGGTAATTCTGTCCATATGTTCCGTAGAACATATGTAAACCCTCGACTCTTGGCATGCCAACTATACCCCTAGCTCTCATATCACATAACATGGGCATTATCATTTATAATAGTTCACATTACTTATTCATATCATTTCTCTTATAAACACATATCTTTTCTTTTCAGTCACGTATCATATGTACGTGTAATCATTGATCTTATAATCACATGTTCATTCTCTTATCTCACATACCACATGTATGTGTAAACATATATCTAATATCATATAACGCGTATCACAAATGCATGTATTCACATAGATCATTTTATATGGCTTTTATCATTTCTCATTTGTTCATGTAACCTTGCATGTCATATTAAGTAACATATATCATACATCCATTTCTATGTACAAATGCACACAGTAATCACATAACATTTTATAAGTTACTTCTTACCATAGTAACTCCATCATTGGCTCATCGCAAGCCAATGTTTGATCAATCACATAAGTACAATTTAAATTGCACTCACTTTAGCCTTGCTTTGATTTGATCTTAACTCTTTGATTGTTCCGGAACTTGTTTAGGCTCAAAATCTACATAAACATAATTTTCGAGACAATTATCAAAAGCCTAAACCTTATAACTTGGTATTAATAACTTAGGCTAATTTAATGAACCAAAATTCCATTTTTCCTTTAGGGGTGTATCGATGCACTATGGGTGCATCGGTACACAAAATAGCTTCGAAATTCCCATGCATCGATGCACCATTTAATGCATCGATGCACTTGCCCATAATAGACTATTTCATCCGAAAATCATCAACACTTCACCCAAATTTTCATGTATAAAATCCTTATTATGCTACAAAATTCATCTATAACAACTTTAACAAATTCCTATCATTCCAACACCTTATAATCTTCCATATTTCATCCAAATTCTTAAGGCTAAGAATCATACCAAAATTTCCATGTTATCCAAACTTTGATTTAACACTTATAACTTCTTATTCACACCTATGACAAGTCAAATTTAGTTTTAAATTCAACTTATCAACTCTTTTCCAAGAATTCACTTAAAAACCCATTTTCTTTAATCTTTCATAACTTCTTCATCTTTTGATTTTAAGATAACTTAAGCTTTCCTTAAGCTTAGTTATCATCTAATGATCAAAACCTACTCTTAAAATTAACAAATAATCAACAAAATAGAAAACTCACATTTGCTCTAGTTTGGGCACGTTGGAGAAGAGAAGAAGATGAAGAATGAAGAGTGAAGAGATTTCTGGAGAAATCTCTCAACCTTATCCCCATATATATCATTATCTTATTCATTTCTAAGTCAAATGACCATTTTGCCCTTTAATTCCTTTAATAATTACTAACTTCTAGGAAATCTCCACATAAATCATTGAACTATTCAACTATTCTACTTTTATCACCAAATTCTGAAATTTTACAATTTAGTCACTAACCCGGTATTGAGGATGTTACAGTAAGAAATCTTTCTTACTTTCCAAAAATTTCAATTTTCAAATTTAAATGAGAAACCTTTCTCATATTTCGATGGACATGTGAAAACATCCTGCACGAATGACTTATAGATGGCCCAAAGGACTTATTATCTTGCTCGAAACACTTATGTGGTGTTTGGTTCACTAGAATCCATTGGAATTACGGGGAATTGGAATCCAATTCCACCACTTTCACATGTTTGGTTCAAGTTTTCAAAGGGGGAATTGGAATCCAATTCCATCAAGGGAGGGAAAGTAAATTCCATCCATAACATGATCGAATTGAAATTCTTTGAGGAGGGAATATGAAATTTGACCATCCTCATCAATCTTTTGGTATTCGGGTCGGATTTTTTTAAAAAAAAAAATTTGAGTTCGGTTGGGTCGGGTTTTTTAAGTTTGATATTCGGGTCGGGTTCGGGTCAGGTTGGGATTTTTTAAGTGTGATATTCGGGTCAGGGTCGGGTCTGGTTTTTTAAAAATTTCGGGATCGGGTCGGATTTTTAAAAAAAAAATCGAGGTTGGGTTGGGTTTTTTTAAGTGTAATATTCGGGTCGGGTCGGGTTCGGGTTTAGGGTGAAATACCCGACCCGAAAAAAATATATAATTTTACCTTATATATTTAGGAATAATTACAATAATACCCCTCTATATATATGTTTTTCAATTAAGTCATTGTTTTTATTGAATAAAAATATTGTTTTTATTATTTCGGGTCGGGTTTCTAATTTTCATAATATATTGCTACATGTAAGTTATAAAACAAACTAAAATTAAGCAAAAAAAAAACAAGAAGGGTAATTTTGTCATTTTACATTACTGAAATCAAATTCATCTGACATGTCTGTGAACCAAACAGAATATGGAATTGGATTCCAATTCAATTTCCTGCCAACCAAACAGGTTTCACATTCAGATTTCAATTCCCTCAGAAACATTCCAGCGAACCAAACTTAGAGATGGCCCGAAGAACTTACAAATTTTGGAAATAGTTTACTAGGTAAGAAACCTTTCTTACTTTTCAAAAATTTCAATTTTCAAATTTGAATGAGAAACCTTTCTCATATTTCGATAGACATGTGAAAACATCCTGCACGAAAGACTTATGGATGACCTGAATGACTTATCATCTTGCTCGAAAGACTTACAGATGACCCGGAGAAATTAAGCATTATGCTCGAAAGACTTACTGATGGCCCGAAGAACTTATAAATTTTGGAAATAGTTTACTAAGTAAGAAACCTTTCTTACTTTTCAAAAATTTCAATTTTCAAATTTAAATGAGAAACCTTTCTCATATTTTGATAGACATGTGAAAACATCCTACCCAAAGGTCTTATGGATGGCCCGTAGGACTTATCATCTTGCTCGAAAGACTTACAGATGGCCTGAAGGATTTAAGCATCACGCTCGAAAGACTTACTGATGACCCGAAGGGTTTATAAATTTTAGAAATAGTTGACTAGGTAAGAAACCTTTCTTATTTTTCAACAATTTTAATTTTCAGATTTGAATGAGAAACCTTTCTCATTTCATTTTTTACTTATAAAACAACTTAATGGTTGGGGAGCATGCCTCACTTCAAAGTAATGTTTCCTCTATGGATTGGACCCACCTTGTTCTTCAAGTTTTGTCTTCTTAAACATGATATCCTGTATTTGAGGTTTGAATTCTAGCTTCCACTTATTGGGATTTTAATACCATGAATCCTTTTTTTCCTTAGAATATATGTAAAAACCAAATGTTTATGTGTGAAATGTAAATGCAATGCAATGCATTTTCTTTTATGCAAATGATGTTCTCATGCATTTGTAAATGCTGATTCAATTTTCCTTTGACTCCAAAATGGGGAACCAGGCCTTATTCCTCTTGATTATTCTTCTCTAGGGTTCACGTAGATATCAGTGTAACATCTTGCAACTTCTGAAGATCTGGCCAATCATCTTTTGGTCTTTGTGTCTTATTTTCCCCTCATATGCATTTGTCTCAGAAGATATGCTTCATTTCTTGTTGTGATTAGTAATATGATCTTGATGTCCCATTCTGACTTTTGGCTCAAATGCGCTATCAGAGTTATTGTTCAAGACTCTGCCATTAATTGATGCTTGACTGATTTGTTTCACAAGGTAAGCTCTGTTCATATCCAAGGTTTGCCTCTGACACTTTTTTGTGAGACACACTCTCAATGTCTTCTCAGTTTGAAATTTGTTATCTCAACGTGATCGGGGTTTCTGGTCATGCCCCAAAGTGGGTATTTTCATGGCTCCTCCCTACTTGGGTACCAAAATTCATCCTTGATTGGTCGCATTCTTGTACTTTTGCTATGCGTTGGGATACGTGCCTCTTTCAAACAAGGCATTCATATGCTTATTTGATGGATCACTGCTTCAAGGACTTTTCGCATTTGAGACTGTCCTATTTGAAAATGTTTTTCTTATTTCTTTTATTTTAGAAATCAAATAATGAAATTTTTTTGTAAAGGATTACCCCTTAATTCAGGCCCACAATCATGACTTCACAAAATATTAAAAGAATCAATTGCTCTTTAACATTTCAAAGTTATAGCTCTTTGACAAGTATCAAAATTGATCGTTGACTTCAGGTTGGTTTTTCTTATTTTCTAAGGTTTCAGTTATTTGAGACATCTTCATTTTTTTATACGCCTGTGTGAACCTTGTGACATGCCCTTTTTTCTCGGCTTGGCATATTAAGTGTACGTAGACAAAATGAAGAACTAGCATATTTAATCGCTCGTCTTTTTGGAACACTTCTATTTCAGTTCTCTGAAATCTTGTATTTGTTCAAGATTTGTAGACTCTTCTAACAAAGACAGTACATAAATATCGGTCTAAAAATAAAATTTCTGAGTGCTTGTGTGAAATTGACTATAACAGGTGTTCTTTAACTCCCTTAGTCCATCTTTACCGAAACTCCTTATTTAGTAAATTTAATTTAATTTGCCATTGTTTGACTAGTTGAATTCAACTTTATTGTATATATAATTTGCCACAATGGAGCAAACACCGAATTTTCAAGTACCCGATCAATGTCATGGTTTGAATATAATCTATTCATAAAGCCAGGGCTTTCGAGTTTCCTCTATAACCAATTGCTTTAGCGAAATAACTCAACTTTATTGTATACATATATAATTATATTATGGGTATACGAATTCAATTTCTTAAGCTTGTCAAGGAGAACATGTTATAGTCTAGGTGTTGTTGAAATTCAGAAAATCTCCTCTTTAGATTTCAATTTCTAAGCAACTGACCTAAACTAGATTCACCCACTCGACTATTCCCTTTGTGAAGATCAAGATCATCATTGAACGTCGCCAACAAAAAGTAGAAACCAATCAACTTTGCAATCTAATGTGTAAGATGCCCCATTTTGTCCGCATCTTTATATACCTGAATGCCAAGACCTTAATTGTTGCTTCACGCGGAGAGAAAACTAGCTTGGTCCCTGCAAGATAAGGGTATGGTGTTCGAGTGTATATTTTAGGGTAAGGTCCAGGGTCATTGTTTTATCAGTTTTTAATCTTATCATTTTGTCAAAGATTTATAACTCTGATTAATTAAAGAGTTTTTAATTCAGTTGATATTTGAAGAACTGCAAGATTGCAAATTTGATTAAATGATCTCCATCTTTAAAAGAAGCATAAATTTATTTAAATATACTTACAAAAAAGAAAGATAAGAAAGCACAAAAAACAAGTTCAAACATGATGCTGCAAAAGGAAAATACGATTGTGGTGAAGCACAACCTTCCTTTGTTTAGCCAGAACGCCCTATTTCTCCTATAATGATGGGTGCCCAGTTGTATTAGGGTTTTTACCCTCACTTGCTACTCTTTTCTCGATAACTGCATTGACACCTACCCCTGTATAGTTTGGTAGTGGGTTTTGAGCCACATTGGGTTGCTCGTTGTCACCGAAGTTGATGACATTTCTCTGCTTTAATCCTTGTACAACCTTTTTAAAGGCAAAGTAATTTTTAATTGAATGCCCAAGAACCCCTGCGTGATATTCGTATTAGGCATTGATGTCAAACCATTTTGGGTAAAGAGGTTGCATTGGTGAAGTATGATAAGGTGACACTACACACTTGTCGTACAAGATTTGGAACAAATCTTTGTCGGTCATACGGATGGGGTAAAATTGAATCCATTTCCTTTCATTCCTTAGTTCACTTGTCCCTTGTTAGACATGGTTCTACATGGATGACCCGGTGGCTTGAGGTCGGGACACAATAACGTTGTTGGAGTCATACTTCCCTACGTTACTAACCTCACTATCATTCCTTTTTACTGGTGGTTTTCTGCTAGATTCTCCTCCATCTAGTTTCCCACTCCTAATCGCCATCTCGATCATTTCTCCTACCGTGACCACATCAACAAAGTTCCTGGATGAATTTCCTATGAGATGGCCAAATAATAGGGCTTTCAGAGTGTTCACGAAGAGCATGTTAGTTTCTTCTTCCTCTAGTAGTGGATAAACTTGCACAGCCACATCCCTTCACCTTTGGGCATATTACCTGAAGCTTTCGTTGGACCTCTTCTCCATGTTCTGTAACAGGATTCGGTTTGGCCTTACCTCTTTTACGTGCTTATACTGTTCTAGAAAAGCTTTAGCTAGGTCCTTCCAGGATTTAATCTGAGCCCGACTTAACAGATTGTATCAACGGATAGCTGACCTTGTCAGGCTCTCTTGAAAGAAATGAATTAACAGTTGATCGTCTCCCACGTAGCCCATCATTTTTGTGCAAAACATGGTAATGTGTGCTGAAGGACAACGAGTGCCATCAAAATTTTCAAAGTCTGGAACTTTGAACTTTGGTGGCAGTACTAAATCGGGAACCAGACTTAGCTCTTTGGTGTCGATTCCATATAGGCTAGCATCTTCTTTCATAGCTCAGAATTCATGCTTTATTTGCTCTAATTCTTTCTTAAGCTCCTTATTATGTTCTTTCTTGCCTTCCTCATCGAGATCAGGGACGTCTTCAACCGGTTGCGGGTTTATAGAAAAGCTAGGTAGTTTCACTTGTATTTTTTCTGGTTGAACAATCGTTGATTATTATGTTCGGATATGTAGTGGTGTAAAGCCGGTGGGATACAAGAGTTCCTCGGAAGAACACCAACTGGGGCTTTTCCACTGTTAGCCCATGATTCAAAACCTGGGGGATACACCTGCTCCTCGGTAGGATGACCGATAACTGGAGTCTCTTCTCGGTTTATACTAATTCCTTGTATCAAACTGGCCAGTTTTTCCATCATGCCATTTTGAGCTTTCATCATCTACTCATGCATATCCTTTTGGGCTTTCTTGAAATTCTCTTGCATTTCGGTTTGAGTCTTCTCTATTTGGGCAATTCTCTCATCCATTGCCCTTTTTCGAGTGTGGTACGGATGCTTGGAAGTGTTCAGTATTCTGCCACGCAATCTTTTTATTAATATTGGTGTTTTGTTAATGAGTGAAAAAATATGATTAAAATACAATGCGAAAAAGTAAATATGATGTGAATCCGATGTGAATGCAACGTGAATGCAATGCAAGGTGTTGATTCTGGAATGAGTCCTTAGAACAACTTTTCATATTAGAAACGAAATTCAATTACAAGGATTAAACAGATCACATATAAATCTGAGCTATCTCTCCTAATTGTTGGATGTGCCCCAATAAGTCCAGGATCCTATGAGCTTCTTTAGTCTCGGGCTACAATCCTTCGCTTACAACATCAACATCATGTGATAAGTCAACCAAGTACTGAGCCCTTCCTTGAGCATGTTGAAGGTAGCTAGTGATCAAGTCATTTTGATAGTCATTGATGTGTGTGCCCAGTCAGATTTGAGCCAATCTTTAAATTGTCTCCATTTGTTAGCAGGGACTGCTCGGGCCATCTTAGAACATCTGTATCGTTTTCTACCTCTTTTGAATCCTTCGTTCCATATTACTAGCATTCTATATGAACATCGTTCAAGGATCAACACCATGGGATGAATAATGCAATGCAAAATGGTAACAAAATTAAACAAAAGGACAAGATAAAATTGGTTAGTAATTATAAATGAGTTAATCAGATATAATATAATTTGTTGATAAAACCTACCCCACATGCGGTTTACCCAATCATGCTTCAGTAGATCCTACCCAGACAGGATTTCTACCTACATACTTCGATTATAGAACATCCTAACCTCATGTCATCTAGTTCGCATGCTTATTCGAGAAATTAAACCTAATCGCATGATCTCTAGTTCGCATACATTTATTCGGGAAATTAAAATTACACTAAAAATGCTCAAATAAGTTTTTCCTTATGTACTCTCCTCACATGATCATATGATATGAGTAAGGCTCTATCTGGGTTCTAAGTTTACTATATGTCGGGTTTGGTTCTAAAATAAGAGGTCCTCTAATTATCCTTTGTCGATGCCCCCTTGGGCTACCGAACCCTCAATCCTGGCCCATCACAGGCTTTCGGATCAAGTTCAATTAGAGGGGACACACCTCCTTATGTCCGTACGGAGGTGAAAACCATCATGATGACCATAAGGCGTGAGCCCAGGAGCGATCCACTATCCCGTACGGAGGTGAAAACCACACGAGGGAGTAGTTTCTCACTCCTAATTAAATTGGACTGAGCGGGGTTTTAGCTCATGTTATGCAAATGCAGCTGTGCAGTGTGTGAGGAAAAGCGAAAATAACACTGAACATAAAACTTAAAACCCTGAACAATTATTTACTCTGAAAACATTAGCAAACAGATCAATACAACTATTTAGTGGTTAATCAAATCATAAACACTTATTTAAACCAGACAGGGGTCAAAAATCAAATTAGAGTGAACTTGTAATTTTTATTTGCAAAGACAATTTATTAGTCGACTAATGGCCTGACTCTCTAAAAAAAGTCCTCAGCGGAGTCGCCAAGCTATCGAAACGGTCTTTTCCCTAAGGGAGGAAAAGGGGGGTCTCGCTTAGAAAATGATCATTGGAACGATCGGTTTTGATAAAAACGTGGTTCGCGGAGTCACCACCAATCTTTGATTAGGGTGTGATTGGGCACTCAAAACGCATTTTCATTTTAAAATATTAATTTTAATTAAAACGACAAACTTAGGGTCTGTGTTACCAAAATTTGAGCTTGGGAGTCGGTTACGTGTGGGGAAGGATTAGCACCTCACAACGCCCTAAATCGGTACCTAGTCGATTAATTAATTGTCTTTGCAATAAAATGTACAAGTTCAAGTCTAATTTAATTTAAGATCCCCTAAAATAATATTATTTGAAATTTCGGATGAAAGATAATAATATTTAATTATTTTCTATCGAGGAGAATCGATCTTTCATATTTTGAAATAATCGATTCTTACTCCAATCGAAATAAATAAATATTCAAATTCCATTCTAAAGTTCAACAACGATTCAATTGAAAACAATAATATCTAATGATTTTCAATCGAGAGTAAATAATCTCTCATATGTTAGAGCAATCATTTATCACTTAGATCGAAATGAAAAGATAATACTATTTTCAATGTCGATTTGAATGTTATTGTTTTAAAAATCAATTGGCAAACCCATGCAAATATAAAGCAAAAGGCATACGTAAAAAAATAAAATTGTTTATTTATTTTATTAATATTTAATGAGAATAAGGATATTCAATTAATTAAATATTTCGAGACGATACCTTAAATTCGATCTAACAATCTTTTCTCAATGAATTTAATTAAAAGAATACAATCTTTTCCTCAATTCCTAAATTTTAAAAATGGATTCGATTTAATTGGTGTCATTTAGTGGGATAGACTTTCATTTTAAAATTATTGAAAGTAACTTTCTTATACGTTAAGACATTCACTTTACGACAATATTAAAATGATCGAATATTACCCTTAGTCAATTTATTTCGTTTCGAGTCAAGTAGTGTTTATGTCAAAATCTATTTATGAATTAATGCTTCAAATATATATACATGAAGGAACAAATAACTTACATATAAAAAATTGAGCCTATTTGTTAATACATATTTAATGTAACCTACAAAAAAAAAACATGTTTACGTGTTTAGTACGTATATTACATATTACCATAATTAGAATAATGCATATACGTACAGGTCACAACCTCTCATAAAATACAAATCCATCTATGGGATACCAACATATATAAATATACCATACATACGTAAAGTACACAAACCATATATAAACACATTTAATATATAATTATCTATAATCTCATAACACCGAACTTAAATGTATACAAATCTATCTAAGAAATCTCAAATAGTAAAATAAATATATAATAAATTTATATTCAAAGAATAGAAACATATGTCAACGGTTTTATATACCATAAAGAATATATTCAATAATAAACTGATATGTAATTGATGTAATTAGCACAAAATTTAAGATCTAAGAGATAGAATTCCAATTTTATTTCTATCTACAAATTCAAGAGGTGCAAAGAGAAATTAGCCAAATCGGAAGAGATATATAATAAATAAGGAAAATCCAAATAACATGGTAAAAATGAAAATAAACATTCAAAAAACATTATAAAAAAATAAATACAGGGACTAAATTAAGATTATACCAAATATTGCAAAGCATGAATATAAATGAGCAAATTATGAAAATGGTCCCCCTCGGTGACTATTATGTAAAAATGCGCTAAAGTTATAGGGACTAAACTGTGATTAAACCAAAAAAATTAAGGCACACGTAAATAAATAGTATTTTCGGTCCCTACAGGTGACCTTTTTGTAAAACACGCATAAAATAAGGGATTTAAAATGTAATTAACTCCAAAATTATTCCTTTATATATATCAATAAGGAGAGAGGGAGAGAGAACACTCTCCCAACAAAGTTCGGTCAGCCCACTGCCGGCCACATCGAACCACACCGACCTTCGTCTAGATATACAGTCCTAGGACCCTACCTTAGGCTAAAATGAACCTAAATACCCCCAAAGGTCCCTAACCTTTCGGCTTCTTGGACCTCTGGCCGCCACAAAGAGGCTCCGACTCAGGTAAGTTAATCAATCTCCTAGGCTCTCGGTTTTATTTACATGCAAGGTTTTATATTTTATTTTTTTATTTTGTTTTAAATCTGTAAAAAAAATACCTCAAAGAAATTTCTAACCTATGCTCTTTTATTGCCTTTTGAATCTCGAAGGGAGGAACCCCTGTTTACATTGTTTTTGTTGGTTTTATACCGGTTTTGTATTTCTAAATATAGTAAAACATTAATATTGGTTGACAAATTGGTTTTGCAGGGATGATGATGTTGCTTCACGTGGGATGACCTGCAGTGGACCACAGTGGTTGTGGCGGGAGAGTGGCTGGCAGCAGGGCTCGATTTAGATATGGGTTTGTTGGATCTATAAATAATAATAATAAGAGAAAATAACCTCAGTGATCAAAAATCTCATATAATATACGATTTTAACCAACTTTTTCCGGATTTGCCAAAATGACCAACAAAATCGCAATGCGATCGTTAATTCGCAACGCGATCTCCATTATCGCAAATCAGTTTCCAGATTCGCAACGCGATTATGACTATCGCAATGCGATTTTCCAATTTCGCGTTGCGATTTTCCCAATTCGCAATGCGAATAAGTAAATCGCAACGCGAATTTGGAAAATCGCAATGTGATACTGACTATCGCAACGCGATACTGACTTTCGCAACGCGATACTTACTTTCTCAACGCGATACTGACTTTCGCAACGCGATAATACATAATCGCAATGCGATTTTCAAAGGGCCATTAGTATCGCAACGCGTATTTTATTTTCAAATTCCAAACACGAATATTAATATATTGGAACACTGAACCGTCCACAGTATATCCCGTAATCGCAACTCATAACCTAAAACCTAAAATCACAACTCAGTCTCATCTCCATCTCTCACTCTCTACGGCGACATCCGTCCCCATCTCCGACGAAATCCGTCCCCATCTCCGGCGAAATCCATCTATCTCCATCTCTCAGAGCCACCCTCATAATCAGAAATGGAAAATCAACCAAATCAACCACCGAGGGTTAGTTTTTTTAATTATTTTCATTTTGAAATTTTTGCATTATTATTAGGTTTTTCATATTGAAATTGATGATAAGTTTACTGGTAATTTCAATAATAGATTAACCATTTCACTTAGATTGCTTATTAAATCAACCGAGAATTGCAACGCGAAATGAAAATCGCAACGCGGTTTTAGTTTCGCGTTGCGATTCTCTCGTTGCGATAGTCAAATTCGCGTTGCGATAGTCATTTTCGTGTTGCGATTTTCATTTTCAGAAACTATTCTTCTTCTGCAAATTGAAACTTGAATGAATTGCATTACTTCAACCAAAAAACAAAGACAAATACGAAATTCAGTGTTGCAAATTTAAGTTTGAAGAATAAACTACTACTATTTATGTTTATTATTGTTTTTGGTATATCTTCACAGTGTAGTTTTTGGTATATCTAACTTAGTATGTTTATTGTTTTTGTAGAACTTTTATTCGGCTCAATTAACCTTAAGAAATAAAGTAAGTCTGGCCAAAACAATTGCGTCGAAGCTTTCACCTGCACAAAGAAAAATGTTTGAGGATACTTGCATCGGGCCATGGCTGAAAGTACAACATCCCGGTGGAGATGTGATGTTGACACACCTATTTCTTCAAACCATGACTAGCGATCTACCAGATACTATACAACGTCATGATGAAGAGATATGGTTTGATTTTCCACCGGCGTATACGTGTTTTGGGCGGGAGGAGTTTTGCTTAATCACCGGTCTACGCTTCGGACACGATGATGTAGGTCAGTACACTAGACATATTACCCACCCATCATGGCTATCCCGGTTTTTCCTGAGCTGGAGAGGCCGAATATACACGTGGAAGACTTGACGAGATTATTGAATAAGAAAGATGGTTTTACTCGGATGGATGACGTCGATGTTGTCCGAGTATACCTTTTAATACTTTTGCATGCCGGCTTTTTAGGCAGAGATGTCAGACAACCTATTCCGAATGATCTAATCAAATTGGTAGAAGACCTAAATGCGTAGAACGTGTTTCCGTGGGGTTTGTATTTATGGAAAGCTACATGGAATAAGTTATCGTCTGCCTTGGATGATCGAAAAGTTTGCATGGCGATGGTTCCAAATACACTTTGACAGACTTTATTTGGGCCTTTAAGGTAAGAATTTTTATATAATGTTTCCAAAATTATAATTAATTATTTTACAATTACTAATGTTTGTTATTATATTGTTTGTAGATTTGGATATTTGAGGCCTTTCCCGCCATGCAGACATATGCAATAAAAACTTCAAATGATATTCCCAGGGCTATTTCCTGGAAGAGGAAACAGACCTTGCAATGGGAAGATTTACTACGGTATATGACAATAAATAATGTAAGTTAACATAAATACTACCATATGTTTATAAACAAGTTATTACTAGTACACGTTTAACTTTGTTTGAGCTTTTATATTGTTAGGAGGCCAACACTCCTCTACAGAGGCTGACACCCACGGAAGCTGAGCTTGCCACTGATTGGTGGCAAGCTAATAAGCGTTTTTTTGATGGAACGGATGATAAGCAGCCTCCACTTCGGGAGCCATCACCTCACCCAGAGCCAACACCTGATCGACCTGACTATACACCTCCACAACGACAGCCATCACCTATTCTGTCACATCATCGAGCCTCTTCTCCACCATCACCTCAAGATAGGCGACCGAAAAGATGCCACGATGTTTATCTCCCTGTTCTCCACCTCCACGGGATGAGTTAGGGGAGTTACGTGATGAGGTCAATGCCTTGCGTGAGGAGGTCGGTACTTTACGCAAAGGCGATTGTGCATGGCGTGTTGAGGTGTCTACTTTACGTGGTGAGGTAGCCGCTCTACGTGAGATGGTAGCATCGTTGCATAATGAGGTTCATACTCTACGCAACGAGGTAAGTTTAAAATTTTTCATATTTAACTTGATGATAAATTTACTCGTAATTTTACTTAGATTAACCATTTCACTTAGATTGCTTAGTAAATTCATTCGGTTGCTGCCAATACTGCTAAACTGTTTATTCTTTAACCCTGTGAAGTTAGTATTTGTTTTTGGTTTTGTCTTTTGGTTGAAGTAATGCAATCCATTCAAGTTTCAATTTGCAGAAGAAGAATAGTTTACTTTCGCAACACGAAACTTAAAATCGCAACGCGCAAATGACTATCGCAACGCGGAAATGGCTATCGTAATGCGAAATGAAAATCGCAACGACAAAATCGCAATGCGAAATGAAAATCGCAACGACAAAATCGCAACGCGAAAATGAAAATCGCAATGCGATTTGTGTTTCGCATTGCATTTTGTCGTTGCGATTTTCATTTCGCATTGCGATAGCCATTTCCGCGTTGCGATAGTCATTTTCGCGTTGCGATTTTAAGTTTCGTGTTGCGAAAGTAAACTATTCTTCTTCTGGAATGTTTATATATGTTGTCCTTTTAAATGTTTATATAAGTGCTTACTTCTGGAATGTTATCTGATGCATTTTGTGAACTATGATAGAATAATGACTTGGGTGAATACAATGCAAGTTTGAAACATATTTGTCTTTGTTTAATATCATGTCTGTTTATTTACTGATTTATGTATTAATTTTTTTTAGCGGCCCGATAAGGTGGATGCTTTACGTCAGGTTTTTCTTGCACGACGGAGTTCACGCATCAGACGGCGTGCACGTGCTATTACGTCTCCGTTTACCCCAATGGTGCGAAGACTCCACAAGAAGAAGCCCGACTCACCTGTCATCCCTCAAGAGTCCCCTCCAATCGTTCAAGAGGCCCCTATCATCCCTCAAGAGTCCCCCCCACCGTTCAAGAGGCCACTGTCATCGTTGAAGAGGTCCCTCCCACCATTCCAGAGCCCGATTCACATGGGGTAATATATCGAATTATTGAGAAACCCCCACCGTTGCCGGACATGATGGATGAGAGTTGGCTCTCGTATGAGTTACCGGCTAGTACCCTTCTGGTATCTGAAGTGGAGAGAAGACAACTACCGGAAACAATTCTGGATAATACCCTTTGGGCTAAGACCGCAGTTGATTTTTATCTACATGAGCGGAGCCAAGGGTGTTACACTGACATAAGCAAACTCAACGATGAGATGTATTTGTTGCTTAATCGGTCTTGGTGGGGCGTGTTATTAGGGGTTGGAGACAGTGGTTATTTCGATGGGGAGGTAAGTCTTATATTTGTCTTATATATGATTTTGATTAATTTTTTTAAAAATTAATGTAATTCACTAATATATGTCTTTTTTTGTAAAACATCATATCGATGTGTGGGTGTCACGTCTTCTAATAATAAGGAAACTTAGGAAAAATAAAAAAATTCGCGATATACAATAATGACGGCGTCTTTTCACGCAGTTCACTTGAAGAATCAACGAGATGAATCATTTGCGTTGGGCAATGGACAAGCTAAACTTTATCATGCATGGTGGGAGGTCGATAAGGTTAGTATTTTTTTTTTAATTTTTTAAAGGTGTTCATAAATAAGTGCGCAAATAAATGAATTATTACTTATGATTGTAGGTGTTTATCCCTGTTTTGGAACGTCATCATTGGCTTCTCGTCCAACTTCAGCTCCCATCCCTGAAGATAATAGTATATGACAGCATGATAAATTACATATCACTGTCTGATTTGAGAGATATTATCAAGGGATGGAGCTCTCATTTGGCTAAATTCTTGGATGGGATTAATTATTGGACTCATTCTGGACACAAGAAGCCAAAGAAGTTAAATGTTACAGTTGTCAGAGACGAGACCGCGCCACAACAATCGCCGGGAGCCAGAGGGGATTGTGGTCTTCTCGTATGCATGTGCTTGGCGCGTTTGACGACGGAAAGCACAGAGTTTCTACCTTCCACCGATAGAGATAGAGCTGTAGTAGGCTTGTGGTTTCGGTATTATATGGCTAGAGCGATATATTCGAGACGCTGCCTACCTGCATCCACGTTATGAAAGTGTCCATTGTTAATTGGTAAGTCAAATGCAAGTTTTGTTAACATATATACTCCTTTTGGTTTGAAAATGTTTGGTTAAGTACCTAGAATTCAATAATTTGATGGTTGTAGGTTTTAGATGTGTAGGAAGTCTTGTTTGAGCAAATGTTTGGTTTCTGTAGGTTAATCCTTAAGTGAGCTGCGTGAAATGGATGTACGGGTGCAAAAGTTGATTCATTGATTCAATAATTGATGAGGAAATAAGAATTATTATTATTTTTTGATTGTTTAATTGATTTGTAAAAAATGATTTGTAAATGTTGATTTGTTTAATTGATGTGTACATAATTCTTATTTGTGCTTGTTTAATTGATTGAAATGTAATAGTTGATTTGTTGATTTTCAATCTGCATTATGTTGAAGGCAAAACAGACTATCGCAACATGAAACTGACTATCGCAACGAGAGAATCGCAATGCGAAATGAAAATTGCAATGAGAAAATCACAATGCGATTTTCATTTTCGCATTGCGATTTTCATTTCCGCATTGCGATTTTCATTTCCGCATTGCGATAGTCATTTCCGCATTGCGATAGTCATTTCCATGTTGCGATAGCCATTTCCGCGTTGCGATAGCCATTTCCGCGTTGCGATAGCCATTTTCGCGTTGCGATAGCCCCATTGCGATAGTCAAATGAATGTCTAATAAGTGATAACAACTGAACAGATCATAGCAATGTTCAAACTCACACTCAAGTTACTAATACATGCCTAACTGAAAATGTTAAAAGTGCACACATAAAATACACATAATACAACGTTTGCATTTAAAAATCACCTAAGTTAACAGTCCCAAAAGGTGAAGCCGGTTGTGATTGGGATTTTGAAGATGATTGCGATTTTGATTGCCTTATGCTTGACACCATATGAGCTTTGGATTTTGATGAGGATCCATATTTTGGTAGAGGAAAAGATGATTGTGATGGCACTGGTGATCCACATGTCAACCTTGTATGACCACTTTCCTGCACCGACTACATGTCGATCTCTTCTTCTCTTCACCCTTAGACGGTATACGATCGTGGATTTTTGGTCGGCCAGTAGCCTTCTGTCCATGGCTGGTGGCAAAACTGTTTGTAAGTCATCTGGTATGTCCCACTCAGAAGGATGTGAAATAGGGTAGGCAATCTCGGCATAAGTCTGTCGATATACTTCTGTAGTGTAGCAATCCATAGCGTATGTGCTTGAATCATCTTGGTTTAGATGAAGAGCAACTTTTATAACATGGCCACACGGATAACCAGATGTTTGCCATTTCATACAACTACACGTCCTTGCATTTAGATCGACAAGCCCATTTAAGTTATTATCCAGTACTTCAAACAAAGTGTTTGAACATGGTTCAACTCTCCATGACGTTGACTTCACAACACGTTTCGTTATCTTTTTTTCAGTCCATGGTGTAACACGATGTTCCAATGTTCCTGTAAATTTAAATAAATAATACTTAGTAAAATATATGATAAGTTACGAATTCAAAGAAATAATACCTACATGGTTTCTTTTCTTGTAGTACCACTGTTGAATAGAGGCTCGAAAAAACTCCATTAACATAGTAATGGGTAATTTCCGGGAATGACGACTTAGAGCGTTGATTGATTCTGCACTATTAGACGTCATGAAACCATATCTTGCTCCAAGTTGATGTACTCTTGACCATCTTTCAAACCCGACATCTTCTAGTGTTTGAGCACACTGAGGCAAAACACGTCTTAAACAGTTTATATGCTTATTGAAATCCACTTCCCGATAAGCTTTTACAGCCTTCCAGTATGTCCATTTGTGCTTTTTTATAGCAGCAGACCTTGATTTTAGATTTCTATACAAATGGACACCACAAAGTCCATGAAAAGCATCTGGGAAACACCTTCTAACAGCGTTGTCAATTGAGTTTGCCCCATCGGATATGATTGTCAGATTGCTAATAGGACCTATGCAATCCCTAAGATGCCCCATAAACCATGTCCATGAATCAGAGGTTTCAGATTTGCCAACCCCGTAAGCTATTGGCAATATCTCATTGTTAGCATCCATGGCTACTGCTAATAAGTTTACTCCAAGGTATCGACCTTTCAAATGTGCTCCGTCAACTATAATAAGTGGGCGCATGCAAGTAATAAACGAACGAATCTACAAAATAATATACACAAGAAATATAATCATTTAAATGTGAAATGCATGTAACTAACAAAAATGATTCAACAAAATTATATTGATTTACTAACCGCAGCACCAATGGCGATAAACAGCAACTCAAAGTGTCCATCTCTATCTGTTTTGATATGAGTTACCGACCCAGGATTTTTCAGCTTTAAATTGTGACAATAAGCCGGCAGTTGGGCAAACGATGCTTCTGGCGACTCCCTCAACAATTCCAAGGCATAACATTTGGCTCTCCAAGCCTGAGAATATGATATACTAATCTTGAACCGAGCATTCATGTCAGTCATAATTTCATGTCCCCGATATACCCTGCCATTCAAAAACATTAACTCAGCCAGAAAACCACCCAACACCTTTTTGTTTGCCTGTCTATGGTGAGGAAAAACTTGGGTTCTTGAACATTTATGTTTATCAATAAAAGTCCTAACTTGAAACATTTCGCAATCTTTTATCCTTTTTGCAATCATACGCCACGTACAGTTTTTGTCAATCATACACCTTGTTTCGAAACGATCTTTGCTTGATTTGTTAACTTTTAGTTGATAGCCATCTTCCACACATTTCGTATACAAAGCTATCTTCAAGTCTTCCTTTGTATCAAAACAATCATCTTTCTTGATACGAATACTTTTGTGTAACATCAACTGCTTTCTTTACCAACTCTTCTTCCGGTATCTGAAGTAATTCTGGCATATTCCAGTTATACTCCCGTGGCATTTTCTTTTCTTCGGGGACTTTTTCTTCTTCTTTTTCTTCTTCAGGATTATATGAATTACAGAATGGATGTTCAACATGTTCATTCACAGTCGTAACTTCCTCTTCATTATCATCAACAACATCTTCCTCGGCAACGGCTGTTTCATCATCAAAATTCGGGTATTGACCAATATCAAAATCATTACACGCATGGTCTGTTTCTTCTTCTGAAAAATCATCAAAATCCGAGTATTGACCAATATCAAAGTCCGGGTATTGACCAAGATCAAATTTCGAATACTGACTAGTACTCACAATTTTTTCTGTTGGCTCATCATCATCTAATTGGTCAATACGAAAACCGGAATTTGGTGCTGAAAGTTGATTGGGATTTGGATTAGAGAAAGGTTATGGGTTTTGAGAAAAACTTAGTTGATTACTACCCGCTACTGACCCAACAATACTACTTCTAGATTCAACAACATACAATGCAACATCATCACTTGAAACACTAATGTAAGCAATGAATCGTTCAACATCTTCATTGTCGGTTAACAAATAAACTTTACCATTTCTCTGATAAGATAACCTAAATCCACTTAGGGGCTCTAAATTCAATTTCTTTGAAACAAGTAACATTAGAGTTTCATAAGTTAACTTTTTAATGACAGTTTTAGTTGAAGATTCATGGGTAAAGGCATATATTGTAAAACACCATGAACATTCTCCCATGACCCTCCAAAACACAAATCTATCCAAACATGATCAACATTAGATGATTTCATGGTTGTAAATTAATTTACTAAACAAACGAGCTGCGAAACTAAGACCTGTTACCGGATGGGGAAGGATGTAGGAACGGATATAGGAACAGATGTCGCTGGAGAGAGTGATAGATGAAGATGGAATGAGTTGCGATTTAGGGATTTAGGTTATGAGTTGTTGCTGCTGCGTAGATATATACCCAAAAAATTTGTGTTGCGAAACTAAAACCTGTTGCGAACTTTGAAAATCGCATTGTGATTCTGTATTATCTCGTTGAGATAGTCAGAATCTCGTTGCGAAAGTCAAATCGAGTTGCGAAAGTCAGTATCGCGTTGCGAAAGTAAGTATCGCGTTGCGAAAGTCAGTATCGCGTTGCGATAGCCAGTATCGCATTGCGATTTTCCAAATTCGCGTTGCGATTTACTTATTCGCATTGCGAATTGGGAAAATCGCAACGCGAAATTGGAAAATCGCATTGCGATAGTCATAATCGCGTTGCGAATCTGGAAACTAATTTGCGATAATGGAGATCGCGTTGCGAATTAGCGATCGCATTGCGATTTTGTTGGTCATTTTGATAAATCCGGAAAAAGTTGGTTAAAATCGTATATTATATGAGATTTTTAGTCACTGATGTTATTTTTTCTAATAATAATATGTTAGTATTTTTTAAATAATAATAATAATAATAATAATATGACTGAAAAACGAATGTCGACATTATTGATTGAGATATATAATAAAATTTGATCTTAAAATCTCAAATGACTATCATATCAAAATTAGCATGTTAGCGTCAAACATAGACGACTACAATTTTTTGTTGACTACTATTTTTTTAACAAAAAATGATGAGTTTAGAACATATGAATAGTCGAGTGGTCATTTGTTATTTTTAATAGTCGAGGGACTCAATAAAGCAACACCCTATAGTCAGAGTATCATTTCATAACTTTTAATAGTCGGAGGACTCAACAAAACAACATCCTATAGTTGGGGCCCATTTGTATACTTTACCCTAATTTATATAATAAATTATCAGGCCCGACCCAATACATGTGCTAGATAGGCCTTAGCACAGGGCAACATGTTTGAGGGGGCATCAATTTTCTAGTGCTTATAGTGTATATATATATATTTGACCCAAAAAAATTAACCCAAAACACCTAATCGCCGATCCAAAAAAATTAATTCTCGCCGTTAGGTTTTGGTTTGTATTAGTATTGATATTGTTTGACTATAATTTCTATTTCATTTTTATTTTAAAAAAATTATTTAGTTTTGTCTATTATACGGTACAAGTATAGGGACATAAAATTATTATCTCGCCGAGAGCATTAAAATTCATTGGACCGGCCTGTAAATTATGAGTATAGAATAGAATAATTATCTTCTGTGGTAATAGTTTCAAGCAAGAACTAAAAAAATCTCTATTATTGAGTTTAGATTTCTTCACCGTTGGATCGCACTTGACGAAATTAATAATTTAGTACGATCGTAATTTTAGTCTGATTTGATTTGTATACATTAATTCAGTATAATTTAAATCTTTTACATTTTGTAATTTACTAGTAGGTCTATATTCGTGACATTAATAGTCATCGTTAAGCTGGAGATGTAATTTTTTTCTTTGTTTTGTTATTGGACATAAATTTAAGATTTCGTAAATATTCAATCAATTCAGAATGAAGTGACGATTAAAACTAAAAAAAATTGGAATCAAAGATTAAAAAATATTAAAATATTTCAAATTGAATTATTATTTTTTAAAATTAAAAAAAAAATATTTTTTTACCTAACCAATGGGCTAAAAATGGCTTAAGTGAATTACCAGTTTTATAGGATGGCTAATAAAGAATATTCCCATTCGGCCATGGGCCAAGGCGCTATCGTCCTTAGCTTCGCCCCCACAGGCATGTAACCAACTATTTAAAAACTATTTTTGCATGCTTTTGGGTTTGATGACTTTTCTGTTGCAATTAGTGGCCTGTTTTTTGGGTTTTTTGACCCAATTGGGAAGTCCAAAAAAGTTTCAAAATAGGCACATACACTTTTATTTTAGGATCTATGGTTTTTTCTACATTGCATGAAATTCTTCATGTCGACGAATTTTAATAAAAATATTTTTATTCAAACTTTTTATCTCGATATGGTAAAATTTAATAAAAAATTATATTTTATAATAAAAAATATTTTTATAGGAACTTGTCACGTCGAGATGATGAGTTCTATAAACACTGTAGAAAATGTTATATTATCCAAAATAAAAAAATCAGATATCCTAATGAGCCAAAAAAACCGTTTTTTGTCCATAAATTATCTATATCCTTTATTAATATATATTAGATCTAATCATGGGAGTAAAAAAATATTTTTATATAAAAATATTTTTTATATAAATTCATTAATTATACATTTGATTTTTATAATTTAATGAATCCAAATTCAAGTCATCATATTATTACAATTACTGTCGCAAATTACATGGACCAAATATGTGATTATACCAAAATATTTAACTGTCACACATTTAATTTGTTAATTGTTAACTATATTTAACTTGTGGTGATTACATCTTAATCAAACAAAATCGAAAGTGACCATATATTATTATTTTTAATTAGTGAAAAAAATAACAAAACACAACATATAAGTAATCAATCATGTAATTAACCCATTAAAATATTTAAAAAAAATCTAAAATATATAATAATTTAAAAAAATTATTACCTATGTCCACACACTCCCTCTTAATTCATCTCTAGTACCAACACACACTAGTTTATCATCATCATTCGACAGTCTGCGCCTTCTCCCCAATAATTGTTTGCTATATATCATTGTCAACTAGCCCACTATGTCGTTCATGCTTCAATCATTGTTATCCTTTGCATTATTCAATGATACCCAACCAAGCATTTTTGTTTTATAGTATTAAAATAACTTAACCCAACCAAGCATTTTTGTTTTATAGTATTAAATTGTGTGCAAGTGAGGTAAGTTTTGCACACAGCCTAGCAACAATTAGTGTTAGAAAAACAATATATTTATTTTATATTCTCATAACAATAGTGCGTATTCTTTTTATTTTTTAACAATAGTGTTAAATTTGGTTCGAATCTATGTGAAGAGAAGATGATAAACATGATTGTCACATATATTGAGACTGATAAAAGTAAATTATGATGGGAGGTGAGTAAAATTTAATTCAATTTGAAAATTATAATTTTTTTTAAATTTTCAGATATTTGGATCGAATTGTTTGAGTTCACTCAAATTTTACATTAGAATTTTAAGCTCGAGTCAAATTCGAATTTTTGAAGTTTGATAAAAAAATGATATTATTTTGATATTTCGTTAAGTAATTTAATTATTTATGATTTTGATATATAATTTTTTGTTTCATCAATTTCTATTTTGTTTTAAATTTATTTTTAATCCAATTTGAATTATATTCTCCTCAACCACTTAAAAAATCTATGCAGTTTTCAATTGTCTTTATTTTAGGTGACATAGTGAAGTGATATACAAACTAACAACATAATATAATGTTCATTGTATAAAAATATCTACTGATTGGATTAACAATATATGTATATACTCTTATTTATTATATTTGATTAACACGCACGATGTGATTAAACTAAAAGCAACAACAAGAAATAATAAAAGGGAAGAGATATTAAAATATAGAAGATATTTCACTTACATTTTATTGTTTTTCGGTCGTACAAGACAGTAGTTCAATGAGTTGCTAGCATTGGCAATGGCGGTATGCTTTGCTCGTTTCTAAAGAAATTTTCAGGGTCTATCATGGCTTTCACATTCGCCAGTCTTATGAAATTGTTCTTGAAATACTTTGCCCCGTATTCTTTGGCAACCTCGAAATCAGTCTCCCCACTTTTGTTGCTACCGATGTCGAGATCTCGGTAGTTGAGGAATGCTTCCCTCGGGTTGCTCGACGCGTACTGTTCCATTAAGTTGTACAACCTCCTCGACAGCTCGAAGTGTCGTGCAGCGGCGTTGACGCCTCCGTCTGACTCGGACCATGTCACACCATATAGCATCATGAAAAGGATTCCGTTGCGGTGGGCGAAAGCAGTTTCCGATTCCGAAATCTCTTCCATTCTCCCTCCATAAGGGTTCATTTGGATGAAGATGTCTTCAATGTCCATCAACGCTTCCCATAACGTCTCCAATCCTTGCTTAGGAATCACTGCTTTGTAATAATCCGACTTGAACTTGGAAAACGATCGATCCACTCGCACTCTGTTCAGCAAGGCCTCAATGGAGGTTCCCTTGGGGAAACCTGCCCAGTACAGGGTCGATTCCACCCAACTCATCTCTAAACAATCACTTCGTTGTAAACCCAATTCCGGAAAGTTTGCGTTCATCAATTGTATAAGTCTATCAGTTTTCCCTAGAAAATGACCCCCGAATGAAACGCTGACGGTTCTATTGTTGGGGCCATTGTTAATGGGCTGAGGTTGGGGTCTAATAAAGATATCTTTTGGAAGTTTTGGCGCAACTTGTTGCCAACGGTAAACGATCTCCGTTGCGCCTTGCTCCAGTGTCCTATGCACGGTGAATACTGTAACCATAGGTGGAACACGAACCAGCTTGATCCTCCATGAAAGGATGACCCCAAAGCTGGTTGTTCCACCTCCTCTTATTGCCCAAAACAGGTCTTCTCCCATTGATTCACGGTTAAGGATCCTTCCATTGGCGTCGATCAATAATGCATCGATGACATTGTCGATGGTGAGTCCATATTTTCTCATAAGAAACCCATAACCACCTCCACTAAAGTGTCCACCGAGGCCGATAGTGGTGCACATACCGGATGGGAACCCATGGACATTGCTTTTCTTGGCTATACTATAATAAAGTTCGCCGGTTGTTGCCCCGGCTTGAACCCATGCTGTCTCGCTCTCTATATCAATATCAATAGAATGGAGATTGAACATGTCGAGAATGATAAATGGGACATCGGAAGTGTACGATAGTCCCTCGAAATCATGGCCGCCACTTCGAATCCTTACTTGGAAACCGTGGAACTTGGTGCAAACGACAGTGGCTTGAGCATGGGATGGATGCAGGGCGGCTATAATGGCTACCGGTCTCGAGGTTGCAGAAAACAAGGTTCGAAGGTTACTTGCACGTAGCTGGTAAATATATTCGAAGGACGAATTGTATGGTGTTAATATGGCATCCGCAATCGGAAAGGAAGAATTAGAATGTGCATGAAGACACCCAAGAAAATTATCGAAATCACTTGAATCGTTGGGTATCACCAATGAAATTGATAACAAAACGAATATCAAAACAACGGAAATGGTGGAGATTGATGATTTCATTTTCTTTCCTGAAAAATCTGGAGATATTTAAATGGTATTGATTCATTGTTCTTAAGGTTCAATGGCGTATATATAGATAAAGTGAGGGGCAGGGCTCTAGACAATTTAAGCACAAAGATCTTGTAAAAAGAAAAGGACTAAATTATGTGGAAGTAAAATGAAGTGATTAAATCTAAAATATCAGAATCGTTGGAGACTAAAGAACGGCAATTAAACCAAAAATCAACTCAAAATACAGTGTCAAACATACCAAGTTGCCTTAATAGTCGAGTCATGTCAACCACTTGCATATATAATATGCAAGTATTGATGCGCATTTTCTGCTAGCTTTAGAACAGACTGAGGGAGAAGAAGATTTGTTCTGGGTTGAGGAAATTCCAGATCGGCCGGCGAAACAGTCTGAGTTCAATGCATGTCAGGTTCGACAAAATTATCGAAGCTTTCTTGCGAGATCTTCATTGATACATCTCAAAGGTAAAACGGCCGGATAATGTTTATTAGTTTTAGGCTTAGTTTGTTTTCACCGTGCAACTCTTATGTCTGCGTCGCGCAGACCACGCACAGACATTAGACTTCGTAGACCGTTTGTTTTTTAGAAGATAAAAACTCTTCAAACGTCTGCGCGAGTTCTTTTGGTGCAGACATGGTTTTATGTCTTCAAAAGTCTTCAAAGGTCTGCGGGAAAATTAAAATCATTTAAATTTATTTTAAAATTTATTTTTTAATATAGATTGATTTATTTTAAAATATGAATTGATTTATTTTAAAATATGGATTGATTTATTTTAAAATATGGAAAAATTTATTTTAAAATATGGATTGATTTATTTTAAAATATGAAAAAATTTATTTTAAATTATGGATTGATTTATTTTAAAATATGGATTGATTTATTTTAAAATATGGATTGATTTATTTTAAAATATGATTGATTTATTTTAAAATATGAATTGATTTATATTAAAATATGGATTGATTTATTTTAAAATATGAAAAAAGTTATTTTAAAATATGGATTGATTTATTTTAAAATATGGATTGATTTATTTTAAAATATGGATTGATTTATTTTAAAATATAGATTGATTTATTTTAAAATATGGATTGATTTATTTTAAAATATTAATTGATTTATTTTAAAAAATTTATTATTGTAGTTGTATGAATTATTTAAATTTCAGTATTATAAAACTAAAATTATTTAACTTTCAGTATTGTAAAACTCTTTTAAGTTTAAAAAATCATTTTATTTTATATTTCATTTTATTTTAGCAGTTTGCAGACGTTAAAAAACAAACAGTCTTCTTCTTGCAGACTGCAGACTTTTGGTCTACATTTTCTGCTGTAGATGTCTACAGATGTGGTCCGCAGATTACAGACTTTTTACCTCTTCAAAAATAAACACCACCTTATATTTTCTTTTGTTTTACTGAGGTAGGATAGATTTGGTGGAAGTTTAATTTTACAGCTGGCTCATTCTTGTATTTTTTTACTGTTATTTGTGACATTTATTTTAATAAAATCCGGCAGTTTTGTTTTAGAAAAAAAAAATAATGAAGCGCATTTCGAAATAAATTAAGAGAATGATTAAGATATGAGATTTGAACTTCTATCCTTTATTTGGTTTAAAAGAAATTTTATTAATCAAATAATTAAGATCTAAAGTAAGAAAGTGGTTATCAATTATAATGATTTAATTAATAAATTTTTTATTTTAATCCTGTATATCAAGTAAAGCTTTAGTATGACCATAAACTAACAATCAAAAGACAAGAACCAAATTGATAGACAGATAGGGTAGAAGGCAACATCATGTAATTTGTATTAATTTATATAATTGGATAATATCTTTTTTTATCAGCATAATATCCAACTTTTATTTAAGAAAAATACAGGACCACCTTATCCCTCATTAAAAAAACCCTCAGAGAAAAAAAGAACGCATAAAGGTAGTCAAGGATATACAAGTCGACCAAAATAAGGTCCGAAGATCTCAGCAAAATGACCGAACTAAAACACCCCTTAAACGTGCGACTAACCAACACCATATTGAGCCCTGACAGAAAAACAAGAAAAGACAAACTTAACTCAAAGTTATACACTCCACTCGCAGTCCCTACATATTCCCAAAACAAACTCCACATAAACAAATTCTGCAAGTTTTGAAAATTGATTGTCCAAGCATACTTCGAATATAAAGTTACTTCCCATCTCCACAAATAAAAAGCCATAAAACAAAATCCCTTCAAGGGACAGCACATGCCCCTAATGTGTATCAAAACCAGCTGCCTATTAAATCATATATATTTTTTCCTTATTTTAGCGATGAAAACACCATACCAATTGAGAATGTCTTGATAAAAGTGTGTCAGCTCTCTTAGGAAACCACAAAATGAAGCTTGCTCCTAACCCATATCGTAACTATCTCTTTTTCCTTCCAGGTGCTTCAGAGACCTAGAGCTTAAAACTCGATATCATACCAAACCTTCCAAACATTACTTCCAATTTAAACTCTTTCATTCGTCGTTTAAATTTAAGAGCTCTTAAAAACTTACATAATGTAGAAACTATTAAACACCTGAACTCGTATCTCTGAAAACCATGATAAATTGTTCAAATGAACGCCCACCTTTTGCACTTTTGCTACTAAAATACCAGTGAACCACCTCCCGAGTCTTCTAATAAAGTGTTGAATATAGCAAGGCTTGACAGCTACGGTTACACGTATCGTTTAGTGGTAGTTCAAGGAGGTTAGATTGGTATACAATCTGTTAGGTTGTTATTATGTTAAAAGTAAATCGCATGGGTTAACGTGCATTATAAAATGCACACTTTAGGTTATTGTAAACCACCCTTTTTGTTTCTTTTTCACTGCTCGTTTGTAAACTTCATTATGGTATCAATCGCTGACGGTTTTGGATCTCTTGCTTCCTGCTAGCTGTGGTGGTTCATGATAGCCCTGCGTCTTCTTCTATTCGAGGAAGTAGTTCATCCATTTTGGATTTTGGGGAAAACTATAATTCATTGCTTACTTCTTAAATATCTTTTACATATATATTTATAGCTCTTACTCTTGTAGGGCAAGCATATTGACATCTCACAGGCTGGTACAACAAACCTAACAAATTACTAACAGCTTGGACACGTCATTTGTACACCTCAGCTCCTTCTATATTTCATGCTCCAACATTCTCTCTGTTTCACTCCTCGCTTGTTTTGTCATCTCATGTATCAACAACTTGAATCTTCTGACGGAATAAGGCATGAGAAGATTTAATCAAGGGTTTAATAAATCCATCAGCTAGTTGGTGTCAGCAGGCACGTAATTTAATTGAACGACGTTGTTAGTCACCTTTTCTCGGATAAAGTAAACATCAAGCTCGATGAGTTTTGAGGGAGTATGGATGACAGGATTTTCACTTAAGGAGATGGCACTAGTGTTGTCATTCCAAATAATCGAAACGTTGTCAACTGATTCGCCCATATATTTCAAGAGTGACTGAACCCAAACTACTTCAAAAACAGTGTCAGCGATGTTGCGACACTCCTCTTTGGTCGTGGATCGAGCAACTGATTTCTGACGTTTAGCACTCCAAGATATCAAGTTTCAACCAAGAAAGACACAACAACCAATTATAGAACGTCGTTCATCCACATTACTGGCCCAATTAGCTTCTACAAACGCTGCTATATTATGTGTGTCCAAGGAAGCTGAAGAACGAAAGACTAGTCCATTGTCGATTGTACCATAGAGATACCTTAAGTTTCTTTTCACAGCCTGCTAGTGATTGAGGCAGGGACTTTGCATATATTGTGCCATTCTATTAACGCTGAATACGATGTCCAGTCTATTGTGGCATAGATATGACAGGGCACCAACTGTGCTTCTATACAAGAACACGTCATCGAGAGGTCTACCTGTATCACGCGTCAACTTAGGGGAAATGACCATCGGAGTTGGGATAGAGTTGACACCATTCATATTAGTCTTTGTCAATAGCTCGTTGACAAACTTTCATCGTCTTGGAAACAACTGCTCTGAGGTACGATTAACCTCGATACCGAGGAAGTAGCTAAGTTCTCCCAAGTCCTTCAGTGAGAATTGCTGACCTAACAACTAGATATTCGTTCAATGGCTTCAGTAGAATTGCCTGTAACAATGATGTCATCGATATAAATAAGAGGATAAGTGCGAGTGCCATTTAGTTGATGTACAATCAATGAAACATTTGCAGCTGTAGCATAAAACCCAAGATCAATTAAGTATTGTTTAAACTTGGAGTACCACATTCTTGGAGACTGTCGTAAGCCGTAAATAGCTTTCTTTAACTTGTAAACCAAGGGAGCACCATCATTGGAGATTTGCTCAAATCCTGGAGGTTGGGCCATAAACAGGTCCTCGCCAAGATTGTCATTGAGAAAGTCGTTATTGATATCCAATCGTCGGAGACTCCAACCATTTAACATGGCTGAGGAGAGGATGACATTTATAGTGGTGGACTTTACAACCGTGTTGAATGTTTCGGTGAAGTCTTACCCAGGTATTTACTAAGATGCAATTGGTCGGTTTTGATTTACAGGTAGATAACATTTCGATGAGTGCTCATATTGCTCAAGGAAAGGTTCACAATTCTTCTAACTCAAGATCTATTCAGGATTCCAACCGTAAATTACCATACTATGCTTCGTCCAACTCTGGTGGTTGATCTGATGGTCGTGGTCAAGGGCATTTTGTTGGGAAATAAACGAGAACAAGTAATTTCCCTATAACCAGATTAGTGAGAATGCGAAATAAAAGTGGAAAAATAATACCCGAAATTGATAACGGAGTGCAGCCAATTTTGCCTACGTCTCCAGACTGCTGCAGATCTTTTACTAAAGGGAGAATATTTACAGGTATTTACAAAAAACACACTTACAACTCACAACTAGAGAGCTAGAATGATTTTGGGGTTTGGGATGATTTTGAAGCTAAATGAGCTAGGGTATTTATAGTTGAAGCTTAGGGACTAATCTTGTAAATACCCTAATGTGCAAGGGACTAAAATATACTTTCCCCATTTTTATTTTCAACAAATTCTGCAACCACCTTAGACTATTCTAGCAGCCCCCATGGACCAAGCCGCCGGCTGCTACTTGAATATTCAACAATATCCCACTTGAAGACTGATTTTAATCTGTCTTCACACCTCGATCAATACAACAACATTTATGCTATTGTTACTCTAGCATGCCAACTAAAGTTGAACACAAATTCAGTTTGTCCGTAGTCACCGCCCTGTAAACCCACTTGTTATTGGGTAGTTTCTCCGTGGTTGCCTTGTCTCTCAACGTTTTGGTTCCCTTCGACTCTTGTCCACTAGTCTTTGAAGGATTGTTCCTCACTTAAACATCCTCGGCAAGCCCTTGCTTCGACCCTTCTCTTATGATGGTCTCTGAAGCCATGTTCTCTACACGAACATGCTCGATAAACTCCTTGGAAACAGACAACTCTTCTTGCACTTGGCTTCTACTCGCCTTGGCAGAAATGAACCTTATTGAGCCAACTCTCAACACCTCTTCGATCCTGGGCTCATCCATCACCTTGGCTCATCCATCACCTTGGATGACTTGGCTCTCATCGGGTAATCTCGCAACACTTCTGGCATATTAAGTTTGTGCCCCCTCGTTTTCTCGACTCTTACCATCGACTTAGCATCTTTTACACTTGAACTTGTGTCAAGTCTGCACACATCTTCCCCAGATCCACCATCTGGTTCATCATTCAGTGGACTTTCTCTGCCACTCGAGGAACAACATTCCTCATCCTCTGACTTGCCTTCATCGCAGAATCTCCTATGGCTACCCTCGACTTTCGCCTTAGCTTTGGAAGTCTTGTTCTTCTTGACTCCAAATTCTTTGATGGACTCGGCGGTTGTCAAGGATTTAGACAACTCCTTGACTTCCCTTCGCTCCAACACTTTCTTCGCCCATGGCTTCAATCCGAACATGAAGGTGAAGAATTCATCTTCTTCAGTCAAACTTGGGACTTTGAGCATGAGTTTTCTGAATCGACTCACATACTCCTTAAGTGTCCTTTTATGCCTGAGAGGCCTCAACTTGGACCACACCTCCATCCTGGCATACTGTGAACGGACTTGCTCACTTTGTACCCTCAGCTTGACAACTATATTTCTTGCTATCACACCAGGTCCCTTCTTGTGCTCGACTGCTTTGACACTCGAAGTCTCATCACGTTTTCTTCCGGGTTTGGCTGCTTCAACATCAACAGTATTGCCTCGTCTCGATCATTGCTTGGCCGCATTGATCCCATTAATAGGGCCAAGTCTTTTTCCTAGCTTGGTAGCTTTAACACTTGCGACCGCGCCAATTCCCGCTACTTCTCCTCCTTCCATCCTCTTCATGATGGCTGTAAGGCGACTCTTCTCGGGACATCCTCTAATCAAATGAGGATCATCACAGAAGTAGCATTTCAATTTTTCCTTGCTCTCTTTCTTCTTTACACCGGACTTAGCCTTATCATTCTTTCCCAATGGCTTTCCTTGGCTACGAACAGTCGATGGCTCACCTTTGCCATTCGAAGAGCTTTCTCTACCATCTCCCTGCTGCACCTTTTCCCGGTCTCCACCACTGCTGCCACTATCTCTGGGCATGGGCCTGGACGACACATCGCTACTTGGCTTGTCACCTGCAAGCTCAGTCAGCTTTCCGGTTACAACTATGGCCTCCGAAAGTCTCTGGGCATCACATTGCTCTCCCCCGAGCATTGCCCCTGGTCTAAGTCCTTCCAAGAAGGTCTTGAGTGCATCATTCAACTTCTCAATTTTCACCTTCCCTTCGTCTGCAACCATCGCTCCTACTCGAATCTGGCTTCGTTTGGATCGTTTCTGACAATTCTTGCGAACCACTGTGTATTAGAACACCTCTGTCGACAAACTCATATCGCCGAAAAAATTTCACTATTCATAAAATTTACTATTCATGTGAATAGTAACACAAATAGTAACCTCGCAGAAAAAACCGACAAAATTCACCACCAAAAACTCTGATTACCAGTTGTTGGGAAATAAACGAGAACATGTAATTTCCCTATAACCAGATTAGTGAGAATGCGAAATAAAAGCGAAAAAATAATACTCAAAATTGATAACGGAGTTCAGCCAATTTTGCCTACGTCTCCGGACTACTGCAGATCTTTTACTAAAGTGAGAATATTTATAGGTGTTTACAAAAAACACACTTACAACTCACAACTATAGAGCTAGAATGATTTTGGGGTTTGGGATGATTTTGAAGCTAAATGAGCTAGGGTATTTATAGTTGAAGCTTAGGGACTAATCTTATAAATACCCTAAAGTGCAAGGGACTAAACTAAACTTTCCCCATTTTTATTTTCAACAAATTGTGCATCCACCTTAGACTATTCTAGCAGCCCCCATGGACCAAGCCGCTGGCTGCTACTTGAATATTCAACACATCTATGGTTTCAGAGATAGTTGTATGGAAAGAACGGGCATCTTGTCCAACAATGATTGTATCATTTCGATCGTGATTTTCTTGGTGACAATAATGAAAATACTTAGTGCAAGGCTGATTCAAGTGATGCTAATCTTGTGGCTCATGGAAGTGTTAAGTGTGATTGTTGTGCTAGCACTGGTGAAGGGCATTCGACTAAATTACCTTAAGCACATGTGGCGTCTACCTCTCACAAGCATTGGGTTATCAACTCAGGAGCTACGCATTATGTGACTCTGAATGTCAGCAAGGTTGCTCATCCTTTCGAATATAGGGGTCTAGGTAATTTCCAAGTTGGTAATGATGTTTCTCTTGATGTCAACATTGACAGTAAAACATCTTTGCCTTCACGTTCTCAAACTTTGTTGTTGAATGGTCTCTGACATGTACCTAAGATAACAAAGAATCTTCTTTCGGTGTCCAAGCTTGCTAGGGAAAATCGAGTTTTCTTTGAGTTTCGTGCTAAGGATTGTTGTGTACGTGATGAAGCTACTGGTTGTATTATTCTTTGGGGAGAGCAACATGGTGGTCTTTATACGTTTTCTTTGGCTGATGAATCGAATACATGTAAGTTTAGCCACTACTATCATTGATTCTTTCGAGCAGTGGAACATGTGAGTTTCATACTTTAAAATATGTTTTATAATTCTTTGAATGTTAATAATTCTAATGTTATCAATAAAACGTGTGTTGCTTGTTGTATAGGAAAGAATCATAGGTTGCCCTTTGATACTACTCAGTCTGTGCACAACGTGTCATTTCAACTCATTTTTTTTATTTATGAGGACCCTCACTTGTTCATTCTAATGGGTTTTGTTATTATAATTTGTTTGTTGATACATGCACTGTAACACCCCTAACCCGTATCCAACCTGGATCCGAGTCCGAGGTGTTACATTGACTTTTCAAAACTCTGTTCTTTACAATTTCACAAAATCTTAAATTCATCATTTAATAAAATGAGTATTTTACATTAATAAATACAATCAATTTGTTTTACAAAACCGATCAGATCATATTCAATTCAAATCTTGTAACTACATCCCAACTAAATTCTATCAAACAAAATACATATATTCTATATGTTTCTGATTTGATCCTCTTAAGGAAGATGCTGACCTGTCTTGCCCCTCTTTACTTCTCTTCTCGCTTTCCAAACCTACATGTGAAACATTCACACACTAAGTCGATGACTTAGTGAGGCATAAAAACATATCTAATGAAATTTATATCCACTAATTATTCATGAATATTTTATGCTATCATATCATACAACTCATATACTTTTATCATGTAACAATTACATACATACACACATACATGTCATCATTTATGTTTTTGTCATGCTCCTATACTATTATCCTTCATATCTCTATTCTCTTGTTCATATGATCTCTTATGTTCATATTCTATATCTTATAACAAATTTTTATATCATCATATAAGTCATTTATACTCATTAACATATATTCATGTATATCATATAACAGATGCAATAACCCATAACACACATATATCATGTCATACAATTCATATCACACATCATATATATATATTATACATTGTATTCAGGGTTATCTTTTTATTAGCCCATGTACACATGTGAGAACTATATATATGCGAGTACATAAAGGTTGTGCACTATGCTGTCACCACAACTCGTATAAGGTCCCATTAGGGGCATATGAATTTGTACCGAAAGACCACTATGAAATGTCTCGAAGGACCACGTAGAACCCTCGACTCTTGTCATGCCAACTATACCTCTAGCCCTCATGACATATAACATGGGCATTATTATTTATCATTTCACATATTCACATGTACATATCAATGTTCATATGATTTCATATTCATATGTCACTTATCTTATAACACTTCTCATGTGTTCATATAACATGTATATCATTTCCATCTCTTGTTTACATATGTTTCACGTATATCATATATATCCAGTGTACAACATGAGTGATCGAATAGGGCCCCGGAATAGCAAGGTCCCCAAAAAATTAGATTTATTATAATAAAAATCTCATTTTTTGTTTAACTCCACTTTACGAGAAATGAGTTCATCTTCATGATCTCCCTATCCCACATCGTTAGGATTTGAGTTAGTAATATCTCCAATCTCCCTATATATACTGCATTCAAATTTTACAATTTTTAAGAAGGAATTTGCAAGGGCCCCGGAATAGCAAGGTCCTCTTTTAAAGAATTTTCACAGGGCCTCCAACATCCTAGCCCCGGCCCTGTATATATCACATATTCACATATACACGTAGATTATTTGTACTGTTTCACATGACTTATCACACTAACATATACTTATACAAATTATGTAACATACATAGTAACATGTTATCACATATACTCATGCACACATATAAATTATAACAAACACATACTTCTATCATTGAATTCATGCATTTTACTATTGGAAATAGACTTGTCGTAAGTCTTATTTCCCATTAAACATCATCTACTAAATAATATGCACTCACCTGGCCTTACTAGTCAATATTGCTTTCATATCTTATCTCGATGCCTATCTCTTGTCGATTTGACCGGACGTTGCCCTCGATCGATATCTACACAATCATATATACATATCAATATTAAATATACTATGATTCGATCCTTGATTTCTTAAGCTATAAGAAAGATCTAATTTCATTTTCGCTTTGAAGTGTATCGATACACAATATAGGGTATCGATACATTCCTTCATTGGTGTATCCGTACACTACCTATTTATCGGTACACAAATTACATTCAAAAGTTTTCGTTTCAAGGGGGTGTCAATACACTCCTTAATGTATCAATACACCATGAAAATGTTCTTCAAAATTGGTCTTAGTGTATTGGTACCTGTTTATAGGGTACCGATACACCCTGCCCAGAACATACTTTTTCACCCGAAAATTCACTCAATTTAGTGCAATTGTTTCAATTTACATCCCCTTACATATTTATAACTTACATACACAAGCTTAAACTCATTAATACTCATTTACCTCCTCTTAAACCTCAAAATCCTATCATCCATATGAAATTAAAGAATCAAACTCAATTTTCAACATGCTTCAAATTCATTTCTATCATTCCGAATTTCTTAGTTTAGCTGGTGACAAGTCAATTTTCACTTTAAAACTTATTTACTAACCCAATCTCAATAATTCCCTTAAAAACTCTTTACCTTCAATTTAACATAACTTAATCATATTTGAGTTTTAAGCCATCTTAAGCTTTCCTTAATCTTTTTTGTCACTCCAAGAATCAAAACCAACTTTAAAATGAAAGAATTAACCAACTGGAGACCAACTTACCTTGCCAATGGAGCCACGGGAGAGAAGAGGAAGAAGATAACCCAATGCTCTAGAATTTTCTCTCCATCTCCACTTGTTTACTTCTCTTATAAAGGAAGATAAAAGCTTTCCTTTGAAAAGACCATTTTACCCTTATTACTTTCAAACTTTATTATTAAATCCAACATCAAAATTATCTAATTAAATCCCTAAACTTTTAACTTATTTTGAAATTAACCACAAAGCTTTCAAAACTCACATTCTAGTCACTAGCCCTATTTTAGGATGTTACAAATCTCTCATCCTTTAAGAAAATTCGTCCTCGAATTTTCACTGAACATATCGATAGAAACATTACCCACATATATCTTCAATTTTCTCATGCTACCTTTACTACTTCAATCTTTCGCGGTTTGCACTTTATAACTTGTCTTTGATTTCCAAAAAACCCCAATCCATTTCTATATTTTCTCTTATTCTACTGAACACTTACTTTTAACCATTGAAAATCCGTATCATGTCATTTATCCTATAAACAGTAACATTCATTCTTATCACTCAAGATCATAAATCAATTGATTTCCTTCATCAATCTTTAATTGACTTATAATAATAACTCCACCTTTAATTCCTTATCCCTCTAAATAACATGCTTGTTCTTGATAACTTGATCACAAGAGTATATAATAATTCAACTGTATTTTGAACTTCCTTAATACTTATAAATCATTTCTTATTCCTATGACTATGTCTACTTGACCAAGAAACACAACCTTAAACCTTCATCATATATGATTAAAACATACACTTTACCAAAATCAACAATCTCTTTATACAACCTTACATACTTTTCTTATTTCTAAATCAAACTTATAATCTACTCCTCCATATAATTCTTGTCACCCTTGATCCTTTAAACTCCATCTTTGCATTTTCCTTATCCAATTATCATTTCATAATCAAAATCTCCTTATAACACAACTAAACCATATCGTTTGTCCATACAATCATACTCTTTTATATCACTTATACTTATCCCTAACTATCACTCTTTATCACATTTCCATGACTTTGATAGTCAACTTTACTTATATAGAAACTCATTCCTTATCATCTCTTGTACTTGTATTTCCCTCAACATACAAATCCTTATCTCCTTTACTAACTTACATTTCCATACTCAGAATACTCCACTATATCCAAATCCACATCATTCTTGGTTAACTTATTCTGACATCATTTTCTAATCCTTTAACTTTTATACACTAAAAACTATGTTCTTTATAATTTCACAAAATCTTAAATTCATCATTTAATAAAATGAGTACTTTACATTAATAAATACAATCAATTTATTTTACAAAACCGATCAGAGCATATTCAATTCAAATCTTGTAACTACATGTCAACTAAATTCTATTAAACAAAATACATATATTCAATATGTTTCTGATTTGATCCTCGTAAGGAAGATGATGACCTGTCTTGCTCCTCTTTACTTCTCTTCTCGCTTTCCAAACCTACATGTAAAACATTCACACGCTAAGTCGATGACTTAGTGAGGCATAAAAACATATCAAATAAAATTTATATCCACTAACTATTCATGAATATTTTATGCTATCATATCATACAACTCATATACTTTTATCATGTAACAATTACATACATACACACATACATGTCATCATTTATGTTTTTGTCATGCTGCTATACTATTATGCTTCATATCTCTATTCTCTTGTTCATGTGATCTCTTATGTTCATATTTTATATCTTATAACAGATTTTTATATCATTATAAAGTCATTTATACTAATTCACATATACATTAACATATATTCATGTATATCATATAACAGATGCAATAACCCATAACACACATATATCATGTCATACAGTTCATATTACACATCATATATATATATATATATATATATATATATATATATATTACATACATTGTATTCTGGGTTATCTTTTTATTAGCCCATGTACACATGTGAGAACTATAGATATGCGAGTACATAGAGGTTGTACACTATGCTGTCACCACAACTTGTATAAGGTCCCACTAGGGGCATATGAATTTGTCCCGAAGGACCACGTAAAACCCTCGACTCTTGGCATGCCAACTATACCTCTAGCCCTCATGACATATAACATGGGCATTATTATTTATCATTTCACATATTGACATGTACATATCACTATTCATATGATTTCATATTCATATGTCACTTATCTTATAACACTTCTCATGTGTTCATATAACATGTATATCATTTTCATATCTTGTTCACATATGTTTCACGTATATCATATATATCACATATTCACATATACACGTAGATCATTTATACTGTTTCACATGAATTATCACACTAACATATACTTGTACAAATTATGTAACATACATAGTAACATGTTATGACATATACTCATACACACATATAAATTATAACAAACACATACTTCTATCTATGAATTCATGCATTTTACTATTGGAAATAGACTTGTCGCAAGTCTTATTTCCCATTAAACATCATCTACTAAATAATATGCACTCACCTGGCCTCACTAGTTAATAATGATTTCATATCTTATCTCGATGTCTATCTCTTGTCGATTTGACCGGACGTTACCCTCGATCGATATCTACATAATCATGTATACATATCAATATTCCAGATACTATGATTCGATCCTTGATTTCTTAAGCTATAAGAAAGATCTAATTTCATTTTCACTTTGAAGTGTATCGATACACAATATAGGGTATCGATACATTCCTTCACTGGTATATCGGTACACTACCTATGTATCGGTACACAAATTACATTCGAAAGTTATCGTTTCAAGGGGTATCGATATACTCCTTAATATATCAATAAACCATGAAGATGTTCTTCAAAATTGGTCTTAGTATATCGGTACCTGTTCATAGGGTACCGATACACCCTGCCCATAACAGACTTTTTCACCCGAAAAATCACTCAATTCAGTGCAATTATTTCATTTTACATCCCCTTACATATTCCTAACTTACATACACATGCTTAAACTCATTAATACTCATTTACCTCCTCTTAAACCTCAAAATCCTATCATCCATATGAAATTCAAGAATCAAACTCAATTTTCAACATGTTCCAAATTTATTTCTATCGTTTCAAATTTCTTAGTTTAGCTGCTGACAAGTCAATTTTCACTTTAAAACTTATTTACTAACCCAATCTCAGTAATTCCCTTAAAAACTCTTTACCTTCAATTTTACATAACTTAACCCTCTTTGAGTTTTAAGCCATCTTAAGCTTTCCTTAATATTTTCTTTCACTCCAAGAATCAAAACCAACTTTAAAATGAAAGAATTAACCAACTGGAGACCAACTTACCTTACCAATGGAGCCACGGGGAGAAGAGGAAGAAGATAACCCAATGCTCCAGAATTTTCTCTCCATCTCCACGTGTTTACTTCTCTTATAAAGGGAAGATAAAATCTTTCCTTTGAAAATACCATTTTACCCTTATTACTTTCAAAGTTTATTATTAAATCCAACATCAAAATTATCCAATTAAATCCTTAAACTTTTAACTTATTTCGAAATTAACCACAAAGCTTTCAAAACTCACATTCTAGTTACTAGCCCTGTTTTAGGATGTTACATGCACATGGCACACATGGTTATACTTGCTACAAGAAAAGTCTCTATCTGTGACTGCTTTTCAATTGTTCAAAAGCATAGTTAGCACACAATTTGCTCTATCGATCAAAGCCATCGAAAGTGACTGGGGTGGCAAGTTTAGACCTCTGTCTAAAGTGCTAACAAATTCAGGAATTGCTCATCGTATTACTTGCCCTCACACATCAGAACAAAGTAGGATCGTTGAACGTAAGCATTATCATTTGATCGAGTTAACATTGGTTTTACTAGCCAAGCTTCTCTCCCTTTGTGTTCTTATAATTATTGTGCATTTGATAAATCGACTTCATACAAGGGTTTTAAATGGTGTCTCACCTTTTATGAAGTTGTATGACAAGAAGCCTGATTATGCTTCGAAAAGGGTCTTCGATTGTCGATATTTTTTTCGCACCTTAGGTTATTCTAAAAGAACAAGCTCATTTTTTGTTCACAAGCCTACGCGTTCTAAGGCTACATTCCACAGCATAGAGAATTTGAATGTCTTGCACCCAATGGGCGTGTATATATTTCTAGACACGTCAAATTTGATGAAGGGCTTTCCCTTTTGCAGATGTAATTGTGCCTAAACATTCGGGTCCTTAGCATGGTCAATAGTCTGCTGCCCTTGATGTAGTGACCGACATTCGAAGTTTACGTGTGCATGGTGTTTCCTCAGTGCCAGTCATGTCACAAGAATATGGTAGTCAACGTTCCGTACCTTGCGTCTGCACACCATGGTCGTCTTTGAACAGTGTTACGCCTGTTCATCATGGTCAATGGTATGTTGTCCTTGTTGTAGTGACCAACCTTTCCATTCCTTGCTAGAAACATAAATCATCAAACGAGAAGGCAAGGAAATCGAAGAAACAATACTGAAATTGAACCTGGACCCAATCACCTCAAAGCAAACAGATTCTTTAATTACGATGGATCTAGCCATCGTTATTTCCATGCTTGAAGCTTGCATCAAAGTTGGCCTTCACCCAAAAGGCAAGAGCAGGCTTCCACCGGATCAACTATGAAGGTACGGGGGTATGAATTATATTCTAGATAAGATCATACTCCCGACAGAAGGTTTTTAACGAAAGAAGTAAATTTTGGGATTGTTGTAATTTTACTCGTATAATAATGCTGATTGCGAGCATACCATATAACCTACATGATAGTGAGACATATTTTATTTTGGACATAACAGTAGTGGATATCGCGGTTTCAAATGATGTCGTTATCACTACATAACGATCATTGATGTGGTAACAGACCATTATTTAAGTAATTGTTCCTAAAAACAAATGTTGATTTTTTTTTTAAATGTAGCTCTATAATAACAAGTATTGAGAAAATAGGCTCCTAAAAAATATTAAAAAAAGTAAATTTTAACAGTTTGCTCGTAATAAAAAATATTTAAAAAATAGACATTTAATAAAAAGTAATGAAAAAATTAGACTATAATAACAAATAAATATTAGAAAAAATTGAATTTTAAAAGTATGCCCTTGATAATAAATATTAAAAAAAATTAAAACCCTAATAATAAGTATTGAAAAATTTGACCCTTGATAACAAATGTTAGAGAAAATGCAAAAAAAAAAAAACAAAAATATTAGAAAAAAATAAATTATAAGAGTTGTTCCCTAATAATAAATATTACAAAAAATTGAGCCCATAAAAATAAATATTAGGGAAAAATTTAACCATTAACAGTAAGTATTAAAAATATTTGAATCATATAACCTATATAAAATCATTTTTTTACAAATGTAGTATATTATCAAAATTCTAGGCCCTAGGGAGGTGTCTCTTTTGCCCGGACCCTATACAGCCCTACCCTTCACAACCTCCAAATCCATCTCACTGATTTCGTTGATGTCGATGTCAAGATCCCGATAGTTGATAAACGCTTCCTCGGGTTGCTCCATGTGTACAGCGCCATTGTGCGGTACAACCTCCTCGACCGCTCGACGGATGACCTTCTGGCACTGATTCCTCCATCGGACTGCACCGTGTATTGCGCCTTGAAGAGGTTACCGCCACTGTGTGCAAACGCAATTTCCGACTCTGAAATGTCATCCATTCTCTCGCCTTAAGGGTGTCCATCAACACTTCCCACAACGCCTCGAACCCCTGTTTAGGAATCATTGCTTTGTAGTAATCGGACTTGGTTATGTAAACCACTTTGTTAGCTGGTATGCCATTGAGCAATACATCAATGGAGGTTCCATCGGCGAAACCAGCCCAATATACGGTGGATTCCGCCCAACTCATCTCGGAACAATCACTTCGTTGTAAACCCAAATTAGGAAGGTTTGCGTTCATTAATCGTATCGATCAGTCAGTTTGTCCTATAAAATGGCCGATGAATGAAACCCTAACGGTTTTATTGTTACCACCATAGTATAAAATAGCGGTTGCGGCATTTGTCGCGGTTGCGGTTGCAGTGTCGCGGTTACGGATGCTGCAGACGTTACGTAACGTGTTGCGGCTGTCACGGGCGTGATTTATTCCTAAAAAATCATAATACTTCTAAAATATTTTATCGCGTTGCGTTAATATTGTATCGCAATGACCTTCAAAACCGTTACGATACGACTATTACACTGCGTTGCGACCGCAATTTAATACCATGGTTACCACCGTTGTTAATAGGCTAAGACTGGAGTCTAATAAAGAGATCTTTGGACAGTCTAGGTGCAACTTGTTGCCGATAAGTTAGCTCTGTTGCGCCTTGATCCAATGTCTTTTGCACGGTGAATACTGTAACGCTAGGCGGAACACGAACCAGCTTGACCATCCATGAAAGGATGATCCCATGGATTATGTCAACTCAGTGATTTTTTCACAAAAATAACAACTAATGATATTATTAATTTTAACTTTAATAATATTATAAAATAGATTAAACCAAAATTCTCCCACTTAAAATAAAAAGATCAAATCTCGGATTTTAGTATATTAATGGACTAAAACAATAATTAAACCTTGTTACAATATACGACATATGCTATAAAAATACATCTTTATTTATTATACACGGAATAACACGATGTGTTTAAATTACAAGAAACAATAACTAGTATTTAAATTCCAGAAGTTATTTCGCTTATTGTTGGTCTTCGTAGAAGACAACGCTTCAATGACCTGGTCGTATTGGCAATGGCGGAATGCTTTGCTCGTTTTTGAAGAAATTCTCAGGGTCTATTTTGGTTTTCACACCCGCCAGCCTCATGAAATTGTTCCTGAAATATTTTGCCCCATATTCCTCGGCATCCTCGAAATCCGTCTCGTCGCTTTCGTTGCTACCGATATCAAGATCTCGGTAGTTGAGGAATGCTTCTCTCGGGTTGCTCGACGCGTATGGTGCCATTGTTCTATACAACCTCCTCGACAACTCGACGTATCGTGCAGCAGCGTCTATGCCTCCGTCTGACTCGGACCATGTCACACCATATAGAACCATGAAAAGGTTTCCCTCGCGGTGCGCAAAAGCAGTTTCTGTGTCTGAAATCTCTTCCATTCTCCCGCCATAAGGGTTCATTTGGACGAAGATGTCTTCGATGTTCATCAATGCCTCCCATAACGTCTCCAACCCTTGTCTAGGAATCACTGCTTTGTAATAATCCGACTTGCTCTTGGAAAATGACCGGTTCACCTGCACTCTGTCCAGCAACACATCGATGTTGGTTCCATCGGGGAATTCAGCCCAGTATACGGTGGATTCGACCCAGCTCATCTCTAAACAATCACTTCGTTGTAATCCCAATTCGGGAAAGCTTGTGTTCATCAATTGCATAAGCCTATTAGTTTGCCCCAGAAAATGGCCGATAAATGAAACCCTAACTGTTTTATTGTTGCGGCCATTGTTAATGGGCTGAGGCTGGAGTCTAATATAAAGATCTTTTGGCAGTTTTGGTGCAACTTGTTGCCAACGATAAGCGAGTTCCGTTGCGCCTTGCTCCAATGTCCTTTGCACGGTGAATACTGTAACCCTAGGTGGAACACGAACCAGCTTGACCCTCCATGAAAGGATGATCCCAAAGCTGGTTGTTCCACCTCCTCTTATCGCCCAAAACACATCTTCTCCCATTGATTCACGGTTAAGGATCCTTCCATTGGCATCAATCAACTGTGCGTCGATGACATTATCGATGGAGAGCCCGTATTTTCTCATAAGAAACCCATAGCCACCTCCACTAAAGTGTCCACCAATACCAAGAGTGGTGCAAACACCAGATGGGAACCCATGGACATTGCTTTTCTCGGCTATTCTGTAATAAAGTTCACCGGTTGTGGCCCCCGCCTGAACCCACGCCGTCTCACTCGCCATATCAACATCAATAGACCGGAGATTGAACATGTCAAGAATGACAAATGGAACTTCGGAAGTGTAAGAAAGTCCCTCAAAATCATGGCCGCCACTCCGAATCCTTACTTGAAAACCATGACGTTTGGCGCAAACGACTGTGGCTTGAGCATGGGATGGATGCAGGGCGGTTATAATAGCAGCAGGTCTCGAGGTTGTAGACAAGAAGATTCGAAGGTTATTAGCACGTTGCTGGTAAATAGATTCGAAAGATGAATTGTTGGGCGTTAATATGGCATCTGCAATCGGAAAAGAATGGTCGGAATGTGTAGGAAGACATCGAAGAAAACTATTGAAATTAACTGAATCGTCAGATGTAACCAATGAAATTGATAACAAAACTAATATCCAAAAGGTGGAGATGGAAGCTTTCATTGTTTCAGAATAAGTGTAGGGATATTGGTGCATTGTTCTTATGGTTCAAAGGACTATTTATAGAGTGTGGGGGAGTGGCGGCCGGCTGTTTTCGGATAAACTCGACCTATCTCCATGTGACAAAAGTTCTACAAAGCACGGCTCTACACAATTTCAATAAGGAAACTATTTTTGTTTTGAAATTTCTTATATTTAATAAAAACTTTGTAATACCTTTTACACCAAGAAATATAAATTTATGATTTATTAATAACTAATTAGTTTAATATAATGAGATACTATATCTCTCAAGTACTGTCAATAGTTAGAATCATTATCTTTACAAATGGAACTAATTGAATTAGGAGGGTTACCCTCACATTTGTAATACTCGATCCAAATTAGTCCATTATTAAATCGGAAACCAATAAATGATTATATCATAAAAATTTGAATATATGATTTAATTTATGTGTTTTATATATTATTAATGAATCAAATCATTATACATTAATTGTTCATTAAATGAAATATATATATATATATATATATATTTCATTTGGACTAGTTCTTATTTTTAATTTTTAATTGTGTACGTTTATATATAAATTTACTTGAATTTAAGTTACCTAAAAATAGTATTTTTATTAATTGAAATTACTTCTTAAATTTATCCAAGATTTTAAGTTACTATTATATATTATCCTAGGTCATATTTTCCTTGGTTTCGTATCTCTTTAAATTAAGAATTTTAAGACATGTTGATTTTTTTTGTAAGACATGTTTATCTTTTCTATTTTTAAACGGTAAGTCATCAGATTTTCTTTTTCTGGATAAGACATGTTGATTTTGATGTTACTAGGAAATTGATTTTTTCTTGCAAAGTTTTTATTTTTATTTTTATATAATTAAAAACAATAATAATTGATTAAATATAATAAAATTGATATTCTTATTAATATAGTATATCAAAATAATGTAAAATAAACACGAATCAAAAGACTTCAGTAGTTAAGGGATTTATAGGTATCTCTTGAGGTCTCGAATTCGAACATTGCGTATGTCTGAGATATGAACATTCATTTCGAATGGTTGAGAGTCGTTAGATAGATATTATCTTATATTTATCTTAAATTTATCAAAAAAATAATATAAAATAAACTTTACTTGAATATTCATCATCAATCGATTTATAGATAACAAAATTATATAATCTAAATATTATACAATAATAATAAAATAATTAAAATTAGGGATTTTTTATTCATAAGTTACTATTACTATTTGGTGCATGTACCTTGGTTTCGTACGTCTTTATATTAAGAATTTTAAACATGTTGATTTTTCTTTTATCATTACAGACTTAGATATGTTGATTTTTCTTTTATTATTACAGACTTAGACATGTTGATTTTTCTCTTTTTGAAGAGTAAGTCGTGTTGATTTCTTTTGTTTTTAGTAAATTGATTATTATTCGCAATCTTTTTCCTTCTATTTATTTTTATATAATTAAAAATAATAATCATTGATTAAATTTAACTTAATTGATATCATTATAAGTAATCAGTAGTGCCAAAGATGAACCAGGCGTTTTCATTGTTCGTGGAAAATATACCTGAAAACCTACATTGGAAGGGATTATGACAGATATATGGGACGCATGGGGAGGTCGTAAATGAGTTCATAGCTAGCAAACGGAGTAGAAATGAGAAGAGATTCGGTTTTGTTAGATTCAAAACAAAGAACGATGCTGAAAGGGCCATTCAAAGACCAAATGGCCTTTGGATATACAGGAGTGGGATATGAGTATCAAAGGCAAGATTTGAAACGAGACGTTCTTACTGGAGAAGAAAACGTCCTGATGATAAGGAGAATATTTTTAACTTGGTGAAGATTAGGGCTGGCAATGGATCGGAGATGGGTCGGGTGGAGCTTCATCCGCCCCATCACCCGCGGTCCAAATCTCCATCCACACCATCCATCACCCGCTAGAAATTTCATCCATATCCGCTCCATCCATCATCCGCGGGTAGAGCGGGTGGAGCGGGTGATAAATGGATGATACTATGAACAAAACCTATTTTTACATCCTAAGTTCAAATTCTTCTAACATTCATATAAACCAAACATTGATACTCAAACATTCATAGAAACAAAAAAATGAGCAATAAATTTTCATCAAATTCAAACAAAAACAAAATGGAACACAGTTTATATAGTCTTGTGCACTATGTTTGTGATACATTTTTCAAGTAAATAGATGCATCATGTATAGTCTTGTACACCAAATATAATCTTCAAATCTTCATCAATAAATTATCACTTCTCAAAAGTCCTCTCCATCCTAGTATCAATAGGGATAAACCAATATTAAAAAATTAGACATATTTTCAATGGGATAAAAGTCAGAATTAAGAGAATAAGAATATTTATCGAGTTAGCATCTACATCAAGCACTACACTTGATGAACTTCCCTCGTATTTCACATCAAAATCCTCCAAGATAGTAGCACATGCATGTGCATTCTCAATAGAAGCTTCTAAAATCATATATCAAACAAGACATCCGAAAATTCAAAATTAGAATATTAAAATTCCTATGTATGATTCTAAATAATCACATTAACAGACTATTGTACATAATAAAGTAAAGGCCATGTATAATAAAGTAAAGTATATTTACTTGCCATGTATAATATATATATATATATATGGATGGATGGATATATTAATGGGTGGATGGATGCTGCGGGTGATGGATCGGGTGATGGGTCAAAAAAAATTCATCCATATCCGACCCGACCCATCACCCGATCCATCCATCACCCGCCAATCATCCATTTCATAGCGGGTTTTCGTCCGTTTATTCGGGGCGGGTGGGTGGATAATCCACTCATCCATGGATAATTGCCAACCCTAGTGAAGATTGCTGTTGAGTTCAAATTTTACGATAAAAAGTTGAATAGGATATGATTTATTAATTCTAATTTTTGTATAGTTTGAGGCTTCTTTGATTGAATATCACGTTTTATTTTATACTCTTGTAATAGTTTGCTCTTTTTCTTTAAATTGAGCATTCGATTTGTCCATACACACACAAAAAATGAATCTTTATAATTCTTTGTTTTGCCTCAATGACAAAATTTATCTGCTACAATCAATTAATTTTAATATTAATATGTTGAACTTTTTCCCTTTTTCTAAGAGTAGGACATGTTGATTTATATGTTAATTACTTAGTTTCAAAGAAATAACATGTAAATGATAAATAGATTGAAAAGATGATTTACTAGAGATTAATTTTATATTAAAGATAAAAATATATAAGTATATTTGGTTGGTTGGTTAAGATGTATATTTTTTTTCAATCATATTCTCTCCGTCATGGATTCAAGTCTTATTAGGAATACTCATTTTTTTTCTCTTAGAGGCATTTCTTTTCTTTCTAAGTAAGATTAAGTTTGGATATATAATTTATCAAAAAGATCAAATATGTAAATGTAAGGAGATACTGAAGAAAATTATTGAAATTAACCGAATCATAAAATATTGGCAACGAAGTTGATGACAAAACGATAATTGAAACAATGGGAACTGTGTAGATTGAAGCTTTCATTTCTCTGGGTAAATGGTAGTTGTGCATTCGAATAAATTAAATCTTTCTCGAAGTGGAAAAGTTTATAAAGCACGCCTCACAGATTATTACAAAAAAAAAATCAGATTTGTTTGATTATTTCAATGGCGGTATGCTCTGCTCATTCTTGAAGAAATTTTCAGGGTCTATCATGGCTTTCGCACCTGCAAGTCTCATGAAATTGTTCTTGAAATATTTGGCTCCGTATCCCTTCGCAACCTCCAAATCCGTCTCACCGCTTTCGTTGCTGCCGATGTCGAGATCCCGATAGTTGACTAACGCTGCCCTCGGGTTGCTCGATGCATATGGTGCCATTGTGCGGAAAAACCTCCTCGACAGATCAACGTAACGACCTTCTGCACTGATGCCTCCGTCGGACTCAGACCAGTGCACCGTGTATTGGGCCATGAAGAAGTTCCCGCCACGGTGTGCAAACGCAGTTTCCGACTCTGAAATCTCATCCATTCTCCCTCCGTAAGGGTTCATTATGACAATGACGTTCCCAATGTCCATCAGCACTTCCCACAACGTCTCCAACCCATGTTCAGGAATCACCGCTTTGTAGTAATCGGACTTGGTTTTGTACAACATTGTGTTCGCTGGTACGCTATTGAGCAACACATCAATGGAGGTTCCGTTGGCGAAACCAGCCCAATATACGGTGGATTTTACCCAACTCGTCTCCAAACAATCACTTCGTTGTAAACCCAATTCGGGAAGGTTTGCATTCATCAATCGTATAAGTCCCTCAGTTTGTCCTAGAAAATGACCAATGAATGAAACCCTAACGGTTTTATTGTTACCGCCATTGTTAATAGGCTCAAACTGTAGACTAATAAAGAGATCTTTGGGCAGTCTAGGAGCAACTTGTTGCCAACGAGAAACGAGGTCAGTTGCGCCTTGCTCCAATGTCCTTTGCACGGTGAATACTGTAACCCTAGGTGGAACGCGGACCAGCTTGACCCTCCATGAAAGGATGATCCCAAAGCTGGTTGTTCCACCTCCTCTTATCGCCCAAAACACATCTTCTCCCATTGATTCACGGGTAAGGATCCTACCATTGGCGTCGATCAACTGTGCGTCGATGACATTATCTATGGAGAGTCCATATTTTCTCATAAGGAACCCATAACCACCTCCACTAAAGTGTCCACCAATGCCAAGAGTGGTGCAAACACCAGATGGGAACCCATGGACATTGCTTTTCTCGGCTATTCTGTAATAAAGTTCACCGGTTGTGGCACCGGCCTGAACCCACGCCGTCTCACTCGCCATATCAATATCGATAGACCTGAGATTGAACATGTCAAGAATGACAAATGGAACTTCGGAAGTGTAAGAAAGTCCCTCGAGATCATGGCCGCCACTCCGAATCCTTACTTGAAAACCATGACGCTTGGCGCAAACGACGGTGGCTTGAGCATGGGATGGATGCAGCGCGGTTATAACGGCCGCAGGTCTCGAGGTTGTAGACAAGACTATTCGAATGTTATTAGCACGTTGCTGGTAAATAGATTCGAAAGATGAATTGTTGGGCGTTAATATAGCATCTGCAATCGGAAAAGAATGGTCGGAATGTGTAGGAAGACATTGAAGAAAACTATCGAAATCAACTGAATCGTCAGATGTGACCAATGAAATTGATAATAAAACTAATATCGAAAAGGTGGAGATTGAAGCTTTCATTGTTTCAGAATAAATGTAGGGATGTTAAGTAGTTGTTGGAGAATTGTTCTTATGGTTCAACGGAGTATTTATAGAGTGTGGGGGAGTGGCGGCCGGCTGTATTCGGATAAACTCGACCTATCTCCATGTGACAAAAGTTTTATAAAGCACAGCTCTACACTATTTCAATAAGGAAATTATTTTGTTTTAAATTTCTTAAATTTAATAAAAACTTAATCTTCATGTGATAAAAGTTTTATAAAGCAAGGCTCTACATGTTGAATTTTATGTTATTAGGTAATTAATATTTTCTTGCAATGTTTTTTTCTATAAATAGAAATAATAATTATTGATTAAATACAGTTTAATTGATGTTCTTCTCAATATAATATATCAAAACTATGTAAAATAAAATATACTTTTTTTATTAAACTCAAGTGATTATAAAGTAGTATCTATTCTAAATACTCCCAACTATTTGATAATGAACAATCAATCACTCTCCTGTAGTTGTTGGCGTTCGAACTCATGACCTCTAAGAATAACAACAATTCTTTTAACCACTGAGATAAGTTGGTTCGTGCTAAAATAAAATATATTTAAATATTCACCATCAATCGATTTATAGATAAAAAATTAAATAATCTAAATATTATCTAATAATAATAATTAAAATTAAGACTTTTTTATCTTAAGTGACTATTATTATTTGGTGTATGTATATTGGTTTTGTACCTCTTTATATTAAGAATTTTCAAACATTTTGATTTTTCTTTTATTATTGAAGTGTAAGACTTGGACATCGTTGATTTCTCTCTTTTGGAAGAGTAAGGCGTGTTGATTTCTTTTGTTATCAGTAAATTGATATTTATTTGCCCACTCTTTTATATTTTATTTATTTTTATATAATTAAAAATAATAATCATCGATTGAGTTTAACTTAATTGGTATCATTATGGGTACTCGGTATAACATATCAAAAGAGGCGAGATTAAACACCTTTAAACATCTATTATCACCAATGTAGTTTGCTCAAGTGGTAATCAGTTTATTATTGTATAAGTAGGTCTTAAGTTTGAGTCTTTGTGTATACAGAAAATCTCTGCTAGAAGATTCATCCACCAAACCTCTAACTGTAATATATATGATTTTCTTTTTCTAGATAAGACATGTTGAATTTTATGTTATTAAGTAATTGATTTTTATTTTTATTTCTTATATATTAAAAATAATAATTATTGATTAAATATATTTTAATTGATATTCTTGTTAATATATAATATCAAAATAATGTAAAATAAGCATGAATCAAAAGACTTCAGTAATTAAGTGATTTGTTGGTATCTATTGAGGTTTTGAATTCGAAAATTGCGTATGACATAAATATGAACGTTTATTGTTAAATGATTGAGAGTCGTTAGATAAATATTATCTTATATTTATCTTAAATTTATCAAAAAAATAATATAAAATAAAGTTTACTTGAATATTCATTATCAATCGATTTATAGATAACAAAATTAACGTGGAGTGCATCTGCTTATTTCATATGGGCGAAATGTAATTGATAAACTTTTAACAGTTTAGCAAGAAATAAGAAGAATATTTTTAACTTGGTGAAGATAGCTGTTGAGTTCAAATTTTACGATAAAAAGTTGAATAGGATATGATTTATTAATTCTAATTTTTGTATAGTTTGAGGATTACGTTTTATTTTATACTCTTGTAATAGCTTGCTCTTTTTCTTTAAATTGAACATTCGATTTGTCCATACACACACAGAAAATGAATCTACATAATTCTTTGTTTTGCCTCAATGTCAAAATTTGTCTGCTACAATCAATTCATTTTAATATTAATACGTTGATTTTTTTCCTTTTCTAAGAGTAGGATGTTGATTTATACGTTAATTACTAAGTTTCAAAGAATTAACATGTAAAAATGATAAATAGATTGAAAAGATGAATTATTGGGATTAATATGGTTTTGAAGATCGAAATATTTGACTATATTTGATTGGTTGGTTAAGATGTTTATTTTTTGTTCGATCATATTTTATTCCGTCGTGGATTCAAGTCTTATTATGAGCATTCATTTTTCTTCTACCAGAGTCGTTCTTTCTTTCCACTCTAATTAAGATTGAGATTGGATATATAATTTATCAAAAAGATCAAAATATGTAAATGTAAGGAGATACTAAGAAAATTATTGAAATTAAACGTCGTGGTGCATACGAATAAATTAAAGCTTTCTAGAAGTGAGAAAAGTGTATGAATTAAGCACGCCTCTCAGATTATTTCAAAAAAAAGAAATCATAATTGTTTGATTATTTCGATCAGCTGGTGGAATTGTCAACGGCGGTATGCTCCGCTCATTCTTGAAGAAATTCTCAGGGTCCACCATGGCTTTCACTCCTGCAAGTCTCATGTATATTAATTTAATGTAAATTAAACATTTTATATTTTATAATTTACTAGTAGGTGTAAATAAGTAACACAGCGCTACATACTATCGCTAAAATAATTATGTAAATTTTGGGACCAAAGTTAAAAAAAATTAAAAGGTTCAAATTGAATTTTTAATTTTTTTAGAAAATATCAAAATCGCCAACGTATTGGAGGGCTAACAAGGAATAATTCCATTTTGAGTAGTTCAAACTGCATTCCAGCTTTTGCTAAACGATACCCCATACATATTACTGCTTTGAACACTAGCCTCTTCAATTTATTTGGGTTGTTATTCCATCCCTCACTGAGATACAATCTTTGAATCACGCTAGTAATATCTCCGAATTTTAAGGATCAAAGTAAGAAAGTACTATAATTTGGGGACCAAATAAAGTATTAAGCCAAAAAATGGGTAGATCCAAGATATGGTATTGACTATATTATACTAAAATATGAAAAGTAAATTTTTTTTTGTAATAATATTAATTATCATTTGTAAAAATGAGTTTTGATTATTTTTCAATTGAATTGTATTCTGTTAACTGAAGATGCTAATTTAATGATTTTTTATGAAAATAACAATTAATAGTATTATTAATTTTAACTTTAAAAATATTATAAAATAAATTGAACCAAAATCTCTCTACTTAAAATGAAGAGATCAAATCTCGAATATTTTTTATATATTAATGGACTAAAACAATAACATAGTTATAAAATACGACAAATGCTACAAAAATACGTCCTTATTTATTATATATGGAATAACACGATGTGTTTAAATTACAACAAACAACAACAAACATTTAACTTCCAGAAATTATTTCGCTTATTGATGGTCGTCGTAGAAGACAACGCTTCAACGAGCTGGTCGCATTGGCAATGGCGGTATGCTTTGTTCGTTTTTGAAGAAATTCTCAGGGTCTATCTTAGTTTTCACTCTCGTCAGTCTCATGAAATTGTTCACGAAATATTTTGCCCCATATTCCTTGGCATCCTCGAAATCCGTCTCGTTGCTTTCGTTGCTACCGATGTCGAGGTCTCGGTAGTTGACGAATGCTTCTCTTGGGTTGCTCGACGCGTATGGTGCCATTGTTCGGTACAACCTCCTCGACAACTCGACGTATCGTGCAGCGGCGTCTATGGCTCCGTCTGACTCGGACCATGTCACTTCATATAGCACCATGAAAAGGTTTCCCCCGCGGTGCGCAAAAGCAGTTTCTGTGTCTGAAATCTCTTCCATTCTCCCGCCATAAGGGTTCATTTGGACGAAGATGTCTTCGATGTCCATCAATGCCTCCCATAACGTCTCCAACCCTTGTTTAGGAATCACTGCTTTGTAATAATCCGACTTTCCCTTGGAAAATGATCGGTTCACCTGCACTCTGTCCAGCAACACATCGATGTTGGTTCCATCGGGGAATTCAGCCCAGTATACGATGGATTCGACCCAACTCATCTCTAAACAATCACTTCGTTGTAATCCCAATTCGGAAAAGCTTGTGTTCATCAATTGCATAAGCCTATTAGTTTGTCCTAGAAAATGACCAATGAATGAAACCCTAACGGTTTTATTGTTACCGCCATTGTTAATAGGCTCAAACCGTAGACTAATAAAGAGATCTTTGGGCAGTCTAGGTGCAACTTGTTGCCAACGATAAGCGAGCTCCGTTGCGCCTTGCTCCAATGTCCTTTGCACGGTGAATACTGTAACCCTAGGTGGAACACGAACCAGCTTGACCCTCCATGAAAGGATGATCCCAAAGCTGGTTGTTCCACCTCCTCTTATCGCCCAAAACACATCTTCTCCCATTGATTCACGGTTAAGGATCCTACCATTGGCGTCGATCAACTGTACGTCGATGACATTATCGATGGAGAGCCCGTATTTTCTCATAAGGAACCCATAGCCACCTCCACTAAAGTGTCCACCAATGCCAAGAGTGGTGCAAATACCAGATGGGAACCCATGGACATTGCTTTTCTCGGCTATTCTGTAATAAAGTTCACCGGTTGTGGCCCCGGCCTGAACCCACGCCGTCTCACTCGCCATATCAACATCGATAGACTGGAGATTGAACATATCAAGAATGACAAATGGAACTTCGGAAGTGTAAGAAAGTCCCTCAAAATCATGGCCGCCACTCCGAATCCTTACTTGATAACCATGACGCTTGGCGCAAACGACGGTGGCTTGAGCATGGGATGGATGCAGGGCGGTTATAATGGCCGCAGGTCTCGAGGTTGTAGACAAGACTATTCGAAGGTTATTAGCACGTAGCTGGTATATAGTTTCGAAAGATGAATTGTTGGGCGTTAATATGGCATCTGTAATCGGAAAAGAATGATCGGAATGTGTAGGAAGACATCGAAGAAAACTATTGAAATCAACTGAATCGTCAGATGTAACCAATGAAATTGATAACAAAACTAATATCGAAAGGGTGGAGATGGAAGCTTTCATTGTTTCAGAATAAGTGTAGGGATATTGGTGCATTGTTCTTATGGTTCAACGGACTATTTATAGAGTGTGGGGGAGTGGCTGCCGGCTGTTTTCGGATAAACTCGACCTATCTCCATGTGACAAAAGTTCTACAAAGCACGGCTCTACCCAATTTCAATAAGTAAACTATTTATGTTTTGAAATTTCTTAAATTTAATAAAAAAATTAATACCTTTTACACCAAGAAATATAAATATATGATTTATTAATAGATAGTTAGTTTAGTAAAATGAGATACTACATCTCTTAAGTACGATCAATAGTTTGAATCCTTATCTTTACAAATGGAACAAATTGAATTAGGAGGGTCACATTCGCATTTGTAATAGTTGATCCAAATTAGTCCATTATTAAATCAAACACCAATAAATGATTATATCATAAAAAATATGAATATATGATTTAATTTATGTGTTTTATATATTATTAATAAATCAAATCATTATACATTAATTGTTCATTATATATATATATATATATATTCATTTGGACTAGTTTTTATTTTTAATTTTTAGTTGTACGTTATATATAAATGTAGATATCCATTTTCGTCCGGGATATTAAGGGTTTTATTTTTTTATAGTATATAACATATATAATAATTTCAAACGTTATTTTTGAAAGTGTATAGTATATGTTTTGAAAAAGTATTTTTGAAAACTTATAATATATAGTTTTTTTTAAATATTTTTGAAAACATATAATGTATAATTTTTAGAAATACTTTTGAAAACGTATAATATATAGTTTTTTAAAAATATTTTTGAAAACGTATAGTATATAGTTTTTAAAATATTTTTTCAAAACATATAGTATATAGTTTTTAATGGTTTTTATAGTTTTTAAAAATAAATATCATATACATATTATTTATATATATATTATTTTTATTTTATTTATTATATTGTTATTAATATTATTTTTCTTTTTTAGGGTCCAATAAGTCCAACAGCCAGCTAGGAGCCCAACCGGGGTCCAATAAATCTAATAGTCCAGCAGAGGTCCAACAAGGAGCCCATCCGGGTAAGCCTGACCCAGCCCAAGTCCAATCAAATTAGGGTTTTAACATCAGGGGAAGGCACTGTGCAAATGAAGATCGTTGGATCATGGAGAAGATCAACGACCAGGAAGCTAAGGTTTGTTAAACCCTAAGGTGTCATCTAGCTGTAGTCTAGTCTAGGTCATGGATATGCACCCAATCCAACGGCCAAGATCAAAGGGCCATTTAACAACCGGCCAAGATCTCCATCCACAACCATAACACCAAGAAACCATGAACAAAAAAATAACCCAAAAAATAGGGGATCGGGACTACACTATCTCGGTTTGTTCGAGAACAACCACCGTCGGTGGGGGTATAAATACCCCCACCAATCTGTCAAAAGACACGAGAAAAGTAATTCGAGCTATCAACGAAGAATAACAACACAAAAAGAGCACCCACAGAAGAAGACAACGATCGGAACAACCAAGCAACAATAGCAAGGAAAATGGAAACAACCCAAATATCACACAAAAAAAAACAAAGCTTGTTCGAACGTCCATCGCAAAGTCAAAACACAATGAGAGAAGATACTCGACTGCACGAAGGGAAGCACAACTGCAAGGATCCAAGGACACCAGAATACGAAAAGTCATTAGGTAAAAATCAAGGATTTAATCCTAGATCTATGCCATTTGGGGTTATTTTAAGGGGTCTTAGGTTCGGTTTCGGTATCGAAGAGTAGAGGGGAAGCTTTTAGGTGCAGTTTGGAATTTTTCTGGCCGTCGGCGCGACGGTTGGAAACAAAGGAGGTTCGCCGGAGTGTGGTCGGCCATGGGTCGTTGGTTTGTGTTGAGAAAATTTTGAGAGGGGGAGTGATTTTGAGGGAAATTAGAAAATGAGATGAAAGGGGGGTTTGTATATATATATATATATATCGAGGGTCATTTTGCAATTAGCAGAATTTTAAATTATGTCCGCCGTCCCTACTGTTTTGATATGTAAATCATTTTGGTCATTGGTTTCAATTTGGTTCAGGAATTTCAATTTTATTTAAATTTAATCCACTTTATTATTTCTTTGTTTACTTTAAATTAGTACTCTAATTTTTATTTTTCTCCTTGCAGCTTTCAATTAACTTCGATTTGATCATTAATTTCTTTAATATTTTTTATTTAATATTTTTTATTTTTCAATTTTATTTTCATTTCATTTTATTCTATTATTTAACATTAATTAGGTTTTTTAGGACAATTTTAATTGGTCAAAGGTAAGTAATTCAGATCGAACTTTTAAAATTTTAATTTAACTTTTAATTTTTGTAATTAAGACAACCAAAAATTAAATTAGTACCGAAAGGACAGTACAAGGGTGCTACTCATTCCTTGACTGTAACTGACTCCCAAACCCGACATATTTATGGTAAAACGCAGATCAAGTAAGATGATAAATTGAGGTGTCTGATCAACCTAATTTTAAAAAATGATCGGTGACTACTCCATCACCTTCGAAATTATGTCAGAACCTGATTCCGAGCCCACTAGAGGAACTCTTACGACAATTTGGTGACTTTGCTCGGGACAGGTAAGCGAGTCAGACTAAAATTAATTTCCGAGTATCTTTTTAAGCGAAAGTTGTAAGTTTGAATTTCAATTTAACTTTTCGATCCTTATTATTTACCTTTGATTATTATCTTTCAAATAAATAGTCGTACTGATGTTTTCTACTGATTTCAGATTTTCAAAAATTTATCTCAGGCTCTATATATGAGCTCCAAACCCTTTCGTAAGTGGGGGTGAAAGTTACACCTTCGTAGGAATTTATTCTCCGTATAGGCCTAGCAAGTAACCTTCGGGATTCATATACCTTATGTCTTCGTGGGAATTTATTCTTCGTACAGACATAAGGAAATATGTCTTCTCGAGTTTAACTCGGTTCACACAAGCTTGAATGGGCTTAGAACTTAGGGTCAGGAAAGCCCAAGGGGGCACCAGCAAGGAGAACTCGGGTATCATCTTTTAGAACCTAAACCGGGAGACTGCAAGGAATTAAAGCCCATCCAGAAAGTCCATTTCAAAACCTAGGATGTTTGAGTCATTTCCTGCTTTATTTTATGTTCAAAGTATGCGAACTAGAAATATATGTGGTTAGAAATTGTTCAAAGAATTACATGCGGGGTAGATATCATGTGGGGTATGACTTTTTATTTTCATTATTATTATTTTTTATTATTCTTATTATATTAACTTGTTTCCTTTTCATTTTTTGTTTTTCGTTTTTTATCATTTGCATCATTTAGAGAGGCGATTGATCCACAAAACGTGTTCGTTAAACAGAAAGAATTTGCGTTAATGGACAAAAGGGTTGTAATACAAGATGTGAAAAATGAAGAGGTCCGACTATGGTCAAAAAAGACTCAGAAGGAAAAGGAAAACAGTCTGCAAGGCAACTATGTGTCAGATCTGGTTGGTTATGATTCTATCAGCATTAAGCAGAACAATAGATGTTCAAGAATTATGGAGCATTTGGGATAGCTGGAAAAGCGACCAGAAACGAAAATTCTACCAGCGATATAGTGATATTGTGCATCTACTCTATGTCAAGATAGATGAACCCCTAATTCGAGCCTTAGTGCAATTCTAAAATTCAGGGTATAGTTGTTTTACATTCAATCAATAAGACATGGTGCCCACAATCAAAGAGTATAATACTTTACTACATTGTGAAGGAATCAGAATAGACTGGTTCTGCACCAAGTACATCAAAAGTAAGTCTTTCAAGAATGGGTTGACAAATGATGCAGGGGTAGATGAAAAATGAGTGACTGACCATATTCAACACAAAGGTAAAGGAGAAGGAATTTCTTGGACCCATATCAAGCAATTAATGAAGAATCATCCTGATGAATGAAAGGTGATTGATCTCTTCGCATTAGGTATCTACGGCTTAGTCATTTCCCAAAAACTTTGGGATATATCAAGGCAGTTGTGGTGGAATTGTTCGAACAACTATCAAAGTAAGTGAACCCTACACCAGCAATATTAGTTGAAACTTTTCGTTCACTCAACCATTGCAGAAATATTGGGGGAGGAAGATTCATAGGGTGCACACAGCTTCTTCAGGTCTGGATCCATAGTCATTTTTGGAAGACTGATGGGATTTCTTACCACCGATTCAGCACCACCTACTCTTCTTTGGGGGAATTCCTTACACTAAAGTGGAAAGAAGGCATCCCAAAAGAAAAATGGGTAAAGGTATTCATGCGCCTTCAATATAAGGACATTGTCTAGAGAGCCCCTTGGTTAACCTATAGTGATATCCTTTATCAATGTGGAGACTCATAAATCATAACGTTACCTGGATTATGGGGAGGAGTCGGATATTCTCCACTTTTGGCGCTTTGGCGGTATGGGGCACATGGAATATTTGGATCAGAATTTGCATACCATGAGGACAACTACAAGAAGAAGGTCAAAGATGTAGCTGAGTCATGGAAGAAAATATTATGTAGGGATGTTGTGGCTACTAAAGAAAAGCTCACTCCAAATTATTTGAAATAACGGAAGTTAAGAAAGAATGACACCATTCCTGTGCCAGATCATGAAGATACTCAGACCATAGAAGAGCATCTTAAATCAGTTCCCTCCGAATTGGAGATAGCAAAGAAAGAGTTTGAAGCTGAAAAGGAAGAGCTGAAACAAAGGCTAAGGGAACTTGAGGCTGAAAGATTCCAGTGGAAGTTATATGTTAATACTCAGAATGATCAGACAGACAAGTTAGAAAAAGAACATAAGAAAATTTGCTTTGAGCTGGAAGATTTGAGAAAGGGATATCAAGAGCAAGTCTAGAACAATTCCAATCTGAAAAGATCTTCTGAATACTGGAAAGGTTAAGCCAACATCCTGAAAAGAAAGTTCGAAAGACAATATGAAAAAGAGACACTGAAAGAACAGCTAAAGACTTCCAAATGACGTTTGTTAGAAAGCCAACACCAGAACAAATGGTTGAAGACTAAGGTAGTTGATCTTGAGAGATCTCTTCAAAGACAACAAGAACAGGATGACAAGACCATAGCTGAGTTAGAGGCCACTGTGGACAAGTTTAAGAAACAAGCAAGTGAGCTTCATATAGTTCTTTTTTATGAAGGTTTTCAATGGCATTTTCGTTGGGAGCAAGCTCAGCAAAAGGTGAAAACCAAAGATATGGTCATTCGAGACTTTTTAGAGTAAGTACAGAAAGCAGCACATCAGCACGGTTTGGCAAGAGAAGTTAGAGTAGTCCGATAGGGTATTCAACCAATGACAAATAAAGGAAGAGAATACTTGTCAACCTATTAGAAGTCGTTCGAGGTCTAGAAGACTTAGTTAGAATGTACATTTGAAATTTTTTTAGTATCTTAAAAATGACATTTTTCCAAAAAAAATTATTTATAATAACAGACACATTTTTGGATCAGTGCCTCAAAAATTTCATGCATCATGCAGTTTTGCATACTTTGGATTTGTTATTTTTCCCTTCATTTATTTACATTCACATTAACTAACAGAAAATGTCTCATAAAAAAAAGGAACAAACACTAGACATACCACCCCAAGCATTGGACACATCACATCCTCATAATACCCGTTCAAATAAGAAGAAAATAGAAGCTAAAATTGCTCAACTTGAAGAGAACATGTTGAGGTTGCAAAGGGAGCTTGAAGAGAAAATAAGTCAGAATAATCGAAGCACTCTGGAATCACTAAAAGCAAAGAGTATTTGGTTGATCAAATCGTCGTAAAGTTATCTGGCTTGAATCAAGCAAGTACTCCTAGGGCAGGGGCATCTGAAGGAGTAACTTTGCCACCTACCCCACAGGTGGTTATCTCACCTGGAATCCTACCCAAACTTCAAGGGGACTCATCCACTGCAAAAGTGTAAGCCTCGTCTGTTGTAAAAGTACAAATTATTGTATCCAATCCTCAGAATAATTCGAATGACTACTATATACTATATTTTGATGAAGATAACAAGGCAAAGAAAATGGAGGAAAAAAATCAAGTAGTTGGAAGATCATATGAAAACAATTAAAGGAGACAACGACTATTATGGAGTTGATGCCTTGGAGTTAAGCCTAGTCACAGGTTTGATTATTTCTCCAAAATTTAAAGTCACAGACTTCGAAATGTTCGATGGGAACAATTGCCCTTTAGCTCACATTACCATGTTTTGTCGAAAGATGACATGATACGTAGGAAATGACCAACTCCTGATTTACTGCTTCTTGGAGAGTCTGTCTAGTTCAGCCATCTGGTGGTACAACCAGCTGAACCGGTCTCATATCAAGACTTGTAAGGATTTGGCCAAGTCATTATTTGAATAATATAAACATGGAAACGATATGAGACTAGATCAAGTTATGCTACAAAGTATGGAGAAGAAGCATAACAAAATTTTCAGACAATATGCATAGAGATAGAGGGATTTAGCTGTGCAAGTTCATCCACCTTTGGATGAGAAGAAAACTGGGAAGCTCTTTGTGCAAACACTGAAGGCTCTTTACTTCGAGATTGGATGAGAAGAAAACTGGAAATTTTTCTGACTTGGTTATGGCCGGGGAGATGATAAAAATGACCATAAAACAAGGCAAGATTGAAGGAGGGGAGTCCAGCAAGAAACCTCATATGAAGAAGAGAGATGAAGAGATCAACAACATCAACCCAACAAATGTGTTACAATCTCTAACCCAAAATCAACTGCAGTTGTACCATCAAGTACTTCTAGACAAGATTCAAGGGAACCTAGGAAAAAAAGAGAGAATGGACATTTTGATCATATTCCCATGACTTACAAAGAATTTTATCAGTAACTCTTTAACACTGATGTAATGTCATCATATCTGGTGGAACCTATGAAGTCCCCATACCCCAGGTGGTATGATGAGAATGCACATTGTGAATATCATGGTGGTGTTCTAGGGTACACTATTAAGAACTGTCTCACATTCAAGAGGATTGTGCAGAGAATACGCAACAAGAATTGGATCCACTTCAATAACTCAAGAGAACCAAATATTGCACAAAATCCTTTTCCTAATCATCAAGAGGCTGGGATTAATGCAGTCACAGAAGAAAAAGACAGAAAAGTTAAAACCAATATTTTTGAAATGAAGTCTCCTTTGGCTTGGGTATGGAGACAAATGGTGAATGAATGATTTCTTGCACCACATCCCGGTGAAATAGAGAATACATGTAGTAGTTATTGTTGCTATCACAACGAAGGACATGATGTGCAAAAATGTCCAAAATTTAGAGCCTTGATCCAGATGATGATGTGCAGAAAAGAGCTGAAATGTTATGAAGAGAACAAACACACTCCAAAAGAAGACATATGTGTAACCGGATAAGTGTCTGGTCAAGGATATGGCACGAGGCACCCTTTGATAATCACCCATAAGGTGCAGCCAATAGAAATGGCACCAGCCAAGGTAGTGATTGCAATACCCAGACCTTTCCCTATAAAGACGATCGACAAGTGCCTTGGAAATACGATTACCAAGTGAGCACTGTGAAACAAGATGCTCAGGAAGTGGGGCAAGATACTGGAAGTGAGAAGTATTATTCCCAGAAAATTCATCTATCCCTGAGACCACTTGAGCCATTTAAGGGAGACGAGCCGATGGTAAATAAACCTATTAAGGAGGAGGAAGTAGTGGAGTTTTTTAAATTCCTAAAATATAGTGAATACAGTGTTGTGGAGCAACTGCACAATTTGTCAATGTACATTTTGATGTTAGCACTACTACTGAATTCGGAGACACATCGAGATGCACTGCTGAAGGTCTTCAATCAGACCTTCGTACTATAAGAAATACCAGCCAACAAGCTGGACAGACTAGTCAACAATATTTAGGCTGACAATCTTATCTCATTTTATGATGATAAGATCCCATCCAGAGGAAGGGGAGGGCTAAAGCATTGTGTAACATCTCAAAAACCAGGTTAGTGACTAAAATGGAAGCTTTTGAAATTTGGTGACCAAATTATGAAAATTTGAAAGTTTAAGGATTTAATGGGGAATTTTTATTTAAGAAAATTGATTAGTAAATTTGAATAGATGGAAGGGAAAAATGTTCATTTGGCCACCAAGATAATTGTTTGAGTTGGGATATATATGTTACACGTGGAATTGGAAGGAAGGAAAAAAATTGGGTTATAGAGTTATCTTCTTCTAATTCCTTCTTAATACGTGAAAACCAAAAAGAAAAGGTGAGCTTTCTTGTTAGTTAATCTTTTGTTGGATTTTTAAGTTCGTTGTGATCATTAGATAATATTTAAGCTTAAAGAAAGCTTAAGTAAACTTTTAATCAAAGGATTAAGGAGTTTAGATAGATTAAAGTTAAGGAGTTTTAAATGAAATCTTGAAGAAGAGTTGATAAGTAATATTAGAAGCTAAATTTGACTTGTCATCAACCTAATTAAGAAGTATGAAGTGTTAGAATTGGATTTAGAACATGTTGAAAATTTAGTAGGATTCTTGAATTCCATGTAGAGGATAGGATTTTGAGGTTAAAGATGTGATAAATAAGTATAAATGGGTTTAAGCATGTGTATTTGAGTTTAGTATATGAAAAATGAGGAAACAAAAAGTGTTGAAGTTGAAAAGAATGAATTTTTGTGCTTAAAAGTGATTTTTGGGCAAGGGGGTATCGGTACCCATTCAACAGGTACCAATACTTCAAGAACAAAATTATAGAAGATCTTCAAAGGGTATCGATACTTGTGGTAGGTGGTATCAGTACCCTAGCATAGGGGTATTGATACCATTTTAAGGGTATCGATACCATCAAATTTTAAATCAAATTTAGGTATCGATACCTAGGAAGGGTATCGGTACCCTATAGTAGAGGTATTGGTACTGTGCCTGTAGTACCGATACCCCTGAAATTGGAAAAGTTGATATTAGCTTTTAAGTTAGTATGAATCATTGTTAAGTATTTCAAATTTTGATATTCATTAGATTATATTCGTGTAGATTCTGAGCAAACAAGTTCCAGAACAGTTACGGAGTCAGGATCGATCCAAAAAGAGAGAATTATAAGTGAATTTGGGATTAAACAAGATTAAGGTGAGTGCATACTAGTAACATATGGTGTTTAATGGAAATAGGACTTGTGATGAGTCTATTTCCTATAGTAATATGCATGAAGTCATGAATATGAGCATGTGTTTGATATGAATATATGTGATTATATGTATTACACGATTTGTGTAAATGACATGATTTGTATGTATGCATGACTATATATATGTTGATATGTTGTGTATGGGCTACATGACTTATGTAAAATACTATTATGTGATAATAGGAGAACATAAAATAAGTTATGTAATTATATAATTATAAAAGGAAAGTCATGTGATAAGATAATGTGATACATAAGAATGTAATGTAATCTACGTATAAGTAATGAGTCATGAAGATATGTGTCTATGAGAATAATATATAAATTAGGGGATATGTACATAATAATGATAAGAACCTATAGGATAAGCATTATAAGAAAGTTTTATATACTTAAAGGAAACTATGATATATGAGTTATAGAATGAAGAACTATAAAACCCTATGAGAAGGTTATAAGAGTTATGCGAAACTGAATTAAATTAATAGAGTAAAATAGTATTTAAATAATGTGAGATAAGTGATAAGGGTTATATGTTATTGTATAGATTATTATAATAAACCATGTAAACTGGTAAAAGAGAAAATGAGATAAGATAAGTAGCATTTACCTATAGAATTTATATAAAATTATATGAATAGGTTAAGTGTTATATGATTTAAGTATAAAAATGAACATAAGACATAGTCATATGCAATTATTATGTGATATATAACATACGACAATGAGTTATATGAAGATAAGTAATGTGTTTACATGATCACAAGATATGAGATATATGAAATAAAGTTTATATTATAAGCTATGTGATATATGAAAGTGAGTTATATATCTATATGAATATGGGAAATAATATGAAAGAGAATACCCATGTTATGTGAAATGAGAGCTAGAGGTATAGTTGGCATGCCAAGAGTTGAGGGTTACCTATGTCATTCGAGACATATGGACAGTATTATCTATGTCCTTCGGGACATATGGACAGTTACCTATGTTCTTCCGAACATATGGATATGTACTTTGGGACACAGATTTCATACGCCACTCAGTGGAATTTTATATGAGCTATGGTGACAGCATATATGTGCACAACCTCAAAGTACTCATATACCTCGAGTTCTCAATAGTGTTCATGAGCTTATAAAAGATGTAAAGAGTATGTACATGTTGGTATGTTAACATGTTATTATTGTTTATACTGATTCATATGTGGCATTGTGGATTTATGATATAACGTGTATAATTGTTATTAGATAGTTGATTGCATGATCATATTTATAGAAATTCTTTATTATACAGGTATGCCTCACTAAGTCTATGACTTAGCGTGTAAGTTCTTTACACGTAGGTACTAAGAAGCACGAGGACCAAACTTGAGACAGGCATAACAACATACCTTCACGAGAGATCAGATCAGAAGTAAATCACATAGTAGGTATTTTGTTGTATTAAAGGTGTTAGAATGTAAACAAATATAGATTTACATATGCTCTGATCGGTTTTTGTAATGTTTCAAAGATACTCATGTAATTATTAACTTTATTACAATGGTATTTTGAATTTTCATGATCATTATAAGTTTTAAAGGTTTTAAATAGTTAATATGACAACTCATATCCGTATCCGAGTCGATACGGGTTGGGGTATTACATTTAATGGTATCAGAGCTATGTTTGGCCGATTCTCGGCATAAACCAGAGTTCATAGTGTCTTAAAAAGTGTATGTGCTAACATAGTAGTGAGAACTTCTGATCTGATAAGAGTAATAAGTATGTTGTTATGCTAATAGAACTATTTGATTATATATTATTAGATGTCCGGACAAGATAGCTCCCGAAGTGAAGCGGGAGAGGATATATTAGCTGAAAGTAGTAATTCACCTGCCCTGGCCAGGCAAGGTGAAGGACATGCACCTTTTGGAGTGCCTGTGCAAGATCAAGATGTATTCTTCAGGACGTTGGATGCAATCTTAACGCGTTTCCAACCTCCTGCCTCCTCAACGTAGAGGATGAATGTAGCTAAAGAGTTAAAAAGATTAGGAGCTCCAGAGTTCAAAGGTGAAGACAATGAAGGTCCTATTACAGCGGACCTTTGGCTCAACAGTGTAAAGATCATGTTAGAGGGACTCTACTGTTCTGATGTGGAGAAGCTAGATGGAGTAGTCTCTTTGCTCCGTGGGCAAGCGAGAATATGGTGGACGAATGTCACTTTAAAGATGACCAGTGATCGGGTGACATGGTCTTTGTTTCTTGAAGCGTTTAAATATAAGTACATATGAGATCAATTAATCAAACAAATGAAACAAGAATTCCTGAATCTGAAGCAAATGAACCATACAATGTATGAGTATGAGTGTGATTTCAACAAATTAAGTCGCTTTATAGCATAATTGGTGCTTACAGAAAAATATGCATGTGAGTGGTTTATTGAGGGTTTATGCCCAAAGCTTAAAGAAATGTTAATTGTGTTGAACCTGTCATCATTTCAAGAGGTGATAAACCATGCTAAAGCTCTAGAGAGAGCTCAGAATGAATGATTTAGGGAGCAAAGAGCCCAACCGTCTAAAATAATTGGGACTTCATCAAGTTCTGCACCACCCAAGAGAGGCAGAGATTCTTAATTTCGATCCCAAACAAGGTCTGAATCGATGGAATCCTTCGCTAGAGGATTAAATCAGATGAGAGTTGGGCAGACTCAATCAGTAAGGTCTGTTGATAGAAAATCACAACAAAGACACTGTCAGACTTGTGGAAGATATCATGGTGGGACATGTAGAGTTAAATCTGGAGCCTGTTTCTGATGTGGGGAAACATGACATTTCATGAGAGATTGTCCATTGGGGATAGGAGAGCCTATACAGTCGAAACGATCTATTTCGATGTCACAAAGAGGAAGAGGTAAAGGATGAGGCAGAAGTCAACCAGAATCCTCTACTCAGCAGGAAGTACGCTCCACTGCTCGAGTGTATAATCTTAAGATTAATGAGGATCGAGATGACTCGAATATGATAATAGGTATCTTTCAATTGTGTGACAAGAGTGTTTTAGTACTAATTGATTCTGGTTCTACTTTTTCTTACATTAGTAGTAAGTTAGTGAGGGAATTGAATGTTCAGTTAGAAAATACTAGTAATGAGGTAATAGTACTGATGGAATGTTTGAATTTGAATTAAGGAAATTGTATTAAGTAAGAGTAAGAATAAAAGTTTGATAAGTTGAGTAAATAGAGGATGAGTTATTCTGACTGTAAAGAATATATATATATATATGTGTGTGTGTGAAGAGTTTGATGAAATTTAGACTATAGTTTGATAAGTAATGTGATAGTGAGAGTATTAAAGGATTGGTATGTTGGCGGGAGTTGAGAATTGACAGAAAAATTTAAGATGATAAAAAGGGAATTTAAAAGAATCAATATAACAAGGGTTATATGGAAGTATGGATTATAAGATGATATAGAAATAAGAAAAGAGTGTAAAGTGTTGTGGAAAGATTGTTTAATTTCGGAAAGAATATGTCTTAATCATCTATAATGAAGGTTTAAGGTTGTGTTTCTCGGTTAATTGGACGTTATCAGAAAAATAAGAATTTAGTTATATGTATTAAGAAAGTTTAAGATCTAGTTGAATGATTATATTCTTTTTTGTAAATTAGTAAGGATTGAAATTACTGTATATATGATGAGTAACATTATATGGATTTATAAGAACGAATATAGATGAAGAATTGAATAAATGAAAATGTAAGTCTAGTAATGGTGAAAGAGAAAAAAAAGTAGAAAAAATAATAAGAGAATAGTAGAAGATATGTGTATGCAGTGTATTTATTGATTGGTACACTGAAAATTCGAGGACAAATTTTCTTAAAGGAGGGAGATTTGTAACATCTCAAAAACCAGGTTAGTGACTAAAATGGAAGCTTTTGGAATTGGGTGATCAAATTATAAAAATTTAAAAGTTTAAGGACTTAATGGGGAATTTTTATTTAAGAGGATTGATTAATAAATTTGAATAGATGGAAGGGTAAAATGGTCATTTGAATACCAAGATAATTATTTGAGTTAGGATATATATATTACACGTAGAATTTGAAGGAAGGAAAAAAAATTAGGTTCCAGAGTTCTATTCTTCCCCTTTCTTCTTCATACGTGAAAACCAAAAAGCAAAGGTGAGATTTCTTGTTAGTTAATCTTTTGTTGGAATTTTGAGTTGGTTGTGATCTGATCACTTGTAAATGTATATGCTAAGGCAAACATTTATGTGCAAGTATAAATAATCGAAACAAGTAATATAGGGTAAGTAAGTTATCGTCTCCTCAGGGATTAGTCTAGAATTTTAATCTTCACCACAACTAGAACTAGTTGTCACAAGCTAATTCCTACTATCTTGTCAAACTAAAAATCTAATATTAATAAAACAAGGAAATACTATAATGTATGATTGCAGAAAAGTTTGGTCGAGACAAAATAAATATGTAGACTATTGAAATAAACAAAAATAAAGACAAGTGCTGATTTAAATATAATGCAAACAACCTTACATATTCAGACTTACCACAGAGAACTTATGTTAATCTTTTGCATTGACAACAATTATTCTAAGTCTAGAATGAATTATTATGACTTGATTAAGTTGCCCGACAGGATTACTAAGTATTCTTACTATAGCAATACCACTCAGCATTAACTACAACCCTTGGTTTGTCAGACTGTTGTTGTAGCAATACCTCTCGGCGTGAACTATAGTTGTTTTCTATCATACTCTAACGTCTATCCCTTTAGTCGATTGAAACCCGCTCCTTATCTCTAAGGTAGACAAGTTAGAACATCACAATCCCGGATCCATTCCATTGTTCACGTAGATCTAGCTTAATTCTCTCGAATCTAAGAATCACTATCTAGACAAAAGGCGATCTCTCGATGCTCTTACATTTCCAAGACATGTTTTACCAAAACCCCAGGCAATCTCTCGATGCTCTTACAATGTCAAGGTAAAATATTTAAACAATGAACAAAACAGTCATGAACAAAAGCATAATTCATCATTCATAAAGCAGAAAATAATTGTCTAGGCAAAACAAAGATTAACACCAAGTAAGACAGTCATAGTGCTATCAAAAAGTCATCTAAGTATCATCGTTTAATACAACCCCAAACATATAAATAATTTAAGAACAAAGGAAGAACGACTCCCAAAATCGGGGGCTCTGTCGTGACAATTATGATCGGCACCGCGCATGCCTTGGTGATCAGCCTCTCTCGAGATCTGATCACCGCTCTGCTACAATCTAGTTATGGAGGATACCAAGGAAGGTCGGTTGGTAAATGATAGAAAAACACTGCAGTTACTCGCTCACACCTTCAGCAAAGCTCTTCTCTCTTCTTCCTTGCCTCCGTTCTTTGGCGGCTACGGCTGTATATTTATAGGGAAGAATCTCCTAGGGTTTCGTATGATTGGAGATTCCTTAAATAATTGTTATTATTCATCCAGACTAAAAGAGGAAAGGCGGTTGGCGGCTGTCAGAATATTTAAGGCTTGCTTGCACGTGAAGGAGGTCATCCGACTGGCATGTGACATAGGCGATTTTTGTCATATCCGCTTCAGACTTTTCAGATAAACCTTGTCTTGGCGAGATAAATATGCTCCTCACGTTCTTTTCCGTTCTATTAGCCTTTACAAATTATGTTGTCGCGACTGAAATGTTCTTCTTATATAAGTTTCCTGCACGTATACAATCCACACAAACCCTTTCTCCTCAGCAGCATCAGTTAAACCAAATAAATCTTGACGAAGCAAAACTTATCCACCACAAGCAAATATAACCTAAATGTAACTAAAATGATGTGCATACTTTGTTTAGACGAGCAACATCTTAAGTGAAAAGACTAGAAATTGAGTCTTTTTACGGAGTTATCACACCCCCAAACTTAAGTTATTGCTTATCCTCAAGCAATGTACAATAGCTAGAAGAAAATTAAAATTATCATGACAAAGCATTGTTAATAAAATCATATGGTTTGAGATTTCAGCCCTCAACAACAATAACTGGCCTCAACATGTTCGACAGTCATATCAGTCAAGTCCCTTCCCTAGTCAGGATTCCTTGCTATTTTGTGTGCGTGATTGTATTCGGTCTATGCATTAAGGAAATTATAAAACTTATAGTAAGTGCTTCTGGGTTGTCAAGGGATCAAGTTATTTGTCAGACTTAGTTTATAGTCCTAGTTATTTATCAACCTTTTTTTAGAGTCAGCTCATCACACCTATCGTCCCACACTCTAGGTGAAATGGAGCATACCTTCCACCCCTAAGCTAGTCAGGTAGAGTCATACTGTGACAAATTTCATTCACTCATATGCCTCAGTAACTCTTAATTTCTTATGGAGTTTTTCTGTTTATGTCATTGCATAGAGGAGTGTTCCTTTTATTTTTCAAGTTTTAAACACTAGGGATTCACCTTAGCCTTAAAATATTTTCAATGTCTCGGCAAGCAGAAATTTCTTTCCTAAAAATTTTATTGATTACCTTAAGCAGGGACAACCTACAATTGTGTTTGTAAATTTCAAAGAATCAGGCCTAGGGTTGGTTCTCTTCTTTAGACAGTCTTAACAATAATTCTGGCCTAGGCAATCAAATTATGCATTCATCATTGGACATCCCTAATCCATTCCAAACAATAAACCTAACATGCTTATGTCATGACAACCAAAATTTTCAACTAAATATCCTCAATTGATTTTTAACAAAATATGGAAAATATGGTAGAATACCTCCCCCAAACTTGAGGGATGCATTATCCTCAATACATGAGAACTAAAACTACATGAATCTATATGCAAATGTGAAAATTAAAAAAACCTAAAATGTAAACTTACTGTGGTGGGGTGGCGTGACTGGACGCTCTTATTTGGCGTCGTTTGGGAAGAGAGAGACTCTCTGATCTTGAGTCTACTGCTGCTATCGTCAAAGGTGATGGCTGAAGGATACGATCTGCCGTTCACTTGATACATTTCTTGTTGGTCGAGCCTCATACTGGACTTGGTTGCTCTGCAGTGGGAGTCGGTTGTGCATGAACTGGAGTTGGACTCTGAGTTGATTCAGGGGCTAGCGTTGTTTTATGGACATAGGGTCGTATGGGACCTTGTTCGGGTTGCTTTAGGGTGGGAGTGAAATCTTCATCGGAGAAGAAGTTGGATGGAGTCTCTTGAGTCTTCTTGGAGGTTGAGAAGGATGAGGAGCTGAGAAACTCTTCTGTGTCGTCATGGCCTTCCTCTGCTACATGCGAGACATGGGTGGCCAGTGGTGGCACTTATGGGGGGACTTCTAGGGTACATTCGATGTCGAGGCATGGAATATGCTGCCGCCAGCAGTGTATTTGAGAATGAAATTGGGAAAAGGTGATAGATTTTCGGTTTTGATCGGGGGAAAATCCTTGAAAAACACGTTTAGTTGTGCATCCCTTGCCTTGACATACTCAAAGAAGATCTTCATGTGATCCTCAAGGTGCCTTATCTTCTCACGTGTTTCTCACATGTACGTAACCACTGCAGTCATTCTGGTCGCAACAACAGATTTTGCTCCCCTCTCCAAACCTTCATACGGGGGTTGTTATCGAAACTCATTAGCCCGGGTACTTTCTTCTTGGTGATACCCTCATTGGATTTAATGAAATCCTCAAAGGGCTCCTTAGGGACCTTCTTTTTTCCTGTACAGAGCCGTTATCAAGTTAGGAAACAATAGATTACCCCAGTTTCTTTTGGCGCACTCATGGATTTGCTCGAAGATGAGTTCTCTAACGTCGATCTTCCTCCCGTATATTATCGAGTGTAAGAGCATCAATCTTTTCACGAGCATAGTTGTTTTGTGAGATGTTGGCATAAGCTTGCCCTTGAGAAAATGGTTCCACAGTTTTACGATGAGCTTAAGGGCTCGGCGATCGACTCGCTTCCTCGTTGGAGTATTCCCTTCGAACTTGGCCCATCCGAAGAAAAGATATTCAAGAACTCCACTGTATGTTTCCTGGTCTGCCTCAGCCACAAATTTCCTATGTTGCTCCTCCACTTTCCCCAACTTGAAGTACTGTTGAGTGCTGAAGGGGAAAATTGAAGGAGCTTCCCTCAGACATACACTGTGTGGTTGGATAGGTCTTCGAGATGGGCATAGAACTCCCTAACCATCACTGATGCTACGGCTTTGGCGTGGCGAGCAAACTTCTCCCAGTTGTGCTTCCTAATCACGTCCATGACTTACTGTCCAAATGGCTCTTCATCCTCTGATGGAAAGACGAACCCGTCTTCCAAATACACTTGTCATTTTTGGAAGATTTTGAAGCGTACTTCGGCTTCAGCTGTTTGGAAATGTTCGAAGCTCGTTGTTGGGGTTGGGTTTTTCTTTAATCTGGCCATGATACTTATTTGGTACAGTGAGTTCAGCGGCAGCGATGGGGGAAATTTTGTTAAAAGAAAATAAAATTTTCTTGTTGTGGAGAGAGAGTGTGAGGCACAATGAAGAAAATTATTGGTCAAAACATTAGGGGAAAGGATTTTTGCATTGAAAGAAATATCCTTGATTGGAAGTAAAGTTGGGAAAAAGATTATTTTCCCTCCTTAATTCTGCCGCCCAAATCTCTTGCCCTAGGGTTTTCTCTCATTTCATGCGTGAACTATCTCCCCATGCTGCCACGTGTTTGTTGCATGCCTACAATAAATAAAAAAAGTATAAAATAAAACAAAACGGATAATGTTTGTATAAAATAACTTAATTTATTTATGTACAAAATTCAGATTTTCGTTGCCTAGGCCATGAATTTTTATTCAAGTAAGGCAAACTCTTGGGCATCATGTGCCATTGATGTCGATTTATCTCGCATGACTGGGGCTCCTTTGTAGTCCTTTAGCCTCTGCCCGTTCACCTTGAAGATGGAACCATCGTCTCGATTCTTGATTTCTATTGCCCCATTGTTATGAACTTAATGTATGATGAATGGTCCTAACCATCGTGACTTTAGCTTGCTTGAGAATAACTTAAGACGGGAATTGTAGAGCAGTACTTGTTGTCCATAATAAAATTGCCTAGGCAATATTTTTCTGTCATTCCATCATTTTGTTTTCTCTTTGTATAGGCGGGCATTATCGTATGTGTGTGCTTTGAATTCATTCATCTCGTTTAGTTCTAAGAGTCTTCTTTCCCCAGCAAGCTGAGCATCCATGTTCAAATTTTTGATGGCCCAGTAGGCTTTATGTTCAAGTTCTATAGGTAGATGACATTCTTTACTGTAGACAAGTTTGAATGGGGACATTCCCAGCAGTGTTTTGAATGTTGTGCGATAAGCCCATAGTGCTTCATCTAGCTTTGGCGACCAGTCCTTTTGACTTGGGTTAACCACCTTCTCTAGGATCTGCTTGATTTCTCGGTTAGATACTTCTTCTTGTCCATTAGTTTGAGGGTGGTATGCCATAGCGATCTTATGTCGCACTCCATATCGCTTCAATGCATTGGTAATTAATTTGTTATCAAAATGAGTGACTCGTTACTAATGATAGCTCGTAGTGTTCAAAAACGTGTGAATATATTTTTGTGCAAAAATTTTAGCACCATCTTGGAATCATTCTTAGGAGTTGCAATGGCTTCAACCCACTTGGATACATAATCCACTGCCAAGAGGATGTATAAATCTCCAAAGGATATGGGAAAGGGCCCCATAAAGTCGATTCCCCATACATCGAAAAGTTCAACCTCCAGAATATTTTTCCATGGCATCTCATGTCGTTTTGATATGTTCCCTGTTCGTTGGCATCTATCACATGACTTATAGAATTCATGCGCATCTTTGAACAATGTTGGCCAATAGAATTCGGACTGTAGTACTTTCGTTGATGTTCTTATTCTACCACTCCATACGGTGATGAGTGACATTGAAGTAGAATTTCTTTGTGCTCTTCTTCTGGAACACATCTTTGGATTATTTGGTCTCCACATTGCTTGAATAGAAATAGTTCATCCCAATAATAATGTCGCACATCATGTCGAAACTTTTTTCAGCCCTGGCTAGATAAATCAGGAGGAACAATACCACTAACAAGAAAGTTAACTATGTCAGCATACCACGACGCAACTGTGACAAATAATATTTTCTCATCAGAGAAGTCCTCTTGAATTTCTGTTATGTCTTGACAATCAGATTTATTATCTAATCTAGACAAATGGTCTGTCACTTGATTTTCTGTATCATTTCTATCCTTGATCTCTAAATCGAACTCTTGTAGTAATAATATCCATCGAATTAGCCTAGGTTTTGTATCTTTTTTATTAATCAAATATTTAATGACAGAATGATCTGTATGAACAATTACCTTAGTGCCTATTAGATATGACCTAAACTTATCGAATGCAAATACTACTGCTAAGAGCTCTTTTTTCAGTGGTGGTATAGTTCTCTTATGTATCATTAAGGGTACGGCTCGTATAGTAGATAATATGAAAGATCTTACTTTTTCGTTGCCCTAGAACTACTCCTACTGTATAGTCACTAGCATCGCACATGAGCTCAAAAGGTTCGTTCCAGTCAAGTGGGATAACGATTGGTGTTGCCGATTTTTTTTCTTCAAATCTGTAAAAGCATTCAGATAATCATTAGTAAATTCAAATGGATGATTTTGTTGAATTAAAATATACAAGGGTTTAGAAATCTGAGAAAAATATTTTATGAACCACCTGTAAAAGCCTGCATGTCCAAGGAAACTGTGTACACCTTTCACATTAGTGGGTGGGGGAGGGTTTACGATTACTTCCACCTTGGCTTTATCGACTTCAATGCCTCGACATGAAATTTTGTGACCCAACATTGTTCCCTCAGTTACCATAAAATGATATTTCTCCCAAGTTAGTACTAGGTTGGTTTTTTCACATCGTTTCAGTACCTTGGATAAATTGCCGAGGCATCGATTGAAATCGTCACCTGAGACGGAGAAGTCATCCATAAATATTTCCATGCATTCTTCCACCATATCTGAAAAGATTGTCATCATGCATCTTTAGAAGGTAGCTGGAGCGTTACACAACCCAAACGGTATCCGTCTAAATGCATAGGTACCATATGTGCATGTGAAGGTGGTTTTCTCTTGATCTTCCGGTGCTATGGATATTTGATTATATCCTGAGTATCCATCGAGGAAGCAATAAAATACTTTTCCCGCTAACCTATCAAGCATTTAGTCGATGAAAGGTAAGGGAAAATGGTCTTTCTTTGTTGCTTTATTAAGTTTCCTGTAATCCATACATCTGTGCCAACCCGTGACTATTCTAGTAGTGAGGAGCTCGCCATATTCACTTTTAACCACGGTAACAACACCCTTTTTTTAGTACACATTGCACCCATGAACTATCAGATATAGGATAAATCACTCCCGCATCCAACCATTTTATAATTTTGTTCATGACTACCTTCTTCATGATCGGGTTGACCTTCTTTGGGGTTCCACCGAAGTTCTGTGGTTATCTTCTAAATTGATCTTGTGCATACATATGGTAGGGTTAATTCCCTTCAAATCTGTCATTGTCCATCTTAGAGCCTTTTTATGCTGTGACAAAACATTCAACAAACTATTCTCCTGTTCGGAGATTAGATTGGTAGAGATTATCACTAGTAAAGTTTCATTACTTCCTAAGTATGCATACTTCAAATGTGATGGAAAGCTTTTAAGCTCTAAATTTGGTACATGTTGTAAATATGATTCTGGAGAATTAACTTCATCAAAATCTAAGGGTTCAAATTTCGTACCTAGTCTATTATGGAGGAGCCTCGATTGTTCCTTTGTTTTTCCTTCATTTTCTACCTTGGTGTTGTTTTCAGTGAACCCATTGTGTGTCTTATTCAGATTTATGTTGTCAGGGCCATAATTCTCAGAATTTTCTTCTAAAAATAATTTGCCTGGGCCAAAGCTTTCTTGTTCATGCATCTCGGTTATAGGGTCATGACACAAAGCATTGTATTCATCTAGATTTAGAGATTCATCGTGTTCAAGGATTGTCTTTTCCTCCTATTCTATTTTTCTAATGTATTGGCATTCCTTTGAGTCGTCCACATATTTCATGGAATTGAAGACATTGATTATGATGATTTGTTCTCCTACTCACATTGTGAACTCTCCCTTTTCACAATCTATTATGATTCTTCCAGTGGCTAAAAAGGGTCGTCCCAGAATGATAGGTGCATTTTCATTAGCTTCACAGTCCAAGATGAGGAAATCAACTGGAAATATGAATTTGTCCACCTTTACTATGATATCTTCTATTGTTCCCACGGGCCACACATAGACCGATTGGCCAGCTGTAGGATCACTGTGGTTGGACAAGCGTGATACCCTTCTAGTTTCATAAATATGGACTTTGGTATCAAGTTTACACTTGATCTCAAATCAACAAGGGCTCGTCCTACAAAGTCATTACCAATTGGGCATGATATTATAAAACTACCAGGGTCTTTTTTGTTTTAGTATGAGTTTGCTTACTGCAGAACATTTTTGTTATCGTGGTAACATGTTCTACCTTCGTCTTTTTTGTAATGATGTCTTTAAGAAACTTGGCATAGGAATGCATTTGTTCGATGGCTTCAAGTAAGGGCACTTTTATATACAATTGGTCTAGAACGTCAACGAATTTCTTGAACTGGATGTCATCATTATGTTTCTTCAATCGTTGAGGGAACGGTGGTGGAGGTGACACATTATATGTTGTTGGTGTTGAGGAATCTTTGGCCTTGGCTATGAATTTCTCATTATCTGGACGATACTTTTTTAGCCTTCATCATTTTCTTTCTCTTCAGGTGATTCATCTCATTCCTCATTTTCAGCTTGTTCCTCTAGTTTTGTTATGCCATGGCGAGAATTGTTCAGGTGTTCTCCCCCAAACTTGACATTTTGGTTGACCTGTGTTCCACTCCTTAGTGTAAGTACACTGCATTGCTAATTTCCATGATGCTTAGTGATTTCAGTATCACTAGGGAGATTCCCTTGTGGGCGAGAATGTAATGCCGTAACAATTTGGCCCACTTGATTCTCCAATGCTCTTAAAGATGAACTATGGCTTTGCAAAAGAGTGGCTTGGCTTTGTAGAAAATTTCATTGTTTTTTAATTGTTGCAGAATGCTCGTGCATCAAGGTCTTTGTTGAGGCCATGAAATATTATGTCAAGGCCATAAATTCCTGCAATGACAACTCCAAAGAGTTAGTATTTGAATTAATATTAGAAGAAAAGATGTACCTTTATTATTTTGCCAGGGCAGCTGATGATGGTTCTGGAAATGTTGATGTCCTGAGTTGCTTTGCTGTGGCCTATTGTAACTTGCTGGTTTATTGTTATTGTTCCCTTGATTACTCCGTGAAAAGTTTGGATGTTGTCTCCAACCAAGATTGTACGTGTTTGAATAGGGGTTATTATTGATCCGGTTGTAATTGGCCACAAAATTGGTGGACTCATGGTTTTCAAGACATTCACTCTCATGATGGTTGCCGTGAAAAAAATATGCATGCGTTGTTGGTCACCTTGACTTCTCTTACCTCATTAGGACGTTGTAAAATTTTCAACATATTAGTTATGGTAGAAAGCTGAGCAGCGACTGAATCCTTACCCTCTAATTCATATGCTCCAGATGTTTTTCTGTCGGTTCTTAATCTTGTATTTGGGAATTGATAATCATTATTCGCTATCATGTCGATGATATCAAAGGCTTCCTCGGGTGATTTGTCAAGTAAGGTGCCATTTGTTGAGGCATCTAACATCATTCGAGTAGGTGTATTAACTCCGTTGTAAAACATCACTACTTGAGTCCAGTCATGAAATCCATGGTTGACACATTCATGAAGTATACTTTTATACCTATCCCAACATTCGTACATTGATTCATCATCTCCTTGGTGAAAACTTGCAATATCATTGTGAAGCTGTGTATTCATATTGGGCGGATTATATCGAAGTAGAAAACTCTTGTATAAATCTGCCCATGACTCCATCGAGCCTGAATGAACTCCGCTAAGCCAAGCTCTCGCTCTATCGTGTTGGGAATAAGGGAAAAGTTTTAGTTTAAGCACATCTTCATGTACTCCTTGTTGTCGAAACGAGTTGCATACTTCAAGTAAAACACGAATATGTTGTTTAGCATTCTCATTGGGTGAACCACCGAATTGCCCGATAGAATTTAGCATATTAAACATCACCAGTTTAAGCTCAAAACGAGTTGCTTGTATCTCAGGTGCCACTATGCCTGGATTAAGGTCATCAAGAATTGGGTTCAAATGATTTCGTATCGCTATTTGTCTTGCAACTTGAAGATTAATTGATGCATCTGGATCGTCATGATCTCCCATGTTGTTGCATTGTAATTATAGTTGGTTTAAATGTTCTCTGGTTCTTTGGTCATGTACCCTCTATCTAAACGATTGATCAACTTCATGGTCGAATGGTTCCAATGGTTTACCAGCAAATCTCAGGATCATGCAATAAAAACCTACAAAAGAAAATAATAGACTACGTTAGACTTGATAAATATAAGGTGACAAGAAAAACTTGTTATGGTGAATAAAAATTTCGTCAGTTGTCAATCCCCGACAACGGTGCCAAAAACTTGATCGTTTGTAATTGTATATGCTAAGGAAAGCAATTTTGTACAAGTATACACAATCGAATCAAGTAATATAGGGTAAGTGAGTTATCGTCTCCTCATGGATTGGTCTAGAATTTTAATCTTTACCATAACTAGAACTAGTTGTCACAAGCTAATTCCTACTATATTGTCAAACTAAAAAGCTAATATTAATAAAACAATGAAATACTATAATGTATGATTGTAGACAAGTTTGGTCGAGACAAAATAAATATGCAGACTATTGAAATAAATAAAATAAAGACAAGTGTTGATTTAAATATAATGCAAACAACCTCACATATTCAGACTTATCACATAGCAGTTATGCTAATCTTTTGCATTGACAACAATTATTCTAAGTCTAGAATTAATTATTATGACTTGCTTAAGCTGCCCGACAGGATTACTAAGTATTCTTAGATGGTTGCTATGGCAATACCACTCAGCGTGAACTAAACCCTTGGTTTGTCAGACTGTTATTGTAGCAATACCTCTCAGCGTGAACTATAATCGTTGTCTATCCTACTCTAGCGTCTATCCCTTTTAGTCGATTGAAAACCACTCCTTATCTATAAGGTAGACAAGTTAGAACCTCACAATCCCGAATCCATTCCATTGTTCATGTAGATATATCTTAATTCTCTTGAATCTAAGAATCACTATCTAGACAAAAGGAGATCTCTCGATGCTCTTACATTGCCAATACATATTTTACCAAAACCCCAGGCGATCTCTCGATGCTCTTACAGTGTCAAGGTAAAATATTTAAACAATGAACAAAACAGTCATGAACAAAAGCATAATTCATCATTCCTAAAGCATAAAATAATTGTCTAGGCAAAACAAAGATTAACACCAAGTAAGACAATCATGGTGCTATCAAAAAGTCATCCAAGTATCATCGTTTAATACAAACCCAAACATATAAAGAATTTGAGAACAAAGGAAGAATGACTCCTAAAATCGGGGGCTCTGTCGTGACAATTGTGATCGGCACCGCGCCTGCCTTGCTGATCAGCCTCTCTCGAGACCTGATCACCGCTCTGCTACTGTCTGGCTATGGAGGACACCAAGGAAGGTCGGTTGGTAAATGGTGGGAAAACACTGCAGTTGCTCGCTCACACCTTCAGCAAAGCTCTTCTCTCTTCTTCATTGCCTTCTCCCTTTGGTGGCTACGGCTGGATATTTATAGGAATAAGTCTCCTAGGGTTTCGCATGATTGGAGATTCCTTAAATAACCATTATTATTCGTCCAGACTAAAAAAGGAAAGGTGGTTGTCAGAATATTTAAGGCTTGCTTGCACGTGAAGAAGGTCATCCAGTTGGCATGTGACATAGGCGATTTTCGTTATATCCGCTTCAGACTTTTCAGATAAACCTTGCCTTGGTGAGATAAATATGCTTCTCACGTTCTTTCATGTTCCATTGGCCCTTGCAAATTATGTTCTCACAACTGAAATGTTCTTCCTCTGTAAGTTTCCTGCACATACACAATCCACACAAACCCTTTCTCCTCAGCAGCATCAATTAAACCAAATAAATCTTGTCGAACCAAAACTTATCCACCACAAGAAAATATAACCTAAATGAAACTAAATGTAACAAAAATTTTGTGTATACTTTGCTTAGACGAGCAATATCTTAAGTGAAAAGACTAGAAATTGAGTCTTTTTACGAAATTATCATGATCATTAGATAATATTTAAGCTTAAAGGAAGCTTAAGAAAACTTTTAATCAAAGGATTAAGGAGTTTAGAGAGATTAAAGTTAAGGAGTTTTTAAATGAAATCTTGAAGAAGATTTGATAAGTAATATTGGAAGCTAAATTTGACTTATCATCAACCTAATTAAGGATCATGAAGTGTTAGAATTGGATTTATAACATGTTGAAAATTTAGTAGGATTCTTGAATTCCATGTAGAGGATAAGATTTTGAGGTTCAAGATGTAATAAATAAGTATAAATGGATTTAAGCATGTGTATTTAAGTTTAGTATATGAAAGAGGAGGAAACATAAAGTGTTGAAGCTAAAAAGAATGAATTTTCGTGCTTAAAAGTGATTTTTGGGCAAGGGGGTATCGGTACCCATTCAACAGGTACCGATACTTCAAGAGCAACATTAGAGAAGATCTTCAAAGGGTATCGATACTTGTTGTAGGTGTTATCGGTACCCTAGCATAGGGGTATCAATATCATTTTAAGGGCATCGATACCATCAAATTTTGAATCAAATTTAGGTATCGATACCTAAGAAGGGTATCAATACCCTATAGTAGAGGTATCGATACTGTGCCTGTAGTACCGATACCCCTGAAATTGGAAAAGTTGAATTAGCTTTTAAGTTAGTATGAATCATTGTTAAGCATTTCAAATTTCGATATTCATTAGATTATATTCGTGTAGATTCTGAGCATAAACAAGTTCCAGAACGGTTACAGAGTCAGGATCGATCCAAAGAGAGAAAATTATAAGTGAATTTGGGATTAAACAAGATTAAGGTGAGTGCATACTAGTAACATATGGTGTTTAATGGAAATAGGACTTGTGATGAGTCTATTTCCTATAATAATATGCATGAAGTCATGAACATGAGCATGTGTTTGATATGAATATATGTGATTATATGTATTACACGATTTGTGTGAATAACATGATTTGTATATATACATGACTATATATATGTTGATATGTTTTGTATGGGCTACATGACTTATGTAAAATACTATTATGTGATAATATGAGAACATAAAATAAGTTTATGTAATTATATGATTATAAAAGGCAAGTCATGTGATAAGATAATGTGATACATAAAAATGTAATGTAATCTACGTATAAGTAATGAGTCATGAATAGTATATAAATTAGGGGATATGTACATAATAATGATAAGAACATATAGGATAAGCATTATAAGAAAGTTTTATATACTTAAAGGAAACTATGATATAGGTGTTATAGAATGAAGAACTATAAAACCCTATGAGAAGGTTATAGGAGTTATGCGAAACTGAATTAAATGAATAGAGTAAAATAGTATTTAAATAATGTGAGATAAGTGATAAGGGTTATATGTTATTGTATAGGTTATTATAATAAACCATGTAAACTGGTTAAAGAGAAAATAAGATAAGATAAGTAGCATTTACCTATAGAATTCATATAAAATTATATGAATAGGTAGCATAACCTATTCAAGGAAGACTTAAGTGTTATATGATTTAAGTATAAAAATGAACATAAGACATAGTCAGATGCAATTATTATGTGATATGTAACATACGACAATGAGTAATATGAAGATAAGTAATGTGTTTACATGATCACAAGATATGTGATAGATGAAAGAAAGTTTATATGATAAGCTATGTGATATATCAAAGTGAGTTATATGTCTATATGAATATGGGAAATGATATGAAATAGAATGCCCATGTTATGTGAAATGAGAGCTAGAGGTATAGTTGGCATGCCAAGAGTCGAGGGTTACATATGTCATTCGGGACATATGGACAGTATTACCTATGTTCTTCGGAACATATGGATAGGTCCTTCGGGCACAGATTTCATACGCCACTCAGTGGAATTTTATATGAGTTGTGGTGACAGCATATATGTGCACAACCTCAAAGTACTCATATACCTTGAGTTCTCAATAGTGTTCAATGGCTTATAAAAGATGTAAAGAGTATGTACACGTTGGTATGTTAAAATGTTATTATTGTTTATACTGATTCATATATGGCATTGTGGATTTATGATATAACATGTATAATTGTTATTGGATAGTTGGTTACATGATTATATTTATAGAAATTCTTTATTATATATGTATGCCTCACTAAGTCTATGACTTAGCATGTAAGTGCTTTACACATAGGTACTAAGAAGCACGAGGACCAGACTTGAGACTGGCAGAACAACATACCTTCATAAGAGATCAGATCAGAAGTAAATCACATAGTAGTTATTTTGTTGTATTAAAGGTGTTGGCTTGTAAACAAATGTACATTTACATATGCTATGATCGGTTTTTGTAATGTGTCAAAGATACTCATGTAATTATTAACTTTATTTCAATGGTATTTTGAATTTTCATGATCATTATAAGTTTTAAAGGTTTTAAATAGTTAATGTGACACCTCATATTCGTATCCGGGTCGAATATGGGTTGGGGGTGTTACACATTGCACATTACAACTCACTGCAAGGGACAAGCCTTGCCAAGTGTGTTAATCGATAACGGGTCTGCTCTAAATGTGATGTCTCTGGTCACTCTGAAAAGACTATCAATGGATATCTCCCATATACGAACATGGAAGAGTTTGCTCCGAGCATTTGACGGGACAAAGAGGGAGGTAATTGATAAGATTGAAGTATCCCTAACCATTGGACCTACCACTTACAACATCGAATTCCTGGTGATGGACATTATGTCTTCTTACAACTACCTTTTAGGGAGGCCATGGATACACCAAGCTGGGGCAGTGCCATCAACACTTCACCAGAAAGTGATGTTTGTCATTGATGGAACTCTTATCATCATCAACGTTGAGAAGATATAGTGGCAAGTGTGATCACTGATGCCCCATATATTGAGGTGGAAGAAGACATTTTAGAATGTTCATTTTGTTCTTTGGAGTTCATAAATGCCATATTCGTGGCTAAAGGTGAAAAGATTTCCAAACCTAGGTTCTCATAATGCACCAAGATGGAGCTAAAACAAACCCTGGGAAAAGGTGTTGAAATAGGAAAATGATTTGGAAGTATTTTGGAGGGAAGAATTGATCTTATTTTTCCTGTCACAAAGCTAGATCAATTTGGGCTAGGGTTTCATCCCAATTACCAACAAAAAAGGAAGGAAATTCGGAAGTACCGAGAAAGAAGATTGGCAAGATTGACTGGGGATAAAATTCGGCGGGAACCGATGATATTCCCTCCTCTTCAAGACACATTTAGATCTAGTAGATATGTGTTTGAAACCACCTTACTAGACTTGGAGGTTATTGTGAAAGACTTGAACATCAATGCCACAACAATGAACAACACTGAAGACACTGATAGATCCGGAATCTGTCAGTTATCGTCAGGGATCAAGCTTAACAACTGGACGGCTGAAGAACCACCTGTGGTTTTCAAATTTCTTTCAGAATAATACTCAAACTTTCCCTAATTTCCTATACTCGGGGCAATATGTGATCTTTTGTAAGGGTTAATAAATTATTTTTTATTCACATTCAATTAAAGATGCATTTTCTTTTCCGACAAACATTTTTTCCTTCGTATTTAATTTTTCTTCATTCTGTGTGGGATACCTTCCTCTCACATATACACATTTCTCTTTTCATTTCCCTTTCAGGTCCTCAGATATTAATTATGCGGACAATGATGATTCTGACCCAGAGACGGATTTTGAACAACTCAGTTGTCTTAGGGAAATTGATGAATGTGACAATGAAAAGAGTGCAACTTACCTTCCGAATTATTAAAGATGGTGGAAAGAGAAGACAAACAAATATTGTCACAAGAGAAAATCGAAGTTTTAAATTTGGGCACAGAAGAGGAAAATAATGAAATTAAAATTGGCACAAAACTTTTGTCTGAAGCAAGACAAATCCTAATAGACTTACTTTATGAGTACAAGGACGTGTTTACATGGTCTTATCAAGGCATGCCTAGGCTAGATACGGATATGGTAGTCCACAAACTACCCATCAAGCCAGAATGCAAACTCGTCCAACAAAAACTAAGGCGGATGAGACATGAAATGGTCCTTAAAATAAAAGAAGAAAACAAGAAGCAATTCGATGATGCCTTTCTTCAAGTGGTCTGTCCGCGATTTTTGACTACTATATATGGGTGCGGAATATGTGCAAGTATACACAATCGAACACGTAATACAGTGATGAGTGAGTATCGTATCCGCAGGGATTGAAGAGATCTTGAGTAAAGTTTATGCACTATTCTAAAGTAACTAACTATAACTAATGGTATTCACAAATGAGAATGATATGGGAAAATGAAATAGATGTTGGTGGGAATGGAATGATAGTAATATGGGAGCAAATGGAGATGTCGTGGCAAATTATATTGTGTTCAGTGCAAAAAAATGACAATGTAAAGGCAAAGTAAAACGTAAATACTGGATTTGATTATCAGGACTTTAACTTCCTCATAAGACAAGCTACTACGGGAATAAATGATAGGAGTTATTAAGAAAAATCTAAGTCCACTTCTTAGATTGGTTTTACTTCTATGTGTTACCTGCCCAACAGAGTCTACTAAGGTGCCCTACGCTATCTCTAGTAAGGGACTCGACAGATTGAAGATGCCCTGGCAAAACCGATTGGCGTGAACCCCTGCAGTGATCCTATTGGTCCAGATAACAGGATATGACTCGACAAAACCTTTTTGCAGCAGCATTAACATCTAACATATCTCTCATGCACAAATCCTTTTAGTCGAATGAAATCCTAGCCTTATCTCTAAGGTGGATTAGGCCTAGTTACTATCTAGAACCCATTGCTTATGTGGTTCCTTCCTAGTTTCTCTCGAATACTAAGGATATGTTACTTAGGCATTCTCTCGAACACTAAGTAATCACCTAAGGAATGGCTACACTCATAGCTCCTACAACCTTAAGGCATTAAAATTCATAAGCAAAACATATTATAACATAGAAAAATAATCATTCCTTAAAGTAAATCTTAAATATCCAAAATAAACTCCCACCAAATAGGATTAGTTCATGGTGGGGTTCGAAATAAACAAGCATAAAGCAAGTTAATCCGTTCCTTACAACCCAAATAATAAAATATGAAAACAAAGAGAAAAGGGAAAGAGTAAAAGCCTTTGACGTGCACTGCCGGAGCTTTCCTCGGCCACCACGGACTGTCCCAGCGAACTAACTCCTCTCGGACGCCTAGAACGCCACTCCCTCTAGCTTGTCAACGGAGGAATGTCGCAGCAAATAGGATTGATGGAGAACTTTTTCTCCGAATTTTTAGGCTATTGGCGGCTGTCAAAAAGTTCAAAGTCTCCTTTTCATTGTGGTCTCATCTTATATTTATAGGGAGATAATGAACCTAAGGTTTTATGATAAAATTACCCTAGTACCCTAAAGTTCATTCCTTTTATGTAAAAGATGGTGCATAGATGGTAATGAGCCTCTCCTTTATGGTTGATTGCAGAAATCACGCATGGTCAATGACAGATGGCTCTTACTAAAAATATATTCTTTGACTTTTTCTGCCCAGAAATATCGTCTGAGATGTCGCGACAATCACATTTTGCTCAGTAGTCTCATCATGTCATGACAATTCCCTTTTGTTTATATTTGCTCCCAAATCCTGCACATCATTAAACAAAACACCTTCCCATAACGCAGCACTGATTACAAAATAAAATGTCGCAACAAACAAAATTTCACCACATACAACTATATGCTCCTAAATGCATCTGTATGATCCTATATGAGCTCTTAGACAGTCAATAACTTAAGTGAAAATGTCTCAAATATGACCTTTTTACGGAGTTATCACACCCCCAAACTTAAGTTATTGCTTGTCCTCAAGCAATGGATAGTATTAAGTAAACTAAAAATACCATGGCAAGTTCAGAAGCAGAATAGTTATATGGGATAAAATTTCAGCCCTTAGCATTTGGCTTCAATATACTAGACTAGTTTGAGAAATCAAGTACTGTCCCCTAGGGCAAGATTCTTTGTGTGGGTGTGTGCGTGTTTGTATCTAGTTCATGCTCAACAAACTTAAAAAAATTCTACGCAATTTTTCTTGTTTTACCACGACATTTACAATTTTTACTCCCACATTGTTTTCTTTTCCTTTTTTGCTTTTTTTTCTTTTTTTAACACTGCTACGAGGGGAGTCAACCCATCACACCTACCATCCCACACTCTAGGTGAAAGGGAGCATTCCTTCCACCCCCGAGCTAGTCAGGTAGAGTCATCCCGTGACTACTTTCATTCACTCATATACCATAGTTGCCATTTATTTATTTGTAGTTTCCAGGAAATGCCATGGCATAGCGGAGTGTCCCTCTACATATATGCCAAAGCATTTATTCACAACTTCATTTTTTTTCTTTTTTTTCTTTTTTTTTTACAAAGTGGGGTTTTCATCGTTTATGCCAAGACATGCAAGAGTTCTCTTATAAAAACTTTCTAAGTTCCTTAAGCATGAAAAACATACAATCGTGTATTCAAGGGTTTCAAAGAAGCAAGTCCTAGAGTTGGTTCTATCATCCTCAACAGTCATGTACATTCAATCCTAGCCATCAAGAATTCATCATCATCGGGCATCCTTAAATTACTCCAGGAAACTAATTCTACACTTACTAATGTCATGACATATTCATTCTACTAATACTATCATGCAATGATCTAAGAACCCTACCTCCCCCAAACATGAGAGAAGCATTATCCTCAATGCTAAATAAAAACTAAGGAAAATCTAAACTACATGCTATGAAATTCAATGTAATGCAAGGTACCTTGCTTCATGCTTGTGGTGGTGTGGCGGTCATGCGACGTGGGCATTTTTGTAATCGTGTGGGGCTGGAATGTTCAAAGGCAGCTGAATTTGCTGAGGCATTTCTAATTGTTCATCCTCCAGTGGCTCTATGGGCCGAGGGGGTGCTGGTACGGTTGAAATATGGATAGACCCTAACCTTGCAAGGAAAAATAAAATAGTAAAATAAAAGGAAACTGAATAAAAAGCAGTAACAAAATAAACATTTATTTATGCACCGGAGTAAATCCAAAATATAACGGCATCTTCAAGATACTTGGCAAGTCTCGACATCGTGCAAGAGGAGTGCAGATTTTTCATGTTCGATCGGAGCACCAGTGTAGACCAAAATACCCCACACATATAACAATTCTACCTTCAAAATATTTTGCCTTGGCATTTCGGGTCTTTCACATTTGAATTGTAGGACCTTTACAGTAGTCCTCTCTTTTTCAAAGTGCTCTCTGCCTGAAGCTGAATGGTAGTGGAATGAGATCTCTTTTCGCTCCTTTTTGTTGTGGCAACTTGAAATCATTTGGGCAGTAAATTCGTTGAAGAGGTCGAGGTCATCCCTATGACAGTAGCCACCATCATGTATGATCTTGTTCTTTCCTAGGCTATTCAAGTAAGGAAGCAAAACAACACTAACGATAAAATTGACAATGTTAGCATACCACAAAATTATCGCGACAAATAATAATTTCTCATTAGGGAATTTTTCCTTAATCTCCATTCCATTCCTTAATTCTTTTATAATTTCTAGTCTATACAGATAGGCAGTTACTTGGGGTTTAGGATGAGTAAAATTCAATAGAATCCAAGGGTTAAAATTTCATACATGGTCCAGCTATGGGTGTACTAGACTTACTCATCTCCTTTGGAATATCATCGAGCTCCTCTTCGTCTTCTTCATCAAACTTCAAGTGATTATCAATGCATAAAAATTTGCTGCGGCAAAATTCTACAACTTTTCTTTGGTCATCAACTCCTACTGATGGGGGCTTTTCTTTTACCGTGACAAAATTTTTCTCGTCTTCATTTACTTCACTCTTCGAACCCTCATCATTATTTTCTAGCGAATGTGCATATTCTTGTACCTTCGGATCTTCATGCACAATCTCATGATCAAGTTCTCCGAGTGTCTTCCCCCCCCCCAAACTTAACATCTTTGTAGATTTTGATGTCACTCCTTAAGGTGAATATACCACAATGTTCCCTATCTTGAGCCTTAGTGACTTCAGTATCACTAGGAAGACTTCCATATGGGAGAGAATGTCGTGGCAATTTGACCAACCTGACCTCCAAGGCCCTTAAAGACGAGTTGTGGCATTGAAGCAAAGTTTCTTGGATTTTTATAGAGGTCGCATGGTCATGCAGTATGGTCTTCGTGGTTGTGATAAAATCTCGCATTGTAGCCTCCAAAGAGCTTGTGTTGGATGAAGATGACACTCCCTCCTTATAATTATGCAATGGCATATTCGTTTGAAAACTCTGGGAGTCACTAAAGTTCTGCTACCTAACGGCTGACTAGCATTGTTGGTTCCTTGATTTTCCAAGAGAAGTTGGATACTGACACCATCCAAGATTATTAGAATAGCGGTTATTGTTGCCTCGATTGTAGTCTCTACATAGTTGATGGACTCTAGATTGGTCGGACACTCGCTCTCATGGTGATTGCCATGGCATAACAGACATGCTGAGTTGGATATGTTCATTCTAGTTCCAGACATGAATAGGGAAATTGGTAATCATGATTAGCAATTCGATCAAGAATTTCAAAAGCCTATTCGGAGATTTATTGAGCAATGTCCCATTTGTCATGGCATCTAGCACATCCTCGTGGGTGCATTGACTCCATTGTAGAACATCACAACTTGAGTCCAGTCGTGGAATCCATTATTGGGGCACTTACGAAGAAAACTTTTATATCGATCCCAGTACTCATGCATAGACTCTTCATCGCCTTGGTGAAAAGATGCTATGGCATTTCTAAGTTGGTTGTTCATATTGGGTTGATTATGCCGTAGCAAAAAAAAATTGCACAAGTCATCCCAAGACCTTATAGAGCCAGAAGGTAATCCATTGAGCCATGCCCTGGCGTGATCTTTCAAAGAAAATGGAAACAACTTTAATTTCAGCACATCTTCATGCACACCTTGTTGTCGAAAAGAGTCATAGACCTCTAAAAATGTCCGAACATGTTGCATTGCATCCTCATGAGGAGCGCCACCAAATTGTCCAATCAAGTCCAACATGTCGAACATAACCTATTTGAGCTTGAATTGGGTTACCTGAATCATGGAGCTAATAGCAGGTTTTAGGTCGTCCAATGTGGGATAGTTCGTGGTCGAGCAGCATTCCCAGCATTTGGAATTGTCGTGGCATTTAGAACTGCAGGATCCTTCACCTGATTTTGCATAACATGAGCCTCAGGTTCAATATGAATAATGGTTCCTGGGTCTTTTACGGGTCACGCGACAACGTAACACCTGAGAAAGGTACACAAAACAAGTAACTATGTATAAAGAAAAGAAAAATGGTGCAACAACTAAACTCAACATCATCAATTGCCAATCCCCGGCAACGACGCCAAAAAACTTGTCCGCGATTTGTGATTATTATATATGGGTGCGGAATATGTGCAAGTATACACAATCGAACAAGTAATACAGTGATGAGTGAGTATCGTATCCACAGGGATTAGAGAGATCTTGAGTAAAGTTTATGCACTATTCTAAAGTAACTAAGAATAGCTAATGGTATTGACAAATGAGAATGCTATGGCAAAATGAAATGGATGTTGGTGGGAATGGAATGATAGTAATATGGGAGCAAATGGATATGTCGTGGCAAATTATATTGTGTTCAGTGCAAAAAAATGAAAATCTAATGGCAAAGTAAAATGTAAATACTGGATTTGATTATCAGGACTTTAACTTCCTCACAATACAAGCTACTACGGGAATGAGTAATAGGAGTCACTAAGGAAAATCTAAGTCCACTTCTTAGAATGGTTTTACTTCTATGCCTTACCTACCTGACAGAGTCTACTAAGGTGCCCTACACTATCTCAGGTGCCCTACGCTATCTCTAGTAAGGGACTCGACAGATTGAAGATACCCTAGCAAAACCGATTGGCGTGAACCCCTATAGTGATCCTATTGGTCCAATAACAGGATATGTCTCGGCAATACCTTTTTACAGCAGCATTAACATCTAACATATCGCTCATGCACAACTCCTTTTAGTCGAATGAAATCCTAGTCTTATCTCTAAGGTGGATTAGGCCTACTTACTATCTAGAACCCCTTAATTATATGGTTCCTCCCTAGTTTCTCTCGAATACTAAGGATATGTTACTTAGGCATTCTCTCAAACACTAAGTAATCACCTAAGGAATGGCTACTCTCATAGCTCCTACAACCTTAAGGCATTAAAATTCATAAGCAAAACAAATTATAATATAGAAAAACAATCATTCATTAAAGCAAATCTTAAATATCCAAAATAAACACCCTCCAAATAGGATTAGTTCATGGTGGGGTTCGAAATAAACAAGCATAAAGCAAGTTAATCCATTCCTTACAACCCAATTAATAAAATATGAAAGCAAAGAGCAAAGGGAATGAGGAAAAACCTTCGACGTGCACTGTCGGAGCTTACCTCGGCCACCACGGACTGTCCCAGCGAACTAGCTCCTCTCAGACGCCTAGAACGCCACTCCCTCTAGCTTGTCAATGGAGGAATGTCACGGCATATAGGATTGGTGGAGAACTTTTTCTCCGAATTTGTAGGCTCTTGGCGGTTGTCAAAAAGTTCAAAGTCTCCTTTTCATTGTGGTCTCATCTTCTATTTATAGGGAGAGAATGAACCTAGGGTTTTGTGATAAAATTACCCTAGTACCCTAAAGTTCATTCCTTTTATGTAAAACATGGTGCATAGATGGTAATGAGCCTCTCCTTTATGGTTGATTACAGAAATCACGCATGGTCAATGACAACTGGCTCTTACTAAAAATATATTATTTGACTTTTTCTGCCCAGAAATATCGTCCGAGATGTCGCGGCAATCGCATTTTGCTCATTAGTCTCATCATTTCATGGCAATTCCCTTTTGCTTATCTTTGCTCCCAAATACTGCACATCATTAAACAAAACACCTTCCCTATAACGCAGCAATGATTACAAAATAAAATGTCGCGGCAAACAAAATTTCACCACATGTAATTATATGCTCCTAAATGCATCTATATGATCCTATATGAGCTCTTAGACAGTCAATAACTTAAGTGAAAAGGTCTCAAATATGACATTTTTACGGAGTTATCCTGGCCAATTACTGAAATGGGTGGCTAACATAGTGTCAGTGCCAAGAAGGATGGAAAAGTATGCATGTGGGTCAACTACCGATATATAAACAAAGCAAGTCCTAAAGACAATTTCCCCTTACCACACATAGATACTCTGGTGGACAACATGACAGGAAATACTTTCTTTTTATTCATGGACGGATTCTCATGATACAACCAGATCAAAATGCATCTAGATAATATGGAAAAAACCACATTTGTCACAATGTGGGGAACTTTATGCTACAAGGTGATACCTTTCGGATTAAAAAATGCTGGGGCAACATACCAAAGAGCTATGGTGACCTTGTTTCATGACATGATGCACAAGGAAATTGAAGTTTATGTTGACGACATGATTGTCAAGGCACAAACTAAAAATGAACATGTCAAGAATCTAAGAAAACTCTTCCAAGGATTAAGAAAGTTCCAATTAAGATTGAATCCCAACAAATGTACCTTTGGGATAATATCTGGAAAATTGTTAGGATTCATGGTTAGCAGGAAAGACATCAAGATTGATCCAAATAAAGTTAAATCCATCCAGAATTTACCTCCCCCACGAACACAAAAAGAAGTTCGAGGTTTTCTAGGTATATTGAATTATATTGCGCACTCATGTCTTAATGTCTCGCATCCCAGACAAACCTTTATTCATGTATTTATCTATCTTGAAGAATTTAATGGGATGTGTCCTGGGCCAACATGATGAGTTTGGAAAGAAAAAGAGAGTCATTTACTACCTAAGAAAGAAGTTTACTGATTGCGAGGGTAGATATTCACCCATTGAAAAAGCTTGTTGCGCTTTAGTCTAGGCTATACGAAGGCTCAGACAATACATGTTGTACCACACCACTTGATTGATTTCCAAGTTAGATCCGCTAAAGTACATGATGGTGTGCCTGATATCTCTGTAAGGTTAGCCCGATGGCAGATGTTATTATCTGAATTTCACTTCCACATGTGACACCTGGAAAATGCATTTCGATGTGGCATCAAATGCGTTAAGGCGTGGCATTGGAGTTATCCTGGTCTCACCCATGGGAAATCATTATCCATTCACCAGAATATTGAATTTTGATTACACTAACAACATGGTGGAGTATGAAGCTTGTGTTTTAGGGATTCGAGCTACGATTGGACATAATATAAAGACCTTACGGGTATATGGAGATTCTGCCTTATTAATCTATCAGCTCCGATGAGAGTGAGAGACAAAAGATGTAATGCTGGTAGAATACTGAAAGCTCATATTGGATCTACTCGAAGAGTTTGATGAAGTCATTTTCCATTGCATGCCTAGAGAAGAGAATCAAATGGTTGATGCCTTAGCCACCTTGGCAACAACATTCAAGGCTAGCGGGGAGTCTGACATGATGCCAATTGACATACAGTCGTATGAGTACCCAACTCATTGTTAATAATCCTGACTGAAATGGACGGGATGAAATCTCCTAATCTCGTTAATTCAGATGCAGTCAATAAATACTTTGCTTAGGGTGAAAACCTGAAAGTGCCCTAAGTTAAAGCAAAAAAATGTTTAGGGTGAAAACCCGAAAGGGCGCCTTAAGTTGAAGTAAAAAAAATTTAGGGTGAAACCCGAAAGGGCGCTCTAAATTGAAAATAAAAAAGGGAAGAAAACAAGAATAAAAATAAGGTGGGCCCAAGATAAAAACCCAAAAGGGCAACTTGGATAATAATCCAGGATTCACACATGGGAAGGGTCCCGGATCAAGGCAGTAAAGCATCATGGCATCAAAGTCTTCTGTATACTTAAAAATTTGGATGAGCATTGCACTCTTTCGAACGTTGTCACATATTCGACGTCCCCTTGAGAAAAGTTGCACTCAAAAATCATCTAACTGTGTGTCAGTTCAAAGGCATCCGCATTGTCAAGATCTATGGCATCTACTTGTATTTTTTTATGTAATGACTTTCCAAAATGTTTGCCATGTATTCTTTGTTCTTTTTCCTCATAAATAAATATGGTCATTTCTCTAAAAAATAATTCATTTTAAGCATCTTAAATTGAATTTAAATAAGAATGATTTATTCAATTTTGAAAAAACAATTGCATATTATTGTACAAAGGTTTTCCAAAAGGTACATGTGTTCAAAAGTCGATAAAGGCTTATGCACCATACTCGAGATAAAGGGTTCTAGTTCATTTAAAGACATTGTTTAAATCAAGACTAGAAGTAAACCTTCATTTTGCAAGTTCACAGAATGTATATCGGATCAAAGCCTGTTGAAGAATCCAAGATCAAGAATCAGAAATTCAAGATTCTAGAATCAAGAGTCATAAAATGACAGCAATAGATGGAGATTTCTCTCTAAACTCTAAAATAACATATGTCACATATGCATGTTAGGCATACATAGAACATTGCATTCATAGCATCACATATATGCGTGATTTTGCATATCTATACTTCCTTCTTCCACTTTTTGACGAATAAAATGGTATTGAACTCTTATGTGCTTTGTCCTTGAATGAAATGTTGGATTCCTTGCTAGATGCAAGGCGCTTTGACTGTCACAAAATAGAGAGACATACTGTTGATTATTCCCAAGCTCCTCCAATAACATCTTCAACCAAATTGATTCTTTACTGGCTTGTGTAGCTGCTACATATTCTGCCTCTGTTGTGGATGTAGCCACAACTAACTGCAATTTTGAAACCCAGCTTACAGCTCCACCAGCAATTTTGAACACATATCATGTAGTAGATTTGCTTTTATCCAAATCCCCTACATAGTCAGAATCAACATACCCATTGATAAGTAAATTTGATCCTCCGTAACATAATGCAACATTTGAGGTCTCTTTGATGTATCTCAAAACCCTCTTTACTGTATTCTAATACTCTTTGCCTGAATTCGCCATATACCGACTAACCACTCCCATGCTTGTGCAATGTTGGTCTTGTGCATATCATAGCGAACATTAAACTTCCCACTGCTTATGCATACGGCACTCGAGACATATTCATCCTCTCTTCTTCACTACTAGGACTCATACTGGAGGATAATTTGAAGTTAATAGGAAGAGGGGTAGAAATTGGCTTACAATCTTGCATGTTGAATCGTAACAAGATCTTCTTCAAGTAATTCTTTTGTGAAAGCCAAATCTTCCTATTACTTCTATCTCAGTGAATTTGCATCCCTAGAATCTTGTTTATTGATCCCAAATCCTTCATTTCAAATTCCCTAGCCAGTTGTGCCTTTAATTCTTCAATATGATCTTTGTTGGGTCCTACAACTAACATGTCATCCAAATACAACAGCAATATAACAAAATCGTTATCACCAGACCTCTTGAAATAAGCACAAGGGTCTGCATTAAGTCTGTTGTATCCAAGGCACATAATGAAGGAATCAAATCTCTTATACCAATACCTCGGCGCCTGCTTTAGACCGAACAGAGATATGTTCAACCTACAAACCAAGTTCTTCTTTTCTTTTTCTTCAAAACCTTCAGGCTGGAGCATGGAAATCTCTTCTTCAAGATTTCCATGAATAAAAGCTGTTTTAACATCTAGTTGCTCTAGATGTAAGTTTAATGTAGCACATATTGCCAAAACTACTCGAACTGTTGTTAGTCGAACCACAGGAGAAAAGATTTCATTGAAATCAATACCTTCTTTTTGAGCATATCCTTTGACCACCAGTCTTGCACGATACCTCTCAACTTGATCATCACCATTTTTCTTGATTTTAAAGACCCATTTGTTACCAATTGGCTTCCTTCCTTGTGGTAGTGGCACAAGATCCCATGTATTATTTTTATGAAGGGCTTCGATTTCTTCTTGCATCGCCATCATCCATAGTGAAGCATCTGAGCTATTTATTGCCTCATGGTATGTTGATGGCTCACCGTCCTCTGTTAAAAGGCAGTATGCAATATTTCCTTCTATAATAATCGAGTGCCAATTGGGACGTCTTCACACACGATCTGATTGACGAGTTGTTGGAGCTTCAGAACTCTCTGGTTATTGTTCATCATGTGCTGGTTCTGCTTCAGAAGAATCTCCTTGTTCAAACTCCTTTTCCACATGTATCTATGTAATCTCTGATTTTTCAGTGCTATCATCGTCTTCTTTTCTTTTTAGTTTTTCTACAAAGATAACATCTCTGCTGATGATCACTTTGCGGGCAGTGGGATCCCACAAGCGATACCCCTTTACTCCATCAGCACACCCCAAGAATTTGCATTTCCTGGATTTTGGATCCAACTTTGAAATTTCTTGGGAGTTGTACATCACGTACACAATACTTCCAAATACATGGAGGTTTGAATAATCAACTGGTTTACCAGTCCACATCTTCATTGGTGTCTTCAAACTCTATTGCAGTTGATGGAGCTCGATTCACCAATAACAGGCGGTATTGACTGCTTCTGCCCAGAATGATTTTTCTAGGCCTGCATCCCTCAACATTACTCTTGTTCTTTCTAACAATGTTTTGTTCATCCGCTCTTCCACTCCATTTTGTTGAGGAGTGTTCGCCACTGTGAACTGTCTTTTGATGCCTTCTTTCCTGTAAAAGTCATCAAATTCTTCGCTTGTGTATTCTCCTCCATTATTTGTTCTGAAACACTTGATCTTATTTCCAGAATCAAGTTCCACCTGCACTTTGAAGTTTTTGAAAGTTGAAAACACGTCTGAATTCTTTTTAATAGGGTACACCCAACATCTCCTGGAGTAGTCATCAATAAATGAGACAACATATTTTACTCCGCCTAGGGTTGTAACTGGTGCTTGCCATACGTCAGAGTGAACCAGTTCTAGAACACTTTTGCCTCTAGAATTTGATGTGTTGAATTTCAACTGGTGCTGCTTACTTGTTATGCAATGCTCACACAAAGTAAGTGATACCTTTGTTAAGCCTGGAAGTAGTTTTTTCTCCACAAGGACTTTCATTTCTTGTTCTGACATGTGTCCAAGTTTTTGATGCCATAGCATTGTAGAATCTGAACTACATGAGGCAACAGAGGCTTCTGCTTCTAGCAAAGTATCTCCCTTCAGCATGTACAAGTTTGCAACTATCTTTTCGCCTTTCAGCACCACAAGCGCTCCACGGAACACCTTCATGATTCATTTTCGTGTTTCAATCTTGCTTGCATTATTATCCAACAATCCGTAGGATAATAAATTTTTCTTCAGGCCTTTCACATGCCGCACATCTCGAACAACTTTAATTGTTCCATCATATCTTCAATTTGATGGTTCACACGCCATTGATCTCTAAGGCATGATCATTGCAACTATACACAGATCCTTCTGAGACAGGTTCATAATGTTGTAATCATTCTCTTCTTGAGGTCATGTGATATGTTGCTCCTGAATCAATGAGTCATATATCTGTAAATCTTTTTCTACCTTCCATAGTGGTTGACGCTTCACAGCATAGAGCATCTCCATCATCTGAAGTGTTACGGTATTGCCTTGTGGATTGAAATTTTATTTAGACTCCAACAATCCTTCTTCAAATGACCCTTCTTTCCACAGTTGTACACTTTAAATTCTTCTTGCTCCTCGACTTCGATCTACCATATTTGTGACTTGGCCACGTTTTGTTGATCTCCCTCTCATCGTTGTCAATGCTTCTGTTTGTTGCAGATTTACTTGTCTGTCTTCCTTGTTCTTGCGCCGATTTTCTTCTTGTAGAATAGCAGCTGCAACGTCATCGAAGACTAGACTAGTGACATTATTGTTTGTCAAGTTGATGATGAGTTGATCATACGAATCCGATAGACTTTGAAGTAGAAGTTCAACACGTTCTTGTTCTCCTATTTTATAGCTTAAGGATGTAAGCTGAGAAAATAAAGTGTTCAGTGTATTTAAGTGCTCCGTCACTGAAGTAGATTCTGGCATACGGAGAGTGTACAATTTTCTCTTAAGGAAAATTTTATTGTGCAGCGATGTGGCCTCGTACAATTTGGTGAGATGATCCCATATCTCCTTAGATGTCTTCTTCTCCTCGATGCTTGACAATACTTCATCTGCTAATGCTAGATGAAAGTTTGCCATAGCATTCCCGTCCATCTCATTCCATTTGTTGTCATATGTGAAATCTATCGGCCTTTCACTGATAGCTGCTAGACAACTGTCTTTCCTCAGGATGGCCTTCATCTTCAATTTCCACAATGAGAAATTTCTCCCATTGAATTTTTCGATATCAAATTTCGTCGTCATAGCTTCTTTTACGGATAGCTCCCACTATTCACTATCGTGAATAGTTCTCTGAAACCTTCAAAGAATGGGTATAACTTCTTACTTTCTTATGTTGGAGGATCCACCTATGGTGGCAACCACAAAGACAATAAGCAGATATTACACACTCAAATCTGGCTCTGATACCAATTGTTGCGGAAGACGGCTATCGGATAGAGCAAAATCGCAACTAATAATTTGAGAAAATAAAAATGAAGATAAAAGAGACACAAAATTTACGTGAAAAATCCCTAAATAATATAGGGTAAAAACCACGGGTAACAGTAGAAGAATTTCACTATGAGAAAATAGGAATTACAACTTTTATCAATCTACCAAGGAGAAAACAATGATAATTCTCTCTTGATAAAAGGAGAAAATAACTCTCACGAAACTCTCTAAATTCTCTCTAGTATTGGAAGAAAGCTAGAATGTTTTGAGATGATTTTAAAGCTAAATGAGCTAGAATATTTATAGTTAAAGCTTAAGGACTAATCTTATAAATACCCTAAAATATAATGATTAATTTTAGCAATTTTACCATACAAAAATCAACAAAAATGCTGCCACCGAATTCACGTACATTAGAGCTGCCAAATTTGAAAATCAAATCTGCAGTAAAGTATGACTTTTATTTTTTCAACATGTTGTGCTAATGTAGGAAGCATTGAGCGTGATGTGCGGTTAGTGCCACTTCATGGGGTTTCGCATAAGGGCATTATTAATAGAATGGGGCGCCTGGTTTCCAAGACAAAGCATAATGGGGTTCTGGCGCACGCATTTCCTTGTATGTCGAGTGGTTATTATATGCTTTGGGTAGTTTAAGTAGGACGCACATGGGCTCCATGGTGGACTCGTGCGCTGTGTTGGAAGACAATGTGCTTGACGGAGATGGTGATCTTCAGCTTTCCATGTCTGGCTTCAACAATCTTAGGCCATTGGTTCTGAATATAGATTTGTGTTCCTTCATAACAGTGGTAGAGGGACCTCTTTCAAAGTTTCCTGTAATGGATATTTCTGTTATTCAAATGATAAGGTGTTGTCCAATAGAATTAAAAGGAAGCAGAAGAAATTTGGCTCTTTATTGGATATTCAGGACAAAGTTCTTTCGAAAGTCGAGAAAAAAAGAAGAGATCAAGCTTTGAAGAGATTTAATTTGCTGAAATCTGATCTAAATTCTACTGAATTATCTGGAAATCTCTATCTGATTCTGATAGCTTTGAAGAGATTTAATTTGCTGAAATCTGATCTAAATTCTACTGAATTATCTGGAAAATCTCTATCTGATTCTGATTTGAGAGGTGGGCTGCTTATGTTGTAAAGGATACATTGCCTTTAAGGAAGTTGTGGTAGTTAGTTAGATTTTGTGCTTCTACCATAACATTGTTTTTGAGTTTGGTGCGTGATTGTCGGGGTTTGCGTTATGTCTAAGGTTCAGTTCTATGGTGTTTTCGGCTGAAGTGGATCTTTCGATTGGTTTGGATTGCTATTTGTGTATGTTGTTCAGTGTGTTCGGACGGGGTTACGGTCTGATTCATGTAAAAGTGTTATATGTATTCGATCTTCACCACCTTAAGGTACACTCTTTTTCCTCCATTTAAGATTATGGAGGTTTTTTAATGAGGTCCTTGAGGTAGAGTACTTTGTGTTTTTCTAATACAATTACCCTCTTTAAAAAAAATTAACACGCAAAAATGATAAATAGATTGAAAATACGAATTATTGGGGATTAATATGATCTTGAGGATCGAAATATTTGATTATATTTAGTTGGTTAGTTAAGTTTTTTTTTTGTTCGTTCATATTCTCTTATAACATGTATTCCAGTTTTGTTAGGAGCATTCTTTTTCTTTTCTTAGAGTCTTCCTTCCTTTCCCGTTTAAGTAGGATTAGATCGGATAAAGAATTTGTCAGAAAGATCAAATGTGTAAATGTAAAAAGATACACAAGAAAATTATCAAAATTAACGAAGTTTAACAAAACGATAATTGAAACAACGGGAACTGTGGAGATTGAAGCTTTCATTTTTCTGTGTAAACGTAGTGGTGCATTCGAATAAATTAAAGCTTTCTCGAAGTGAGAAAAGTTTATAAAGCACGCCTCTCAGATTATTTCAAAAAATGAAATCATAATTGTTTGATTATTTCAATCAGCTGGTGGAATTGTCAATGGCGGTATGCTCCGCTCATTCTTGAAGAAGTTCTCAGGGTCCACCATGGCTTTCGCACCTGCAAGTCTCATGAAATTGTTCTTGAAATTTATTTTTAAAATTTTTAAATTAAATTTGATTTTTTTATTTTAATCTAAATTTAAGGTTTTATTTTGAATATATACACGATAATAAATATTAATTTTCATGTTGTATTCATCTTGAATTATATTTTTATTATAATTTAGATTATTCAAATTTATAATATATAATTTAAGTTTCGAAGTTTGGAAAATAATTTCAGTATCAATACTATTATCTTTAGTATCGATACTTGAAGAACAATATCGATATCTTATGAACATGTATCTATATTATCCCATCAAAATCTTAGATTTTGGGTTTTAAATGAATAATATCGATATCAATTTGTATTTGACGCTTACTCAGAACTTTATTCCTTACGAGGAAACTCATTCAAACTCCCCCTACTCATATAAGCCCCTAGGATGATATTTAAAACTTATTGAAATCATATAAGATCATAATCATCATTTATATGCATGAATAACACAAAATTCATCATAAATCATCCATAAGCAAAATGCACCCAACATGCCTTATGTACTCATACAAGTAAACAAAGCTACAAACAATGATCAACAAGTATTATAGATGAGTTAGAAGTGCGTTACTTTACTCTAAAACTGTTAGAAACCCCTCCTACCTAACTCAATCAAGTACAAGATTCTCGTTATTCTTGTTTTTGGAGATTCTTTTAAACTTCTTTCAATAATAAAAAAAAAAAATGGTTACTGACTCATTGAAAGTCTTGAAAAGAATTTAAAGGTGTATCTAAATACAAAGCCTTGGGGCTAAAACGATTGATTAGTCCAAGAATTAAAAAAAAAAAAACCCTAAAATCCTCACTACAACACCATGGCCAAACGTAAACAAAAAGAGTTTGGATTGAAGTTTTTGGGATGTAGATTCAGTAGCGGACCTACGTTGATGATAGGGTAGGCACATGTACAATCTGAAATTTTTTAGAATTTGAATTTTCTTTTTAATACTCGAAGTTTTCTTCATGCATATTAATATATGTGTACACCCTAAATTTAATCAAATAAAAATTATATTATTAATATATATGTTTCCACCCTCAAAAAAATTGTGTTTTACAATCTGAAATTTTTTAGAATTTGAATTTCTTTAATACTCGAAGTTTTCTTCATGCATGATTATATGGTGTACACCCTAAAATTTAATCAAATAAAAAATTATATTATAATATATATGTTTCCACCCTCAAACAAATTGTTTTTTCTTCAATAATACTGTAGATTGCAGCTCTTACCTCCTTTCAATCGTCCAAGGATCTTTCCTCTATAAAATTTCTATCTTAGTACTCAAACCACTTGAGAAGAAAATGAGATAAGAAAAGAAGACATAAGAATGTTCGGCTTTCAACACCCTTCCCCAATGACATAGGCATAAAATAAAGAAATTCAACCTTTAAAATGTTCAAGGGTCAATTATTTTTGGTCCTTCCTCATTTGTTCTCAATAAAAAACTGTATTTTTATGATTATCTGGATTCAATTCTCAACCAATTAAGTCCAAACTTAGTTCAAAACATTTTCATTATCTAATTATATTGGTTCAATTGTCTCAGATCAACCCAACTCATTAACTCGAAATTCAATATAAAAACTCTACTTTATGATTAAGGTATGATATTTAGACTTTTATATTTCTATCTATCCAATTAATAAAATTTCATTTTATTTTATTTCATCTTTAAATACCAGGTGAAGCCTTAATGTAGTTGAAAACCAACAACTAGAAATACAAGGAGAGACTAAACTGATAGGGTAGATGGTAAAATCATGTAACTTGTATTAGATAAAAATTAGGAGTATAGATTGGATAATCTTGTGTGGTCATTGTTTCAAATCTTGACATTGAATCGGAAGCTTCTAGATTTGACTAGATGAAACTAGTAATTTAGTCTGATCAAAGTTTTAATCTAATTTGGTTCTATTTATTAATTTGATGTAAATTAAACATTTTATATTTATAATTTACTAGTAGGTGTAAATCAATAACACAACGCTACAATATCGCTAAAATAATTATGTAAATTTTGGGACCAAAGTTAAAAAATTAAAAGGTTCAAATAGAATTTTAATTTTTTAGAAAATATCAAAATCGCCAACGTTTTGGAGGGCTACAAATTCCATTTTGAATAGTTCAACTGCATTCCAGCTTTGCTAAACGATGCCCCCATACATACTACTGCTTTGAACACTAGCCTCTTCAATTTATTTGGGTTATTCCATCCCTCACTGAGATACAATCTTTGAATCACGCTAGTAATCTCCGAATTTTAAGGATCAAAGTAAGAAAGTACTATAATTGGGGACCAAATAAAGTATTAAGCCAAAAAGGGTAGATCCAAGATATGGTATTGACTATATTATACTAAAATATGAAAGTAAAATGTTTGTAATAATATTAATTATCATTTGTAAAAATGAGTTTTTATTTTCAATTGAATTGTATTCAGTTAACTGAAGATCTATTTAATGATTTTTTAATGAAAATAACAATTAATAGTATTATTAATTTTAACTTTAATATTTATAAATAGATTGAACCACCATCTCCATACTTAAAATAAAGAGATCAAATCTCGAATTTTTTTATATATTAATGGACTAAAACAAGAACATAGTTATAAAATACGACATATGTTACAAAACGTCCTTATTTATTATACATGGAATAACACGATGTGTTTAAATTACAAGAATAACAAACATTTAACTTCCAGAAATTATTTCGCTTATTGTTGGTCGTCGTAGAGACAACTTCAACGAGCTGGTCGCATTGGCAATGTTGGTATGCTTTGTTCGTTTTTGAAGAAATTCTCAGGGTCTATCTTAGTTTCACTCTCGTCAGCTCATGAAATTGTTCACGAAATATTTTGCCCATATTCCTTGGCATTCTCGAAATCCGTCTCGTTGCTCTCGTTGCTACCGATGTCGAGATCTCGGTAGTTGACGAATGCTTCTCTTGGTTTTCTCGACGGTATGGTGCCATTGTTCGGTACAACCTCCTCGACAACTCGACGTATCGTGCAGCGGCGTCTATGCCTCCGTCTGACTCGGACCATGTCACTTCATATAGCACCATGAAAAGGTTACCGCCGCGGTGCGCAAAAGCAGTTTCTGTGTCCGAAATCTCTTCCATTCTCCCGCCATAAGGGTTCATTAGGAGGAAGATGTCTTCAGTGTCCATCATTGCCTCCCATAACTTCTCCAACCCTTGTTTAGGAATCACTGCTTTGTAATAATCCGACTTGCTCTTGCCAAATGATCGGTTCACCTGCACTCTATCCAGCAACACATCGGTGGTAGTTCCATTGGGGAATTCAGCCCATACGGTGGATTCGACCCAACTCATCTCTAAACAATCACTTCGTTGTAACCCAATTCGGGAAAGCTTGTGGCTCATCAATCGCATAAGTCTATTAGTTTTCCCTAGAAAGTGACCCTTGAATGAAACCCTAACGGTTCTGTTGTTGCGGCCATTGTTAATGGGCTGAGGCTGGAGTCGAATATAAAGATCTTTTTGGCAGTTTTGGTGCAACTTGTTGCCAACGATAAACAGCTCCGTTGCGCCTTGCTCCAATGTCCTTTGCACGGTGAATACTGTAACCCTAGGTGGAACACGAACCAGCTTGACCCTCCATGAAAGGATGATCCCAAAGCTGGTTGTTCCACTCCTCTTATCGCCCAAAACACATCTCTCCCATTGATTCACGGTTAGGATCCTTCCATTGGCATCAATCAACTGTGCATCGATGACATTATCGATGGAGAGCCCGTATTTTCTAATAAGAAACCCATAGCCACCTCCACTAAAGTGTCCACCAATGCCAAGAGTGGTGCAATAACCAGATGGGAACCCATGGACATTGCTTTCTCGGCTATTCTGTAATAAAGTTCACGGTTGTGGCCCCGGCCTGAACCCACGCCGTCTCACTCGCCACATCACATCGATAGACCGGAGATTGAACATGCAAGAATGACAAATGGAACTCCGGAAGTGTAAGAAAGTCCCTCTAAATCATGGCCGCCGCTCCGAATCCTTACTTGAAAACCATGACGCTTGGCGCAAACGACGGTGGCTTGAGCATGGGATGGATGCAGGGCGGTTATAATGGCCCGCAGTCTCGAAGTTGTAGACAAGACTATTCGAAGGTTATTAGCACGCTGGTATATAGTTTCGAAAGATGAATTGTTGGGCGTTAAATGGCATCTGTAATCGGAAAAGAATGGTCGAATGTGTAGGAAGACATCGAAGAAAACTATTGAATCAACTGAATCGTCAGATGTAACCAATGAAATTGATAACAAAAATATCGAAAGGGTGGAGATGGAAGCTTTCATTGTTTCAGAATAAGTGTAGGGATATTGTGCATTGTTCTTATGGTTCATGGAGTATTTATAGAGTGTGGGGGAGTGGCGGCCGGCTGTATTCGAATAGACACGACCTATTCTCCATGTGATAGAAGTTTACAAGGCACGGCTCTACACAATTTCAATAAGGAAACTATTTTTGTTTTGAAATTTTTAAATTAAAAAAAACTTTATAATACCTTACGTATATCTCTTAAGTAAGGTCGTTTAAATCTTTACATTTACAAATGAAACAAATTCAATTTGGAAGGTCACCCTCACCTTTACAATAGTCAATCCGAATTAATCCATTATTAAATCAGAAATCAATAAATGATTATCATAAAAAATATGAATATGATTTAATTTGTGTTTTATACTATTAATAAATCAAATCATTATACATACATTAATTGTTTATTATATATATTTCATTTGACTCATTTTATTTTTAATTGATAGGTTATGATTATTAATTCTAATTTTTGTATAGTTTGAGGCTTCTTTGATTGAATATCACGTTTTTTTTATACTCTAGTAATAGCTTGCTCTTTTCTTTAAATTGAACATTCGATTTGTCCATACACACACACAAAATGAATCTATATAATTTTGTTTTACCTCAATGTCAAAATGGTCTACTACAATCAATTAATTTTAATATAATATGTTGAACTTTTTTCCCTTTTCTAAGAGTAGGTGTTGATACGTTAATTACTTAGTTTTCAAAGAATTAACACGTAAATGATAAATAGATTGAAAAGATGAATTATTGGGGATTAATATGATATTGAAGATCGAAATATTTGAGTATATTTTGGTTGGTTGGTTAAGATGTTCATTTTTTATTTTATTTTTTGAAAGAGGATACTTTGTATTAAGAGGAACAAAGTACACCACCTCAAGGACCTCATTAAAAAACCTCCCTAATCCTAAATGGAGGAAAAAGAGTGCACCTTGAGGTGGTAGGAACATAGAACACATAAACTCTTAAAACATACACACCAAACCCCAGCCCTACAATACCCAAACCAGTACATAAGAAAACCTCAACAGCACCAGAACATGAAACGAAGAACCAACACTGGGACATGGAGAAGATAAACCAATTCCTCGTCCACTATACCATTAAGCAACTGGAGCCCACCACTAGCAAGCACAAGCTGGAAATTAGGACCAATACAATTTAAAAAGGGTGCACCTTGGATATTTTATTTTTGGCAACATCCCACCCTTCCACCTCACATTCCACTAAGCCCATATAAGATGTCTCCAATACACAAGCTTTAACGTTCATCTGACAGAGCGAAGCATTAGAATTAACCTATTAAAATCAGCCACGGGACATGTTGACCATAACAAATAAAAAGTAGCCTGAAGCTCGAAAAAGAGCTTACAGTCACCCGCCAATCTCCTAATTTCCCACAAGAGAGCATCACGCGTACTTGAAACACCGCCTATCGTCCTCTGCCTTAACCACACAAAACATTGCCTTCTGTAAACTGGCCACACCCTTCTGTTAACTACCAAAACTATCGCCTCCTCCTAGCAACAACACATACCCCTTCTGTTAAACTGGCCACAATTATCGCCTTCTCCTAGCAATAGCACACGATCAAACCACAGCATCACCGAAACAAGAGACAGAAATCGCCCACGAAAGTACAGACCACTAGACAACCACCACCAATCAGAAAACAGATAACTGAAGAATTCCCAAAACATATTGGCAGCCGATAAAACTAGAGCCACAGAAATACAGATTAACAAAAAAAATAAACCTACTAAAAACCTAACACTAAAATCCTAAATAACAAACTACTCCAGCTCCTCTTAAAACCACGAAAAACCTCAAGATCAAAGCCATAACCCTCCACAACCCCTAACATCACTCACCAAACTCAAACGAATCTAGAGACACTAACTCCTTGAGCACATCACTCGCAAAACCAATATCATTAACGAATCCGACCCTAGAGCCATAACAACTTCTCATAAGAAAGTACCCACAGAAACTTCACCATATCAACCCTACATCTTCCAAAAGCCTACCCAAAGAATAGATATTGGTAGAATATCCCCAAACAACGAAGCAGATAACGAAGGAACCTTAAACACTCTCACTCATACATAATTTTGCAATCGAGCAATAGACTGTTCGCTATGGCAATCACACAAACGCGAGAAGCATATAAACAATGACAAACTGACTAGAAACCCCATAGTATTCCAAACTTTGAAACAAATATCATAAGCAAACCAAATCGCAAGCACGAAACAACAATCATTAGGAACAGGAATATACTCACTTAATCCCCAAAAACACTCGAGCTTGTCCGATCAACCCTTGATCTAAGAACATAAAAAAGAAGAATCAACATCACTGTGTTGGGCTTTTGAGATCTTGAGAGAAGCGGTTGTAGGAGAGCGTGAAGCAGCAACGGGTGGTGGAGGCGGCAACCGCCTCGCGAAAGAGGCGGCCACCGCCTCACTGGAAAACTCTTAGGAGCACTCCTTTTTCTTCTCTAAGAGTTCTTTCTTTCCTCTCTAAGTAGATTAAGATTGGATATATAATTTATCTAAAAGATCAAAATATGTAAATATCAGAAGATATTGAAGAAAATTATTGAAATTAACCAAATCATAAAATGTTGGCAACGAAGTTGATAACAAAATGATAATTGAAACAACGGAACTGTGGAGATTGAAGCTTTCATTTTTCTGTGTAAACATAGTGGTGCATTAAAATAAATTAAAGCTTTCTCGAAGTGAGGAAAGTGTATGAAGTAAGCACGTCCTCAATTATTTCAAAAAAAAATCATAATTGTTTGATTATTTCGATCAGCTGGTGGAATTGTCAATTGTGGTTTGCTCCGGTCATTCTTGAAGAAATTCCAGGGTCCTACTGAAAATCATCAAAGTGGCAATTGCGAACAACTAGATCATTTTTGCATCATCAAAATGGTTTTCTATGTATCCGCATTTCGTGTTTACTCCGAATATGCTGAAAGTTCAGATCACTTTTTTTAATAATGGATATTGTGTATAAGCAGCCTCATTGTAGGACTGATAATGAACAGGACTACTTCCGCTATGATAACTGTTGGGCAAGTGAAGATGCATGCCGACTACACGTACGGGCAGCGTGAGATTATACCACGGGTTTCTACTTTGGATAAATTTGAGGCGGTAGGAGTAGCGTTGAAAGATTGGCAGCACAAGCGATTTCGAGCCACATGGGCGTATTGGCAAACTTAAAAAAGTATTGAACTATAAGTTGTCGAGCAATCGTCGGGGCATAAACCCAGCTCTTTTATTAAAACTAAACGCGAATTACAAACCTTACTGGATAAAGAATAGCGTTATTGGTCGCAACGGTCGCGTGTCCATTGGCTTGCGTTTGGGGATCGTAACACATCATTTTTTTCATGCACGTGCTACACAGCAGAAGAAGAACCGAATTACAGGATTATTTAATGCTCGTGAGCATTGGACAGAGAATACCAATGATAAAATAATATCGTGATGAGTATTTCAGACTTTGTTCACGACGGATGATGTTGCGCATAATGCTCGCATCTTGGATGCGTTTGGCAGCGAGCAACACTACTAAGATGAATAGTGAGCTCACTAAGGCATTCTCAGTGGATGAAATAATGGTTTCTTTCAATGACATCAGTCCTAGGAAAACCCATCGGTGATGATGCGGTGAATTTATGTATGGATTTGCTTAATGGGAAACAGACATGTCCACGGTTAATAAAACTATCTCTTGCTTATCCCTAAGGTTATGGAACCCCCAATATGAAGCTATATCGGCCAATTAACTTGTTCACAGTAATCTACAAGGTTGTTTCTAAGGTGTTAGTCAACCTACTGAAGCCCCTAATGGCATTTTGTATTAGTGACAACCAAGCTACTTTTATTCCTGATAGGCAAATCATAACATTCTAGTTGCTCACGAACTTGTAAACTATTTGAATTCTTCCACACTAGGAATTAATAAAGGAAAGCTTTGAAGTTTGATATCGAAAAGTTTATGATAGAGTCGATTGGCCCTTTCTCCGGGAAGTTATTGTTGGTTTTGGCAAATTTTGAATCCCACATTGATTTTGTATAAGGAGGAGGGGAAATTCTTTTGTTATAAATAGAGTCCTCCTTCTCCTTAGTTTAGCATACCACAAATATAAGTTCTACTATATTAAAGGCTATTATATTTTTTCTCTCTCTTTGTAATATTTCCTCTATTAGTGAAATATTATTTTTAGTAGTTCGAGGACGTAGGCATGATTTTGCCCTAATCTCGTTAAATTTTGGTGTTCTCTTTATGTCTATTTAATAGCTATTATCGGGTATAGTTAATTATATCCTATTAAATTACTTGTCTTGGTAGTTCTGTCTAAGGAGAGTGGGTTTAAGAGGACCATTGTGACCCCTCCGCTCTTTCCTGGGAATCTACATTGGGGTGATTTTAGTACAATTGTTCACACTAATCACCTAGATAATAGTTTCAAGGTGAATTTGTTATTATTGGTGGAAATTAACCCGAATTCCACAACAATTAGCATCAGAGCTCTTGGTTTATTTTAGTATGCTCTCTGGTTGCGGCTTAGGCTGATCTTCCACATCAAAAAAAAAAATCCTTGGGCTAATTGACATTCTGCGTTGACAGCTATAAAATAGAATTTCTAGTAGAAATGACAGACGACACAAAACATCCACATCGTCATCAACAGCTTCTTCATCTTCAATTTTGGTAAGAATGTTGTGACAAATGTTAGATTTGCAGTGGAGATTTTTTATGGCACCGGTCATTCGGCATGTGACAAAGTAAGGTTTTAGATGCCCTATTTCAGCAGGGTCTAGACGCTATTGAATGAGAGAAACCAGATGATGTTGAGGAGAAAGAATAAAAGGATCAATAGATTGAGATGTGGTACTATTCGATCGTGTCTTTCTAGAGAGCAAGTATGCATTTTTTAAGAAACTGCAAGTAAATTGTGGAATGCACTGGAGGAGAATTTTTGAAGAAAGCGGACAGAACAAGCTCTACATGAAAAAGATATTGTTCCGATTCAACTATGTACCAGGTATCACTATGAATGATCATATTACTAGCTTTAATCAGCTAGATGATCTGATGAATATGGACGTGACTTTTGAAGACGAAGATCTGGCTCTGATGTTGATGGGATCACTTCCTGATGAGTTTGAGTATCTTGAAACTACTCTACTTCATAGGAAGGTGATGTGTCTCTCAGTGAAGTAATGTTGCCTTGTATAGTTATGAATTGAGAAAGAAAGACAAAACAATAAAATACAAGTCGAAGCAGAAGCTCTGTTGTTAGAGGTCGTTCGAAGAGTCAGAATAAAGGAATCAGAGGGAGATCAAAGTCAACGTCCAGATTGAGCAAAGATGAATGTGCCTTTTGTCGAGAAAAATTGCACTAGAAGAAAGAATGTCCCAGGCTAAAGAATAAAGGCAAACCTAAAAAGGGAAAGGTTTCTCAAAGTCAAATGTGGTCGAGTATGATAATGCAGATTCAGATTTCACATTCGCTGCTATGCCATCAACCAGCTGTTCCAGTTCATGGCTGTTAGATTCAGCTTGTAGCCACCATATTACCCCAAATAGATAATGGTTCTTTGATTTTAAAGAACTAAAAGGTGAATTGTCTACACAGCAAATAATTCCCCTCTTGACACACTTGGGATTGGTTCAATTCGCTTGAGAATCAGGATGGATCAATCAGAACCTTAGCATGTCCATTATATACCAAATTTAATGAGAAATCTCATCTCTGTGGGAACCTTAGAGTCAAAGGTTTAGAAATAAGGGCAAAAGATGGGATTATAGGATTATCTCTGGTGCACTGGTGATAATGAAGGGAATCCGGAAAAGAAATATTGTGTATTACTTTCTGGGTAGTACAATTGTTGGGACATCAGCAGTGGTAGCTTCTACTGATGAACAGGATTCAGAAGCAACCAAGTTATGGCATATGCTTTGGGGCATATTGGTGAAAAATCCTTGAAATTTAATAGATCAAGAATTATTGAAGGGCTCGGGCTTGCAAATTAGCTTTTTGTGAGCATGCATCAAAGGGAAGAAGACGGGGTGAAATTTGGAACAGCAATCCATACTAAGGTATTTTGGATTATGTTCATTCAGATGTATGGGGGCCTTCTAAGACAACTTTATTGGGAGTAAAACTATTATGTCACCTTTGTTGATGATTTTTCCCAGAGAGTTTGGGTATAATGAAGACAAATGATGAGGTGCTAGGATTTTCCTTAAATGGAAAAAGATGATGGAGACTCAAACATGTAGAAAAATCAAACGTCTCCGTACAGACAATGGTGGAGAGTACAAAAATGATCCATTTCTAAAAGTCTGTGAAGAAGAAGGTATTGACAGGAACTTCACTGTCATAAATACACCACAACAGAATGGGGTGGCAAAGCGTATGAACCGGATATTAGTGGAAAGGTGATTTATGTCTAATGTCGGGTTAGGAAAAGAATTTGGGCTGAGGCTTTGGTCTATGCTTGTCACCTTGTCAACCGCTTATCATCGACTATTGGTGGTAAACACCATTAGAGAAATGGTTTGGAGAACCTACAAATTATGATTCCTTACATGTGTTTGGTTCACTGCATACTACCATGTTAAGGAGTCAAAGCTGGATCCAAGAGCAAAGAAGGTGATCTTATGGGGATCACCTATGGTGTGAAAGGCTATTATTTTGGTATCCAGAAACAATAAAATAATCTTCAGCATTGATGTTACCTTTGATGAATCTACCATGTTGAGAAAAGTGCTTTAGAAAAATGGAGCAGACAGATGGAACTCCCAAACAGGTGGAGATTGAAGTAAGCAGAATTGTCCCAGCCATTAAAGAAACTGATATTGACTCTCCTATGGTAGAAGAAGAGTCAGATGAAGAAGAGGTTCAGACCCAATAACCTCCACAGCAACATGAATCAATTTCACTCAGAAAGGGAAATATGACCATTAGACAACCTGCTCGTTATACTGAATCTCTTTTACATCACCAATCGCAATTGATGATGTTCCTGCCATTTTAATGAAGCAGTCCAACGTTCAGAACATAAAAGTGGAGGATCGCCATGAATGAAAAAATGCAATCCCTTCAAAAGAATCAGACATGGAAACTAACTAGTCTTCCGAAGGAAAGAAGGTAAATGGGTGCAAGTGGGTATATGCAAATAAAGATGGATTTCCTGATAAGAATAACATCCGCTACAAGCAAGATTGTGGCTAAATGCTACGCTCAAACGGAGGGGTTGATTATAATGAAGTATTTTCTCCAGTTGTAAAACATTCCTCCATCAGAATTTTGTTGGCTTTGGTAGCGCAATGGATTTGAAACTAGTTCAGGTGGATAAAAACTGCATTTTTACATGGAGACTTGGATGAGGAAATCTATGACTCAGCCAGATGGATTCAAAGTTGTTGAAAAAGAAGAGATGGTGTGCAAATTAGAAAAATCATTGTACGGATTGAAGCAATCTCCAAGGCAGTGGTACAAGCGATTTGAAAGTTTATGATAGAGCAGAAGTACAAGAAGCAAATATGATCATTGTGTGTATACGCAAGCTACAAGACGGATCATTATATCTTCTTCTTTAGTTGATGATATGCTGATAGCTTCCAGGAGTCAGATAGAAATTGCGAAACTAAAGACTCAATTGAACAATGAGTTGAGATGAAGGATCTTGGTGAAGCGAAGAAGATTCTAGCATGGAGATATCAAGGGATAAGAAAATGGGGAGACTTTGTTTGTCTCAGAAAGAATATCTGAGGAATGTAATAAAATGTTTTGGCACGAATGAGAAGTCAAAACCAGTTAGTACACCTCTTGCTCCTCATTTCAAGCTCGGTGCATCCATGTCACCTAAGTGTAGAGTATGCCCAAAGACCAATCATATGATGATTGTAATAATACTTTATTTACCGTTTTATTGATAAAGGCATTGCCGCTATTATTTCAGTTATATATATGTGTTTAACATAACTGGAAGATGATAAAGTCCATGTAATGACATAATTGTTATTATTAAAAGATCCCTAGTCAAGTATTATTATGGGCATGGACAATAATAATACGCTTAAGACTAACATGTTATTGATTGATGACAACGAGTTGTCATTGACATAGAGATGTCATAATTGATACATGATTATATTGTTAGAGAACAATGTATGGATTGACCCTTGATCATATGTCTTGGATTATATGTAACAGTCATAACATGCTCATGGTGATAACTATATGTATGATCATCATACTTAAGATCAATATTATCCCACAATATGTTGTATGTTTTGATGTAGTTAAACAAGCTCCGTAACTGGTGCTCTATAAAGACTGTTATTGAATATATCTCAATATATGTAGTGGGTGTGTATGATTAAGATAGGATTTGTCCTTCCTACATAATAGGAAATATATCACATGCCACTTGATTGAGTGAGACTAGAAACGCATGGCCATGCTCGAATAAGTTGATATGAGATATCACAAACTATTCCTTAATTAAAGTCTACTCTAGATATCAAGAAACAATAGATGGGCTATACAAGTGTGACTATTCCAAGACTTGTGTCTATTCTAGATATAAAGGACATAAGGATGTAATACGTAAAAGAGTTAATCACCAAGATGATATGTCGAATCATATTTTCTTGTAACTTAGGTGACAATGATATTGCTAGATGTCACTCATTGTATGTAATTTTAGAATTGTTCTAATAATTACTACTAACGTTACAAGAACATACAGGGTCACACTGTAGGATTGAAATGAGCAAAGATGTACAATTTGTTGTACGTTACTAAAATATATCTAAACTTAAGATATGTATATTTGATATACATATGAATTTAATTATCCCGAATATATTAAATAAGCATTAAAATAATGTAATTTTTATTACAACTCTTTTAATGATATATATAATCAAAATAATTAAATAAATGTTTTAAGTAAACATTAAAGATTTTAATTCTGATTTAAGTCTTTAATGTATGTTTAAGTGAATTAATTAAATAATATTTATTTTAATTCAAAACAACTTTAAAAACCCTAAGATGTTAGAGTAATGGATATAAAGGGTGTGTTAGGTCTAGCAGCCATTTTACAACACACACACAAACCCTTCATTCGTTTTCTCTCAAAATAGTTTTGGGGAAAACAAATATTGCTCTCAATCGGGTGAACTGAGTAGAGGCCGAGACGTGATTTCTTGGAGGCTTTCGATTCAAATCGATCTACACCACCAGTATTCACTCTTGTTCTTGTTGTTTTCAAGGAACCCGCTGTAAGTATTCGCATCCCCTTCTCCCGATTTCAATTTTTCGTACTTGGATCGCTGGTGAGACCGTCGAGTTTTGTTTTCACTGCACCATGGGGTGCGCCGATGTTTCTAACACTAAGGATGATGCAGAACGGGAATACATGTCAAAGGTTCCATATGCAAGTATTGTTGGCAGCTTGATGTATGAAATGGTGTGTACGAGACCTGATATTTCACAGGTAGTTGGGGTTGTGAGCATGTATATGCATGATCCTGGAAAAGAGCATTGGCAAGCTGTGAAATGGATTCTACGATATATTCTGAACACCGTAGATGTTGTTTTGGCCTTTCAGCATGACAAACAAGATGGTCAGTGTGTAGTTGGGTATTGTGATTCAGACTATGCAGGTGATTTGGACAAGCGTCGATCAACTACTGGTTATGTTTACATTTGCAAAAGCACAGTCAGTTGGAAGTCCACCTTACAGTCAACAGTGGCTTTGTCTACTACAGAGGCAGAGTATATGGCAGTTATAGAGGCTGTGAAGGAGGCATTTTGGCTTCAATGGTTGTTTGGTGAATTGGGAATGGAACAGAAGCACATCAAAGTGCACTGTGACAGTCAGAGTGCTATTCATTTAGCAAAAAAACAGGTTTACCATGCAAGGATGAAGCACATCGATGTTCGATATCACTTTGTACGAGAGATTCTAGAAGAAGGTGGAGTCATAATCCAGATGATTTGGACCACTGAGAATCCTGCTGATATGTTGACAAAAGTGGTAACTGTGGTCAAGTTTAAACATTGTTTAGACTTGGTCAATATTGTTACAAATTGAAAGATGAATTTGTATACACTACTGAGATTGGATTTTTAAGAGATGTGCATAGAATTGCCAAGGTGGAGATTTGTTGGTTTTTGGCAAATTTGAATCCCACATTGGTTTTGTATAAGGAGGAGGAGAGGAAATTCTTTTGTTATAAAATAGAGCCCTCCCTCCTTAGTTTAGCATCCAACAAATATAAGTCTTCTTCTATATTAAAGGCTATTTGTACTCTTTCTCTCTCTTTGTAATATTTCCTCTATTAGTGAAATATTATTTTAGTTGTAACATCCTCAATACCGGGTTAGTGATCAAATTGTAAAGTTTCAGAATTTGATGACTAAAGTAGAAGAATGAAATAATTCAATGATTATTTGAATATATATTGAAGGTTATTTAGTAATTATGAAAGGAAATTAAGGGTTAAATGGTCATTTGATCATTCAAGGAATTATATACACGTGAAAAGGGAGAGAACTCTCCAGAGTGCTCTTCTCCTTTCTTCTTCTTCATACGTGGGAGAGCAAGCCAAAGGTAAGTTTCAAAGGCTTAAGGAAAGTTCTTAAAGATTGAAGTTTTTATATGAAATTTTGGAAAGGAATTGATAAGTAGAATTTGAAGTTAAATTTGACTTGTCAATAGTAAATTAAGAGATTTAGAGTGATATAATTGGATTTAGAACATATAGAAAATTTGGTATGATTCTTGAATTACATATGGAAGATAGGATTTTGAGGTTTAAGATGAAATAAATGAATATAGATTGATTTAAGTATGTGTACTAGAGTTAAGAATGAAAAGGGGATGATATATGAAGTGTTTGAGAGAAAATGAAGTAATTTTCGGGATGAAAATATGATTTCTGGGCAAGGAGAATCGGTACCCATTCAAGGGGAACCGATACCCCTTCAAATGACAGAATTCCAGAATGTCTTGAGGGAATCGATACCCCATAGTAGGGAACCGATTCCCCCTAAAGGAAAATGTGAATATTGGTTTAATAAGTTCGTTTAAGTGGCTAGTATCCAATTACAAGGTGTAGGTATCTAATGATTGCCTCAAAATGTACATGTATGTAGATTCTACGCATAAAGCAATTCCGGAACGTTTGGCAAGTAAGATCGATCAAGGAAAGATAACAGATCGATATTGACTAGTGAGGCCAGGTGAGTGCGTATTAGTATTATATGATGTTAAATGGAAATAAGACTTGCGACAAGTCTATTTCCATAGTAAATGCATGAATTCATAAATAGAAGTATTATGTATGATTATATGTGTTGACATTATTGTATATATGTATTATATGGTTGATGTGAATATGTGATATGTATGATGATATAAACCATATGATATGATAATAAACTATATGAATATGTGATTATGAATAGGTGGAAAGGAAACAAATGATGATATAAAAATCTATTATAAAATATATGATATGAAAACATGATAGTGAGCTATGTGAAAGCACTATGAGATATATGAGTTATATGGAAAATATATGCGAACAAGATATGACATCTATGTTATATGAACAATGCAAGGTGATATAAGCTATGTGAGATATGAATATAAAATCATATGAGAAGTGAAAAGGATTACATGAAAATAGACTAAGTGATTACATGTATATGTGAAAGAAGCTATGAGCTTATATGAATATGTGAAATGAATGAAGCTATATGATACGATCTATGTGAACATATACAAATGACATATGTTATATGATATGAATTGGAGGATCATATGCACACGTGATATGTGATAGAAGTAATGATATGAGCACATGAATATATGAGAGCTTCCAAAGTGAAGCACAAGGCGATAGACCTGAAGGTAATAGCATTCACCTGCCCTGGCCAGGCAGGGAGAAGAGCGAAAACCTCAGGGAATGCCTGTATAAGATTAGAGAATGATTCATGATGTTGAATGATATTCCGATGTGTTTTAAGTTGTATACTTTGTTAACTCATAGAATGAATGTATCGAAATAGTTAAAAGAGTTATTAGCACCCGATCTCAAGGGTGAATTTGAGGAAGGCTCTGTTGTTACAGACCTTTGGATATGATATGAAGATAATGCTAGAAGATGTTCATTTCTCCATAGTGGAGAAATTAAATTGAGAAGCTTGTTATTATGTGGATAAGATGGAATATGGTGAACGAGTGTCACCATAAGGATATTAAAAGATCAAGTGACGCGGTTATTGTTTGTAAAAGAGTTTGTATTCTAGATGGAAAGAGTTAGCATTGGCTAACAAGAGTATGTGATGAAAATGTAATGGAATTATAATTATATTGACAGGTTATGATAACCAAATATGAAGAGGATTTGGATACAGTTGTATAGTTTGATCATAGTAAGGTGTTGTGGTGAAGAAGATAAAGATTTGTATGTTTGAAGGAAATACAAGTACAATAGATGATAAGAATGAGGTTCTATACAAGTAAAGTTGATTATCAAAGTTATGAAAAGATATAGTTTAGTTATGTTATAAGAAGATTTTGATAATGAAAGGCTTAAAAATGATAAAGGATTATAAGGAAGTGAAGATTATAAGTTTGATTAGAAGTAAGAAAAGTATGTAATGTTATATAAAGAGATTATGTGTATCGTAATACAGACAAGGATGAAAGAATGAGTAAAAGTTTGGATTGCGGTGAATTAATTAGGAAATGAGGAAAGAAATCAATTGATGGATTTTTGATGTTGAGTGATAAGAATTGATGTTACTGTCTACAGGATAAGTAACATTATATGAATGAAATCAGAGTTATGAATTTGAAACAAAGGGATAGTATTGTGTATAAGAAAAAGTGTGGAGATGATAAGGATTTGTACTTTAGAATGAAAGAGTTAGCGTTGACTAACAAGATTTTGTGATGAAATTGTATTGGATATAGTTGTATATTTTGATTACGTAAATGTGATATAGTGAATGAAGTGAGGATTCGTATGGAAGTGTAAATGATAAGTTCGATATAGAAACACGAAAAGTGTGCAAGGTGATGTGAAAATATTGTTTGACTCCTTAAAGTATATGTTTAATCACAATTGAAGAAGATTTAAAGTTGTGTTTTGGTCAAATGATGACGAAATACAAGTTTGGTATGGTTATAAGGTAATTAGAGAGTTATGAAGAAAATAGATGGATTTATGATATAGAGTGATGAGATGGATGTTACTGTCAACGTGATGAGTGACATTATATGGAATTTTAGAAAAGTCAAAGGAAAAATGCATAATCGAATGAGAGAAAAGACAACAATGGATTGGTATTACTGGTTATTGTTTATATAATAAGCAACAGAAGATGAATGTATAAACGAAAAAGATAGTTGGAAAACTAAAGGATTGAAAAGTAAGTTTCTGATGATGACAAGAAAGAATAAGTCAGGGAAGCAACATAAGAACATTAGAAGATATGTTCCTATTAAGATGTGCAGTGAAAATTCGAGGACGAATTTTCTTATAAGGAGGGGAGATTTGTAACATCCTCAATACCGGGTTAGTGATCAAATTGTAAAGTTTCAGAATTTGATGACTAAAGTAGAAGAATGAAATAATTCAATGATTATTTGAATATATATTGAAGGTTATTTAGTAATTATGAAAGGAAATTAAGGGTTAAATGGTCATTTGATCATTCAAGGAATTATATACACGTGAAAAGGGAGAGAACTCTCCAGAGTGCTCTTCTCCTTTCTTCTTCTTCATACGTGGGAGAGCAAGCCAAAGGTAAGTTTCTTTGTTTATAAATGAATTGTTGATTTTAAGGTTGAGTTTTGATTATTAGATGATAACTAAGCTTAAGGAAAGCTTAAATCATCTTAAAAACAAAGGATGGAGGGGTTAAGAGAGATTAAAGATTTGAAGTTTTTATATGAAATTTTGGAAAGGAATTGATAAGTAGAATTTGAAGTTAAATTTGACTTGTCAATAGTTAAATTAAGAGATTTAGAGTGATATAATTGGATTTAGAACATATAGAAAATTTGGTATGATTCTTGAATTACATATGGAAGATAGGATTTTGAGGTTTAAGATGAAATAAATGAATATAGATTGATTTAAGTATGTGTACTAGAGTTAAGAATGAAAAGGGGATGATATATGAAGTGTTTGAGAGAAAATGAAGTAATTTTCGGGATGAAAATATGATTTCTGGGCAAGGAGAATCGGTACCCATTCAAGGGGAACCGATACCCCTTCAAACGATAGAATTCCAGAATGTCTTGAGGGAATCGATACCCCCATAGTAGGGAACCGATTCCCCCTAAAGGAAAATGTGAATATTGGTTTAATAAGTTCGTTTAAGTGGCTAGTATCCAATTACAAGGTGTAGGTATCTAATGATTGCCTCAAAATGTACATGTATGTAGATTCTACGCATAAAGCAATTCCGGAACGTTTGGCAAGTAAGATCGATCAAGGAAAGATAACAGATCGATATTGACTAGTGAGGCCAGGTGAGTGCGTATTAGTATTATATGATGTTAAATGGAAATAAGACTTGCGACAAGTCTATTTCCATAGTAAAATGCATGAATTCATAATAGAAGTATTTATGTGTATGATTTATATGTGTTGACATGTTATTGTATATGTATTATATGGTTGATGTGAATATGATATGTTATGATGATATAAACCATATGATATGATAATAAACTATATGAATATGTGATTATGAATAGGGAAAGGAAACAAATGATGATATAAAAATCTATTAAAATATATGATATGAAAACATGATAGTGAGCTATGTGAAAGCACTATGAGATATATGAGTTATATGGAAAATATATGCGAACAAGATATGACATCTATGTTTATATGGAACAATGCAAGGTGATATAAGCTATGTGAGATATGAATATAAAATCATATGAGAAGTGAAAAGGATTACATGAAAATAGACTAAGTGATTACATGTATATGTGAAAGAAGCTATGAGCTTATATGAATATGTGATATGAATGAAGCTATATGATACGATCTATGTGATTACATGCACATATGATATATGTTATATGAAATGACATATGAATAGACAATACGTGATACATGTGATATGATATGGAATACATGGTTACACATACATGTGGTATGTGACAGAAGAGAAATGACAAGTAATGTGAACTGTTAAATGATAATGCCCATGTTATGTGATATGAGAGCTAGGGTATAGTTGGCATGCCAAGAGTCGAGGGTTTACCTATGTCTTTTGAGACATATGGACAGTTTACCTAGGTTCTTCGGGACCTATGGACAGTTTACCGAGGATCTTTATGACCTCTGGACAGTTACCGAGGATCTTTATGACCTCTGGATAGTTACCGGGGTCTTTGTGACCTCTGGATAGGTCCTTCGAGACATTTATATTAGATGTGGTGACAGCATAGTGGTGCACAACCTCAATAGACTCACATATCTACAGTTCTCACAGGTGCACATGGGCTAATAAGAGATAACATGGAATGTAATGTATAAGATATATGTGATGTATATACTTTTGGTGATATGTCATGTGTTGCTTGAATTATAATGATGTTGATAAAGATAATAATATACATGGGCAATGCAATTGGAAGACAAATGAAAGTGAAAGTAATACAAGAAGGTATGTTGCGTGTGTATGACATGATTATATATTGTTATCATGCAATAGATACATGCATATTGAAATGTCATGATTCAATGGTATGAATGCACGTTCATGAGTTTATTGTTATATGTTTAATTATTGCCTCACTAAGTCAACGACTTAGCGTGTGATTGTTTCACACGTAGGTTTCGAGAAGAATAAAGAGTAATGCGGAGCAAGACAGGTCAGTTTTCCTTACCAAATGTCAGATCAGAAAATATATGTACTGTTTATAGAGTGTAGTTGGCATGTAGTCTAAAGATATAAATTGTATGAACTCTGATACATTTTGTAAACGTTTTGAATAAGTTAAATGTTATCAAAGTTTTTAAATTACTCACTATTTTATGCGAATAAATGTTTGAAAAGTCAATGTGACACTTCGGACTCGTATCCGGGTCGGATACGGGTTAGGGGTGTTACATTAGTAGTGTTCGAGGACGTAGGCATAATTTTGGCCTAACCTCGTTAAATTTTTGGTGTTCTCTTTATGTATATTTAATAGCTATTGTCGGGTATAGTTGTTGTTAATTATTGTCCTATTAAAATTACTTGTCTTGGTAGTTCTGTCTAATAAGAGTGGGTTTTAAGAGGGACCATTGTGACCCCTCCACTCTTTCCTGGGAATCTACCTTGGGGTGATTTTTAGTACGATCGTTTTCACACTAGTCACCTAGATAATAGTTTTCAAGGTGAATTTTTTATTATTGGTGGAAATTAACCTGAATTACACAACAATTGGCATCAGAGCTCTTGGTTTATTTTTAGTATGCTCTGTGGTTGCGGCTTAGGCTGATCTTCCACATCAAAAAAATTCCTTGGGCTAATTGACATTTCGCATTGACAGCTATAAAATAGAATTTATAGTAGAAATGGCAGACGACACAAAAACATCCACATCGTCATCAACAGCTTCTTCATCTTCAATTTTGGCAAGAAATGTTGTGACAAATGTTAGATTTGCGGTGGAGATTTTTTATGGCACCGGTCATTTCGGCATGTGGAAAAATGAGGTTCTAGATGTCCTATTTCAGCAGGTTCTAGACATTGCTATTGAATGAGAGAACCCAGATGATGTTGAGGAGAAAGAATGGAAGAGGATCAATAGATTAGCATGTGGTACTATTCGATCGTGTCTTTCTAGAGAACAGAAGTATGCATTTTTTAAGGAAACTTCTGCAAGTAAATTGTGGAGGATCGCCATGAATGAAGAAATGCAATCCCTTCAAAAAAATCAGACGTGGAAACTAACTAGTATTCCGAAGGGAAAGAAGGCAATTGGGTGCAAGTGGGTATATGCAAATAAAAGATGGATTTCCTGACAAGAATAACATCCGTTGCAATGCAAGATTGGTGGATAAAACCTACTTTCAAACGGAAGGAGTTGATTATAATGAAGTATTTTCTCCAGTTGTAAAACATTCCTCCATCATAATTTTGTTGGTTTTGGTAGCACAGTTAGATTTGGAACTAGTTCAGGTGGATGTAAAAACTGCATTTTTACATGGAGACTTGGATGAGGAAATCTACATGACTTAGCCAGATGGATTCAAAGTTGCTGAAAAAGAAGAGATGGTGTGCAAATTAGAAAAATAATTGTACGGATTGAAGTAATCTCCAAGGCAGTGGTACAAGCGATTTGACAAGTTTATGACATGGCAGAAGTACACAAGAAGCAAATATGATCATTGTGTGTATTTATGCAAGCTACAAGAGGGATCATATATATATCTTCTTTTTTATGTTGATGATATGCTGATAGCTTCCAGGAGTCAGATAGAAATTGCGAAACTAAAGACTCAATTGAACAGGGAGTTTGAGATGAAGGATCTTGGTGAAGCGAAGAAGATTCTAGGCATGGAGATATCAAGGGATAAGAAATTGGGGAGGCTTTGTTTGTCTCAGAAAGAATATCTGAGGAATGTAATAAAATGTTTTGGCACGAATGAGAAGTCAAAACCAGTTAGTACACCTCTTGCTCCTTATTTCAAGCTGGGTACATCCATGTCACCTAAGTGTTAGAGTATGCCCAAAGACCAATCATATGATGATTGTAATAATACTTTTATTTACTGATTTTATTGAATAAAGGCATTGCCGCTATTATTTTCAGTTATATATATGTGTTTAACATAAACTAGAAGATAATAAAGTCCATGTAATGACATAATTGTTGTTATTAAAAGATCCCTAGTCAAGTAGTATTATGGGCATGGACAATAATAATACGCTTAAGACTATCATGTTATTGATTGATGACAACGAGTTGTCATTGACATAGAGATGTTAGAATTGATACATGATTATATTGTTAGAGAACAATGTATTGGATAGACCCATCTTGAGCATTTATCTTGGATTATTATGTGACAGTCATAACATTGCTCATGGTGATAACTATATGTTTGATCCTCAGACTTGAGATCAATACTATCCCAACATATATTGTTGTATGTTTTGATGCAGTTAAACAAGCTCCGTAACTGGTTTCTCTATAGAGACTATTATTGAATATATCTCAATATATGTAGTGGGTGTGTATTATTAAGATAGGATTTTTCCTTCCTACATAATAGGAAATATTTCACATGCCACTTGATTGAGTGAGACTAGAAACGCATGGCCATGCTCGAATAAGTTGATATGAGATATCACAAACTATTCCTTAATTAAAGCTACTCTAGATATCAAGAAACAATAGATGGGCTATACAAGTATGACTATTCCAAGACTTGTGCCTATTCTAGATATAAAGGACATAAGGATGTAATACGTAAAAGAGTTAATCACCAAGATGATATATCGAATCATATTTTCTTGTAACTTAGGTGACAATGATATATTGTTAGATGTCACTCATTGTATGTAATTTTAGAATTGTTCTAATAATTACTACTAACGTTACAAGAACGTACAGGGTCACACCGTAGGATTGAAATGAGCAAAGATGTACAATTTGTTGTACGTTACTCAAATATATCTAAAGTTAAGATATGTATATTTGATATACATATAAATTTAATTATCCCGAATATATTAAGTAAGCATTAAAAGAATGTAATTTTTATTACAACTCTTTTAATTGATATATATATATATATAATTCGGAATAATTAAATAAATGTTTTAAGTAAACATTAAAGATTGTAATTCTGATTATAAGTCTTTAATGTATATTTAAGTTGAATTAATTAAATAATATTTTATTTATTAATTCAAAACAACTTTAAAAACCCTAAGATGTTAGGGTAATGGATATAAAAGGGTGTGTTAGGTCTAGTAGCCGTTTTGCAACACACACACAAACCCTTCAGTCGTTTTCTCTCAAAATAATTTTGGGGAAAACAAATATTTCTCTCAATTAGGTGAACTGAGTAGAGGCCGAGACGTGATTTCGTGGAGGCTTTCGATTCGAATCGATCTACACCACCAATATTCATTGTTGTTCTTGTTGTTTTCAAGGAACCCGTTGTGAGTATTCGCATCCCTTTCTCCCGATTTCAATTTTTCGTACTTGGATCGCTGGTGAGACCGTCGAGTTTTGTTTCCGCTGCGCCATGGTAACACTAATGATGATGCAGAACGGGAATACATGTCAAAGGTTCCGTATGCAAGTGATGTTGGTAGCTTGAAGTATGCAATGGTGTGTACGAGACCCGATATTTCACAGGCAGTTGGGGTTGTGAGCAAATATATGCATGATCCTGGAAAAGAGCATTGGCAAGCTGTGAAATGGATTCTGCGATATTTTCTGAACACCGTAGATGTTGGTTTGGTCTTTTAGCAGGACAAACAAGATGGTCGGTGTGTAGTTGGGTATTGTGATTCAGACTATGCATATGATTTGAACAAGCGTCGATCAACTATTGGTTATGTGTTTACATTTGCAAAAGCACTAGTCAATTGGAAGTCCACCTTACAGTCAACAGTGGCTTTGTCTACTACAGAGGCAGAGTATATGGTAGTTACAGAGGCTGTGAAGGAGGCAATTTGGCTTCAAGGGTTGCTTGGTGAATTGGGAATGAAACAGAAGCACATCAAAGTGCACTGTGACAGTCAGAGTGCTATTCATTTAGCAAAGAACCAGGTTTACCATGCAAGGACGAAGCACATCGATGTTCGATATCACTTTGTACGAGAGATTCTAGAAGAAGGTGGAGTCATAATCCAGAAGATTCGGACCACTGAGAATCCTACTGATATGTTACAAAAGTGGTAACTGTGGTCAAGTTTAAACATTGTTTAAACTTGGTCAATATTTTTACAAATTTAAAGATGAATTTGTATACACTACTGAAGATTGGATTTTTGAGAGATGTGCGTGGAATTTGCCAAGGTGGAGATTTGTTGGTTTTTTGGTAAATTTAAACATGGGAGTTCTTGCTGTTTACATGGGACGAATGGTTTTTGCACATGTGGAAATAATTTTCTTGATTTTGTTATTTTCTGCACATGGGATTTCTTGTTGTACTTGGGGCGCACGGTATATTGCTGAGAGGCTTTCTCTTTGGTTTCCGAAGTCCATCAAACTAAGGCTATAGGAAGTTGTGTTTTCAGGTGGTATTAAAATATGATCTTATCAGTGGAGGTATGATGATGGATTAGTCGATCGGATGGTGATTGGTGGTTGGTTGAGAATTTATTTTCTTGATGGCTATAGTTGTCTTTGTATGACTGGATTTCGATTTTGGTTAGTTTGTTTTGTTCTCTTATGTAGCACTCTCTTTTCCTCCATTTAGATTAGGGAGGTTTTTAATGAGGCTCGTAAGTTGTTATTTCGTCTCTTGATTTTAATAAATCGTCATTCCTATCAAAAAAAATAGAGTCCTCATCCTCCTTAGTTTAGCATCTCACAAATATAAGTCTTCTTCTATATTAAAGGCTATTTATACTCTTTCTCTCTCTCTTTGTAATATTTCCTCTATTAGTAAAATATTATTTTAGTAGTGTTCGAGGACGTAGGCATAATTTTGGCCTAACCTCGTTAAATTTTTGGTGTTCTCTTTATGTCTATTTAATAGCTATTGTCGGGTATAGTTGTTGTTAATTATTGTCCTATTAAAATTACTTGTCTTGGTAGTTCTGTCTAATGAGAGTGGGTTTTAAGAGGGACCATATTAACCCCTCCACTCTTTCCTGGGAATCTACATTGGGGTGATTTTTAGTACAATCGTTTTCACACTAGTCACCTAGATAATAGTTTTCAAGGTGAATTTGTTATTATTGGTGGAAATTAACCTGAATTCCACAACAGGTATGTTGAGGTTAGGTTTTGATAAGCAATTTGTTACTTTGATTATGTCATATGTGACTACGATATCGTTTGTTGTTCGTGTGAATGATTGTTTGACTAGGGACTTCGCGCCTAACAAAGGTCTCCGGCAAGCGACTCTTTATCACCTTTCTTATTTCTATTTGTTACACATGGATTGTCAGTTCTTTTCATAAATCTTAAGCTACGGGATCTATTAAAGGTCTTAGAGCCTCTCGGAATGGTCCAAGGGTATTCCATTTGTTGTTTGTTGATGATAGCCTGGTTTTTCTTAAGAATTCCACTGTAGAGGCTAATTATATCAAGGATATGTTGGCTTTGTATGCAACCTCTTCAGGGAAATGAATTAATTTAAATAAATATATTATTTATTTTAGTCCAAATACCATATATGCACATCGGGAAAGGATGACAACCATTCTTGGTATACAGGCAGTAGATACACTAGGACATTATCTTGGACTACCGTTACACATTGGGCGAAACAAGATGAAAAAGTTTGGGTATATACGTGACAAAGTACTGGAAAGAGTGATGGGTTGGACTAAGATCTTATTGTCATATGGGGGACGCGAAGTTTTTTGAAGGCAGTGGCGCAAGCTCTACCTGAATATGTGATGTCCTGCTATCTTCTTCTTTTCAATTTACTGAATAATATTATAGGGATTATGCGTAGATTTTGGTGGTCAAGGAAAACGACGATACGTGGTTGGGCTATGGTTGATTGGAAATCTGTATGCCAGCCTAAGCGTGTTGGAGGTATGGCTTTTCGTGATCTCCGTTCTTTTAATATTGCTATGTTGGGAAAGCAGGTCTGGTGGTTGATTAGCGCTCTACACTCTCCTTTTCCCCTTTTTTCACGCTAAGTATTTTCCGCATTAGGATCTTTTGAACTTGACAATTGGCACTTGAAGTTCTTTTGCTTAGAAAGGTCTTCATAAGGTGATACAGGAGTTTTCACCTGGTTTCTTTTGGAGGGTGGGTTGTAATAGTCCTACAAGGTTGTTCAAGGATAAATGGGGTGGCATAAAGTTACACACGTTCGTAGCGACTTATACAGAGAGTAATCTCCTGGAGACGACATGTGGAGATTTTATGAAACGAGATACAACTCGATGGGACTAAGAGAAGGTTTTGGCATCTTTTACGGTCTACGATGCTAAGGAGATATTACAAATTCCTATTGCACCATGTTATACACATAAGATAATATGGAGTAATCATGATTCGGGCACATATTCGGTACGGTCTGCCTACTGGTGGCTTCAACGGCCTACGCATTTTTCTGAGGTGGTCTCTAAATTCTAGAATTTCATGACAAAACTGAAGATACTTCCAAAAGTAAGAGTCTTTGTATGGCGTTTGGCTAATGGGGCCTTCCTATGGGTTCTCGAGTTAGGGATGCACCCCTCGATGAGGGTTTATGCCCATTCTGCTATTTGGAGATTGAAACGGTCATTCATGTAATGCGAGATTGTTATTTTTGCGAGGGAAGTTCTCCAAGTCGTAGGTATCTCCAGGAAGATATGTTATTCTCCATGTTTAGCCCCTTTATTGTGGTTGGAGTCAGCTATGTATGCTCTTAGTACTGATGTTTTTGTGGGCTTGTTAATGGTGTTATGGAATATATGGACTGCGAGAAATGTTTTGGTCCATTATGGGCGGATGCAGCCGTCTTGGTTATCAGTAACAAATGCTCAGCTTCTCCACTAAGATTTTCTTGTCGCCCAAGCCTCCACCAACCTTCTAAAGAGAAGCTCCAACATGGAGCAGTGGACGCAACCACCCAGAGGTGTCTTTAAGGTGAATATTGATGGTGCGTATGATCCGATTTCTAGAACTGTTGCTGTGGGAGTTGTTGCACGTGATGCGCAGGGAATTGTCCGAGGGGATCTTGCTACCACGTCACCTGGGTGTTTTGATCTGGAGTTGGCTGAACTTCATAGTCTTGGAATGGCGGTGAGCTTGGCCATGTAACAGTGTTCCTTTTTGAGCTGGACTCTTCTATGGTTGTGAATAAGTTTAATGTTGTAGAAGTAGATGAGTCTACTATAGGCTTGTTTTTGCATTCTATTCATGACAAATGTAATCAGTTTGTTAGTTGTAGGGTGGCTTTTGTTCCTAGGGAGGCCAATAGGGTGACTCATGTTTTTACTAGAGGTGCCCTCTTACATCATTCATCTTTTTTTTTCTTTTGATTCGGTTTATCTGGATTTTATAGCTACAAATGTAACAAATTATATGAGTTTATGTGGTTAATGGATTTTTGGGTACTCTTTTCTCCTCATAGGACCCTAACCTTATGTTAATATAAGGGTTTTTAATTAGGCCCACCTTTATATATATGTGTGTGTGTGGGGGTAGAAGTTTGACCAAATTAGATTGATACATTACGTTGCAGGCAGACAACTTAAATACTAAGAGTTTTCTTCTTCTTTATTTTTTTTAACTCTCGACTCCCGAAAAATTAACTGCTTTTCGTAGTTTAGATATTTCAATAGATGAATTGGTAAGATATTTTGTTACCGAAGTCCGATCTTGGTGAGACCTCAAGCAGAGTCGGTGAGAAAGATTAGCCAAATATGGAAGATTAATTGGTGAATTTCGTACGTGGTGATAACCACGATTCTCAAATTTATTAAAAAAAACTCATTTATTAAAGGAATAGTTTTCCCTTTCAGCAGCTATAATATGGGATTTAACAAGAGAAAAGAATCCCTTAATTTTCAATGTTTATCATGACCCACTCATTTATACATATACAAGGTTGTTGGTCAACATAAGCAAACAAATTATTCGGCTTGCATGGGCTGAATTAACTGATCAGCTTAATAACTTTTGTACCAAATGGATTTTTCAAAATTCTTCTGATTTTGCAGGTAATTTGCGAGGATCCACGTGATTTTTTTTTCATCTTGGGTTTCGATTATTATTTCTGGATATGATGCGGGCTAAACTTAAATCAAATGATATCCAGGTTATATCTTTCCAACATATATTTTATTTATTTATTACATGTTTAAATTTATAGATTAATTCTATGAAAAAGCATACCTAAATATTAAGAGATGTATGCTTAAATGTCACATACTAATTCTATGAATACAATTTTTAGAATCGTATATTGACTTCAAGTGGGGCAAAATTTAATTAACTTTTATGTGTGGAGATAAACCCTTAAAATAGTCTTTAAAAGGTTACGTTAATATAGTGAGAACCTTTTGATAAGTTCAAAGGCTGAACCAAATGACTAGTTGAACCCTAATTATAGTATGTTTATGGATGAGAAAATATTAAGTATAAATTATTATGAAATTTTACATGGTTGATTAAATAGTGTGATAGAATGAGAGTGCATGTCTAGAATTTGGTTCTGAAAAAGACTTGGTATTTAAACGTGCCTAATGCACCACCTCTATTTTCTTGAAGACATACCTGGTGCAATGTTCATTTCTATATCAGTGAAAACCAATAATCATATATCAGTCATAGTCCATAAACCATCACCGGTAAGTTGGTGCATTATAAAACAATAACCATAGATTTTAGTGTACCACATTTCAAAACAGATAAAACATTTATGTAGTACATAGGGAACACACTAGAGGATCCAAGTATTTTTAGAGGCGTTTTGTAATTATCGGTAAGGATAACATGAAGCTCGTGCAATTTGATCGGATTCTAAGAACAAGGTCCTATTGGAGAGAATCGATTGCTAACCGATCTAATCAGACATTTAAAGTTGATACTCTAGAATTCCACTATGATTCATGTGCATCAGGAAAGCGTTCAGGAATAACCGGAGTTATTTGAGCTAATAAAAGAGAAACGGAGATTCCAGACATTACAATTCATGTTGATCGATCGGTTTATCGAACTATTCGAACTGAACAACTCTCAGAACTAATGCGTGTCGACCCGTCAATTTATTGCCTTCCAAGTATTCACTCTTTAATACTAACAATTCTTGTACATAAATCATCTTCGTAATCATTGTTGAATAGATCTTCCTATGGTCTTTATTTCATTTCCACGTTTCAACGATATCAGAAAATACAGACGTACTTAATTCATGGTTCATGACCCATAAAGACAATTCATCATGTATATTTATCAGTGTTTCCAAACTCATCCAATCACCTATTAAATCCTCAGTCATTGAGGTTACTTAGTTTGTTTAGCACGCAAGTCTATCCCGGTTACTTCAGAGTTTTCCATATTAATTTAGACACTTCTGAGTTTCGGATACATGTTGTACTTCCGTTCATTTCAACACTTGAGGATATCTATTCATTCCTGAACTTGGCGATACTCTTGAATCATTTCCATTACAAGGGTATTTTGGTCATTTTATAGATCCCACGTATTTTAATCAATTCCTTCTATCCGATCTTATTATTTAATTCAGACTTATTATCTATTACATTCTATACGAACAATTTTGACAGAAGAGTACCCTCGATAATTTATTCTTAACTCAGAGATTTTCAGGTCTATTGCCTTCTCAGAAGTTACAAACAGGTTATCAGAAATTTTCTGCACTAAGTCAGGATCTTAACAATCAAATCCATACTTAATCGATTTAAGTACGAATTCTCAAAGTACTTTCTTATTCAAGGTCAACTCATACTATTTTATCTCTCAAGGGCATTTTCGTAATTTCTTAACTAGATAATTTCGATATTAGCTCTTAACGAAAATAATTATAATTTAAAGATCCTATGGTTAATTGCTTTCTCCAACATTCTCTTATCTTGAAATGATTCATTAACAGACTTCTAGCATCTTGCTCAAATCCTCTTGGGTTAAAAACCGGTTATCTATATTTTCTAAGCAAAACTAGCATTTCTTATGCACATCAGTAGTTTCATCATATCAATATGTCTTTAAAAACCTCTTATCCAACTTTCATAGTCAAATCTTGTCTTTTTATAACATAAGGGTATTTTCGTAATTTTACTCTACTGGAGTATTCTCATAATTTCTCATCCAAGTACCTTTAACATTTAACCTTTGATAAAATAAACTATAAGTTACATATCCAGGTTGATTTCTTTATCACTAAGCACAGAACTTGTAGTTTAATTGTAACAATCCCTCAATTTCTTATAAAAAGTCATCTGAACCATAATCAATTACTGAACCCTTTTACCGTATTCAGATCGAGTGTAGAAACTAATTAACTACACAAATGAGACCAACATTATCTTAATCATGCATTTACTAATATTCACATGTTCCATAAAGCATAAAGATGTAGTAAAGTATTACCTCGATTTTCGTGCCATACTGATCGACCATTAAAGTCCATTCAAACGACATTGATCTTGAAATCATCTTCCAATAATTCCTCAGATACATAACAATAAACATTTCATCAAAAACGGGGCTTAATTCCGGAAAACAGATCGAATCATATGATAAATTAGTTAAAACCAACTTATCGGTTTCGAATTTGGCGAAACGGACTTCAGATTTAGGACATCGAAAGCATAAAATATGACTTTTCAAAATTTTAAAATTTTCGGTCAAAATCAAAGTCAACGGGTTTGACTGGAAATTTCGAGTCCTTCGGGTCCAAATTTTGAAAAATGGACTGCGGAATCGGATTTGGAACGTCGAAAAATATCAGGATAGGTATAGTCGGTCAAAGTCAAAGGTCGTTTAATGCCCGGTCAAAGCCAGTCAAAGTTCTGGTCAACTGTGGTCAACGTCGGTCAACGGTCAACAGTTGACCGTTTTACACAAATATCACCCTAATAGAAAGTAATTACCAAATTAGCCACATTCTGTAAATATTTACCAATCTAACACCCGAATTTTACACAAATAGCACCCAAACATAAATTAATTACTAAATTATCACCGAGACGATGCCCACTCTCAGGGGTGGCGCGTGTGGCGCGTGAACAGTGCTACGGTGTCGGAAAATTCTTGGAAAAATTCCTAAAAATTATTTTAAGCGATTTTGAGGCACTTACAAAGCTCGGTTCACAATTTTGAGCGGTGGAGTGCTCGATTTCAACATATCGGAAATTTTGACCGCTTCACCTCCTCACGCGCCGCCGTCGACAGAGACCAAGGATGACACCAGCGGACTCGGAACGATGCAAGGAACACGATGGTGCGGGAGGTGTCGTAAACGAATCATTGAATCGTCGTGAATCGATGAAAAACCAACTTAAATCGAGTTATTATCGACGATACTTCCGACTGAAATTAATGATGAACGGTGACGATTCACGACGAAAGGTTTGAGGGGTTTTGTTCCTTGGTCGACAACGAACACGATGGTGGTTTCGGCTCGTCGATCGGAGGTCAGACGGCGAGTAGATCGGAGTTGTAAGTTGTTGACCGGTGAGATGAATTATGAGCATTTTCTGTAGAAAATGCACGGGAAATGGGGTTTATATTAACTCCTAAAGAAAAATGGTCAAATCATGAGTTTAGCCACTGAATTTCATGTATTTCTTAAAACGGTCTACCAACTTTGAAATTTTACAATTTAATCCTCAATTTCCTTCCAAAATTCCAATTAAATTCACCACTTTATAATTTCTTAAATTTAGCCCTTAAATTGGGGTGTTACAAAATATCTCTTTAAGATACGACCAAGTTAAATCTTCAAGAAACAAGAACAATTCTTCATCTTCTATTGATATGAGAAAAGTTTTTCCATCGATTCTCAGAATTTTTAGTTTTTTCAAGCCCTCAGTCTTGTAGTCTTAATTGAATACTCTTTGCACTACAAACAGATGATGTTTCCCCAATCAAACATCTCTTAAGCTTCAATTCTTCAGGATCAATATGATCAATTATTCTCCTTACTTATTCTTCTTTAACAAAGCCACTTCCACCTTCCTCCGAAACATACTTCTGTTTCTCCATCTTATTGCCCTCTTTTAAAGTGTTAATTCGCATGCCTGAGATACCTGTAGTCATCCTACTTATTCCATCGCCATTTACAGGTTTTTGAAAATGCTCAAAATTAACTATCCTCCGAAAGGATATTCTTGCTTTAAATTTTGCTAGGATAATGTTAATCTACATGTAACCCTCTAAATTTGGTGCCAATAGTTTTAGCTTTATCCGGAACTAAGTGTACATCGTGAAATTTTTAAGTAAAGTCGTTGGGCTTAATTGGGTTTGGTTTTGGGCCCGATTAGCTATAAAAAAAAGACTTTAAATTGTAGAAAACAAAGAATGACTAATTGTGCAATTTTCTTATTTTGCAAAGATGGGGTTTTATATCTCATCCTATTTCTCTTCTCTTCGTTTCTTCTTTCTTCATCTTCTCTAAGTAGCCATAACTCCAAGGTAAGGCCTTAAACCTTTTTATTGTTTCATTTTTGTTCTTAATCCCCATACAACATAGTTTTAAAGAATCAAAGTCTTGGTTTATTCCTAGTTAACGAAAATTGGGGTTTCCATCCAAATCACCAAGGAGAAGAGTGTGGCTAAGCAAGAAGCTCAATTTCGGGATTCAAGCATCAAGGTAGTGTATTTTTAATCCTTTGGAGTATTAAGTTTTCATAAATTTGTAGATTTTGCTAAGATTTGGTGATTTGAGCATTTTAAAGTTTACTTTTGATTTCTCGAGCAAATCACGTTTTAGGTGTTGTAAATGTGTTTTTATGACAGCTTACTAAAGCTTCAGAATAAGTTTAGAAACCAAAACAAGTCTTTTGGGATGATTTTTGAGTGATTTCTGAGCCTAAAATAACTATTTTAGGGTTTAAGTATCAAAATTGGGATGAACAATATCGATACAAGATGAAATAGGGCCAAAACTTAGGGATTTTGGACTAGAGTATCGATATTGCCAAATGGAGTATTGATATTGCCTATACAGTACCGATACTCAGGGTGTTAGTATCGGTATTGAGGGTCTATTTTCGCAACAAAATGCATTTTTTGTATCGATGCTCATAGGGGTATCAATACTTGACCCTAAGGTATCGATACTGTAAGTAGAGTTTCGATACTACTCACTTTGAATGGTTAGATTTGACCTGTTTAAGGCCCTTAAGAGCTAAATATGATCTGTAATAGTAAGACTTAGTCCATGAGGGTCATAAATGACCAAGCATACCTAAAAACACTTATAGGAGTGAGTTACATCAGATGTAACCATATTAAGCGTAATATGTCGTAATCTCTTCAGTCAATGACGTATACAGAATATTGAGGACAAGGATCGTTACAGAGGAATTACCGATAAACGGTACAATCAATTTCTGATTTAGTATCATTAGAAAGCATGAGCTTCGAGGACGTTACTGAACCCAGAAATTGTAAGCATTCACTTTCAATTCAAGAGGTACTGAAGAGAAGTTTGATAAGAACGACTAGAGTGTTGCTACTTATTATTGGACCCGAGACGGGTTTTGGCCTAGCTAGTATTTTAGATAGTGATCAGCAAACTCGATAATTTTCATTGAATCACGAAACTGTAGAGACTTCTCTTGAGTCTAAGGGACTAAAATGCCTTAAGCAACGAACGAGCGAGATAGCGGCTAGTGAGAGGATCACCTCACTTTGGAGAGTCCTGCTATGCTAGGGTACAGTCGGGTTACCTTAGTTGCCCTAGTGAGGTATAGTCAGTGTGTGAGGCACTTCAGGAGCTAACTAGGGCGCGAGGCCCGAACACGCGCGAGGAGTGGGTTAGCGATGTCAGTGTTGTATGACCTTTGGGCCTTGGGTATGCATGGATGATAACGAATATGAATTGTCTTAAGGATATAAGACGCTAAAATATTGTTAAGCTTTTGCATAGCGTTCTAAAGAGATAACAGTCGAAATACTAGTAAGTTAGGGAATGTCCTCGCCTACTTGTGTTGTGAATGACAATAGTGACAAGATAACAAGGAGATAATAATACTATATGTGTGATAACCATGTGAACTTTTTGAGGTAAGATTCTACAAGATTTATTCCTTTGTTTGTTGCTCGAGAAACAATAAGGACACCCGAACTACTCGTATGCATGTTTTATTCGAATATAAAAGTAGAGATATTCAGATTCTCTCCCCAGTGTTAAGGCACTTTTGTATTAGTGCGAATGCACTTTTGTGCCAGTGCTAAGGCACTTCCATGTGTTGATGGCAATGCCAATAATATATGTATATTTTGTGTTGGATTTGTATCAAGCTTATTGCATTCTATCATAGTTTTGGTATTGCGATTAGAGACCCAAGATTTTTGGCATCTCCGTCAGAGTATTATATTGTAGCTTTAGTGGGCATGTGTATTCATAGAACCTTACTTATGTATTTGAGTTGTAAACTTCAAGATGTATTATTTAGTTTTAAATTATGTGTCACAGAGTTCCAGTTTTTATAAAATGTTTTATAACAATTAATTACGTTTTAATTATGATATCATTCGATATGTTTGAAAGGAAAATGAACATGCTTTTGAAAATCAGGGTTGTCTCGGTAGACTAACGTGGCACTTTAGACCCAATAGGATTTAGGGTGTTACACTACAGCCATAGAATGATAAGGCATTCATTCTTTCAATGGCCCTTTCCGCATCTGACCTCCTTGCAAATCTTATGAAACCAAACGTGATTCATCTTCTATTCTTTTTTCTTGCTATGAACGCGTCCACTACATCACTATGTCTTCCAAAGGATTGCCATAGTCTTTTCCAGTGAAAGATTGCTGGAATGTTCTCCACATAGAGTGTGGTCACCTGGCCCTTTCCCATTTCGTCACCAGTTGCTCTTCTCACTTAACGCCATATTCCAAAATCAAATACAACACTAATCTTATTCAAAGTTTGAAAACATTGATTTGATCCACGTTATATACACTTTTTAACATAGAGAAAGTTAAAGAGTGAAAATTAATAATCTTATTAATGTAAGACTTTTGGTATAGCTGTTGAATTGTTAATGGTCTCTTCAAATTAATATTTGATTAATGTGATAGATAATGCTACTAAAAAATCTTGTAACAATTAAATTTGTATTATTATACTCTTAGAATTGAGGAAGAAGAAGATATTGTAAATCCATAATATTCCTAATTATTGATTTCTCTTTTGGAAAATTAGGAAAAAACTATTTTAAGAGACGAAATCATAAATGACGTTTTTTTTAAAGTTTTCATAATTTGATGGCATTCATTTTTTATTTTAAAATGCAAACATGCGGCTATGATTTACTCTAATTTACTTGAGTAAGAATAAAAGAAAATTGTTTATATATTTTTTTTATGATATTAACTAGTGTTAACTTTGGGGGACAGCATCCACTTTCGAGATTACATCAATCCAGACGAAATTACTTTTAAGTTATTGACTTTCATATCACGACACAGTAAATAGATCTATTTTCTTCATTATTTGATAGTCAATGATAACGATTTTATTTTGTAGCAGTATTATTTTCCTACAAATCCTTCGCAACCTCCAAATCTGTCTCACCGCTTTCGTTGCTGCCGATGTCGAGATCCTGATAGTTGACAAACGCTTCCCTCGGGTTGCTATATGCATATGGCGCCATTGTGCGGTACAACCTCCTCGATAGCTATCCTATAATAAAGTTTGTCTGTAGTGGAACCCGCCTTCTCGCTCGTCATATCAACACCGGAGATTGAACATGTCAAGAATGACAAATGGAACTTCGGAAGTGACGAAAGTCCTTCGAAATCATGGCCGCCACTTGGAAACCGTGGCGCTTGGCACAAATAACGGTGGCTTGAGCGTGAAATGGATGCAAGGCAGTTATAATGACCTCCGGCCTTGAGGTTGCAGACAAGAAGATTCGAAGATTATTTGCACGTAATTGATAAGTAAATAGAAAAGATGAACCATTGGGAGTTAATATAGTGTTGGCTGTAGAAACAGAATGGCCGAAATGTATAGAAAGACATCATACAAAATTGTCGACATCGATTGAATCAGAAGATGTTACCAATGAAATTGATACCAAAACAAATAGTGAAGTTGTGGGAATGATGAAGCTCAAAGCTTTCATTTTATTTTGTGAATAAATGTAGAGATATTTAGATTTTTTTCTCTGCGATATATAATTTATTAAACAAACTTAAGTTAAAAGTCTCGTTAAAAATCTATCTAAACCTTAATAAAATAACATAATACTCTTAACCAGATGAACAACACCTCGCAACTTTATCGCAGTTAGAACACCAAAACAACACTGTAGCCGCGCAAAACCACACCTGTACACAAAAAACTAACAGCAGACCGGAGGCTTTAGATCACAACACTATACTAAGCAAACACCACAAACCATCAAACTATGACGAGGCTTGGGATATGGATATAGAGGAGAGAGGCAGTTATACCTTATTATATAATAGATAAGGTGAAAATAATATTTTTTACAATAATAATAGTATTTAAACAATGTAAAGTAATATTTTGGATAGATCATTTGAATGTCACTTCGTGAATACACATAGTAAACAATAAATAGTCTCTAAACTCGCCATCTTTATAACACAAGTTTCATTGATATTCAACCTGTGTTTTTGGTTTTGACTATTTTATCCTAAAAGAAAAAGCAAAATAAATTATTATTATTATTATTATTTTATATCTTAGATTATGTGTTTCAAATTCAAATTTAAAGTGTAATGCTTCTAGAATTACGCAATTTACGCGGTTGAGAAAATTAAACAAATTAGAAAACAAATGGAAAGTGCATGTGTTTCTAGAATAACATAATTTTTACTTTATTCATGTTTTATATTAATAGAAAAAAATTATAGGTAAATATTAGATTTTTTCAAATCTAAAATCATATTTTCAATGGTTTCATCGGTAAAATTAAATATTATTCTCCTTAAATGATCTGAGTTGAGTAATTGCATTTATAGGGTTCTGTACGTTGTTAATAGTCTAGAAAAAGCTCTTAATAGATAATATCGTATAATTATTTTGATTATTAAAAAATTTATTTATTTTAGACACTTGATCCTAATATGAAATTTCAAAAAAAAATATCCAACGCTATCAATTTGGATACAATTGAAATCCAAAATTGGAATCAAATCCCTAACACTAATTCATATATTTTGTGTGTGTGTGGTACGTAGAAGATGTAACAAGTGATACATGTGACAAGAAGTCATGTGTTGGGCAGAGAAACTAAAATCCAGAATATATTTTGGTTTGAATTTTATTGAAGGTGGTAGAAGACGGTTGTTCAATGAATTGGTCGCATTGGAAATGGCGGAATGCTTTGCTCATTCTTGAAGAAATTGTCAGGGTCTATCATGGCTTTCACACCCGCCAGCCTCAAGAAATTGTGCCCGAAATACTTAGTCCCATATTCCTTGGTGACCTCGAAATCCATCCCTCCGCTTTCGTTGCTGCCAACGTCGAGTCCCGGTAGTTGATGAACGCTTCTCTCGGGTTCCTCGATGCGTATGGCGCCATCGCACTGTACAGCCCTCTTGATAGCTCCACGTAACGCCCCGCAGCGCCAAAGCCTCCGTCGGGCTGAGTCCAGTACACCATGTATTGGGCCATGAAGAGGTTCCCGCCACGGTGAGCAAACGCGGTTTCCGTCTCCGAAATCTCTTCCATCTTCCACCGTAAGTGTTCAGTTGTACAATGATGTCTTCGATGTCCATCATCGCTTCCCATAATGTCTCCAGCCCTTGTTTAGGAATCATTGCTTTGTAGTAGTCAGACTTTGTCTTGTAGTATACTCGGTTCACCTGCACTCTATCCAGCAACGCATCAATGGAGGTTCCATTAGGCAAACCGGCCCAATAGAGGATCGATTCCATCCAACTCATCTCTAAACAATCATCTCGAGTCAAACCCAATTCCGGAAACTTCACGTTCATCAATCTTACAAGTTTACTAGTTTTTCCTAGAAAATGACCGATGAATGAAACCCTAATGGTTTTATTGTTGCCGTCATTCTTAATAGGCACGGATTAAAGTCTAACAAAGAGATTTTTAGGGAGCTTTGGTGCAACTTGTTGCCAACGATAAGCGAGTTCCGTTGCCCCTTGGTCCAATGTCCTTTGCACGGTGAAAACGGTAACCTTCGGCGGGACACGAACCAGTTTGACCCTCCATGCAAGGATGACACCAAAGCTAGTTATTCCACCTCCCCTTATTGCCCAAAACACATCTTCTCCCATTGATCTACGGTTATGGATTCTACCGTCCGCATCGACCAACTGTGCGTCGATGATATGATCGATGGAGAGGCCGTATTTTCTCATAAGAACCCCATAGCCAACTCCACTCAGGTGTCCACCAATGCCGAGAGTGGTGCAAACACCGGATGGGAACCCATGGACTTTTCTTTTCTCGGCTATTCTATAATAAAGTTCGCCGGTTGTGGCCCCGGCTTGAATCCATGCCGTTTTGGTTCTCATATCTATATCTATAGAGTTAAGGTTGAACATATCCATAATAACAAATGGGACACTAGAGGTGTACGACAGTCCCTCGTAATCATGGCCACCACTTCGGATCCGAACTTGCAAACCATGGCGTTTGGCGCAAATGACGGTGGCTTGAGCGTGGGATGGATGCAAGGCGGTTATAATGGCCACCGGTCTCGAGGTTGCAGACGATAATATTCGAAGGTTATTCGCACGTAGCTGGTAAATAGATTGGAAAGAGGAATTGCTGGGAACCAATATGGCTTCAGCAATCGGAAAGGAACGATGAGAATGAGCAGGAAGGCATCGGAGAAAATGATGAAAATCGATTTGATCGTGAGATGACACCAATGAAATGGACAACAAAACGACGAGAACAGCAGAGCTTAAAGCTTTCATGTTTCCGAATGAATGCGGTGCATTGTTCTCATGGTTCAATGGTTTATAGGAGTGGAGGGCTGCTGCCCGCATTTGAATCACAGCTCTAAAACTGTTTCAAACCGGCATTGTTCACCGGTGCATTTTAAAACAGTTCTCATGGTTCAACGGTGCATTGTTCACCGTTTCCTTCACTTTATGTTAAAAATTTAAAGACATTGATTTGTATGTTAATCAGTTTCATTGAATACATAATTAATTAATTGATTCAAACGCATGAATTTGTTAAAAAATAATATTATTTTTTTAAAATAAATAGTTTCAATACTTTGATACTTTCTATTATGTCTCTCATAGTACCAACATTATTATATTTTAATAAAAAAATTGATGATCGAAATAAAAGAAAATAGTAATTTAACATGATTTTTCTTGTATATTTGACCAAATGTCATCACAACCATCGATCAAAACTCAAAAGCCCTGTCCCTTACCTCACTCTAACAAGGGAAAAAAAAACCCTTAGTAACTTGTAATTAAACTACCATTAACCGCTCCAAAATTTCGAAGGTTAAAACTTCATTTTCAACATCTAACCTAAGAAAAATGAAAGTGCGCCCATGGCTCTCATATGGATTCTTCTCATGTTCATCTCTTACATGGAACCAGTGTTTTCTGGAACAGTCGTTGAGGACCTCGCGAATTTGCACCCACCTCCAGATTTCAACACCACAATCACTTCAAACTGTTTGAAAATTCCATCACTAAGGTATTGTGGTTCATCTCCTATGGACCTCGATACCATCTTTAAGTTCACCATTGTCGCCAGCCACCTCTGCAACGAGTCGAAGAACCCAAACTGCATCGAAACGTTCCCGAAAATCGACCTTCAAAACCGTCCCAAGATCGCCCCACTCTACTTATCGTTCACTTTTTCTGGAAATATTGTCCCATCACCGTCGTTTCCATTGATCTCTCCAACAACTCTCTAAAGAGTACTTTCCCCATTGATGTCCTGTTCTGCACGCAAATACAGTCTCTTGATTTAAGCCACAATGGCCTTACAGGGGATGTCCCAATAGAAAACTTATCCCGTTTGACAAACCTTAAGGTTCTTAATCTTTCATACAACCGTTTCTCTGAGGCTAAGATATCAGATTCTCGATTCTTCGAACGGTTCAATCCTTCGTGTTTTTTCCAGTCTGGGATCATCCCAAGTCACCAAAAGTATAAGATAAAGGCCGTGATGATATTTGTTGGGTTTCCGTTGGTAGTCGTTTTCATGGTTGGTTGCTTGTGGTGGCTGTGCTTTCGTAGGCCGGATTACTTACCGAGGCTGCTTCGGAATAAGCACAAGTTCACACCTGCAATGCTGAAAGCAGCCACCAATGGGTTCTCAAAGAAGAATATGGTGGGAAAAGGTGAGGGTTTTGTTGTGTATAGAGGGGTCTTAAGGGGTGGTACTCAAGTGAGAGTTGAAACCTACTTGGATAGCAACAAATCAGGGGAAAAGTGTCATAGGAAGTATGTTGAGGAATGTAAATTTTGGTTCAGTTGCGCCATAAGAACTTGTACTAGTTTATGGTTGGTGTAGTGATCGACACATGAGGGCCCTTGTCACCAAATGGATAGGCCAAGTGAGCGTCGACATGTGGCTATCGGAAACAGGTCCATCTTGGAAACATAGATTCAAGGTGTTGGTTGGTGTTTTGAAAGCAATGTGTTATCTTCAAGACCAATGGCCTGAGATCGGTTGTGATGTTAAAACAAGCAGCGTTTTGCTCCATGAAAATGGTGAGCCTTTGATTGCAAGGTTTAGGGTTGGCGAAATCAGCATCACAAAGAGTGAGTCTAATATAATCCGAATATGTATTCAATTAAGTTTTACCTAAGCTCATTGACTTGTTTTGTGCTGTGTCTCAGAGATCCATAGATTCGGAGTTTTCGTGCTGGAGATGATAACGGACCGGACACTGCAAGATGAATTTGAAGGGGACGAAGCAGGACTCATCAAGTATGTTAAAATGGTTTACCCTGGAAAGTTGCAGAAGGTGATTGATGAGAAATGAAACTGACCGAGAATACACTTGATCAAGCCAGACAGACAATATGCATTGGCTTAATGTGTGCAGATCATCAAACATGCAGGCAACTTAGCTTGGGTAAGATTTACAAAATGATCGCTAAAGTCCACTCTCGAACACAGTGAATGATACAAATGCGTCAACATATTATAGTGGCAATTTACATAAACTCAATTAGTTGTTCATGTATATATCATTTACCCATCAATTGTTCTTATCAAGGAAAAAGCATTTTCTTACTCTCGGATACAACAATATGCATGCAGCACACGAAAACTGAGCGCTTCTACACTAGAAGAACAGAGCAACAAATCATTTAATGATGGTGGGTCTGTTAGCTTGCACCTTAGATCGGGTCTTATGAACTTTCTTTGGTGCTACAGATGTTAAAGCATACATCTTCACAGTAAACAATTCCTCAGGCAATCCTTTCTGGTCCTGTTTTCAAGAATAATAAGATTAAAATAATAATAAGAGGATAAATTATGCCGCCGGAGCAACGGAATTGCATTCAAGGGAAAATAATAATAGCTCAGCGAAACTCTATTTGCCACTGGAAGAATTCCAGAACTCTTTAAAGACGACGAAGATTTATAGTTCCTATAGAGTTGAGTCCGGTTACAGAAATACAACCATTTAACCAAGTTCACTAGTTTGATATTGCATATCACTTTATGACCAAGGGAGAATAACAGGAGTGGGAACATAAGGACCTTTTACATTTTACCCCTTTTTAAGGGACAATATTTTTTTTTATTCAAGGAAGACAGATGAATAAAAAATTGAACAGTAGTTACCATAAAACAACTTCATGAAAATTTACCAAAATATAAGGAAGTTTGAGGAATGCAAAAAAAAACAAATACTAGAGCATTTCTCAAGAAAGGGGAGGGGGGGGCAATGAAGCATTCTATGGAAATCAAATCATAATATAATACCGTTTCTCGCAATGTTCTCTTTCAACATAAAGAATCCACCTGGTTTAAGGCCTACCTGGAATCACACTAATCAGCGTATTAAATTAAATTACAAAAAATAGAATCTTTCAACTCATGTAAAAAGAACAGACGAGAACCTCGAGGTATTAACAGAAAGCACTGCGATAATCTGACAATTAGTCATTCAAAAAACAGAAAGCAAGGCACTTCAAGAATACAGTAGAAAACAACCAGAAAGTGTCAGCACATTATCATCTTTCCATGCACTTCTACACAGCAGAACGTGTCAAATAGAAGTTTAAGTTTTGTCCCAAGAAGAAGATTGATTCACCTTTGCTCTCTTGAAAAATGAGATAAGTCGTCATCTATCAGATGCCCAATGCACCACTGAACCCACCAAATAACGTTGTACCTTGCAGCATCAGGAGTGAACTACTAAAATAATAAAATACAAAAAAAAATAGAATTGACTATCAAGTTTCTAATTTATATGAAAAAATTAACATAATCAACTCACATTGGCGATGAACAAAATCACCGTAAATAGCAGAGGGCTCATTGACAACTCAATCCACTGCAACTCACCGTAATTTTATATGTTTTTCCTAGTATTATATCCTAACAGCATTCCTGATTGAGGTGTATGCTACATGTCTGAAATCAATAATTTGGGTTGTTTTACTTATAGTTTGTAATCATGTTTTCATTTTATAAAGTTCTCATGTGACCAGTTTGTAATTTTCAACGAGTTCTGATGGATAACGCTTAGATGGGACAGTGTCCATCTAGTCTATGGACTAGGACTTGAAGCTGGTGTAACACTGTTATAACGAACTTCTAACACATTTGCTAGTTGTATTGTTCTTGGATTTACTTGATTGTGGTTTAGAACCCTAAACCATTCTTTTTCCAATACAAAGTTTAGCCGATATTCTGGTTTTCCTAGATACAAATATGGTTATCAATTCAATTAGCCTTTCTTGTCCACTTAAAAGCATATAGCTATGAAATGATCAAGCAAGCCTAACGGAAGTATATATGACCAATTCCTCGCGTAACAATGTTTCTTTAAAAAAAAATCTTTAGATAACTAAGAAGCACATATATATTAACTGCAAAGACAGTAAATGTAGGTAATATTGAAAATATACAATTAGAAAGAGGAAAAATAACTCGCCTCATTAAAATATCTAATGAGAAGTTTCTTGGTTATTCTCCCTATGCCAGAACCACAATCTGCACTATTTTAATCACCATGGAAACAAAGAGCTTATAATTGTCAACTAGAGTTAAAAACATCAGAATAAATGAAATATCTAAGGGTTCAATACCCTAGAGCTAGGGAGATGGATCGCAAGCTACTCGAGTTTGACTCGATCAAATCTCGGTCAATACTCGAACCAAATGGATTCAACTTGAATTCTTGATGAGCCGAAGCGAGCTACCTAATACATCACTCGAAAAGCTCATGAGCAACCCAAAAAACAATATATCAATTTTTAATTTTTAAATTCATTTTATTTCGAATTTAAGTCGAGTTTGACAATTTTAAGCTCGCAAGCTTTCAAGTCAATTCGAACTCAGCTATAAACATTTCGAGTCGAGCTCAGCAATACTCAAGCTCGACTCGTCTTGTTTAAAGCCCTACCCAGAGCAATATTTTAGTTAGGATTTAGAGTCATTAGCAGGTATTAGAACTGCTTCCATGGACTTAAAATGTATATGTTTGTAAAACAGTTGTGCCTCTATTCCGACTCAATACAGTCTCAACATTAATACTGCTGCTTTATTGCGAAATTAATTTTTCACTATAACATAGAAATTTAATTATCTCTATTCCCACTCAAAATAGTGATTCAATATTGGACTAGTTGTGCCTCACCGCCACTCTCCTAAAACACAGACAACCTTAAGAGAAAGAGAGGGAGTTCTCAGCAAGTTTCTTCCCAAATCTATAAGAGAAAATGGAAAAATAATGCTAGCAAAATAGCAAGTAAGAAAGCTTCTTCAAGCAACTAAATCAAATTCTCAGTCAAAATAAGGCATTCCAGGTAAAATGAAAATTTATAACACACGGCATGTTTATTGCACTAAACTAAGGCTCTTTTAGGTGATTATGCGAATAACTTAATTATTTTCTCTCCTTTTTTTTCTTTTAAGTGGAGGGATATGAGAATGGGACATGAGTTTCAGGGTTGTCCGTTCAAGTCATCTTGCTATTTGCTATCCAGCTTCAGCCACAAATGGCAGATTTTGAACTCAACATTGCATCCAACACATTCTCCCATTAATTCATAGTACAAGGTTTTTCCACCTATGGCTAACACAAAAGAATCTCAATGGAAATTTTGCACTTGCACAATTAATGGCATATTCACTTTCACTTAATCACTGAATATGTACATTTACAAGCCAAACTACCTCAACAGCACAAACACTGGGTATCTAAATTCACAAGACGTTAAAGAAAAACACACAAAGGTAAGCAGAGAAAAAGAATTACCAAGAGCAACAAGGCGCTGATTTCTTTCAGCATAGCCGACTCTTTCGTGCAAAAGGGTATTGAGAAAAGCCTCGCTGCCCTTAATATCAGCATCGTTTACTAGTCCAAATCCACCCAATACCCCATCTGCGAACGCATCCACACCCTTCTCTCACAATAACAAAAGAAACCAAGTATTTAAACAGTTTGTTAGCCCACATACAAAAAAAAAAGTGAGACCCAAAGTTAAATTTCGACTTACTTCCCGGTAAGCAACTCCTTGACGGTACCACTGAATCTTCTTATCACATCTCCAATTTGTTCCCTCCACATATCTTGTGCGCTCTTGAATTCTCTGCCTTTGGAGTTGGTGCCGGCTGCCTCCATTGCGCTTTAACTCGTCGCCTTGTAGATGGTCTCCACTCTCCACACTGTTGCATATGAATGATGGCTACAACGTTATTAAATGAAATTGTTGACGAACGGTTTTGGGTTGGGTATGGGCCGAATCCACGTCCATGTGCCTTTGGGGTTTAGATAAACGACCTTGTTCCACTTACATGTCATGGTAATATTTCACACGGTCTCGTAGGTTTGTTGCAATTGGCTCGTTTTTCACTAAAATTAATCAAATAAATCCACAATTAATTTTATCATAATTTAAATATAATTTATTTGAAGTACTTATAAAAGTATAAATAGAGATTGAGACATAGTAATAGTGAAAATATTTTTATCTCTCTTGAAAGTTTTTTTTGTTGGCCTCCTTATTTTTTTAAGTTTTGCCTTGATTGATTTAGAGTGACCCGTGTCGCATATTGAATAGTTTTGGTGGATGAGTCTCCCGGAAAGAATTCTTTTATATATACAAAGGTTTAAACTCGAAATTTACGTAATCGGTATCAAATTGCTTACCATTTCAACTAATCCCGTTAGCTTGTTTCTCAAAATTTTTAATCTAATACTTTTGATTTCCATCATTTTTTTTAAAATTTGTCTTTAATTAAGTTTAAAATAAAATAAAATTAATAAAACAATTAAATTAAAATAAATTAAAATTTGATAGTAATAAATTTAACCTAAAGAAAGAAGAAATTTGACATATCCGGAAGGACCAAAACTTCAATTAAAATAATTAAATACAAGAAAGGTGATGATGATATAAGCAAGGGTTTTACTAAATGGACTATTGGTGTTTCATGGTATAAGGTAGGTGATGGACGGATGGCTTTAAGCTACCATTTGTCAGCCCCTAACCAGGACTTGGCAATTCTAATTATAAAGTATATATCTTGATTTATTAATAACAATATAATAATAATAATATTATTATTATTATTATAATAAAAGAATGTGATTAGATTACGGGCTTGCTTCACATGGCAAGATTAGGATGCTGGTGGGCTATAAACTATGAAACATGCGTGTTGAATAGTCTTACCAATAAAATGGGTTTAACTCTGATTTTAGTCCCTTTACTATGTCGATACTTATAATTTAATCTCTCTAATATGGTGAAATTTGGTAACCTTTATAATGTTATATTAGTAGTTTCAAATAAACAAAAATACAGTTAATTATTGCTAAATTGATATTGGCGATTAAAAATGTTATAAGAGTTGAGTAAAAGATTTAAATCCCAATTTTAATAAGATGGAGGACCAAAATTCGAATTTGGCCTAAGAAATCCATTAATTGTTGTCATATGCCATGCTGGAACATGAGATAAGTATTTTATAAATTCCGCGTCGCAATCAGTGATTCGTAATAATAGAAGGATCGGTTAACTATATAATCGATTTTATTTGAGTTTTGTCCATTTTTAACTAATTTCAAAAAATATAACATATAATTATTTTCATTTTTATATAATTAAGATATAGACGTCATGGGTTAGTTACCGTTAACAGTTAGATTAGGTGATGTAGTATTTTAGTATAATCATACATTTGACTCATATTATTTACATATTTTCTCGATTTAATCATATTTTAATATTTTATGTTAAAATATTTTAAAGTTAAGACAAAAATAAAATATATTTAATAATATAATATATATAGTAAATTAAGATAAAATATATACTTAAAAAAATAACAATGAAATATATTTTTAAAAATTTAGATAACAATAAAATATATATTTTTAAATAAAAAATACAATTTTTAACGTGACACGAATGACACATGGCATCATTCGCTTAGAAGATTAAAATTATTTTAATTTATTAAAGTAAGACTAAATTGAGAGAATATGTAAATAACATGGTCAAATGTGTGATTATATCAAAATATTTAATTGTTGTTAACAACAGTAAACTCGTGATGACTACATCTTAATTAAATGAAACAAAGTGACACGAACCAAAGTGGCCTCCGTGGTAAATGAATTGTTGTTATTCTTTGAAGACCCGGGTTCGAGATTACCATAAATGTCAAGGGTGTGAGCGATCAATGTTGAAAGGTTAAAAGTTATCTTTGAACATATACTGCAATGTACTTACCCCAGATTATTCAAAAAAAAAGTGATCATCTATATATATTGAAATCAACGAGGAAAAATAGACAAAACACAAATATAAGTGATCAATCATCATGTAGTTAGCCCAAGAAAGATTTTATGGGTGTATTAAGACCCCTATTTTTTTTTTTTTTTTTGTGTGGGGGCGGTGCGGGGAAGTTCAACTTTTAAATGATTTTTATATCTAATTAAAATTTAATAGAAATTCAGAGATATTAATGTCATTGGATATTTATTACTTTTTAAATGAAAATATTTTTAAAAAAATACTACATGAAAATATCGTGATATAATATGTGATATTTAATACTCTAAGTAACGTTACATTTAACAACTAACATTGGTCGAAGATGTTAATTGATAAATTTTCAAAGTACAAAAGTTTAATTTAATAAAAAAAATGATAATTATTATTATTATTTTCAGAAACTGAAAGACTTCTGACACCCTTAAACTAAAATAAAAGAAAATTATCAAACAACTGGGGTTTCAAAATTTGTTTGAAAGGCAATATAGGATGAACAAAAAATCCAATTCATATTGAACTTACGACCAATGTGAAGAATTTATTACACTGAAGTTTCAGGTTCGTTTATTACTGAAAACACACAATTTCGTCCTTGCTTATAACTATATATATTATACAATATATGCGTGTTACATATTTTAGTGGGAACTACGTACATCATATATTATATATACATATGATATTATTATTATATTAATATAGTTTCTTTACTTTGTAATGCCAGATCCATTACACACAAATAAAAGTGGCCCAACAAAGCAGCCCACGCAGAAGATTAAGGTTTCTGGAAACCCTGGATCTCCCCCACTCTTATCCCAGATCGCTTAGAGCTCCAAACCGGGTCCAAGTACCCAACCTGAACTGGTTCAGCTAGGGTTTGATAACCCTAGCATTCTTTTCTCATCCAGCGCCGCCAGTGAAGAGTCCCAGCCGCTCGGTCGCCGCTTTTCACGCTCCACACAATCGATTATCTCGGCAACAAACAAACGTGTGGAACACCAACTCACCAGCAACCCACAAAATCAGCAAATAAGCATTATAATCGGAACATGACTCTTCAAATCTAAGGCTATAAATCACATGTAACTAGAACACTCACACACACAAGGATTACTCACGAAAGATCAGAGAAAAATACGAGCAAGTTAATAGTGATTTCAAAGCATTTGTAACAAGTTTGAAGATAAATAAAGGTAGTTTTGTTTTACCTTCGATTGTGGTCATTTTCCTGCTTTGCATGTGTTGATGTGCTCACCGTTCTTTTGATTCAAACGCTTTGCCTAGGACAAAGGGGGGAGTTCTTCGAACTTTCGTTCTTAGATTTACGCTCTCCTGAGGCTAATTTTTTAAAACCAATATGTTTTTGGAGAAGTGGGGGTCGAGATCTACTAAAAAAATCAAAACTTTTTTAGATTGCCGCCGATGACCGGCAGCCGGCGCCGATCCAAGGCGGTCGGTGAGGCGGTGCCATCGTATTTCTGGGTTTGGGGGCGACTGTGTTCTTCATTATGAAGAACACAGATGAACAAAATAGAGAAAATGAGGGATGGGTTTTGATCCATTTAGATGAAGAGAAGGGAAACGAAAGCTTTTTAAAAAAATTTTGAGTTAAATAATACCCATACACGTCAGAATCCGTGTGTTTTTGCCTTAAATTAGGGTAAACCCGCTTTTGGTCCCTCCTATTTTAAAAGTCTGTTATTTTGATCCCCAAATCCGGTTCTCAAACTCCAATGTTATTCTAATTCGACCACTCAATTCGTTTTACTTTCAATTTGGTCCCTGTTAAATTCAATTCGTATTTTTTAAATCTTTTTTATATATTACGTTTTATTATATATATATATATTATTATTGTTATTATTATTATTATATGTATATATATGTATATATTTACTTATTTCTTTTTATACTCTTTTACCATTTTTATTTTTATTATTATTATTCTTTATATTATCCTTATTATTTCTATTGTTACTATTTTTTTATTTATTCATGTAATTATATATATATATACGTATTTTCTATATATTTCATCTATATACTTAGTGTTAATACATATATATTATTTTAATTAACTTTTTGGTCATTTCTTTATCTAGCTACTACATCTTATAATTTTATACGTTATATATGTATTTTTTTATTTATTATTTACCAACCTTACTCATTTTATCTTATAATTATATTTCTATTAACATTTTATTTTTTTTATGTATGTATATACATATATATATATATATTCATTTTACCTATTATTGATATTTTTCCTTTTTAATACTTTAATATATATATATTTCTCGTTTCATTCATTAATTATTTATTCCATTTTTTTTATTTATTTCCCCCTTTTACTTTTTACTATTATTATTATTTGTTTATTTATGCTATTATATTATATTCTTTATTATTATATACGTATATGTATTACTCTTTTTTTTTACTTTTTATTTTTATATATCTTTTATGTATTTTTATATTCTACATATATATATATATATATATATATATATTTTATTTATTTTCATCATTATTATTTCATTACTATTTCTACTATTATAACTGTTATTTTTATTATATGTATATTACGCATATTTTTTCTTTTTTTTTCATTTTCATTGTTTTATATTTTATTTTATTATGTGTATTTTTTTTATATTTTATTATATTTTCTTCTTTTTCTTTATTTGTATTTTCGTTTTTTTTCTTTTGCATATCTTATTTTGTATTTAGTCATATTTCATTCTTTCCTTTTTTTTGTATACATTGTTTTTTTTTATTATTCGTTTGTTCGCCTTTTTTTCTATTTTATTACTTTCATTACCTAACCCTTTCCTCGGCTTTTTGAGAGAACTTCAAACAATCAGTGGTAAGCAATTTGGATCAATATTTTACTTTTTAATTTAACTTTCAATTTTCTTAATTAAAGACAACTGGAAATTATGTAGTACCGAAAGGGCAGTCCAAGGGTGCTAACCCTTCCTTGACTGTAACCGACTCCCGAATCCGACACATCTTTGGTAAGACGCAGATCAGGTAAGAAATAAGGTATCCGATCTACCTATTTATTTTTAAATAAATGATCGGTGGCGACTCCAATCCACATTTACCTAAGTCGAAGCCCAATCCCGGGGCCCGAACCGAAAGACGGTTACGACAGCTTGGCGACTCCACTGGGGACGTAAGTGAGTCAGGCTAAGGTAATTTCCAGTTGTCTTTTTAATGAAAAGGTAAGTTTAAATTTTAAGGTAACATTTCGATCCTTATTACTTACTTTTGATTATATTTTCGAGTAATAGTTGTACTGACCGTTTTTTAATGATTTCAGCCCTTAAAGATTTTTCATCCAAAGGCTCTATACCCGAGCTCCGAACCCGTTTTAAGTGGGGGTGAAAGCGACGCCTTCGTGTGAATTTATTCACCGTATGGGCCTAGCAAGTAGCCTTCGGGATTCATATACCTTATGCCTTTGTGTGAATTTATTCTCCGTATGGGCATAAGGGGATGTGTCCTCTCGAGTTTAACTTAGTCCACACAAGCCTGTGATGGGTTTCGGACTAAGGGTCTGGTCGGTCCAAGGGGGCGCCAGCAAGGAGAACTCGAGTACCGTTTTTAGAACCCAAACCGGGAGGCTTTGAATAAATAGAGCCTACCCCAAAACCACATTCCAAAACCTAGGACATTTCTTTCCTAACCTTTTTATTTTTTATGTTTTTTCATTTACCATTTATTTTTATTTATTTTATCTATTTCTATTTTACTAACCTTTTGCCTTGTGTTTGTTTTTAGCATTTGCATCATAACAAAAGGCCATTGATCCCTAAAAAGGTGTTTATTAAAACTCAAATAATCTGAATTTATGGACAAAGGTGTCGTAATACAAGAGATTGAAAACGCTGAGGCACGACTATGGTCCGAGAAGACTCAAAGTGAAAAGGAAGACAGTCTTCAAGGAAGCTATGTGTCAGAGTTGGTTCGCTACGCCCCTATCAGCCTAAAACAAAACAATGTACAAGAGCTTCGAGATATCTGGGATAGTTGGAAGAATGATCGGAGACAGAAGTTCAGCCAACGGTACGGTGACATTGCACTTTTGCTTCATGTTAAAACTGATGAGCCCTTAATCAGAGCCATGGTCCAATTCTGGAACCCGGGATATAGTTGCTTCACTTTTAACCAAGAGGACATGGTGCCTACCATCGAAGATACACTACACTGCTGCATTGTGAAAGCATCAAGCTTGAGCGAGCCTACATTAAACACATCAAAAGCCAGCCCTTCAAGAATGCACTGGCCAAAGTTGCAGGAGTAGATGAGAAATGGGTAATCGATCGGACTCAGCGTAGAGGCAGTGGAGAAGGAATTGAATGGATCCACATAAAGCAACTAATGAAAAACCACCCTGATGAGTGGAAGACTATAGACCTTTTTGCACTGGGTCTGTACGGTTTGATTATCTTTCCGAAAGCTTTGGGGTGCATTGACGCTGCCGTGGTGGAATTATTTGAGCAACTTTCTAAACGAGTTAACCCAGCACCAGCCATCTTGGCCGAGACCTTTCGATCACTCAACCATTGCCGACGAACTGACGGAGGAAGATTCACCGGGTGCATTCAGCTCCTTCAGGTCTGGATTCACAGCCACTTCTGGAAGACTGACGGGGTTGCCTACCGCCGTTTCAGCACCACCTATTCACCTCTAGGTGAATTTATTACCTTAAATGGCATGAAGGCGCCTCGAAAGAAAAATGGATGAAGGTATTTACGCATCTTCAGGACCGGGATATTATCTGGAGAGCCCCCTGGCTATTTCTCAGTGACGTTCTTTTCCGATGTGGTGACTCTGACACTGTGACCTTACTTGGACTTTGGGGAGCAGTCGGGTATGCTCCGCTATTAGCACTCAGACAGTACGGAGCACGTCAGTTTGTCCCAGCAACATGCGGGTTGGCTAGGTCAGAGTTTGAGTATCACGGCGACAGCTATAAGAAGATGATCAAAGAAGCAGCCGATTCGTGGAGGAAAGTATTCCGGATGGATGTTGTAGCTGCCAGAAGCATGCTCACTCCGGATTATGTGGAGTGGCGAAGATTAAGAAAGAATGACAACATCCATGTGCCAGACTGTGATGACACCCGGACCATGGAAGAACATCTCAGACATGTCCCTTCTGAACTCGAGATAGCCAAGACCGAGTTTGAAGCCGTGAATAATGAGCTGAAGCAAAGGATAAAGGAACTTGAAGCTGAACGTTATCAGTGGAAGCTCGATGCTGACTCTCAGAAGATCGGGCAGAAAAACTGGAAAAAGAACAAAAAAGAGTCCGTTTTGAGCTCGAAGACTTGAGAAAGGGGTATCAAGACAAAGTCAAGGATAACTCCAAGTTGAAGGTAACCTTTGAATACTGGAAAGACGAGGCTCATAGCCTGAAAAGGAAGTTTGAAGGGCCTGATGAGAAGGTTTGGAAGGAACAGATGAAGACTGCCCAAAGACGCTTGGCAGATAGTCAATATCAGAACCAGCGTTTGAGAGTTCGGATAGCTGACTTAGAAGAACGACATGAGAAAGATGGCAAGACAATAGCTGAGTTAGAAGCTATTGTAGATGGGTTAAAGAGGCAAGCAAACGAGCTTCAGATGGTGCCTTTCGACGGAGGATTACAATGGCGTTTCCGTTGGGAACAAGCACAGCGAAGAGTGAGGGCCCGAGACGCAACCATCCGAGATTTCCTGGATCAAGTGCAAAAAGCAGCCCGTCATCTTCACGGCCTAGCAAGGGAAGCGGGTATGGTTCGACAAGGCATTCAACCAGTGACAGAGGAAGGCAGAAGACTTGTCAACCTACTGGAAGCTGTTCGGGGGCTAGAGGATTTAGTTCGAATGTACCTTTAATTTGTTTTTATGTCTCTTAAAAGATAAGACATTTTTGTCTGAACAAGGGTTATTTATAATAATGAGCACTTTTCTGGATCAATGCCTCCAATTGCATACATCATGCATTACATTTCTTGCATTTTTATATTTCATGTCTGTTTATTTTATATTTTTTTCCATGTTTTTACATTCGTATTAACTAACAGAATATGTCTCAGACACCGAGCTTACCACCACAAGCATCAGATACACATCACCCACACAATACTCGAACGAAAAAGAGACAAATGGAAACCAGAATGGAGAAGATCGAAGAGCACATGGCAAGACTTCAAAAGGAACTAGAAGATAAGATGGCTCAGAACAGTGAAAGTACTCTTGAGTCCATCAAGAAAAATCAGGAGTCCTTGGTTGACCAAATCGTAGCCAAGTTGTCGGGTTTACAGCAAGCTAGTGCATCAGGGGCATTTCTTCGAGGGAGTGGCCATACCACCAACCCCGCAAGTGGTTATCTCACCCGAATATTACCCGGGACGCATCTGCTACTAAAGGGAAAGCCGCACTACCCGGGACTCATTCGTTACCAAAGCGAAAGTTGCACCTGCTGTAAAGATACAAACTTCTACAATCATCCCTGATGATCATCCGGATGATTATCATGTCCCAGACTTTGATGAGGAAGATAAAGCCAAAAAGATGGAAGAAAAGATAAAAATATTAGAAGATCAAATAAAGATGGTCCAGGGAGACCATGATTATTATGGAGTGGACGCAATGGAGCTAAGCCTAGTTCCAGACTTGGTGCTTCCACCAAAGTTTAAAGTTCCTGAGTTTGAGAAGTTCGACGGGAACAGTTGCCCTTCAGCCCATATTACTATGTTCTGTCGAAAGATGACAGGATATGGCGGGAATGACCAACTCCTGATCCATTGTTTTCAAGAGAGTCTGTCCGGTTCAGCTATTCGGTGGTACAACCAGCTTAGCCGAACTCATATCAAGACGTGGAAAGACTTAGACAAGTCTTTCTTGGAGCAGTATAAGCATATCAACGATATGAGACCAGACCGGGTCATGTTACAAAGCCTAGATAAGAAACACAATGAGAGTTTCCGACAGTACGCACAGAGATGGAGGGATTTATCTGTGCAAGTTCATCCGCCCTTGGATGAAAAGGAAACAAGAAAGCTGTTTGTACAGACCTTGAAGGCACCTTACTTCGGGCACTTGGTAGCAATCACGTCGGGAAGTTTCTCAGATTTGGTCATGGCCGGTGAAATGATCGAGTTGGCCATTAAACAAGGAAAGATTGAGGGAGGAGACTCCAGTAAAAAACCTCCCATGAAGAACAAAGAGCGAGAGATCAACAATGTAAACACCTACAGTGTCAGCAAGGGAGTTACGATCTCAAGCTCAAATTCCACAGCAGCTGTACCATCCGGTACTTCTAGACAGAACCAGAGAGAACCGAGAAGAGAAAGGGAAAGGGAGCAGTTTGACCCCATTCCCATGACGTATAAAGAATTATACCAACAGCTCTTCGACATTCATGCAGTGTCGCCTTATCCTATGAATCCAATAAATCCCCCTTACCCGAAATGGTATGACGAGAGCGCTCACTGCGAATACCATGGCGGTGTGCAGGGGCATTCGATTGAAAGTTGTCTCGCATTCAAGAGACTTGTGCAAAGAATGAGAAACAAGAATTGGATCACTTTCAACTCCGGAGCACCAAACGTCGCCCAGAATCCCTTGCCCAATCATCAGGAGATATGAATCAATGCCATTACTACTGAAAGGGGAAGGAGAATTAAATCAGTGTTCGAAATCAAATCTCCTTTGGCTTGGGTATGGAGCCAAATGGTAAAGGCAGGATTTCTTGCAACATATCCAGATACGACAGAAAATGAAGACGGTAATCATTGTTATTACCACAACAAAGAAGGGCATAAAGTGCAAGATTGCCCGGAGTTCAGATTGTTAGTCCAGCTCTCATGATGGATCGAAAGGAGCTGGAGTTTTATGAAGAAATTTTAGATTCTTTGGAAGCAGATGTTTGTGCCACCGGAGAATCATCAGATAGAAAATTTGGTAGGGGTAGTCCTTTGATAATTACCCCTAAGGCAAGCATGACAGTAACGACACCAGCCAAGGTGGTAATCTCCGCGCCTCGCCCTTTTCAATATAAGGACAATCGGCAAGTGCCATGGAATACGTGTCAGGTGAGTACTTCCAGAGGAGGTAATAGTAAAGTGGGGCAAGACCACTGGAGCCGTTCCAGGAAGATGTGCTAGTTGTCAATGAACCTATAAAGGAGGAAGAAGCTAAAGAGTTCCTCAAGATCTTGAAGCACAGCGAATACAACATTGTAGAACAGCTCCACAACTTACCTACACGTACTTCAATGCTAGCACTATTTTTAAGCTCGGAAGCACACCGAGAAGCGTTGTTAAATGTCCTTAATCAAACGTTCGTGCCACAAGACATACCAGTCAGCAAGATGGATCGACTGGTGAACAATATTCAAGCTGATAATCTCATCTCATTTTCAGATGATGAGATTCCATCCGGAGGAAGAGGCCGAACAAAGGCGTTACATATTACTACCTACTGTAAGGGGCACGCTTTACCAAGTGTCTGGCGTTACATATTACTACCTACTGTAAGGGGCACGCTTTACCAAGTGTCTTAATCGATAATGGTTCAGCCCTGAACGTGATGCCTTCGATTACATTGAAGAGGCTACCAATCGATACCTCTCATATAAGAGCTTGTCAGAATGTGGTCCGAGCATTTGATGGGACCAAAAGAGAGGTAATCGGAAAAATCGAGGTACCATTGACCATTGGACCAGCCACCTATGAGGTTGAGTTCCTTGTGATGGATATCATGCCGTGCTATAGCTGTCTTTTGGGAAGGCCATGGATTCATCAAGCAGGTGCAATACCCTCCACGTTGCACCAAAAGGTTAAATTTGTTATTGACGGAGCCTTAGTAACTATCAACGCTGAGGAAGATATCGTGGCAAGCGTGACCACGGAGGCTCCATACATCGAAGTAGACGAGGAAGCGGTAGAATGTTCGTTCCGCTCCTTGGAGTTTGTGAATGCCACATTCGTGGCGGAAGGAAAGAGAATCCCAAGACCTCGACTCTCCAAATGCACAAGGATGGAGATCAAGCAAACCCTAGGCCGAGGCGCAAGAACTGGGAGAGGTTTTGGGAAATATTTGCAAGGAATGATCAATCCTGTCCGTCCTATCCCAAAATTAGACCAATTTGGGCTCGGTTTTCAGCCCGGTTATCATGAAAAGAGAAAGGAAATCCAAAAGAACCGGGAGAGAAGGTTAGCCAGATTGACTGGAAACGAACTCCAATGGAAGCCTATGACATTCCCGCCGCTCGTCAGAACATTCAAGTCAGGTGGTTATGTGTTTGAGACCACCACATCCGAGTTAGAAACGGCTCTGGAAGATCTGAACGTTAATGCCGTGACCACAGAAGATGTTGACAACGGAGATAGATCCGGGATATGCCTTCTGCCACATGGGTTCGTGCCTAGCAGTTGGTCGGTGGAAGAACTACCTGTGGTTTACAAGAATCTTTCAGAGTAATATTCGAACTATCCCTATTTGCCTATACCCGGGGCAATAGGTGATCTTTTGTAAGGGTGAATAAATATTTTGTTTGTTTAAGCAAACAAACTTTTCTTTTATTTTTGAATTCATTCTCTATCTCCTTCATTCCAGTACTTCATTTCAGTTACTCTCAAAGTTAGTTCTTGACCGTTCCGGTGGGATATTATCCTCTCACATGCACATTTTCCTCCTTTCAGGTTCCCAGATAACGATAATGGGGGCACTAATGATCCTGATCCGGAGGTGGATTTTGAATCAACCATTTGTCTTGGGGAATTTGAGAAGCGATAATGAAGAAGATACAACTTGCCTACCGAATTGTTGAGAATGATAGAAAAGAAGAAAAGCAAATACTGCCATATGAGGAGGCGATCGAATATTAAATTTGGGCACTGAGGAAGATCGAAAGGAGGTTAAAATCGGCACAACTCTTTCGACTGAAGCAAGAAAAAACCTGATAGCCTTACTTCAGGAGTACGAAGATGTGTTTGCTTGGTCATATCAAGACATGTCGGGACTAGTCACAGATATGGTAGTTCACAAACTGCCAATCAAACCAGAATTCAAACCTGTGCAGCAAAAAATGAGAAGAATGCGACCAGAAATGCTCCTTAAGATCAAGGAAGAAGTCAGAAGCAATTTGATGCCGGTTTTCTCCAAGTGGCAACCCTGGTGGGTGGCCAACATAGTACCTGTGCCGAAGAAGGACGGGAAAGTACGCATGTGTCGATTACGGGACCTTAATAAGGCCAGTCCCAAGGACAACTTTCCTCTGCACACAGACATCTGGTGGACACTACGGCCCGGGAACGCCTACTTTCATTCATGGATGGATTTTCGGGGTCCAATCAGATCAAGAGCATCCCGAAGACATGGAGAAGACCACTTTCGTCAATGGGGAACTTTCTGTTACAAAGTGATGCCTTTCGGATTAAAGAATGCTGGGGCAACATATCAGAGAGCTATGGTGACCCTGTTCCACGACATGATGCACAAAGAAATCGAGGTATGTCGATGACATGATTGTCAAGGCACAGACCGAGAGTGAACATGTCAAGAATCTGAGGAAGCTCTTCCAGAGATTGAGAAAGTTCCAACTGAGACTAAACCCTAGTAAGTGTACCTTCGGGGTAACATTGGAAAACTACTAGGCTTTATAGTCAGCAGGAGAGGCATACAGGTCGATCTGATAAGGTTAAGGCTATCCAGAATCTACTCCACCGAACCAAAAGAAGTCCGAGGTTTCTGGGCAGACTAAACTACATAGCTCGGTTCATCTCTCAGTTAACCGACAAATGTGACCCATCTTTCGTCTCCTCCGAAAGAATAGCCTTGGAGCATGGGATAAAAACTGTCAGACTGCTTTGAGAAGGTAAAAGAGTACTTGTCTCACACTCCTGTCCTGATCCCCTATCCAGGAAAACCTTTGTTGTATCTCTCCATATTCGAGAACTCCATGGGGTGTGTTCTGGGTCAACACGATGAGTCTGGGAAGAAGGAAAGAGCCATCTACTACTTAAACAAGGAAGTTCACCGATTGCGAGGTCGATATCCTCCTATTGAGAAGGTTTGTTGTGCCCTGATATGGGCTACAAAAGACTTCGACATACATGTGTATCACACCATTGGCTGATTTCCAAGTTAGATCCACTAAAATACATGATGGGTCTACCTGCTCTATCCGGAAGGTTAGCCCGATGGCAGATGCTTTTGTGAATTTGACATCGAATACGTGAGCCAAAATGCGGTAAAAGGCAGCGCCATATCCGATTTTTGGCAAGCAGAACTGATGAGAGCTATGAGCCGCTGGACTTTGATTTCCCAGACGAGGACTTAATGGACATATCTTTAGAGGAAGCAAGCATTTCAACGGACGGTTTCCTGGAGAATGCACTTCGATGGGGCATCAAACGCACTAGGACATGGCATCGGGGCAATTCTAGTCTCCCCAGAAGGGAGTCACTACCATTACCAGCAGACTGAACTTTGATTGTACCAATAACATGGCAGAATATGAAGCAGTGTCTTGGGAATTCGGGCTGCACTGGGGCAAAATATAAAGACTTTACGGGTGTATGGAGACTCAGCCTTAGTAATCTATCAGCTCCGAGGAGAGTGGGAAACCAAGGATTAAAGCTGTTAGAGTACCGAAAACTAGTGTTGAATCTACTCGAAGAGTTCGACGAAGTCACCTTCCACTACGTGCCTAGAGAAAAAATCAAAAATGACGCTCTAGCTACCTTGGCAGCCACATTCAAGGCTGGCGGGGAGCCTGAAATGATGCCAATTAACATGCAGTCGTATGAGTACCCAGCTCATTGTTACCAAATTGAAGAAGTGAAAGACACTAACCTTGGTACTACGACATTCTCAGTATATCAAGCATCGGAGTTATCCAGAAAAAACCACTGAAATCGAGAGAGAATAGAAGGTTGGCAGCTGGATGTCCTTGACAGAGAGGTTTTATACAAGAAAAGCCAACCAAGTTCTGTTAAGGTTCGTCGATGCTGAGAGGCAAAAATGATAGTGGAAAGTACATGATGGGGTTGTGCACATACAAATGGGCATATGATGTCAAGACAAATAATGAGATGCGGATATTTTTGGTCCACACTGGAAAGTGATTGCATCAACTATGCTAGGAGATGTCATAAATGTCAGATTTATGGAGACAAGATAAATGTTCCACCCCATCCACTTCATGTAATGACGTCACCATGGCCTTTTTCTGTGTGGGGCATGGACGTTATCGGGCAAATCCATCCGAAGGCTTCGAATGGTCACCGTTTCATTCTCGTAGCAATTGACTATTTCACGAAATGGGTAGAGGCTGCGTCATACGCCAGTGTCACTCAATCCACTATTTGCAAGTTTCTGAAGAAAGAAATTATATGTCGGTATGGTCTACTGAAAGGATTATCACCGATAACGCAACAAACTTGAACAACAAGATGATGAGTGCTGCCTGCAAACAGTTCAACATAAAACATCACAATTCCACTGCTTACAGACCAAAGATGAACGGAGCAGTAGAAGCAGCAAACAAAATATTAAGAAGATAGTGGAAAAATAACTGAAACTTACAAAGACTGGCATGAGAAGTTGCCTTTTGCTTTGTTCGCTTATCGAACCTCGGTACGAACTTCGACTGGGGCAACTCCATTTTCACTAGCCTATGGAATGAAGCAGTGCTACCCATTGAAGTCGAGATTCCGTCTCTCAGATTCTTGTCAGAAGTCAAACTGGATGATGCAGAGTGGGCACAATCCAGATATGATCAGCTTAATCTGATATGAAAAAAGACTGAAAGCCATTCATCATGGTCAAATCTATCAGAAACGAATGATCCGAGCACACGACAAAAAGGTGCGCCGAGAATATTCCGGAAGGGGATCTAGTGCTAAAAAGAATTTGGCCAGTCCAAAAGATTTCCGAGGAAAATGGACGCCAATTGGGAAGGACCTTATGTCGTGAAGAAGGCTTTCTCTGGAGGAGCCCTTATCCTGGCGGAAATGGACGGACCTGAGCTACCACATCCCATTAACTCGGACGCAGTCAAGAAATACTTCGCTTAGGATGAAAACCCGAGAGGGCGTCTTAAGTTGAAAAAAAAACGTTTAGGATGAAAACCCGAAAGGCGCCCTAATTGAAAAAGAAGAGAAAATAAGGTGGGTTCAAGATGAAAACCCGCAAAGGGCGTTTTGCAACCAAGGATGGGTCCAAGTTGAAAACCCGGAAAGGGCGATTTGGATATAACGTGGAAGCATCCCGGCACATGAATCTTCTACGAACTCAACAAATCGGAGAAATGTTGCACCCTCCCAAACGTTGTCGCATTTTCAAAGATCCTTTGGCAAAGGTCGCATTCAAAGTCACCAAACGGCTTTTCAGCTCAGAAGTGCCCACGTTATCGAGATCTAGACATTCATTTACACATCATTGTGTATTCGTCTTCTAGAATGTTTGCCATGTATTATTTGTTCTTCTCCTCCCTTATGAATAAAGACCATCTTTCCTCCAATTCCTTTCGAGCATCTTGAATTGATTTAACCTAATGGTTTATTTATTTTTATGAAAGATAATCGCATATTACTGTACAAGATTCATGGAAAAGTACAGTACCCAGAAGCCGATCAAGGCTCATGCACATGCTTGAGATGGTTGAGGAGCATCTCTAAAAAAAAAAAAAAAACCAGAATGTGCACATCAGATTCAGACATTTGAAGAATTCAAGATCAGAGATCGGAACTTCAAGCTTTCAAAATCAAGAGTCAACAACGACAGGCCACCGGAAATCAAGATTTCTCTCCAGAGCCCGTAATAACATATGTTGCCCATACATTTTAGGCATACCTAAGAGCATGACATCCATACCATCGCATATATGCATATCTTTGCAGGTTTTACCCAGAGCCAATTTCAACTTCACAACGAAGGATTGGACTCCAGACAATGCAAGTTCAACTTCACGACGAAGGGACCGCTGGTTGTCAACAAGCATTTCTCAAATTTAGAGCCAATTTCAACTTCACAACGAAGGATATTGGACTCCAGACAACGCAAGTTCAACTTCACGACGAAGGGACCGCTGGTTGTCAACAAACATTTCTCAAATTCAGAGCCAATTTCAACTTCACAAAGAAGGATATTGGACTCCAGACAACGCAAGTTCAACTTCACGACGAAGGGACGCTGGTTGTCAACAAACATTTCTCAAATTCAGAGCCAATTTCAACTTCACACGAAGGATATGGACTCCAGACAACGCAAGTTCAACTTCACGATGAAGGGACCGCTGGTTGTCAACAAACATTTCTCAGATTCAGAGTCAATTTCAACTTCACAACGAAGGATATTGGACTCCAGACAACGCAAGTTCAACTTCACGACGAAGGGACCGCTGGTTGTCAACAAACATTTCTCAAATTCAGAGTCAAATTTCAACTTCACAACGAAGGATATTGGACTCCAGACAACGCAAGTTCAACTTCACGACGAAGGGACCGCTGGTTGTCAACAAACATTTCTCAAATTCAGAGTCAAATTTCAACTTCACAACGAAGGATATTGGACTCCAGACAACGCAAGTTCAACTTCACGACGAAGGGACCGCTGGTTGTCAACAAACATTTCTCAAATTCAGAGCCAATTTCAACTTCACAACGAAGGATATTGGACTCCAGACAACGCAAGTTCAACTTCACGATGAAGGGACCGCTGGTTGTCAACAAACATTTCTCAAATTCAGAGCCAATTTCAACCTCACAACGAAGGATATTGGACTCCAGACAACGCAAGTTCAGCTTCATGACGAAGGGACCACTGGTTGTCAATAAACAATTTCAGCTTCACAACGAAGTATCTTTGGCTAGAAGACGATCCATGAGCTACCTCCAGAACTCTGAGTTCGATTTCAACTTCACGAGTTCGATTTCAATTTCACGACGAAGGATTCAGGCTCAGAATCTTCCAGTTTTAACTCAACCTCACGACGAGGGAGTCATCTCGTGTTTTAAAAACCAGTCTCAACATCGAATTTCAACTCTACGACAGAGGATATTCGATATGGACGAAATTTATGTCTTTTAATCTTTGCTCTATTCTCGTTACACGATAATGAGCAAAGAGGGGCAGCTGAAAACACACAATTTCGTCCTTGCTTATAACTATATATATTATACAATATATGCGTGTTACATATTTTAGTGGGAACTACGTACATCATATATTATATATACATATGATATTATTATTATATTAATACAGTTTCTTTACTTTGTAATGCCAGATCCATTACACACAAATAAAAGTGGCCCAACAAAGCAGCCCACGCAGAAGATTAAGGTTTCTGGAAACCCTGGATCTCCCCCACTCTTATCCCAGATCGCTTAGAGCTCCAAACCGGGTCCAAGTACCCAACCTGAACTGGTTCAGCTAGGGTTTGATAACCCTAGCATTATTTTCTCATCCAGCGCCGCCAGTGAAGAGTCCCAGCCGCTCGGTCGCCGCTTTTCACGCTCCACGCAATCGATTATCTCGGCAACAAACAAACGTGTGGAACACCAACTCACCAGCAACCCACAAATCAGCAAATAAGCATTATAATCGGAACATGACTCTTCAAATCTAAGGCTATAAATCACATGTAACTAGAACACTCACACACACAAGGATTACTCACGAAAGATCAGAGAAAAATACGAGCAAGTTAATAGTGATTTCAAAGTATTTGTAACAAGTTTGAAGATAAATAAAGGTAGTTTTGTTTTACCTTCGATTGTGGTCATTTTCCTGCTTTGCATGTGTTGATGTTGCTCACCGTTCTTTTGATTCAAACGCTTTGCCTAGGACAAAGGGGGGAGTTCTTCGAACTTTCGTTCTTAGATTTACGCTCTCCTGAGGCTAATTTTTTAAAACCAATATGTTTTTGGAGAAGTGGGGGTCGAGATCTACTAAAAAAATCAAAACTTTTTTAGATTGCCGCCGATGACCGGCAGCCGGCGCCGATCCAAGGCGGTCGGTGAGGCGGTGCCATCGTATTTCTGGGTTTGGGGGCGACTGTGTTCTTCATTATGAAGAACACAGATGAACAAAACAGAGAAAATGAGGGATGGGTTTTGATCCATTTAGATGAAGAGAAGGGAAACGAAAGCTTTTTAAAAAAATTTTGAGTTAAATAATACCCATACACGTCAGAATCCGTGTGTTTTTGCCTTAAATTAGGGTAAACCCGCTTTTGGTCCCTCCTATTTTAAAAGTCTGTTATTTTGATCCCCAAATCCGGTTCTCAAACTCCAATGTTATTCTAATTCGACCACTCAATTCGTTTTACTTTCAATTTGGTCCCTGTTAAATTCAATTCGTATTTTTTAAATTTTTTATATATTACGTTATTATATATATTATATTATTGTTATTATTATTATTATATGTATATATATGTATATATTACTTATTTCTTTTATACTCTTTTACCATTTTTATTTTTATTATTATTATTCTTTATATTATCCTTATTATTTCTATTGTTACTATTTTTTTATTTATTCATGTAATTATATATATATATATATATATACGTATTTTCTATATATTTCATCTATATACTTAGTGTTAATACATATATATTATTTTAATTAACTTTTTGGTCATTTCTTTATCTAGCTACTACATCTTATAATTTTATACGTTATATGTATTTTTTTATTTATTATTTACCAACCTTACTCATTTATCTTATAATTATATTTCTATTAACATTTTATTTTTTTTATGTATTTATATACATATATATATATTCATTTTACCTATTATTGATATTTTCCTTTTAATACTTTAATATATATATATTTCTCGTTTCATTAATTATTTATTCCATTTTTTTATTTATTTCCCCCTTTTACTTTTTACTATTATTATTATTTGTTTATTTATGCTATTATATTATATTCTTTATTATTATATACGTATATGTATTACTCATTTTTTTTTACTTTTTATTTTTATATATCTTTTATGTATTTTTTATATTCTACATATATATATATATTTTATTTATTATTTTCATCATTATTATTTCATTACTATTTCTACTATTATAACTGTTATTTTTATTATATGTATATTACGCATATTTTTTCTTTTTTTTTCATTTTCATTGTTTTATATTTTATTTTATTATGTGTATTTTTTTTATATTTTATTATATTTTCTTCTTTTTCTTTATTTGTATTTTCGTTTTTTTCTTTTGCATATCTTATTTTGTATTTAGTCATATTTCATTCTTTCCTTTTTTTTTGTATACATTGTTTTTTTTATATTATTTCGTTTGTTCGCCTTATTTTTCTATTTTATTACTTTCATTACCTAACCCTTTCCTCGGCTTTTTGAGAGAACTTCAAACAATCAGTGGTAAGCAATTTGGATCAATATTTTACTTTTTAATTTAACTTTCAATTTTCTTAATTAAAGACAACTGGAAATTATGTAGTACCGAAAGGGCAGTCCAAGGGTGCTAACCCTTCCTTAACTGTAACCGACTCCCGAATCCGACACATCTTTGGTAAGACGCAGATCAGGTAAGAAATAAGGTATCCGATCTACCTATTTATTTTTAAATAAATGATCGGTGGCGACTCCAATCCACATTTACCTAAGTCGAAGCCCAATCCCGGGGCCCGAACCGAAAGACGGTTACGACAATTACAACAAGTAATTTCAAATTAGGATAATGTTCGAAAGAATCGAACATGCTCAGAGAAACTTCCAACTTCTACGTCGGAAGAAGTCTCCAAACAAGGGCATTGATGTTCTTGTTACATCCATCCGTGCTCTGCTTAAGAACCGTAGAATTCAAGTTGGGTAATATTTTCGGATCCTAAAAGGTTATAGCTGGTTTTTGAATGAGTCCAAACAACAAGCACCAGAGGGAGAGAAAATGGTTGATTTTGGAGCACTAGATTCTTAAATTGTCCCATCAAACACAAGGGGGCCGGTGATTTCTTGAAGCATCATTGTCCCATTGAAATCTCCAACTCAGATCACCGAATGATAAATTCTTTATCTAAAATTATAATATAATTTAGCTTTATAAGTTTAGAAAGAGTTATAATAATAATTCTTTATCTATATATATATATATATATATATATATATATTAATTATGTTCATATTTGATCTAATGAAAATAAAATTATATATATTTATATTGTGTAGAATGCATATTTTTTTCCTTAGAAATAGATCGATTTATATATATATATATATATATATATGTTTTTTTTAAGTATTACTAAATTATAAGATCAAAATGAAACTCCAAAAGTAGGTTAAAGACACCTAGATGTCTAATCAAACATGATTGACATAACTAAGATTTAGGTTTGTTTAAATTAAAAAAAGTAAATAAAAGGAACCCTACTTTTAGACCCAAAAGCCAAAGACAAGGCCAAAACCAAAGTATGCTGTATTATTTGACCTTTATCTAACCATTCAAGTCATAGCCACGACTAGGAACCAGTAAAACCTTAATCAACACCCTAATCATCTTGACCTGACATAAACTAAGATTATTTTGACTCAAAACTATAAACTTACTGATTACTTCATTCTTGGAAACGACGATCTCTTAAAATCTATAAAATTTATTTACTCTATATATATAATTCTAAACTTAAATTTTAGATTCTATATTTATATATATGTAATATTGATCGTAGTGGTCCTAAAGAACACAAACAATTATACAACGGTTTCGCTCTTTAAGTATTTTCGGGGACCCAACACATTGAAACGCAGAGATAATACTGTTTTATTACCCCTCTTTTTTGTCTATTTTCTTTTTCTTTGACGTATAATGCCTACTAATTTACGAAATTTCGATATTTTTTAGTCTGCTAGTGTAATACATCTGATAATAATTTTATATGTATTAATTTTTCAATTCTTTTCTTTATTGTACCCATATTTTATGTGATAAATATATAATGAAGTAGACGAGTGGTAATGATCTTTTAAGTGTAAACTTAGGGTTCATCACAGCTTATGTACATCTAATATACAATGTTTTATAATAAATGAAGGATGATTGGGAGGTTGGTATATTTTATTTTTAAATAAATTATAAATCGGTGGGAATGTGAGGTGAGTGGGGAGGATGTTTGTAATTATATAATATATAACCAAAATAATGGATTTTGGATTTTTTTTATAAATAAAACAAATAAATTTAGTGTAAATATATATAATTAGTCCCCAAACTTTTAGGATACTTGGAATTTTGGTCACCCAACTTTTGAAACTTACAATACAGTCATCGAACTTTTAATTCGTTTTCATTTTTGTTCCTGTCGTTATCTCCGTTAGATTTTCGATGACTTGGCAGGTAATGCCCGTTAACCCCCTCCTCCTTCTTCTACCTTTGAAAACCCTAACCTCCAAAAAAATCCAAAAACCAAAAAATCATAACCCCATTGAAAATCATAAACTCCATGGAAGCATTGACAACGCTTGGATGTTGTGAAAGTTTATCCATGGAGAGGTTGGAAATGCTTGGGGATTTGGGGATTGGCATGGTGGGTAGGGGATATGTTAACGGGCGTTACCTACCACATCAAAGAAAATCTAATAGAGGTAACATAAATGAAAACGAGCTAAAAGTTCGATAATTATTGAAAGTTTCAAAAATTAGGTGACCAAAATACAATCTCTCTAAAAGTTCAGTGACTATTTATACACTTTATCAATAAATTTATTATGTTAGGCCAATGACATCGAAAGAAACGTAGCTGTATCTAATGGTTCGTACACTGCCAAAACAAATTATCTTATAGCTGATTATTTTCCCCCCTAAAAGTAACTAAATAGACTGTTACTTTTTAACCTCGCGCGTGAAATACGGTCATTAAATGACTTTGCCATAATTATAGTTTAATAATACTATATTTTTTTATTTTGCTCGTTAACACTAAAACCATCCCAAAATCACTTTGAAATGTTAAAAAAAATACCCAACAGAATATTATTTTATTAAAACCGTCAATAATTAATAATATTTTTTAAAAAATCATCATAATTATTATTTAAAACAACTTGTTTTTGTAATTAATCTCTCGAGATCCTCGTTTCCTATTGTTTTTCTAAATCTGCCGAAATATCTAAAATATTTTATTTTTGTTGTCCATAGCAATTAGCAACCAATGGGGCCGTGACGAGGTTGAAACCACTTCCTCCGAAAAATGCGGCAGCTTGCCGCGTCTTTTCTTTGCTCTCCCATCACCGTCTTTTGGGTAAACCCAAACCCGTACCCGAAAGCAACATCCCTTTTTTACCCTCCTTAGGCTCTCTTCTTTTCCATTTTGAACCCTCTTCCCATAGAAACAAAAGTGATAACAATAATATTAGTAAAATAAATATGAAAAATTTTAAAGATATTTTCAGTTTGAAATGACATCTATCAATAAAGGTAGAAGAAAAAAAGTTATCAGTCTAATCATTTTTTTGAAATAATAACGGTTTGAGTAAAAAGGTTAATTCAATTAAAATAGGATAAGGGCTTAAATGATAAAAGTATAAGTATGAAGGAGTGAATCCATTATTATATCAATTATAGAGTTAAGTCAATTCTTTATTATTATAAATTTCCAATGTTAAATAGATAAACAGAAGGCATTAAACTGTAAATTCCTCCGCCCACGACCTCATTACTTTATTGTTTTCTTACCGTTGTATTAATTATCAGTATCATTTTGCAGTTTAAAACTGATTTTCTTTTTGTTCTTTCGACATCTTCTTCAACTTGTTCTGGCTTGCGTACAGAGAAAAAACAGTTTCTAATGAAAAGTCAGCGTCTCTCTCTCTCTCTCGTTATTCCAAAAAGAAACACCCTCTTGTCTTGTTTCTTGTAATAACCAAAATCCATCTCCGTTCTTACATCAAGAACAAAAATTACTGACAGAAATCTGCATGTTTTATACGTATGATAGCTTACTCGGTGCAAATTTGAGCCCAGATGGGAACTAGAGAGAAGCAAAAAAATGGTGGAATCGATTGTTAATGTTTTGTGTTCGTATTAGCATGAGCGGTTTTTTTGATCTAGAAATGGAGAATTATCAGGGTGATTTAAACGACATAGTTCCAGCTTCTGCTGTTCAACAATCAGACATGGTTCCATGGCACCAACAAGTCATCTCCGATCTTCTGAGTTTTTCGCCGTCGGCTGCAGCCATGGAAGATCATAGAGTAAACGCCTTCGGCGACCCTTTCTCCACCATGAGAGATCCGCTTCTTCTTCACGAGCTTAACGGTTCGAGTGCTGGCTACTTTTGCAGCCCTAATTCAACCAAAGATCATCGTATGCTCAATATCGAGGATTCATCAAGCTTCTTTGCTGGTGGTCTTGACGATATGATTAGTCCTTGTAATATCTTTTCACGGATTCAGATCTCTCATGGCCATAGCTCCAGTCCACGACCCGTGCCGCCGCCGCCGCTGCCGTGTGATCCACCGGTGATAGCTTCTTTCAGTGTTTCCCCGAGGGGACATATGGCGCCTGCTGTGCTTCCAAGCGACATGCTTAGTGTAAACACCTCAAAAAGTTGCTTGATTGATAACACCACTGCATCAGTCCCAGTGCAGATCTCATCTCCGCGGAATCTGGGTATCAAAAGAAGGTTAGAGTAATATTTAATTCTCTAATTAAACTGAAATCCGAAGATCTGATATCAAATTTTTGTCACTTACTCCACTTTTCTTCTTTCATAAACTGATATGGAGTCATAAATTAGGGTTTATATATAGTTACTAATGAGTAATTAACATTATATACATGATAAATCATCATATATATAGCTGATTGGCTTTGAATAAAGCCAGAAATCTTGTCTAAGGACTGATAACCCTACCTTAAACTGTACAAATCGAACAAACAAACAAAAATCTTGTCTAGGGAGGAGATAGTTAACTGGGGATTCACTATAGTTCAAGTGCTCGAGAGTTGGAACCGTGATGTTTTACTTGTGTTTGTTTACATTTTACATTTTTTTGGGCCAACATGATTATATATTATGCAGAAAGAGCCAGGCCAAGAAGGTGGTTTGCATACCAGCACCAGCAGCTGCAAACAGCAGGTCTAGTGGAGAAGTAGTTCCCTCTGATCTGTGGGCATGGAGAAAATACGGCCAGAAACCTATCAAAGGTTCGCCTTATCCAAGGTAAATTTATAAATTTATGTATCAGACACAAATATTTTAAGTAAAATGAAGAGTTGGAACTAAAACACTAGTTTGTTTCATGCTATCATTATGTATATTAGAGAAAGATGGAACCAGAAACTAGTATTTATGAGAACCTATCTTTGACGTGACATGCATTTTTCGTGTTTTGTTATAGTGTTCCTTAATAACACACATTGGAAGATCACGCTTAGACTAGGGTGGTCATGTCTCCATTTTAAAATTTATTTTTTTCGTTTAGTTATTGTTTTATTAATTATATTCATCTTAATATTTTATTTGTGTATATTTTATGCAAAATTTTTATGTTATTATTGCATGTGTGATAATTCTAAAAAAATTTATGATCAGCCACACGGCCAACACGACATGTTCTCAGTCATCGCCAAATCAAACTATAGAATTACAATCGGCTTACACTAAATGCAATTGATTCTTGTACTTCAGGGGCTACTATAGATGTAGCAGTTCCAAAGGCTGCTCGGCGAGGAAACAAGTGGAGCGAAGCCGAACAGATCCGAACATGCTCGTTATCACGTACACATCTGAGCACAACCATCCATGGCCAACCCAAAGAAACGCCCTTGCCGGTTCAACAAGGTCTCAGCCATCAAAAGCCAATGCTAGTAGCAGTACTGGTTCCAAGATAGGGTCACCGAGTAATTCTCAGCCCCAAAAGACAATCAAAGAGACCAACAACAACAACAATGACAGTACAAACACATCAGTTAAAGAAGAACTGGAGATTGAAGACATTGAGAAACACATAGAAGACAACCAAACATACATACCAGCATTGCCGGAATCACAGCAGCAAACTGATCAGGATTTCTTTGCAGATTTGGACGAACTGGAACTCGAGACAGACCCTTTGAACCTATTGTTCAAAGATGATCAACGGCAAAACGAGAACAAACCCATTGATCCTTTTGCTCTATTTGATTACAACAACAGTTCTCCGTTCTGAGTGAAGCCAAAAAGAGAAGGTTTTGAAAGTTGCATTCGGTGGTGGGGAAGATTTATCTATGGTATGTTGTTATTTACCAGAATTTACAGTGTCAGAAAGATTAAAGGGGGGGGGGGGTTTGCTATTGTTGCTGCTGAACTGGGAGCAAACTCAGTGAGTCCCTGCATAATTTTTATTTTTCGTTTTGGGAATATTGGTGTGGATGATGGGACACAAAGCCTGAGGAACAGAAGATTTCAACAGTGGAAACAAGTACGTCCCATAAGACGTGACTCGATGATAACTCAGTGAGAGAAGGGGGATGGGACTTGCCCTTGCCGGCCTTTCTTTTACCGTTTTCCTTTTTCGTTGTCAAGTGGAACAAATTATTTAACCCCTCACCTTTCTCTTGTCCTCCACATGGGTGATCACTGTTGTTATAATCCCAGAAAAAAAATTACAAATTGCTTTGATGTGAAGAAATAAAGAGCAAAATATTAGAAGGGAAAAAACAAAAAAGAAAAGCTTGACTTTTCTTTTCAATCTTTCTTCTTCTAGGGATGTGTAGAGGAAAGAGATGTATAATAGTAATTTGAAGGTTTTATATTTCTTTCATCTTTTTAATTCCTTTTATTTCTTTTTCAAGAAAACTAAATTCCATTGTATAATAGTAATTTTAATTTTAAGTCAAAATGGGTATTGATTAAGTGTAAACTTGGTTAAGTGATACTTTAATTGGTATACGAGTACGCAGATAACAGATTCGAGTATTGGTATATTAATTTATTTTCTTGTGAAAGACATGACATGAGAGACTTCATCCTTCCCTTGGTAAGAAAAGAGCCTTTTAGCCAATTAATTAATATAAAGTATTGTGAAATAGTGGTTTTAAGTTCTATCAAATCCATCGATTTAGCGAAAATTATGATATCTTTTCAATGGAGGAAAAGAGCTTTCTCTTATACCAACGAGAATGGAATGTTGAGATGGATTTGACGTTTACGTTTTTTTATCACATTTATTCTATGTTTTATGCTCGTTTTAAATTAGGTAAAATATGTGAATAGTCTCTTTCATTTTCGATGCGATTGATTTTAGTCATTAATTTAAAAATTAAAGATAAATAACTGTATATGTTATTTGTTTACTATATAATGATTCCTGACGTTGTCGATTTATTATAAAATGGTCCCTCAGACGTTAAGATCTGTTAACCTATATAACAGATGTGTGACATGGAAATTAAAATTTTAAAAATCACTTCATTAAGACAGATGTAAGCCACGTCAGATAGGAATTTGTACGTGATTAAATTTCTAAATGTTTCTCTTAATCTGTCAGATTAAGTGAATTAAAATCATTTCAATTAAATGAACTAAAAGCATTTTATCAACTTTGGAAAAGGAAAACCAAGGGTTTCGTTTAAGCAAAACCACAAAAAATCAAAAGCTCCGGATGGAAATAAATATCAGATTGTAGTTGGTCCAAACAATCAACATGTTGTAGACCTTGTGGAGAATTCATGTACATGCAGAAAATGGAACCTCACGGTCATCCCATGTCCACATGCAACATCAGTCTTTCGGTTAAATAATCGAAGTCCAGAAATTTATGTCAATCAATGTTATAGTAAAAGCACCCAACTTGCTATTTATTCCAACATGTTGAACCCAATCAAGGATAATACCATAATTTATTATTTAGGGAAAAGGGTAATACTAAAAACCCTTTCATTAACCCAACGACTTTTATTGATAATTTACTTTTACTTTTATGTAGGTCCCAACCAATGGACTCTAATAACTGACATGAAACCGATTTTACCATCATCTTTAAGGAGGCTAATGGGAAGAACTTCCAAAAAGAGGAAAAAAGAAGCAACTGAAGTAAACAAACAAAAGTTGAGCAAAAGAGGACATGAAGCCAACTGCACGAAATATGGTAAACAAGGTCAATCCAACGACCTTGACGACCTCAGCAGTGGCGGATCTAGAAATTGAAAAATAAGGATTCAAAATTTTAATACTTGATTCTAAAAAAAATTGGGTGTGCACATTTTTTTTATTTTTTCCTATTCCCATTAGTAAACTAAACTAAATTTAACATTTTTCTCAAAATAATGGATGCGCAATGGCTCTACTATGGAGCCATGTTCATCCGCCCCCGGACCTCAGCAACCACACCAACCACATTGATGTCATCAATATCGAAGGGAGAGAATGTAAATAAGAAGGCAATAACCTCTTCCTCCACCAAGAATTGTTAGTCAGATACCAAATGTGGTTTCTAGTCAACAGTCCACCATGTCTAACCCTCCAACGCAAGGATCAACAACCACACCCAACCGATCATGCTTATGAATGAACTTACTTTAGTTTGGGCAAACTATTTTGTATTTATTAAGTTAGGACAAATCGTTTTGTGAATGAACTTTATTTTGTAGCTAATTTAGCAGGTGTATCAGCTCCCAAACTAGATATATTTTGTAGCTAATTTATTAGGTTTATCATCTTACTTATATATGTAACATATTTGCCTCAATATGAATATTTGCCTTTAATCTTTCTCTTTTCATTTTCACGACATTGCTATCATGAACAATAATTTAAGCTTCAAAGTTAATCGTTTTAAATTGGTAATACAATGATTACATTACTAATACAACAATTACACAAAATTAATATCCACCAGCATTCATACACAACCATTTCACCAATTACACAAAATCATTTCACTGATTCCTTCCCACTATCACCCATACACAACTCATTTCACTGATTCCTTCCCACCGTTACGTATACACAAAATCACCTTCACCAACTACTTTCCACCATCAACTAACTTACTTTATAATATCATCATACACAAAATCAACAAAATAATCAACAAATTCTCTCTTTCTATTTTGTCGTTTCCATGTTATTAACTTTTCTTAATAGCCCAACAATGACCACTCTTGCACGAGCTGTCACGGGAGCATCGTACCAAGCAAAGAATCGACAATGGGTGTATCCTTTGCCATAATTTCTACAACCAAAGAATCTCCTACTTGGGTTATCTTCTGTCTAAGAAGTAACAATCTTAGTGATTGTCCACATCAAAAAATAGGTGCGCCAGTGCCTTCCATTCTTCTTTTGCCTCTTCTCCCACGTTTTTTCTTTATGTTCTAGAAAAAAGGTGTTAAGGTTTTTAGTTTCTAATCCCTAATTTATCTTTGTAATATGTATGAGATTTGTTTATTATTTTTAAATCTAACAAATGATGCGTTCCATGTCACTTACAGTTGGAACTTATGGGATTTGTTATTATTTTTAACTTATCATATCACATACTTATTAAGGGATTAACGACAGTTAACGACGGAGGACTTAAACTGAATGAACCGATAACATAAGGGACTACTTATCTTTAATTTTTAAAGTGGTGACCAAAGTCGGTCATACCGAAAACAAAGGGGACTATTCGCATAGTTTACGCTTTTCAAATTAATATTAATTGAATTGAGTTTGATTAATTTTATTTTTGGTGCATTATATAAAAGGTAATAGGATCGAAGATTTTTAAATATTTTATATCTCAAGAACACTTATAAATAAAATTGTTTGAATTTGAATTTCGAATCTCTTAAAAAAATTCTTTTACAATTAACACTGATATTTAAGTTAAACTTTTTTTCAAAATTTTAATTGTATAGGAAAAAGATTAAATTTTTACCTTGTCTATAATTAAAACTCTTTTAACCCTTCTCATTTATCAGAACTCAAACCTAAAATTTTCCACAGAAAATAAATTCCTTACCACCCGAGCTATTTGATGAGATGATAAAAGTCATAATATATTGATTACAAGAGAACAAAGCAAATGGGGCATTTGGCCATTGGGGGGGTTTAACGTTTATGGTTGATACTATTACTCATGATTTTGAAAAGAAAGCATTTATTATTGGAAGATTGTTGGTGACATGCATTCACACCCACTTGCCCATCTCCTTGTATTAGTTACATCTTGTATTAAATTTTATTTTTTTAAACTCTAATCGACGTTATTCTAATTCAATTTTCTTTAAGAGATCTAATGACTTATCTCATTAAATCAATTAATAATTAATTAAGAATATGCTTACTACAATCATAGATAAATATTATCATTTTGTTGATTACTGAACTAATAAAAATAGATTTTTCTTTATTTGACAGTTGGCGTAGTGGGGAATCTGGAAATTTGAATTGAGAACACTTAAGAGTGTAGCAATAACCGAGCCAACAGAAAACTATAATAATGTAGAAGGTGTGGGTTGGTCCCCTCATAGATAAATGGTGAAGTTACCTTTTATCCCCTCTTGAATATTAAATTTTCGATTTAATCCCTTTTCAGTCTTTAGATAAATGAAAAATTATAATTTTAATCCATTTTAGAATAAAGTAGTTAAATTTAAGTCATTTTGACGTGAACTTTCTACTTTAATTTTTTCTTCTTCTAATTTTATCTCGACTTTGCAACACAAAATTCCTTACAAAATTTTAGTATCTTTGATGCACGTCGTGTCTCGGTGAATAAGTAACTATGAGATCTAAGAATTAAATTAATTATTACCAAATGTTAATATCATGATCGATCATGACCTCAACTTTGTGCATAAAATATGATTGGGAAGGGACAAAATAACACATTCTCTTATCTTATGGTCCCATCAACAACTTTTTAATTACTCTTTTCTTAAATATAATAGTAAGCTTTAGAGATTAATCAAGAAAGCCCAAAGAACTGGAATTTTATGATAACATTTGAAAGTATGGTTGGTTGTCCCTTTTTTCCCTATGTATGGGGTAAGGAGGAGATAAGATAGTAGTCTGCACCCCCAACATCAGGTTGAGAGGAGCTTCCGTAGGAGACCTCCTAATTATGAAATGTCCTCCGTGGGACTCGATCCCACGACCTCAAGATTAAGAACCCTTGTGCTCTACCAAATGAGCTGGATGGTCATTGGAAGGTATGATTGATGCTTAATTTAGGGTTGGTCCATTCTTTTTTTTTGTTGAAATTTAGACATCTATCATTGTCAATGTGTAGTGGGACCAATTGGCCTTTGGTCGGTCCTATGATATTTGTATGTGTTGCCCACGAATGACCATTTGGACAAAGACATATTAAGTTTTAATAGACCTGACATTAATTTAAAAAGATTAACATTTATCTTTTAAATATTTTGAAAGTTTGGAAATTTTTATAATATAAGAAAAAATAATTAAGTTTCGTCCAAAATATTTTAAAAAATCATCATTAAATCTTATTTATTTTTTGAAAATTTTAATTTAGGCTTCTATTTCTTTTAAAAAATAAGTAACCTCATAAATTTTGTTCTCAAGATGTGTCACAGTGTTCGATTGGGTAATTTGTTCTTTACTACTAGTGTACCAAATATTAGTATGCATATATATATATATATATATATATATATACACACACGCTTAGCGACGAGTATGAGTTTTGGTCCATCCGAATTCAACCTAAATATTTTACACTTTCATCCGTCACTTGATATATATATATAGGAAAACTAAAGACTGAGATTAACTCCTTATTTTTTTTAGTGAATATATTCTCATTTTCTACTGTCAATCTTAGTCTTTAATTTCTCTCGAACTTTAATTTCTCTCATCCAATGTTCCTAAAAAGATGTAAAACTAAAAGAGTTTTACATGGCGTACTTGGATCCTACCCCATCAGAGACGGAGCCAGAATTAAATACTGACAGGGGCATAAATATTATACTATTTAAGAAAAATATAAAGACTCATTAGGTTTTTAAACTCGAAATTCAGCATGAATCAATCGACCTTAGTGCTTAAGGGATTGTTGTTATCCTTGAGGTCCCGAGTGCAAGCACGTATGTAGGGGTATGAGCGTTAATTGTTAAATAGTTGAAAGTCTTGGTACATATATTACCTTGTATTCACCCTAAATTTTAAAAAAACTAAAAACTCAAAAGACAACTTCCAGTTTGTCTAATATTTAAACTTACAATGACTTAAATTGTAATTAGACCAAAAATTTGAGAACACAGACTTATCATTCTTTAGTTCGACCCCTACTTGATTAATATTTAATAAGTTTTTTATATTTTTTTAAATTTAAGTATTTATTTTTACATGAACCAAAATACTATTAAACCAAAATTATATCGAATATATAAATAACAGGAGTCGGGGGCCCCTTGGGCCCTAAGGGAGCTTCGTCCATGTAACCCATATATATTTCTCATTTTTATTAGGTAAAATTATGATCTAATTGAAAAACGTATATATGATGTTTAGGGCCGATTCGAGAAATTTTCACTCTAAATTCAAATATGATCCGATCTTATCCTTAAAAACTCTAAATCGGACATATTACTTAAAATAAAAATGACCCTCTATGATTTAGTCAAACCAAACTAGAATATGTCAAGTCCGAGTTCCATGCTCATACTTACATATATCAAATTAATATTTTATACATTAACAATAAAATGTAAGACAGAAAAACTATTATGAGCCTGATTTATTTAATTTTTTTTTTAAATCAAACTAAAAACACGTGATGATTCTCAACTATGCTTGTAGAATTAATAAAATTTAACTATGAATATATCAAATAATAATTAATATATATGTTGTTCACTATTTTCTAAAACTTCAACCCTAACAAACAAATAAAAAAAACAAATTGATTCGGGCATTGCCAAGCCAAGTGTGAGGGAGAGTAGTCCAACATTGGGAAGAAAACCAAGTATGCATGGAAGTGTGACACCAAATCAAAGCCCATAAATTAATGAGTTCGATTTCCAAATCAAACCCATGGAAACAAGTGACGTGAGTCTGTACATTCTGTTTCCCTTATCGACCTACATTCTGTTTCGCTTCACCCCAAAGGAGAAAACCAGGCGACCCCCTTTAATCCTTAACATCAACACTCACACTTCCAGCCATCTCATTTCTGGCCTCTTCACTGTTCCTCGTGATCACGCACATGCTTTGGTTCATTCACCGTCGAATCTTGTGATCATTGGCTTCTATCTGGTCTGCAAAAGCTTCGACGTAGGAGTGTTCATTCGGTTAATTCGGTGGCCGAACCGACCGAACTACCATTTTTGAATTAACCGAACTTTTTTTTTTCTTTAACCGTTAACCGAACCGAACTTTTTTTCGAAAATATTAACCGAACCGAATAAATTTCGGTTAATTCGGTTAATTTTCGAATTAACCGAAATTTTTTAAAATTTTATAATTTATATAAAAATTAAATATTTTATAATTCAAAAAAACAGTTTATAATTAATTTAAATAATATATAATTATAAAATAAAAAAATTTATATAAATTTTTTAATTAATTAATATTGATTTAGGTTTAAAAGTTATTGAATCTTAAATTATTAATTGGGTTTTAAATGGTTTGGGCTGAGTCCATATGTTATATATAATATATTTAATATTTTTTAATTCAAAAAAAATAGTTTACAATTAATTTAAATAATATATAATTATAAAATAAAAATTTTATATAAAATTTTTAATTAATTAATATTGATTTAGGTTTAAAAGTTATTAGATCTTAAATTATTAATTGGATTTTAAATGGTTTGGGTTGAGCCCATATGTTATATATAATATATTTAAAATTTAAAATTTTATTTCGGTTAATTCGGTTAATTCGGTTAATTAACCGATTTCGAACCGAATTAACCGTTAACCGAATATCCAAAAAAACCTTAACCGTTCCCCGACCGAACTAATTCGGTGGCCGACCGAATTAACCGAATTAATTCGGTTCGGTCGGTTAATTCGGTTAAAATCGAATTTTGAACACCCCTACTTCGATGGATTAAACAATGTGTTTTCCGACTAAGGACAGTGAAGGTCATATGTCACAACACAATATCATTCAAAATAATTACGTGGGGATGATAAAAATACCCGAACTCGATGGGTCCCAAACTGACCCTGTCCGATCCATTTCGATCCAATAGCGATGTTTTTTTTTTAAATTACGGGGCTCGGAGCGGGGATAGGTGGGTTATGGTTGTAAAATTTCGGGACAGGACGGGGCTAAGTTTTAGGTGAAAAATCACGGACCCGATCCGACCTGATTAATATATATATATTTAATATTTTAAGAATTTTTATTTTTATATTATTAAAATATAAAAATTATTATAAAATATATTATTTTAATTATTTTAAAAAAATTAATATATTCGGGTTTGACGGATTAAACAATGTGTTTTCCGAGTAAGGACAGTGAGGGTATCATTCACAATAATAATGTAGGGATGATCAAAATACTCGAACACGATTCGATAGGGACGAGTTTTTTTATTTCTAAATTTCGGAGTTCGGGGCGGGTTGGGGCCAGATTTTAGGTGAAAAATACCGATTTTTTTATATTATTAAATTATAAAAATTAATATAGAATATATTAATTAATCATTTAAAATATAATAAATAATTATAAAATATATTATTTTAATTATTTTAAAAAATTAATATATTCGGGTCGAGTTGTGGTCGAGGTTTTAGTCTAAAATTCGGGGTGAATCCGAGGAGGGAAAAAACCTAAACTTTTTTTGGTGGGTCGAGGTTGGGTTTTAGGTATATGTTTTTGGATCAGGGTCGGGACGACAAAAAACCTACCCCGCCTCGCCTCGTGCCCATCCCTATAATTATGGACGTAAATGAATAGAGCATTTGATAAACTATTTGTAGATGGTATGTATAATGTTTGTTTATTAAATTAAATAAATAAATAAATATGACTAAAATTTTTATATCCATTTAATAAACGAACTAATAAGAATCGAGATGTATTTGGTTTATTTATGTTTAAGAAAAGTGACGGATTCAGAAATATTTTTCAGGATAGACACATATGTATTAATAACGAAAAAAATTCGTATGAGGTAGGCATGAATAAATTTCAGGGTGGGCACCTTTAGCAAAATAAATAACTAACATAAAGAAATTCGAATTCCATGGTGAATACGTGCCCACCCTGAGTTCAACATACATCCGCCATTGTTCATGAACACATTTGTTTATTGACTTGTTTATAAACTTATTTATTTAGTTTTTTTATATTTTAAACTAAACTGAGCACAAGATATATTTTCAAATTAAATTTGTAAAGTTTAAGAGCTTAAGAATTAGCGGTGTAGTCTCACCATCTTATGTATTTTTTTATTAAGTTAAGGTGATTATAAAGTAATATCTATTTTGAGTATTCTTAATCGTTTGACAATAAAAGCTTAATCACCCTTATAATCATTGTTACTCAAATTCGTGACCTCTAAAAACAAAAACAATTATTTTAACCATTGAGATAAATTGATCCATGCACCATCTCATAAATTTTATGACATATAAACATAAAATATTTTTATGTTTATAAATATATTCGTTTGCTCACCATCTTATTTATTCAAATGTGATATATTTATATCCTAAACTATAATTCAATTATATGTGTCGGGCAAAGTTTTAAACTTTTTGAAAGATGACAGTGTGGTATGTATGGATTGGTGAAGATGTATATACCATTAATAAGTAATGATTTCATTTGGTGATTAATGCAAGAATCCTTAGTCCACCACTAATTTCTAATAATAATTAAAGAAATAAAATCCTAAATTTATTTACTTTAATATTTAGTGATATGGCATAAGTTAAGGACACAACATTCTTAGGAATTCAAACAATTATTGGGAACCCACTCCATCTAGGATTTGCAATTGTAAATATACATGTAGCTTTTTATAGAAACAAGAAATTTTAATTAAATTATTTAAAAATATTTGATATAAACTTTAAGCTTTGTATTTTTTAGGTTGTAGGGTATAGAATTTAATATTTTAAGTTTAAAATATAAAATTTATGATATAAATTAAAATAAATAAATTACATAAAATAAATTTTACTTAATATATATCAAGGAATAACTCTTATATAAATATAATAATAAATTCAAGATTTGATACGATTATATACAATATAATTCGTCAAATCATATGATAAAAGGGCCAAAGATTTGATATGTCAATGCACCCAAAAGATGGATACCTCAAATCGCAATAATACATGCACTGAAAAGAAATGATCCAAAGTAACCTAATCATATTTTCAAGCCATAAAAATAAAATAAATGATTCCTTTTGCATATTAAAATTTGGAGGTAAAGAATGTATCTATAAATTAATCCTCGATTATGGAATAAAGTATACATATATAATAATAAATATTTCAAATAATTGAGTCTTATAATACATTATAAAAATTCCGGGTCTCGGACAGTTGCCCTTCCTACTCCGACACTGAATTGCACTTACATACCTATCCTTTTCATGTACCTAATATTCCAAATTTCACTGAATTCAACATTCATTGAAACCATGAAGTAGGAGTTGCCAAAGGGTTGCTGGCAGAATCGTGTTTGTCTGGCTGCAGCACGATCTTACCGGCGGTGGAATGGGATAGGCTGTGTTCCGTTTTGCTTCAAACTTGCTTATCATTCTGCTTGTAATCTCACTATTATGGCTACAAAACTCTTTAATGCTCGAATATGCAGAAACTCCAAAACCCAGTCCATTTGCATCAATTTTCTCACGAACCAAACAGAATAATTCAAAGTAATTAATGAAAGCCAACCGAGCCCACGAAGATGAAAGCTTGCAACCCGAGACCAAAAGATTCATTATGGAGATTCGTATAATATATATATATATATAGTCTCAGACCAAAATAATTGGCAAGAGAAATACAGCAAATTATTATTTTTTTCCATCACGGATGAAACAAACACAACAATCCCTGAAACTAAAGCATTCACAATTTATGGAATTTCTTAAAGGGGTAAGGGATGAAGTAGCAAGTTGGCGATGTGATGTTTCAAGGATAATTCGGGCATTGAAAATCCATTGTTATCCTCGTAAACATTCTCCAACAAACGTGCACAATTAATAACTCGCATCACAGTTGGATTGGAGACGGGCATTATTGGGTCCAGACAAGCTTCATTCATGTCTTTCCAGGCAGCCTCAATCATTTCCTTGAAAGCTTCCACGGCTTCCTGTCTTGTACCACCATATTGTTTCACGTAACAATTGGTTCCACAAACAACTCCCCTTTTCTCTTCATCCTTTGCTCCGTAAGAAAAATATTTCGATGCATTAATGCTAAGCAAGGGTTCAACAACAAACCTCAAACTCTCTCTCTATATATATATATAGGGACGAGTTAGGATTCAAACTTAAGGGGACAAAGTATAATTAATCATAGAAAATGAGGGGACAAAGTATAATTAACCATAGAAAATGAGGAGGCAAAATAAAAATAAACTAAAATTTAAAGCCCTAATTTCATATTTTCCCATACATTTTCTAATAATAAAAAATTTGAGAGTGAACCAGTGGCCCCTAGACCTAAGATGACTCCGTCCCTATATATATATAATAATTTATAATTTATAATATATATATATATAAAAGTTGAAGGAAAACTTTTGAATCGACTAAAATATTTTTTAATATAAACACTGAAAATATCAGTTAATATAGAAATCATATAAAATTTAATTTATACAACTTAATTGATCTTTTATTTGTCTTTTTTTCTCCCTGAAGATGCATTTTCTGGATCAATATTTAGAATTTTTTCCCACTCATAAATTTAAGGATATTGAGCTTTTAGGCAGCGACAGAGCCATGTAGGCCCTTGGGGCCCACTGCCGCCCCCAGTTTTCTTTTACAATTAAAAATTATAGGAATAATTACTCATTTAGGCCTTTACATTTTGATTTTATCCCTATTTTCTGTTGTTAATTATACTTTACCCATTGAACTAAAATTCTGACACCGTCCTGCGTTTAAGTAAGCTCAATTCCAAGTATTCTTGTATATTGTGTTAATGATAATATCAATCTAGTTAAACTTGAGTGACTCTTTACTTATCTTTGTAATATTATAATAATATTTTATAACTAACCAAAAGATGATTTGAAATTATATATACCTCTGTAATCATAATTTCATTGTGGAGGCGACCTAATTTGTCGAGGGCTTTATGAATTTTGTTATCAGTACTGATGAGCCATTGGAATGCAGTTTCATCTACTTCCTCTATTCCTACCATTGTTTGAGCCACTATAAGAACGCTGCACATGGCTTCAACGCCGCTTCCAGATACTCATCAACTGTAGGCAGATAGCGTTCGTGAGCCCAACGCCTCTCCGTCAGATAGGTTACTGCTACTTCTTTGGTCTATTTTTATGAGGAATTATTGATATTAAACACATATGTCAAGGTAATACATGCGTACATACATATATATATATAATGGAGCATTCAAATTACCTCATTTCTAATGTAGGAAACGGCATAAGATCTCCCTTCTTTTCTCACCTGCTTCTCTACTTCATCGAGAACTTTCAAGACACATTCGTAAACTAACTTCAAGTGATCCGTTGGAAGTTGATCCATGGCGCTAATATCGAATCTGAACACACCAACACTTAATAATATGATATAGCCATAACCCAATAACTCATGATCGATGTATTATTGGATACGAAAAATGGGAATTAAACCTTTGTATTGCGTCGGTGAAACATTGGAGTTCTTCATAAGTACCATAGGCATCGTAGGTGTCATCGATGAGCCCTAAGATTGACAACAGTTTAACATCTATGCTCCGAGCACGTGCGAAACGTGGTTCGAAATAAAACCCGACAGCCACGAAGAAGTTCTCCACGAGTCTATGTCTTATACACGGAAACCTTGATTCCATGTTTTCTTCTTTCCACCAACTGCGTGCATGCAGCATGCAACCCATGAGAAACTACTTCTTGGATTTAAAACCCTCATCTTCGTTACCAAAAAAAAAAAAAAATTGAATTTATTTACCGGCAAAGGTTGCTTAGTTCCTGTTGAAGAATCATTTGGATCCGATTGAAATCATATTTAGCAAACTTAAGAAGCGTTTCGTTCCTTGCATCGTCTTCCTTTTCGTAAAAGCATATGTATTTTCTTGCCTCAAGCCTCGGCATGCTTTTGTGGTAGGGGTGGTTGAGGGCATTTACGATGTATTCAGCATAGTGTGGACTTGATAATTGGCTCTTCATGGACGTCAATTTCGATGTTGTGAAAGCAAAAGCATCATCAAGAACAAGTTCCCCATTTGTTCTGAATTGGGTGGCTTCATATAAGCTTATCATCCCTTTCGTATCACTAACTTTGAACTCACCATTCCCGTGCTTGAACTTATTAAAAACATCTGATTCAAAATCCAATTTTTTGCATTATCATTATCACAGTTTACTTTATATAAGGGCAGGATAGATTAGATATTAGATTGCTCTTACCAGAAGACATATTATAGCCATGGAATCTAAAGACTTGAAATATGACGGTAATGGTGTGCAGTTCATAATCGTTGTTGTCAGTGAGTTGGCACAGCGTATCAAAACGGAGAGTTAATTGCTTGTGTATTTCACTCTCGAAGTGGTGCGATACTCCTAGGCGGCATAGGGTATTTATCAAGAAAATATTGTGTATTGGATCGGCTGTAGAAGCTATTAACATATCCTTCACCGTTTCTTTCAGCACTTCAACTTGCCTTGAGCATGATTCAAGTTCCTGCATATAACCATACGGAAAATGAGGAGATTGTATCAAACTTGGTTTAGTTAACATATACATATATATGGAAATGAAGATTTAATATATACCGAGGGATGAAAGGAAAGAGTGAGGAAACGATCACCCCATATGTCCGGGGAAAAGTTGGCCAAGGGACGATTGGTTTCTCCATCCTTAGTCTCTGAGTTATGATCAGTAGCAGAGCAACCCATCTTCTGTAGGCGAAGACCTGAGTACTGCTGTGTTGAGTTTGACGGCTAGTTCATGGTATTTATAGGGGGGGGGGAAATCAATTACATAGTTGTTGGTCATCCAACTATCAAAATATTTTATTATGATTACCCAAATTTAAAAACCAAAATGCTTACATACATGCAATAATACATACAACATATACCGTGTGATTAAAATACATGCAATAATACATACAACATATACCGTGTGATTAAAAGTAGGGTGAGCAAAACTCGAGTCGACTCAAAAAATCAAAATTTTTAATTCAATTCGTTCGAAAAAACTTGACTCAAATTGACTTTGAGTTGTAATTTCATAAACTCGACTCAACTCGAAAAATTTTCAAATTCAAATCGAGTTGAAAAATGCAACTCGTATAACTCAATTTTTTTAGTAATGAGTAGATTCAATTTTAAGTTTGAGTCGAGTTTTTGGACTTTGTATGATATATGTATATCATGTATGAAAAAAATATGAAGAAATATATTTGTATTGTATATATGGTTATAGAAAGTCACTTAAATTAGAATTAAATAATATTATAATATTATAAATATTTACAATTAAATTTAAACAGAAACTCAAAAAATCGGCTCGACTCGAAAAATTTCAAATCAAGTACGAGTTATAAAATAGGACTCGTAAACTCGAATAACTCAAAATTTTCTTACTCGACTCGAAGAGAGTAAAAAACCGATCACCCCATATGTTGGGGTGGGGGGAAACTAACCCAAAGACGAGCAATTTCTCGATGGTTAGCGTTTGCACGCGTTAATGGCGCAATTTTTGCCGAGTTATGAGCAGTAGCAGCAATGCACCTCTTGTGTAATCGTAGGGGAAGAAACAGAATTGAAGGAGAGAGAGGTTTAGAGAGGCAAAGGCTGTTGCCCAAAACACTTGCTTGGACTTCCATTCTTATCTTTAAAATGCTAAGCAATACCTGATATTCTTGTGTTGAGGGCTGCCTCAGCTTATTTATATAGAAAGCTAGAGTGTCCTTTCTAAAAAAATATTTAAAAGATAAAATGAAACAATTAAAATTAATATTTCACAGCTTTTTTTTTGGTATAACTCATGACCTATTGATCGACTAATCCTGATCGGATATTATAGAGGTAAAGACAACTCTTCAATCCTAATTTGCTCCATTTACAAATGTTAGAATATTTGACAACTTTTTAATTATACTTAAAAAGTTATCATCATACGAGCAATTTATAGAATATTATTTTTTTAGTATTTATATAAATTTTAATAAGTTAATAATTTGAAGAACAAATAATAAAACCAACTATGTTAACAGCTTCTGTATACACCAACTTAATAACAATAAGTGGCTATAAAAAAAAAACCATATTTTTCCAATAGACCTTCCACAAAATATAATTGTCAAATAATTAGCAATAGTAGTCCCTCCTCATATATCATTATTAAGATGATTGTTGTTGTTGGTTTTCAGGTGACTGGTTTGTTATGCTGGGGTGGGCATGGGTCGGGTTTTGGCCAACCCGACTCAACCCAAAAATTCTACATCATTCACCCGACTCGAACCGACCTAAAAAATATATACCTTCCACCTGACCAAAATCCGATCCGGTTTTTTGAGATGAAACCCGAATCCGATCCGACCCGACCAGAAATAATAAAAAATATTATTTTTATTTAATAAAAACATTGATTTAATTGAAAAAAAATAATATATAGAGGTATATTATTGTAATTATTCATAAATATATAAGATAAAATTATATTTTTTTGGGGTTAGGTCGGATCGGGTATTTTTCACCCTAAACCCGAATCCGACCTAACCCGAACATAACCTTTTAAAAAAACCCAACTCGACCCCAAATCCGATTTTTTTTTAAAAAATCCGACTTGATCCGATCTTGTATGTTAGAATTCAAATTTGATTTTGCTACCTATGTTGGCAAGGCATGAATGGTTCTTGAATGATATAGAACAATGACATGTGGTAAATAAAAATAAAGTGGTGTGTTGACAATCTCTTCAACTTCCATGGTAGCAACTAGAGTATTTAAGAAAGCCTTAAAAATTAAGGATGAGAAGCAACATGTGGCAAAAGAAAATGAAATTACTTGACAGCAAGATGGCTAACAACTTGTGTGGATAAAACAATGACAAAGTTCAATTACAAGTAAAAATACATGGAGACAACACTTAGCAACAACAAATTAGTATCTAATGGAGAAGAATTCAAGTTGCAAAAGAGATAAACTTTTAGTATAGAATTTCACAAAGACAAGCAACTTTTAGGAGGTTAAGAACTGCCTATAAAAAGGTTTAGATGGTTGAAATTGAAAGTTGTGATGTATGAGTGAAAAAAAAGAGAGAGATAGGGTGAAGAGCTTAGCAAAGTCTTTAGTTTGTAGTGTTTGTAAAAAGTCGTGGCTAGTGTTGTGTTCGTATTGTACTCGTATTTTGTTTGTATTAATATATCGTATGAGTTATAAAGTTTATCGAGTGTCCACCAACGCTTCTAAAATTATACTTACCCCAAATTAAAAAGAAATTTCAAATCAACCCTTAGATATTTATCTCTCAATTATATTACTCCATAATCTATTTGCCTATTCATAAACGTTATAAACAACAACATTATCAGTTAGGCAAAGAAGTTAATAGCTTTAACCCTTCGCCTGTTTTAATTTTATTGAGAAAAAGTCAGCCGATTTTATTGCTTATTAAACCCGACATCAACGGCATTCAAGTACTAGGAAAAAATTAACCCTTCGCTTGTTTAACTTTAGGGTAAACTATACAAACGGTCACTAATGTTTGAGTAATTTTTTGCTTTCCCCATTAAAGTTTTAAAAATTACAAATTGGTCACAACATTATTTATTCGTAACAAAATGATCCCTTATCGTTAACGATGATTACTAGAGTAATGGAATGCTGACGTAGTTACATTAACAGTCTGAACCTCTGTAAATGCTATTTGACACGTATACTCCTATAAACAAATGGTCAAATGACATTGCTTACCTTTTCTTTATTATGCCCTTTTCACTTTCTTTTTATAATTCAAAACCTCAGCAGCTCCCTTTTCTTCCTTTGAATTTAATCACCATCATCATCGTCAAGAAGCAAGATTTCTCATGAAAGTGAATGAACCAAACAATGGAGAAAACATGAAAACACCATGGCAACAAGAATGTAATACCAAAATCAGACTTTGACATCCAAGTTACAAAATAAAATTGGTAAAGAACTATTTCTTTCTCAAAGGTCTTTGAATCTAAAATTAGTTGGTCTTCGATATCATTCATAAAAGATAATCATTGTATTTCATGTGAATCTAAGTGTCTGTTTGGTTTAAGAAAATATATGTTATTTTCAATTTCATTTTCTTAGAAAATAAAAAATATTGAAGAAAACATGTTTGGTGGTAAAATTAAAAAATAATTTATAGAAAATGAAAACAAAAATAAGTGAAAATATGAAAACATAAAAAAGATGTTTTCAGTATTTTCATTAAAAATGTTTTGGAAATTTGAAAAATAGAAAAATACAAATCTAGATTTTAAACTTAACTTAAGTATGTCCAAATCCTTTTAACAATATTTTTTTATTTAATGGTGTCTAAAACTCTAATTTTAAAAAAAAAATCAATATGGTCCCTAAACTTTTTTTACATTCAATATGGTACTTAAACTAATTTTTTTTAATAATTTAATTTTTAGCATTTTTATATTTAATGTATTAAATATATTAATAATTATTTGCATTTTATATTTTAAATTTAAATAATATCTTAATTTAAAAAAATAAACAAGTCCCCAAACTTTATAAAATATTAATTAATCCCTCAAACTTATTAAAAAAATCAATTAAACTCATTTACCACATCATTATCCATCGTGTACTGCCACATTATAATGAATTGTCACATAAACATTGTAGATTATCATGTATACTTTGTGAAATGTCATGTAATCGTCTTGACAGTTTGATTCATTAGATCAAAAAATTAAATAGATTTTTCGTGTTATGAAATTTCTTATCAATTTTATTGTTTTTGCATAACTCAATGTAAAATTTATGTAATGAATTTTTTTCATAATTATAATTTAATTTAATTTAATTATTAATAACTATTTATTCATTTCTATTTTTAAAAAATTAGATAGCAAATAAATGTTCACAATTTTTATTTTTGAATTAAATTTTTCATATATATTAACCAAACATGTTTTTCTAATTTTTAAAAAACTTAAAATGAAAACTATTTTCTAGAAATAAATCAAAAAACAAAAACAGACAATATTTTATAGAGCCAAACGGACCTTAAAATTTTGAATATGAACTTTGAGATTTTTTTTTCGGCTAGTAGGAAAGACGGGGTATGATATCCTCATCGGTCTAGTGACATTAGCCACCGACGTTGTCACTAAGGGTCCCCTACGAGGACCTAATCTACCTCTGCGGTCTGCACTCTAAGTCAGTCTGCAACACTAGCCCACTGATGTTCTCCAAGAACCCTAGACATCTCTGGCCCTCTTGACCGGTGCCTGAGTAGGTCACAAAGACTTTGTTTTCCTCTGACTCTCCCCTGGTGCAACAGGTGAAGCTCTAGATCTCATCCCTAAAACCCTCTCGATCTTCTTAGCCTAGCAGGTAAACTCTGTGAAGATCCTAGGTGGGTCGACAACTAGGTGGGTGAGAATGTCGAAATGAAGGCCCTTCCTGAACCTCATACAACGGTGGTACTAAAATGCCACCAACTCCGGTGTATATCGACTCAACCGAAGAAACTCTATCTCGTACTCCATCATTGATCAATCTCTTTAGGTCAGATGGAGAAATTAATCTCTCAAGTCGTCAATGTGAGCCTACCCAATATACTTCTACTGAAACTCAGACAAGAAATGCTCCCAAGTCGATCTCTCGAGTGGTGATGTTGCGTGTTGTTAGACATGCACAAAGTCGGATAAAAAACCGATCCGGATCGGATAAAAACCGATCTAATTTTTTCACCTAGCCAAAAAACTGGATTTTAAAAAAACTGATTCGGAGGGCCGTATGGTGTAACCGGTTTTGGTTTGAAAAAAACCGGATATAAAAAATCGGTTTGTAGCCATGATGAACAAAAAATTACAAAAATAAGATTTGAGAGATGTTTAGGTATTGTGTAATAAGATTTGAGAAAGTTTTAATCAACCAAATACATCCCCAACCTATTTATACATGTTTAGGGTGGTCAAATGGTGATTTTTTTTATAGAAAAAACAGTCAAAAACGGTTACAAAACCCCCATAATGGCTAGTTTTTAAAACCCCAGACTGGATTTTTTTCGGTTAAAAATCGATTTTTTATCCGTTTTTTTTCAAACCGATTTTTAATTCGGTAAAAAAACCGATCGTCCAATTTTTCCCAAACCCGTTATACTATCCGGTTTTTAAATATCCGATCCGGTTAAAAAAACCAGTTTTCCCCAAATCCAGTTTCAGATATTTTTTGCGCAAAATCGGATATTCGGATTTTTTGTGCACCTCTACGTGTTGTGAGTACTATAAAATTATATGCAAATAATGTGCAAGTATATACAATCGTTCAAGTGATAAAATGATGAGTGAGTATCGTTTCCACATGTATTGGTGGAAATTACAAAGTTTAACCAAAGCAAAACACTACTATATCTAAGTATAGTTAGTGATGATATGTACCAATGGAGAATGTAACGAAAATGAAAAGTGTATGTTGGTGGATATGGATTGATAGTATGATGTGGTAGCATATGAAAATGTATTGGCAAAAAGCATACTATAGTTTTAATGATAGAAATGTCAAGACAATGAAAAACGATAAAAATAATAAATAAATGATAGTTTGATAATCCTCACACAACAAGCTTCCAAAGAAATGAATGGTAGGGATTGATTCAAGGATGCTAAAACTTATCTCTCAAGCAGATTTGATTTATCTAAACTTCACTTGCTTGACAGGGTTCGCTGAAAGTGATCCCGCTAACTCTAGTCAAATAAACCTAATAGAATAGAATGCCAATGCATCTACTCTCAGTCTCAACTATGGTAGCCTATGCTATTGATAAAAATTACCCATCTTAGTCGTTGAAATCCTATCTTAGTCTCTCTCAAGCACTAAGGGATTAGGATATAGTACTACTATGCCGGTTCTAAACTTAAGAAAATACTACACCCCATTGCTTATGTGGATCTTACTTGTGTTTTTCTCGAATACTACAAGTATTAATGACCAAGTTTCTCTCGAACACCTAGTCTTCATCTAAGTAATGAACAATCTCATGCCTCATACAAACTTAGAAGATGAAGTATTCATAAGCAAAACAAGTAAATGCAAAAGACAAATTTAAATATACTATTAAAACAAATTCAAAATCCAAAAAATTAACCCCACCAAATAAGGTTAGTTCATGGTGGGGTTTGAATCATCCATAAAACAAAACATGAAATTCTGGTGGGTGTCAAATCCAACAAATAATAATACTTTCTTTTAGAAATATAAATTGTAGTAGAGGTAAGCAAGGTCGAATCCACAGGGATTGGGTAAACTTATTTTAATGAAAATTAAAACAAAGAAAAGGGTTTTAAAATTTAGAAAAATTAAAAGAAAAAGCAATTATAATCAACCAAAATTTTAGATAAATTAATATCAAATAAATATCCAACGAAAGTAATAATTTCAGAATTGGTTCATAGAATTGAACATAGATGCAATGATAAAATCTTCTACTTTTCACTAAATTGGTTATGGTCATTGACAAGCTCTAACAACCTGTCTCTCCTTAGTTTCTTGATAATCAAGAGAAGCTCTTTGATTATTTCCCTTGTTAATGAACTACTCTAGACAAGCACTTAAGATTTAATCCACCAACAACATTAACCATAAGTGAGACCACCAATTCTAGCCAACAAATACACAAGCTCAATTCATTTAGACTAGATTATATACCTTCATAACATAATAAAAAATCAACTATGTTACTTTACCACTAATATTATAACGTTTAAACAATTACAGATTTAAAGTTCTAAATGACAATTTATTAACCTGATAATTGAACAACGGGCCCTTTGCACAATCAATCAAGACAATAATTCTTAATAAAAACAGAAGATATATAAACAGTGAAGAAGTAAAAGAACAATGAAAATTATTTAGATCTCACAATCCTTTAAGAAACAAAACTTCAATTATCCTCCAGTTGGAACAAAAATATTTAGCTACGCATAATTAAAAGAAACACCAAAAGAAAATAAAGATGAAGTCTGTATGTAACACCCCCAACCCGTATCCGACCCGGATACGAGTCCGAAGTGTCATATTGACTTTTCAAACATTTATTCGTATAAAATAGCGAGTAATTTAAAAACTTTGATAACATTTAAATTATTCAAAACGTTTACAACATATATCAGAGTTCATACCATTTATATCTTTAGACTACATGCCAACTACACTCTATAAACAGTACATATATTTTCTGATCTGACATTTGGTAAGGAAAACTGACCTGTCTTGCTCCGCATTACTCTTTACTCTTCTCGAAACCTACGTGTGAAACAATCACACGCTAAGTCGAAGACTTAGTGAGGCATAACAACTTATAATGCACTTTATAACATATATCGATACATGCATGTTTTGTTCTAACATGTTATACCAATTCCATGCATTTTTCATATCATATAAAATCATATCAGATTAATTACAGTAAATACATACATACACATAATTCATCATTAACAGTTTATCATGTAATCACATACTTTTTCAATCAAACACTATACACACACAACATCATATCATTTCTATAGCATTTATCATACCACTAACATATATTTGTTCATATCTTTGGATTAGCCCATGTACATATGTGAGAACTATCGATATGTGAGTCTATCGAGGTTGTGCACTAATGCTGTCACCACAGCTCGTATAATTGCACCGAAGTGCCGCGTAGAATTGCACCGTAGTGCCATATAATGATGTCCATAAGGACCACATAGAATTCCTTAAGAATCATATACATATACTAGGGATCAAGTATGTGTCTTTCAAGACTTCACACCTGTTCCAAAGAATATACATATGTCCCGAAGGACCGCGTAGAATTGCACCGTAGTGCCATATAATAATGTCCATAAGGACCACATAGAATTCCTTAAGAATCATATACATATACTAGGGATCAAGTATGTGTCTTTCAAGACTTCACACCTGTTCCAAAGAATATACATATGTCCCGAAGGACCGCGTAGACCCTCGACTCTTGGCATGCCAACTATACCCCTAGCTCTCATGACACATAACATGGGCGTTATCATTTATTTCATTTCAAATATTCACATAAACTTGTAATTCACTTTCCCATATCACGTATCACATAGCTTCTTTTCATATTATCACATAGTCACGTAGTTCACTTACACGTAGATCATTTCCATATAATTCACATGTCACGTATATCATGTTTTCATATAATTCTATCATTTCTCACCCAATCACATTTATTCATGTAAACATACTTATCATATCTTATTCACATAAGATCATATACTTCATATAATATATAGAAACACCTAGAACACTTTCACGTAGCTTATAGTCATAGGTCTTATCTCATAACATATACTTGTTTTCACATATATATATATTTCATATCATTTCTTATACCATCACATAATTCATTTAACATACATAACATATCATGTAACATTATAATAGAAATATCTATAAGTCATATCACTTAGAGCACATATACTTATAGTCACATTGCTTATATCTTAATCTTATGACTTCTCTTAGACATATATATATATATTCACATGTTCAGGTAATCCACAATTTCATCACATAATTATGTATTCATATAACTCATTTCATTTCATATCCATCTATATATATATATATATATTCTCAAGATTTATCCTAATATAAATCATATAACACTCTTATAATTCATATTCATATTCATCTATGTCAGACTTATAAACACATCTCACTTCTATTATTTCTTTATATATATATAATCTAATATGTTTACTTAATTCAATTTCATATAACTCTTATAATCTTCTCATATAGATTCATAAATTTTTATCATACAACCCATGTGTTATAGTTTTATTTAAACATACGAATCTTTCCCATCTAGCTTCTCTTATATGTTCATATTATCATTTATGTTCAAATCTCCTAGTTAGTGTACTATTCTCACTTCATCCTATAGATCAATATTATCTAGTTTATTTCACTTATCATTTAATAATATAATTATATTTTACTATGATCACATAGCTTATATCTCATATAATTCATAACATTTCTTATGTAATCACTTATACTTTATCACCTAACACATAAAAGAACAGATCAATCCATAATCAAGCATACATACATGCATATTCAACTCATGCCTTTAATCATGCATTCATGTGTAACACTTAAGGAAATAGACTCATCGCAAGTCTTATTCCCATCGCACATCATATACTATTGAATATGCACTCACCTGGCCTCACTAGTCAATTCCAATCTCTTATCTTTCCCTTGATCGATCTTACTTGCCAAACGTTCCGGAATTGCTTTATGCGTAGAATCTACATAAATGTACATTTTGAGGCAATCATTAGATACCTACACCTTGTAATTGGATACTAGCAATTTAAACGAACTTATTAAACCCATATTCACAATTTCCTTTAGGGGGAATCGGTTCCCTACTATGGGGGTATCGATTCCCTAATGACATTCTGGAAATGTTGTTCGTTTGAAGGGGTATCGGTTCCCCTTAATGGGTACCGATTCCCCTTGCCCAGAAATCATATTTTCAACCCGAAAATTACTTCATTTCCACTCAAACATTTCATATATCATCCCCTTTTCATTCTTAACTCTAGTATACATACTTAAACCAATCTATATTCATTTATTTCATCTTAAACCTCAAAATCCTATCTTCCATATGAGATTCAAAAATCATATCAAATTTTCAATGTGTTCTAATTCCAATTCTAACACTTCATACTTCTTAATTGGATTGATGACAAGTCAAATTCATCCATAAAACTTCAACAACCATACCATATCAAAATTTCATCTTAAAACTCATATTGCAAATTCCTTTATAATTCCTTTATCTTATTGTTTAAATCCCATATAAGCTTTCCTTAAGCTTATTTAATACCCAAAGAATCAAAACTAAGCTTAAAACTTAAGAATTAACCAACTGAAATTAAACTTACCTTTTGTAGCTAGCCCCACGTGAAGAAGAGAAAGCAAGAAGAAGAAAGCTTCCAGATAGCTCTCTTCCCACGTTTTTCACTCTTATAAAAGGGGGAAGAATATCTTTTAAAGGAAAAGACCATAATACCCTTAATTTCCTTTAATAATTACCAAATAACCTTCAATATATATTCAAATAATCATTGAATTATTTCATTCTTCTACTTTAGTCACCAAATTCTGAAACTTTACAATTTGGTCACTAACCCGGTATTGAGGATGTTACAAATCTCCCCTCCTTTTTAAGAAAATTCGTCCTCGAATTTTCACTGAACATATCAATAAGAACATATCTTCTAATGTTCTCATACTACCTCTTTCACTTAATCTCTCATTCCTTTATTTCTTCAGCTGCCTTTTTCCTTTATACATTCATGTACTGACACTTATCATATAAACAGTAACTAGTAACTTTAATCCATTTATGTCTTCTCTCTCCTTCCTTTATGCATTTTCCTTTGACTATTTCTGAAATTTCATATAATGTCACTAATCACATAGACGGTAACATCAATTTTCATCACTTAACATCATAAATTCATCTTTAAATACTTTATAATAACCAAATTCATTTTCCATCATCATTTAACCAAGAATACGACCTTAAATCTTCTTAAATACGATTCAACCTACACTTTAAAGAATCTTTTTCACATCACCTTGCACACTTGTCTTATTTCTATATCAAAATTGTCATCTGTACTTCCATATTTATCGTATCTGATCCTTTAAATCAATCCTTTTCATTTCTTTATTCTTTCTTCCTTATACATAAATCATATATTTCCTTTCATATTCACATACTCTTGTCTTATCACTTATACTCATCTTTATGTACCAATCTTCATTGCATCCTCATTACTCTAATAATCCATTTCTTATACATAACTTCATTCTTTATCATTTCTTATACTTGTATTTTCCTTCCTGAAGGTTCCATGTAAATACTTATCTCTATTTCTACATCATAGCTATCTGCTCAGAATATACAACCATATTCAAATTCACATCATAATCAATTAACTCAACTTTATCTTTTCCTTCAGTCTTATAACTCTATCACCTTTACTCTGACAGCTAGTCAATAACATATGTTCAATCTAGGGTACAAACCCTAATCAACCAAACACATACATCCTTTCAAATCGAAATTATCTTAAAATTCGCTTACTCAACTTATCAATTTCACCTATATTCTCATACATCCTGAAATTTCTTTTGCTCAAACTCAACATTCTGACTTCCTGTGTCTTATAATCTGATCATCGATATACACATTCTCAAACTCTTCTTATCAATCCTCAGCTTTACTTAAATATACAAATTCTTACTTCCTCTTCCTTTACTATAACACATTACTATGATCCAAATATGCAACTATATCCAGATCCATTGCAGATCTAGTTATCATATCCTGACAATATCTTATAATCTTATAATTCCAGTACATTCCCATCGCATATTCTTGTTAGCTAACGCTAACTTTTCCGTCTTAACTGCAAACCCTTATCATATAAATGCTCTGGCTTATACACAATGTTATTCCTTCATTTTGAACTTATAAGCTCTGACTTATACATCTTATACGCTTGTCACTGATGCACTTATCCTTGAGTTCTTCTATACGTACTCATCACGTCATTAGATCTTTTGAACATTCTTATGGTGACACCTGTTCACCATATTCTATCTTATCCACATAATAACAAAACTACTCTATATCGTGTTTTCGATTCCAAACGATGAAAACTTTCTATCATTATTTAGATATGATTTCAACTTTCTGAAATCACTTTTGATCTTACTAGGCATTTCCTGAGGTGTCCGCTCTTCATCCTGCCTGGCCAGGGCAGGTGAATAGCTATCACAATCAGGAATATCACCTTTCACTTACTTCGAAATTATCACGATCGGATTTCTATTGTATTAAACTATTCTTATTCTATTAGCAAGACAACATATTCCTTACACTATCAGATCAGAAATTTTTCAATCTATGTTGGCATGTACACCTTTTATGACACTTTGGACTTCGGTTTACGCCGAGAATCGGCTAAACCTTAGCTCTGATACCATTAAATGTAACACCCCAACCCGTATCCGACCCGGATACGAGTCCGAAGTGTCACATTGACTTTTCAAATATTTATTCGTATAAAATAGCGAGTAATTTAAAAACTTTGATAACATTTAAATTATTCAAAATGTTTACAACATATATCAGAGTTCATACCATTTATATCTTTAGACTACATGCCAACTACACTCTATAAACAGTACATATATTTTCTGATCTGACATTTGGTAAGGAAAACTGACCTGTCTTGCTCCGCATTACTCTTTACTCTTCTCGAAACCTACGTGTGAAACAATCACACGCTAAGTCGAAGACTTAGTGAGGCATAACAACTTATAATGCACTTTATAACATATATCGATACATGCATGTTTTGTTCTAACATGTTATACCAATTCCATGCATTTTTCATATCATATAAAATCATATCAGATTAATTACAGTAAATACATACATACACATAATTCATCATTAACAGTTTATCATGTAATCACATACTTTTTCAATCAAACACTATACACACACAACATCATATCATTTCTATAGCATTTATCATACCACTAACATATATTTGTTCATATCTTTGGATTAGCCCATGTACATATGTGAGAACTATCGATATGTGAGTCTATCGAGGTTGTGCACTAATGTTGTCACCACAGCTCGTATAATTGCACCGAAGTGCCACGTAGAATTGCACCGTAGTGCCATATAATGATGTCCATAAGGACCACATAGAATTCCTTAAGAATCATATACATATACTAGGGATCAAGTATGTGTCTTTCAAGACTTCACACCTGTTCCAAAGAATATACATATGTCCCGAAGGACAACGTAGAATTGCACCGTAGTGCCATATAATAATGTCCATAAGGACCACATAGAATTCCTTAAGAATCATATACATATACTAGGGATCAAGTATGTGTCTTTCAAGACTTCACACATGTTCCAAAGAATATACATATGTCCCGAAGGACCGCGTAGACCCTCGACTCTTGGCATGCCAACTATACCCCTAGCTCTCATGACACATAACATGGGCGTTATCATTTATTTCATTTCAAATATTCACATAAACTTGTAATTCACTTTCCCATATCACGTATCACATAGCTTCTTTTCATATTATCACATAGTCACGTAGTTCACTTACACGTAGATCATTTCCATATAATTCACATGTCACGTATATCATGTTTTCATATAATTCTATCATTTCTCACCCAATCACATTTATTCATGTAAACATACTTATCATATCTTATTCACATAAGATCATATACTTCATATAATATATAGAAACACCTAGAACACTTTCACGTAGCTTATAGTCATAGGTCTTATCTCATAACATATACTTGTTTTCACATATATATATATATTTCATATCATTTCTTATACCATCACATAATTCATTTAACATACATAACATATCATGTAACATTATAATAGAAATATCTATAAGTCATATCACTTAGAGCACATATACTTATAGTCACATTGCTTATATCTTAATCTTATGCCTTCTCTTAGACATATATATATATATATTCACATGTTCAGGTAATCCACAATTTCATCACATAATTATGTATTCATATAACTCATTTCATTTCATATCCATCTACATATATATATATATTCTCAAGATTTATCCTAATATAAATCATATAACACTCTTATAATTCATATTCATATTCATCTATGTCAGACTTATAAACACATCTCACTTCTATTATTTCTTTATATATATATAATCTAATCTGTTTACTTAATTCAATTTCATATAACTCTTATAATCTTCTCATATAGCTTCATAAATTTTTATCATACAACCCATGTGTTATAGTTTTATTTAAACATACGAATCTTTCCCATCTAGCTTCTCTTATATGTTCATATTATCATTTATGTTCAAATCTCATAGTTAGTGTACTATTCTCACTTCATCCTATAGATCAATATTATCTAGTTTATTTCACTTATCATTTAATAATATAATTATATTTTACTATGATCACATAGCTTATATCTCATATAATTCATAACCTTTCTTATGTAATCACTTATACTTTATCACCTAACACATAAAAGAACAGATCAATCCATATAATCAAGCATACATACATGCATATTCAAATCATGCCTTTAATCATGCATTCATGTGTAACACTTAAGGAAATAGACTCATCGCAAGTCTTATTCCCATCGCACATCATATACTATTGAATATGCACTCACCTGGCCTCACTAGTCAATTCCAATCTCTTATCTTTCCCTTGATCGATCTTACTTGCCAAACGTTCCGGAATTGCTTTATGCGTAGAATCTACATAAATGTACATTTTGAGGCAATCATTAGATACCTACACCTTGTAATTGGATACTAGCAACTTAAACGAACTTATTAAATCCATATTCACAATTTCCTTTAGGGGGAATCGGTTCCCTACTATGGGGGTATCGATTCCCTAATGAAATTCTGGAAATATTGTTCGTTTGAAGGGGTATCGGTTCCCCTTAATGGGTACCGATTCCCCTTGCCCAGAAATCATATTTTCAACCCGAAAATTACTTCATTTCCACTCAAACACTTCATATATCATCCCCTTTTCATTCTTAACTCTAGTATACATACTTAAACCAATCTATATTCATTTATTTCATCTTAAACCTCAAAATCCTATCTTCCATATGAGATTCAAAAATCATACCAAATTTTCAATGTGTTCTAATTCCAATTCTAACACTTCATACTTCTTAATTGGATTGATGACAAGTCAAATTCATCCATAAAACTTCAACAACCATACCATATCAAAATTTCATCTTAAAACTCATATTGCAAATTCCTTCATAATTCCTTTATCTTATTGTTTAAATCCCATATAAGCTTTCCTTAAGCTTATTTAATACCCAAAGAATCAAAACTAAGCTTAAAACTTAAGAATTAACCAACTGAAATTAAACTTACCTTTTGTAGCTAGCCCCACGTGAAGAAGAGAAAGCAAGAAGAAGAAAGCTTCCAGATAGCTCTCTTCCCACGTTTTTCACTCTTATAAAAGGGGGAAGAATATCTTTTAAAGGAAAAGACCATAATACCCTTAATTTCCTTTAATAATTACCAAATAACCTTCAATATATATTCAAATAATCATTGAATTATTTCATTCTTCTACTTTAGTCACCAAATTCTGAAACTTTACAATTTGGTCACTAACCCGGTATTGAGGATGTTACACTGTAAATAATTCTAGAGAAAAACTTAAACTTAAAGAAAACTATGAAAACCCTAGCTCCCCTTTTGTAAGGATTGTCTTATTCTAGATAATGAAGTTTCTCAAAAGTGAATCCCACAAAAATAGGAATTTTTTAATACCCTCAAATTTCTCTAAAGATAAGAATGATTCAATAGTCTTTCAGCCGATATTAAACTCATTTTCCATTATAAACTCGTAACCCTAATTTAGGGTTATATAAACTGGTAAGGCGTGCCCACGCCTTAACTGTAGATTTCTTCTGTGATAGTTCAAGATGAATAAGTCGTGCCCACACCTTATGTGAAAACCTCTTCTGGTCTTGCCAACTTCTTGAATTCTGATTTTTCCTCCTTAATTTGGGGATTTCGTGAGGATCATACTATTCATTGGATTTTGAACTTGTTTAATCTAAATCTTCAACCTAATCCACAAAATACGAAATATAATCAAAATCCATGATTTAAGCAATTTTAGTTCTTCAAATATAAGGAAAATATAATATAATATAATATATGACTAATATGCATCTTATCAAATTCCCCCACACTTAAACCAATGCTTGTCCTCAAGCATAAAATAGTTCAAATTCATAACTCTTTTCAACATCAATCCTTCTTCTTCCTTTGCTTCCTCAATCAAAATTGTCATGCCTTAAAGACTCAAATCTAGACACAAGTAAGGAACGAACAATTCATAGGAGAAATTCTCATAAACCAACACACATGAATAATCACTCCATCAATTTTTTCGAAATCAAAATACAGTGGGGTCTAATACCCTCACATTGGATTCACTCAATACACTCAAAGTGTTTAGGGTATCAATAAACTCTAAAGACAAAACATAAAACGATTTTTACCATAAGCTTGCTAACCTATCTCATCCCCACCACTAATCAATGAATTGAATGCATAAAAACCTCAGGGCCTTAAATAGGGTGTAATGGGGCTTAGGTGAGGTTTGGTAGGAAATGAATCTGAGTTATTTTATCGAATGAGTCATACAAACTTATCCACATGGAACTCAATCTCAAATGTTCTCTTCAAGCCACATAACCTTTTTTTTCATTGCACAATCTCACTTTTTTTTTCATTTCCTTTGCACAATTTTTTTTTGTTTTTTTTCAAATGAAAGAGATTGCAACTCAAATCACTATGTTCTAACATCTTCCGATCTTCTCAAGATAATTTGAAATTTCCATGTGAAGAATCTCATACAATCCTTCAATTCAAGGTTCATAAGAGAGGAAATTAACAAAAAGGATTTGATATTTGCTTGTACCATGGTTAATTTCGAACAAAAAGGATGAGAATTAGGGTAGGCTCTTTACGAAAGCTAAAATTGTTTCACCTAAATTCCCTTATCGTTCTTGATGCATCTAATTCTAAAATAGAGTCTTCGACACGTATAGCAAATCAAGTTCTAGAAAAATTAACTATGTATGTCAATCACTCAATCAAGAAATGGAGCATGCTGAAAATGAGTGCTCATTGGCTCAAAAACTAGCATAAAGGGTAAACATGTATTAAATTCCACACATTTTTCATTCAATTAGTCATCAAGAGTAATCAACCAGTGTGTAGCAAATAAGAATTCAACTGCTCAAGCTAGTCCCCTATTATGCTTCAAATTAATTCGATAATTCACAACAATCCAAATCATGTAAGGACAAACATCGAAATAATATGGAATTTCGAAGAGAAAAATCACAAACAATAACTAAAGCATACTTGTTTTTTTCAAAAATTGAAGAAAAATTATGTTCAAAGCAAAACCATATATGAAATACTCTTCCCCACACTTAATCCATACATAATCCTCAATGTATCAAAAGTAGATGCTCAAAAACCATAAAAGAATAAGAGTAGAAAACTCCCCTGAAAATGTTGAGCATCAACCACAATATCTATAACGAGTTGGGGTAAAGGTATTGTGCGTCGGCTGGGTTGGTTCTCGGACTAAGCAGAGACGTGGGTCGGGTGGAGCGGGGAGGACTGGCGCACGTTCTTCTGAAGGAACAGAGAAAATAGAGAAAAGATAGGGCACATTTATATTTTAAAAAGTTTCTTTGAATCTTTCTTCCTAAACCAGAAGTGGTGTTGAGTTTAGACGTGGGAACTTCTTATACAAAAACATCTTCTGGATGGTGAGAGACTTTAAGATTAATTATACTTTTATAAGGCGTGCCCACGGGTTACAAAAAATATCTTCTGGCTTAGATAAGGAAATTTCTCAAAAGTGAATCCCAACAAAATAGGGATTTTTTAATACCCTCATCATTATCTAAAGATAATAATGATTCAATAGAGTCTTTCAGCCGTCATTAAACTCCTTTTCCCTTGTAAATTTGTAACCCTAATTTAGGATTATACGGACTGGTATGACGTGCCCACACCTTAACTATAGACTTCTTCTACGATAGCTCAGGATGAATAAGTCATGCCCACGCCTTATGTGAAAACCTCTTCTGGTCTTGCCAACTTCTTGAATTCTGATTTTCCTTCTTAATTTGGGGATTTCATGAAGATCATGCTATTCATTAGATTTTGAACTTGTTTAATCCAAATCTTCAACATAATCCATAAAATATGAAATATAATCAAAATCCATGATTTAAACAATTTTAGTTATTCAAATATGAGGAAAATATCATAGAATATATGGCTAATATGCATCTTATCAAATTCATTCATTCCAACAACCCAATATCAAATGAAAAATAACAGCAAAGGGGAAGGGAGAAGAAGCCTTCGACGTGCGCAACCAGAGCTCTCCTCAACCAGCACGATTCTCCTTAGCTTGCTAGCTTCTCTCAGACGCCTAGCTCGTCACTCCTTGAAGCTCGTTAATAGAGGAACACCACTTAGAGAATGGAAATAAGGATATGGTGGAGAATGTGAAGAAAATTTAGCTGAAGATGATCAATGTATCATCTTCTTCTCTCTCATATGAGGTGTATTAAATAATAAAAAATATCCAAGGGTATTAATGGGCGTTAACACTCCAAATACCCATCATACCCCTATATTCACTCCTTGGGCGTGAGTTTTATCCTCCCAGGTGGTAGTGGTCCCCAGTAGGCGGTTATAACCATCAGACACGTGCCTTGCCAACTGTTATTTTATAAAAATATATATTTATCTTTTTTTTGTGCCATAAATGCCAGGCATTTCTATTTGCTTCATCAATGTGTGATGTCACAACATTCCTTCCCAGTTCAACATCTTGCTTGTTATTTTCTGCACAACATAAACAACCACATTTCCCTCATACAACACCTTTATAAGATAAAATAACACAACCACCACTAATGAAACTATATGCATCTAAAATTACCTAAATGGGCTTTTAAACAAGCAATAACTTAAGTGAAAAAGACCTTAAAGTAGCCTTTTTAAGGAGTTATCACACCCCCTAAACTTAAGATATTACTTGTCCTCAAGAAATAGATATCACTTAACACAAACAGAATGTCATGGGAATGTTCAATAGCAAAACAGTCAAGACAAAAATAGGATTTCAACCCTCAGAAAAATTATGCTTCAACATTCTAGACATATCAAGAATTCAAGTACTTTTCCCTAGGTCAAGAGTCTTTATGGTAGTGTGTGTGCGTGATTATATCCAATCTATACTTAACAAATTTAAATAATTTCTAATCAAGTCCCCTAGTTTTGCCCCAACATTTACTCATTAAGCACATTTATGCTCACTTTTTACTATTTTTTTAATGCTGCTATGAGGAGAGTCAGCCCATCACACCTACCTTCCCACACTCTAAGTGAAAGGAAGCATACCTTCCACCCCCAATCTAGTTAGGTAGAGTCATCTCGTGACTACTTTCATTCACTCATATGCATTTAGCTGCCATTTATTAAAGAAAGTGTCAGGCAATGCCACAGGAAATAAGAGTGCCCCTCTACAGCTATGCCGAAACATTTATTCACAATCTCATATATAAAGGAGTTATCATTGATTTATCATTTAAGCATAATACCAAATTTCGATGCCAAGACTAATCAGAGTTCCTTCATAAATTTTTTTTAAATTTCCTAAGTATAGAGAACATACAAATCATGTAAGAATAATTCACAAAGCATCAAGACCTAGAGTCAGTTCTATCATTCCCAACAATCATTTACATTCAATTTTTAGCCTAAAAGTTCATCATCATTGGGTATCACCAAAATAATTTTTCTAACTATCTTACCAATTACTGATGCAATGACATAACGTTATGCTAATATTATCATGCACATATTCTACAAAGAACATTGCCTCCTCAAACTTAAGGGAAACATTGTCCTCAATGCTGAAAGAGAACTAACTAAGAAATAAAACTACATGTCATGCAATAGAATGCAAAATGAATGCAAATAGAGGCACCTCATATTTTCGGTGGTGGTGTTGCAGTGGAGGTGCTGGAAGCTCATTATCTTGTACGCTTGCAAAGTGGTACGGGGATGGAATCGGAAGAAGTAGAATAGTAATGAGAGATGTTGATGCGTCTAGCTGATGTTTTTGTACGACGACTGCTGCGTCGAGCATGAGAAGGTTCAGGTGCAGGAACAGGACTGGGGGTTCTGTCATCTAGAACCATATGTGAGTATGAAATCGGGGATCAGGGAGGGTTTGAAATCGGTTCATCAATAGGGGGATCACCTTCATCTAGTTCTGGAGATGCCTTGACATTGAATGCTGACATAATTTCATCTGGAAAACCTGGGAAATTCTGTTGCACGTGGGGAATCATTTCCTGAAACATAGCTTACACCAAATTATCTATGTGTTTCACATAACCAAAGAAATTTCTGATATCACCGTGCAAAGCATGTAAATGATTATAGGTTTGCATGACAGCTTCTTCGAGGGCCAGCATTCTTGCCTCGAATTGGATGGTACATCATCTGCAGACTCTTTATTAATAGGGGCATTAGATTTTGGGTTTTTAAAATCCAACAGTAATGGTAACCTGGCCCTAGTAATACCCGAAACTCTAGATAAAATTTCATCAAAAGAACTCTCACATACCTTTTTCTTGCGACACAAAACAGTATTCAGATTTGGAAAAACTAAAGCACTAGCCTTTTACCCAAGTATTCATGCACTTGTTGAACAATAATTCTACCCACATTAATAGAACGAGTTACCATAATAGAATATAAGAGCATTAATAGGGGAGAGATACCGTCGTATTGTGGGCTGTTGGTATTAGCTTGTGCTTCATAAAATGGTTTCACAACTTGGCACGCGGTTGGAGGTGTTCCCTATAACTTTGTAATGATTGGTTTGTCGGACATTCCAAGAAGTATTCGAAAAACACAAATCCTCCAAAACTCAGTCGTAAGTTGCATTGTCGACGTTTTTCTCAAACTTTGCATGTTGATCTTCAACACCCTATAAATAAAAGTAATGATTAATGACAATTGGTGTAAATCGAATATACTCACCTCGCATGAAAATAACATGCTATGTTAGTTTGGAAATATTGGCATAAAACTCTTTCACCAACGATGCATTCACAGAACCGGTGTGCCTCGCAAACTTGTTCTACTTGTGTGGAGTAACTATATTCATCACGACTGGTCCAAAACAACTATCATGTTCATCTGTGAAAATGAACCCTAACTCAAAAAAAATCTTTCAATTTTTAAAATTTTGAAATCGCGCATTTGCTTCATCATTTTTGAACTGTTGAGTAATAGGATCTTCTGCCTCTATAGGTCTCGTTCGCACCGTTTTGAAGGAAGAAAAATGAAAAAGGAGTGAGCTTTGTGTGTTTGAAGATTTTCGACTATGGAGGAAAATGAGGGAAGAAGAAGATGTAAGGAAAAGTTAAAAGAAATAATGAGAAAGATGGAGTGAATGGATGGTTGAAAAGAAATGAGCGGATGGGGTAAATAAGTAAGTGAAAAAAAGAAAAAGTAAACTGAAAAATTAAATGTGATGTGAAAAGACAATGGAGAGAGAAAATTAAAAATAAGGAAATAAAATAAAAGAAATGAATAAATTAAAAAGAATATTTTCCTCTTTAATTGCTTTATCTTTTCATCCCTTGATAATCGCTCTACGTACGACTACAGTACTGTGGGTTCCCTACAAAACAAAATAAAATAAGAATAAAAATAAAAATAAATGAAAGAATAAATTTATTATTTACGCATAGTCAACTGAATTCAATGTCGTGGAATCGAAATTTGATTTTTAGGTGGGCACACTTTTATCTTTAATCTGAACTTTGTAGTTGCATTTATAAGAGTTTTGGTGGCTATATTTCTATGTGGGGATTTTCCTTGAAGTATTTTATTGTCAGTATTAAAATTTCTTAATTAAAATGTGTTGTTTGATCTATGTTACCCCCGACTTCTTATTTCTTCCCTAGTACGTGTGGATGTGATCAACAATTTTGTCTAAAACATAAAACTATATGCATAGATTGGAGATATATATTTGTATATGATGCTCGTCCTTGAATTAGTCTGAGTAACATAGGTTTTGATCCTTGAGGAGAACACTTGTGGATAGCTTGGCAGAGTGTGTCCAATGGTAGTTAATTAACTTTGTGTTACTTTTGTTATTTGTAGTTAATAATCATGCATCTTTTCCATGGGTGCCAAAATAAAAAATAAGAAGAAAAAATTTTCATTTAGTATGATCGATGCATGGAAGAGTTACAGAAGACAATATTCTTTATGTAGATGCTCTCTGTTTACATAGCTTTATGTTACTTTTGTCTTATCACTTTATTTGGTCTTATCACTTTATTTGGTCAAGTAATTGTGGTCCATATTCATGTTCCTTTAGGGTATTCTATGTGCATGTTCAATTTTCGAAAATCCATCCTAGAGGCTAGACAGTGGACACATACTTGTATTCTACTTAGTACCTCGTTTAATAGGGAATTCAGCAACATGTCCAAAGGAGTACAATGTTCAGCTTTAGACTGTATTACCTTTGAGTCATTATTTGATTTCATTGTAGTTTTTTAATTTGTTATTTTTTGTGTCTTATATTTCATCACAAAGGTCAAGGTCTTTAGCCTTTTTTGACAGACTTGAAGCAATTGGAAGAGGAGAGTGAGAAGAAAGAAATTGCTGGGCCACTTGCCATTTTCGAACTGTTCTTAAATGATGTCTCCAAAATCAAAAAGATAAATGGCGTTTGATAAGCATGGAAATAGTTTGAACTGTATCGGTGGATGTGCATTTCAAATAATACATATTGAATATGATAAAGCTAAAAATTGATGGCTAAGAGCTTAAGTTAAGACATTCAAAAAGGGGGGGGGGGAAAGGAAGTTGAAGATATAAGATATGGTCGGATATTGTTATTCAACCATTGTAATGAAAAGGGAAGACACCAACGCTTCCTTCTTTTCGGTTGTATCTTCCTTTCAATTAAAGAAGAAAGTGGAAAAAGAAAGAAGGAAAGTAAAAGATTCTAAGATACAATAACGTCATATCAATTTATGTCATGCATTACAGTAACACGTGATTTGTATTTAAACTATGACATACAATCCAATCACAGATTTTAATGTTTTTATCACAACATCAGGTGTTGGGGCCGGGGAAGATAAAAAAGACTAGGAGGTTGTTGAATGACGTGGAGATAGACGAATGGGGAGGGCATTAGCTGGGGTTGGCATCATACGCCACACAATCTTTTCCTTGGGATTCACCAACTCCCACTCAAACCTTTTCACAACGTTATGCACGAATGTGAGAATAGCGAGGCGTGCGTATTCTTTGCCTGGACACGTTCGAGGCCCCCCTCCGAACGGAACAAACGCAAATGCTGGCAACTTGTTTCCTTCATCGTATCTGGATGGATCGAATTTCTGCGGTTCTGGGAAGTATTCCGGGTTCTTGTTTGTTGTGCTCACTGTCCAATATATCTGCAACACACGCACACACACAATGTTAAAAGTTTTAGCCTTAGAGATTTTTTTTAAAAAAACTTGGAATATACATACCTTCCACCCTTTGGGAACAGTGTAACCAGCATAAGTAAAATCAGAGAGGGCGAGTCTGAATGTTCCTTGAAGCGCAGGCGTCAGTCTCATCACTTCGCACATCACATTCCACGAATACTTCATTTTCTGAATGTCATCCCATTCCAAGAGCTTCCCTGCCTTTTTCCCACTTTCCACTTCTAATTGTTCTGCATTCAGGGACGGTGTTAGAACTAGATAGGGAGAAGAATTAAATCGTTATGCCTAATTAAAACATCCTAGTGTGATTACCTGCTAGAATTTTGGCATAAATATCAGGCCTTTCGCCAACATATTTCATGAAGAAAGTCATGGCAGTAGCCACGGTGCTGTATCCGGCAACCAGCAATCCCATAATCTTATCGGCGATCTCAGTCTCCGCCATGAATTTCCCGGCCTCATCGGTGGCCACGATCATATGACAGAGTACGTCTTGCATGGAGGCTCCCGCCACCATGGCAGCTTTCTTCTCCTTTATAACTTCTTTAAGCTCCCGCCGGATCGCCTTCGCCGCCTTGTTCGCTTTGTAAAAACCGGTCCCCGGGAAATCCAAAGGCAGCGAATGCATCCCCACGGTTATGTCGTCGAAGTGGTTAACGAGCAGAGAGATACGCTCGGGTTCATCGATGCCAAGGAAGAAACGACACGCCAGTGTTAACGTTAACGTCTTCGAAAGCGTAAAGGCCTCGACTTGGTCTCTGTTTTCCCAGTATTTCTTCATTTGCTGCTGCGTTATGGCGTCCATTTTGTCCAAATACCTCACGAGCGCTTCGGGTTTCAAGAATCCCGGCGAACGAAATACTTTCGTCTCTTCTTCTCGGGCGATTTGAACAGATGCGGTGGCTGCGGACTGGTAAGATCGGAATAGTTTCTGGGTGGTTTGAGGACGGAAAGCGGTGAAGAGCTTCTGTTCGTTGGAGAACAAGAACTTGTTTCCTTCAGGACCGCATATGACGGCAGTTTCTTCACCCATAATCTTTGTTTTGAAAATATGTGGAGAATATTTTCTCATCCGAGAAAGCACGAAATTTTCCGGGTTCCCAAACATGAACTCGAGAGTTTCACCTATGACCCACCATCCAAAGTTCCCTGGTGGAAGCCCTTTGACGCTACTTGATCTGGGTTCGGTTCTGAGTGCAAAGGTGGCAACGAGAATAACAAAGAGTACGAGAAGAAGAATAGGTGCAACGAGAGAAACAAGAGAAGACAACTCCATCTCCTTTTCCATGGCAATGTTTAGCTTACAAGTTGTATTTTGAGAAGGGTGGAAATTTATAAAGCATCAATTAATTGTTAAATAACAACTTTGGTCCTCAAATGATCTATAAATTTTGACATGGGAGGGGGAGTGAATTATTAATAGTTCAAATTTAAAGGCGGGTGTGGTTTTGAAACTCAACCAAGCTTGGTTATTGGGATGTACATTTCCACTAAAGCAACCTTTTTCCCTAGAGTGCTTTGCTTTTTTTCTTTTGTTCCCAAGGTTTTGCATCGATTAATTCGGACCAACCTAGGTCTAGTTTTGGTAGGTGAGTCTCCTAGCTGAGATTTTATGCATACACAAAAGACTCGAATTCGAAACTTGTTTAAACATATATCAAACTGGTTACCACTTGAACCATCTAGTTGATAATATAGGGATTTGAGGTGAAGTTTAATACGAGTCAACTCTAAATTTGGCTTATTCGCTCATACACTTTCAGCAATTCTCCACTAAACACTCCAAAGTTAACCTCAAATTGAGCTTGACCTAAAAAGATGAAAGGAATATTAAATTTCAATTATTTGAATTCCAATCAGCTTTAGTTAGACTGTATTAATTACTAAACAAAAATGATTGGATTTGATCAGAGGTTTGATGCTTGAATTCGTGGTATTTGTATATTCTCTCCGTATTTAGTAAGATTTAATCCATGATACATAGAGAACATGTCCAAATTTATACTCCTATATATTATGGTTACAACTTCACACAGTGTTGTTCTTTTTTATTTTAGTTATAATTATTTAGACGTATTATTTGTGATTGTACTTAAAATTTATGTAAATAAATCTTAAACTTGTCAAATTTTAAATAAATATAACTTCTTAAATACAATTATAAATACACAATAAATATATTCGCAAATTTTTAATGAGAAAAAAATAAAAGAAAAATTATCATAAATATATTCCCAATAAATATTTACATCGATACGGGTCTCTTTCCTTGTATTTAAATAAAAAAAATCTAGTAAATAAATAAATAAATAATTGAAAAGGGGATAAGGAACAAAACAAAATGACGGTGTTTACAAGTAAAATATAATATCATATACCGGTTTTTGGCTGTTATCTTTCCTGTAATTTCCATTACTCCAAATTTAGCCGAATGGGCAATTAACCAACTAAAAAAAAATATTGAGATATATTTTAATTATAAATTTAATTGGGTACAACAATTGTTTATGGTTATAATTGCACTTTGTTCAAACATGTTTTATTCGTTGGAAAATTATTTCATGTATTGATTGTGAAAAAAAATGTCGTACAAACGAATTCTAACGATGTTTGTCTCTTAATTAAGATTACAAGTTTTATAATTTAAGGTTTAAATTTAAAATTTAAAGTTTCTAGATTAAGTGTTAAAATTTATTATTTAAAATTATTTAAAATTATTAAATAATATTTTCACTATCAGTGCTTGAAATAAGATCGCATCTTACGCTAAATTTGATTATTAAATTTCGGTATCCGCAATATTTTTTTTAATCCCAAATTAGGATTTTCTGAGATTAAAAAAACACTTTTTAGGTTTTGAAAAAGACAATAACCTTAGAAAAAACTATTGTTTAGGTTATGTTGCTTTAGGTGTAATGTCATGAAGACGGGGACTCGATTTTTCTATTTCAGGAAATCCAATTAGTCAATAAATTAAAGGCCAAAAAGCATAATGTTTGATTAGTCAATAATATCTCATAAAAAAAATACTTAATTAGTCAATAGGTATACAGTGACAAATTCTGGAACTAGTGGCCAGGCCAACGACAAACTACACGTTGAACTCGGCAAAAGCTACGCCATTAACGCTTGCAAACACTAGCCGTCGAGAAATTGCACGTCCTCCGTTACTTTCCCACGACATACGAGGTGATCGATTTCTCACTCTTTTCTTCGACAACACTGCATGTGTGTATGCATGATAAATTGAGAATATATGTATGGGGTGACTGATTTGTCACTCTCTTCTTTGATAACACTGTATGTATGTATGCATGATAAATTGAGAATATATGTACGGGGTGGCTGATTTATCACTCTCTACTTCGATAACACTATGAATTTATGCATGCAATGCAAGCATGATAATTTGAGAAATATGTATGGGTGACTGATTTATCACTCTTCTTCTCCAATAACAATATGAACTTATGCATGCAAGCATGATAAATTGAGAATATGTGTATGGCTGATTTATCACTCTTCTTCTTCGATAATACTGTATGGGGTGACCGGATTTATCATTATTTCGAACTTTTAAAAAAAATATCATTATTTTAATTATTATTATCATTTGGGAGTTTCCAATCCAAAACTTGAGCAAACCAAAAAATAAAAAAGTGAAAGCAAGAGAGTATTTAGTAAAAGGACATGTATTTGAGCAAGGCTACCAAAATTCAGCAAGGTTGTATGTATGTATGATATGTTAGTGGCATTAACAATGGGGGACTCTCAGCACATTGGCAATCACAATGCCTGCTTGTGCCGTACTAGCACTATACCAGTTGTTTAAAAGAATCAGTGTGGTAATCCAACAATCAAACCTAAATAACAACTACTACTCATCAGAATCAACTACCTTTATTTTCGGAAGATGCTGTTCACCGACATGTTTTATGGATCTCCTCCGTCAATTTTTCATATGCCACTCGGCGTTCTGCACTTTGTGCATCGCTGCATAGTACCCTGTGCATTATTTTTAACTCTTCAGGACTTGCCTTCTTGAAAAGTCCTCTTAGAACTACCTCTACTTCATCAACAGAGTGTTGACTGGGATCATCGTGACATTGGTTACTCAAATCAACACCAAAAACTTTAGCTTTTGATTCGCCTACCGAGCAGCTCAATCTAAGTGAGTACTTTTTAACTTCATTGTTATCACGAGTGGACTTGTTATTCCAGTACTCCAAGCATTTCTGATTTGGATCAAGAGCTTCAATAGCCTGCAGGAAATCAATTTATTAACAAATAAATAACCAAATCCAGATATCACAACTAAAACTCATTAAGAAAATTACTAGCACTATTGTTTTATTAGACAAGTGCATGCTTGCAATGAGAGTATGCTCTATGCATACTTCCAATACTATCCGTCTCTTGTAGAGTGTTGAATACAGCTATACGACCAACATGGGCATGTTAGGTTTTACTAAGTTTTCCACATGTTTTGAGGATTCTTGAAAGATCGTAACTTCAAACTCACGTTGGAATGCTTTGGGCACAGGTATTCCAAGAGAAATGAAGAGCAAGGGGATTAATAAAAAAGACATTTTTGTTTATGATAATTATCACATTTGTTAAAGACATGCCCAATATCAAGATAAGAACCATAAGGATCATATTTGATTATCCAAGGCCTTTTAATCCAGATATCTGTTAACTAAGAAATATTTCAAGTTTATAAAGGCAGTGATACCTGAACTATTGGTGGTGATAAAAATCCAAACATCTCGAGCCCATTGATGGTCTGCAGAGATTGTAAAGGAAGCAACCCACTCTCCCCCAGGTTTCTTCTCCTCAGAATTTCTTGATTTAATTGCTGCAGCACCATTTGCCAACATTTGTCTGCCGACATGTTCGAGAAGGTTATGGTGGGGCAGACTTCTAAAGTAACCTGAAATAGAAAATAACAGATGTGAGGTTCAACATAAACTCAGTGACACATATCCATTGACCACTCATGGTTGTTTGTAAGCTTATGTGTCAAAGAAACCTCTCTCTCTCTCTGGTTTAATTTTTTGTTTCTCACTTCCCTTTTTCCCTTGGGTTCTGTACTCCCCACCTTGACCGATTGCTTCAGTTTTATTGGCATATCTTTATACCAAAATTAGTAGACAAAAAAGAGGTAATCTCACCTTAAACAGAGGTCCAAGGAGCCCAATATCTAAGACTTCAGAAATGTAGCTAGAAACCTCTGTTGGGTTGAGCACATTAAAGTACTTGACACGGCTTCTAAAACCTGTAAAAGTGAAGCATGAATGTAAATTTGTAAAATGCTTCTACCAGCAGGAAAGAAACTTTGAATTTAAATAGTAAGAAATTGGATTTAGTTCCACTCTTGCGTACCTTTCGGGAATATGGCTTGATTACTGCACCATAGTTTTCCAAATATGACGGACCCAAAATTTAAAGGTTCAACAGAAGGATGACCTTGGACAGCTGTAGATGCAATTACATCTGAGCTGTTGACAGTTTCTGCCATCATCAAGGTATTTGATTGTCCTGCACTGATACGAGGAAACTGAAGTTCCATGCCAAATAATTTCTTGCCCTCAAAGCCATCAGAATTCTTATGACTCGTTGAAATTGAATGCTGATACTTGTTGGAATATTCTCGAGAAATTGAAGAGCTACAATCACTCTTGAGTCTCTTCAGAACAGGTTCGTTTACGTCATCCAATCCACAATTTTTCTCTCGCAAAAATGTCTCAACGTCAGTACCACTGTTGTTATTGGAGCTATCAGAATCACACAATGACTTCCTTGCAGGAAAATCAGATATAATATCTTGATTTAAGTCAATACAGGTGTCCCGCTCCAAGTTTGTTCTGTTTTCTATGACAATAACTCCAACATTTAAGACATTGTTATGACTATCGGCGGTGACATGGGAGGCTTTTAATTTAGGCTGAGACTCTGACAGCACTACTTCTGAAGAAAAATGACCATATGAGCAAGGAGTATTAATATCCACCTTTTCTTCCACTCTTGAGGAGCAAGAGAAACTCTCCCTTAGTTGAGCGGGCTCAGCTTTTAATACCTCACTATCCTGAACCAAGTTAGTCACATTAGCATCGCAATCATTATCAGAGACCAATCCAAGATCTCTGGATGCCCATAGCTTGACAGCATCTAATCCTCCCTCCAGGACTTTGACTAGCATTTGCAGTTCATCAACAGTATAGCGAAGGAGGACAAATCTGTCTTCATCTTGGCATGAGCAGAAATTTTTTACATGTTTCAGACAAGCATATTGTTCAGGAGAGCACTTGCAGCTGCAGGCAGATAGATGCAAGTCATAGAAACAAGAGAAACATTCCCTCTCGCTTTCCAAATCAAAGTCTTTGTCCATCTTTCGTATGGGTATATGAGGTGGAAGGCAATTTATTCTTTCCTCTTCCATCTGCTTTCTCATCTGTTAACAGTTATACACATATATTAGATCATATAATGACATAAGGTTTTCACTTTTTATGTGAATATTTATATAATTTAGACAAGTTGTTTTAGAGGGAGAAAGAGAAGACTACCCTCACAGCCTTTGTAAGCATCCCGTCCTTCCCACAGACACATTTCCACCACAAGTTTCCTGGAGTTTCTTTTCCAAGAACATATAACTCCCTGAGAGCTTGGATGGCTTGCCGAGCTGATCCTAAAAGCAGCTTGTCATGGGAGAGTGATGTCTTACGATGCTGCTCACTGTAGAGCTCAACTGCAAGCTGGCCATTTTCTAGCCAATCAACAGGAGCAACATTCACTGCCTCTGCACAGTTGAAGCCACAGTTAAATCCGGAATGATACGCCCTTGGAAAGGTAAGAACAAACTCTCCGGAATGCTGTACTACTCGATAGACAGGTACACCCTCGGCTTTCAGAATTGAAGGAGATAGTTGAGTGACCTGTGAATCATAAATTTCATGCATGTAATAAGGTAGTGAAACATAAAGAAAATAGACTAGGGATAACGGAAACAACATCTGCAAAAAAATAAATGAAATGAAAGAAAATTAAGTGTCAAAGATATTGAAGAATCGCTTTACGGGCTTTTGTTCACAAATTTCAAGTAGAGATGATGTAATGGTTGTATATCATCTATCCAATGAGAAGGACAAATATGGCTCCAAGAAACAACAAAAAAGAGTAAAAATATGCAAAAGCAAATAAATAAAATGCAACAAGATGTATTTTCCAGTTGATAAAATACAATAAAAAATAAAAGTAAAAAAAATTCTCACCAATTCATTGAGTAAATCAGGTTGTTCTTCAAACAAATCGGGCAGATGCTTTCTCATTGCAGCCTCCAAAGATGTAGCACGATTCCCAGGCACTCCATACCATATTTTTGGATTGCCAAAGTGCATATAGTTTAGTGAATAAAGATGGTGGTCCTCAACATGCTGATTGAAAAATAATACAATAAAAATGAGAAGATGAATAAAAAACTAAGGAATGAAGCACCATTCAGACTATCAGAAAGGGATTCTGAATCTACAATTTTTTCAGTAAAATTATTTTGCATGTTCATAACAACAGAATGCTATTCCAAAATTCAGATGGAAAACACAAAAGAATAGAAAGCATAATTCAAGTTAGTGAGCATGTTTCTAATAGAAGATTGCATTGTAAAAGACGTAAATTAATAGAGTAACTTGCAACTAAGCAACCCTAGATCATCCTACAACAATAGAGCACCATACTGCCAGACAAGTTCAAAACTGAGTTTATGACTAATGAGAAGCATGTTGTACATTTCTAAAAAAAAATAACAAAAACAAGAATGGACAGTTCTATCTACCAATATCATTTATAATTAATAAAGATATATCTTAAATCCATTTAATCATGTGATCTAAGAGGAACCCAATTCTAGCAGTTTTTATGCCTTACCCAACAAAATGACGAGAAACACATCCCCACATAGAGCCATGGTACTAGAACTCCAGATATATCACATCCTTCAAAAGATAACACTGAACCTTGTAAGCGCGGGAAATTATTTAGGTTCCAACCTGACATTGCATATTTATCGGCATCATTTCCAGTTGACATAGATGATGTCTTAGGAAAGCCACTGCCAAATATTCCTGTTTCCAAGTCAGCTCCATAATATACCTGCAATATGAAAGCAAACTCCAGTAGAAGTAAACAGAGGTTACACGAATGAAATCTTATAATAGACAGGAGCAATGAGATGAAAAAACTGCTCACCTCAACCTCATCTTTCGGTTGCTCAACTATCCTCCAGTATTCACCTTCAATATCCTCCCAAGACGGCTCCCATTTCCCGCATTCATTCATACCAGACTTAAATACCTCACTACAGTCCTTTCGAAAGTATGTCTCCTTAAATTCATCTGCATATCTCTGGAATTCTTCAAGAGTGAAATCTGATCCTGAGTTAAAGCCAAACTTCTCATCAGTCTCGGAAGTAACAATAGATTCAGAACTAGAATTGGCACCTCTTCTAGAGGCTCCCATTCTAGAATGCCTTCCCCGTTTCCGTTTTCGGCTTCTACTTTTCTTTCTCATTGGCTCCCTATTTTGAAGTAAATCAACCTGCTGAATTCTTGTTGAAAATTTAGCATGTTCCCATATATCACTCTCTTTAAGTGGACAAGGTGGTCTCCAGGAAGGTGGCGGAACAATCCGACATATACCAAATGATACAGCTTCAGCACGAATTTTTTCTATGTAGGCAAGTGTGTCTTCAAACTCCTAATATATAGAACGTCATAAACTCCAATTACTTTTCTCAGAAAGAAATATTGAAAAAGAATATTTTGACATCATATCTTTACTCCGAAAAGATAAAATTACCTCAACAGTAGGATAAAACACTGGAGCATCATCAATCTTAGGTCGACATGCTTCATCTGGATCCCATCTTGCTGACACCTAAAAAACAGCATCAACGATCTCATTCATCAAGCAACAGAATTTAGAAACATATAGCTAGGAAATTTTCAGTTGATTTCACACTAAACAATGTAACCCAATGTGGACCACATAAATAAAGATAATTAGCTTTCTGGTCGCAAAAGTGAGTCTCAACAAAACACTAACTTTCAAAATACATATACAGAGACTAAATTTCATTTGACTGCTATGAAAACCTATGCAGGAACCTAAATTCTTCTTGCACTTAAAATGCCTACTTTTAGATGTTGTCTTTCTACCAAAAAACAGAAAAGTCATTATGGCCAAGCTATTGCAAGGAGTACAACATATATGTTCACATAAAGGTGTCGTGCATTAACTTACTTTTCGATGACGAGGACTTCCCGAGTACTTGATATTAGTATCTCTTTTCATGGAATGTTGCGAAGAATGATCCTGCAATCCATCTCTTGTTAGGAATTCACATAATTTGGTTTGCCTGAACCAGGCATTCTAAAATTAAGCACATAAATAACGGTATTGTATTGCAAACGGTACAATATGACCCATTTAAACAATATGTATGTACATATATATTCAAATTCAAATGCATACAAATACCCATACATACATGCATGCATTTCTTGAAACAAGGAAGATAAGCATATCAAGATGAACAACCACAGTCTAGGTACAATTCCTTCAATCTACACAAACATCATAAATCACCTACCAGCATATAGAAGATAACAGAAATGGAAATATCACCCAGTTTTAGCGCTCTTTAAATCTCACACTCAGCAGTAGGTACTTGATTAAGTTGATGACAGGCAATTGCAAAAAGCCGCTTTAAACCAAGTTAAGAAAGATATCAAGACATCAAGTTAAGGACTCCTAACAAAAGTTCCATGATATCTGATCTTGGGTCATGCCTTGTTCTATAGGAATGAATAGCCATTGTCACTAGCAAGTTGTGATTTATACCTTTACTCACCATGAATAGGATTTTCTTAATAACTTATACTACTTGCCCCCACCCCCAATGCATTCCTAGGGATTTAAAAGCCAGAATTCATTCTAAATCAACCATAAAATTTCTAAACACAAAACTAGGCAGACATAATCTCTAAGTGATAAGATTATGAATTCTCAGACAAGATTTAATACATAAATAAGCAATTCCATCCAACAACTGAAAAAATAAGAAGAATCCATGTCCAAAAGTGAAAACTAATACTGTAGTTAAATAAGAAAATGAAATCTCAAGGGCAATGCTTTCCTAGGGCTCTGAATGTGAACAGATTTTTTAAATTAATTCCATATCTTTAAAACAAAATTTAATCAATATTGGTTATGAAAAACTTTCTGAGCAAATAACCAGAAAAAAAAATCAACATGTGAAAGACCCAAATTCCTCATGAACAGATCTGCACATTTAAAACAGGGAATCAAATATATAAAATAAATAAGAGAGAGAGAGAATCTAACCTCTTTCATATGAGAATTTGCTGCTATTTTCGACTGTTCCATTCAATTTGGAACGACAAAATTATGAAAAGAGTAGAAAATAAAATAATATATTGCAGTAAAATATATTTCTCTGTAGAGAAACAAAATCTTCCGTAGTAGAAGAGCCTATGGTTTGAGTTGGGTAAACAATTCAAACCCAGATCACATTCCTTTTTAAGTTATATGTAAACACCGCATTGGAGTTTTGTAGTTCAATTCTATGAAGGAAACGTTTTTTCCCTTCTTTTTCCCTTTTACTTTTAATTTCAAGAAAAATAAAAATATTCTTTTCTTGTGAATATTATTAAGTAAAAAAATCATTTTTTATTATAATCAAATAGATATTTGACTGCACAACCCAATATCTCATTAGTAAAAGAATAATTGTTATGATTTAATATTTTAGATTCGAGTATCAAAATATAAGAGGTGTAAACGTTTAATGTCTAATAATTGAGAGTTATATTTAAACAGATATTGTATTGTATTCATCTCATGTTAATAAAAAAATAAACTAGTTATGAATAATAAAATATATAAATCTGTTTAAAAATCAAAATATTTTGAAAATATAATTTTGATAATATTTGTGTTGTATGCGAATAATTTGTATTGTATTTGAAGTAGTGTTTGTATTTAGATGTAATATAAAAGTTTTATATTTTGAATTTATGTTAAAATTATTTTCTTCTTTTATTTTATTTCATGATGAAAGTTTAGATTCCAACTTGAAGTAGGTTTTTTATTTTTATTTTCATTTGTCGTAAATAGTAAATATAAGAATATAAATGTTTAATAGAACTACTCCTCTCTATGAATATGTAATCGGCCACCCTACTAAAAGAAAAGCCCTAAAAATCTAGTTCTCCACGGTTTTCTTTATTTTCTTTTTCTTTTTTATCACATCTTTATTTTTTATTTTTTTTATTTTTCAATAAATCTGTCTATGTTGTACGTTTTTCATCTGCCTTTATGCCACGTTTATATATGTTTTTCAGTTCTTTGGTTATTTTTATCTATTTTTTAAGGGTTGATTTGATATTATCTCGACTGATCAAGATGGTGCTTATTTGATATATAGTGATATTCCCTGCTTTGGACTCTCGGATTGGATTTGGATTTGGATATCCGATTTGCGTTCGTGTATAGCTTTTCATGTCTTTCGAGTCTGATTTACAGTTTGTTGGTAGTCTGTCAATAGTTTGATCCATTTTTGTGATTCGTTTATCGATGCAATTAGATCTGTTTGTATCTATCTTTGTTCGAGTTTCATGGTTAGATTTAATCTTTCCTTGTATGATTTTTATGTGAGCTTAAGTTACTAGTTTTGTTTCAATAATTATAGGAAATTTTCCTAATTATGTGCTTAATTTACGTTAGTGTAATTTGAGATATTTTCTATTTTAAATAAAAGTAGTTGTTTCTATAAAAAAAGAAAATAAATATTTAATTAAAGTAAATTAAAAAGAAATATATCTTGATACTTTAATTTAATTTCAATGTATAATTTGGTATTTAGATTTTTTTATCCGATTAGGTGGATGAGTTTTAAGATTCAATATAAAATTTAGTCTAAGTATAAAAATGAGTGCCCAAATTATGTCTCGAAAAATATTTTAGTGCCTAAAGAATTTTTCGTTAAAAATAAGTGTCTAATGTTTCTAACGTTATACTTTTAGGTGTTTGTATGTTAATTGTCATTAAAAATCTTCATTTAGTGACATGTGTCACTAGGGATGGGCATGGGTCGGGTTAGGTCGGGTTTTTGTCCACCCGACCCGAGAACAATGAATCTTCCACCCGAGATCTGACCCGACCCGCATGAGACAATATTTCACCTGACCCGAACCCGATATATAACTTAAAAACACGACCCAACCCAAAATAATTAAAAATATTATTTTTATTCAATAAATACAGTGACTTAATTGAAAAAAATAATATATAGAGATGTATTATTGTAATTATACCTAAATATATAAGGTAAAATTATTTTTTTGGGTCGGGTCAGGTATTTTTCACCCTAAACCCGAACCCGACCCGAACATCACATTTAAAAACCCGACCCGATCAGATCGGATCAGAACCCGTCGGGTTAAAGTCCCATGCCCATCCCTATATGTCACGTTTTGGTAATTTTAAAAATTTATTTAAAAAAATTTAAAAATAAAAATATTATTTTTATTAAAAATAAATATATTTAAAAAAACTTTTCTAAAAGAAATCTCCCACCCTCGTCCCCCTCTCTTCTCCATTCTCCCTTCACTCTTCCTCGACGCCACCGCCACCAGTAGCGTACACCGTCACCACCACTACCACCACCTTCATCGGCGCCTCATGACGATAACCCCGACCAACAATCACCCAAATTGATAGTCGATTGTCACAAATTAATAAGAAATCGTTTATTGCCCCTCACCACCGAACCCTTCTCCGACCAATCGTGATTGTCACCGCTTACACCAGTGAAAGTGTCGTCTCACGCCGAGAAAACCTAATCGTCCTCTCTTCGAGTAGCACCGCCGTTTGCCATGGAAGAAGCTTCAAAGCTCATGTGAAAACCCAACCAGGGTTATTTTGTAAGAAACTTTGGGTTTTATAAATAAATTAATTTTTTTTAAATTCTTTTTTCTTTTAAAAATAATATTTTATTTATAAAAAATATAACGATAGACACCTAAAAATATAACTGAGAAAACATTTGGCTCCTATTTTTAGCGAAAATTTCTTTAGATACTAAAACTTTTTTCGAGACATAATTTAGGCACTTATTTTTGTATTAAGCCTAAAATTTATTTTAGTTCAATTAACTCCTTGAACTACATTTATTATTTTTTTTTAAAAAATAGGTACATAGAATGCATTAATCATAAAGGGCATCATGTAGAACAACATCATAGATATATTCAGGACAATCATAAACAATATATAATAATGAGCAACTAGTGATAGCCTGATGAGCAAAGGCGTAAATAGTTGAGGCAACGACATACAAAGACATATCACTCTAACGTCCCAAGTACCAGACATAGAGGATGAGAACTTAAAGAGTATCTAAAGTGGACAAATGAAAAAACAATTCTCCCTTAACCGTAATCTCATCCGACACATATTTTCGAAAGCTAACAAAATGTAATATACAACCAACCGCACATCAAGAAAGTAATCAACCAAGGAAATCTATAAAATCGTTGACCAAGAAAAAGATTAATAGAAGAAACTTGCATCGGGAGTTTAAAGGTACAGGTAACCATAATACCCTTTATTAAAGAAAGGAAAAAGCATTATTAAAAATATGATAAAATATAACTAAAATCTAATAAAATTAATCAATTATCGACTAGAAAATAAAAATAAAAAGACAGAAATAGCAGCGGGGCACTTCCACTGCCACTGCCACTGCCCTTAAGCAAAAGAAAAGTGAGAACTCAAAAGAAATGTGAAAATTGCGTGTAACTGCAACAGAGAAAGAAAAATATCACTTTTCTTTTAATAAGTTTGAATTTATTGATTTATATTGATATTTTAAATATAGTTGTTGATTTAAACTGGTATTTGCATAAAATTAATTTTTTTGAACCAAACTGAATAATGAAGATGAGTTCAAGCACCAATTTGAATCTAACAGTTCAAATATCTAATTAGATAAAATAAAGGCTTAAATATAAAATAAAATAAAATAAAAGGTTTCAAAGGTATGTCTTTGGTTTCAGTTTGGTGCCTAATATTTTTTTTTTCAGTTTAGTGCCTAATATTTCATTCCGTAATTCAATTTGGGTCAGGCCTTCACGGACCGTTAATTGCATCATTTGAGTGCTTTCAGCATGTTTACAGCCCCTTTATGACCCCTAATATAAAATAAAACACTTAAATATTAGTCGAGGACCTCAATAGGGCATTTAGGGTAGGAAGATAAGATTTTCATGCCAAAGCAGGGCACCCAGTAGCGACAGTATCAATATTGTAAGAACAGTATCGATATTGTTCTTCAGTCAGACATAAATTGGGTAGTTTTATAAGTGTAGTATCGATACTCATTCATTGAGTATCGATACCAGGGCAGGAGTATTAATACTCCCCATAGGGGTATCGATATTGGGGTATTTTTCAAAACATCGAACACAAATTTAGTATCGATACTCAATCAAGTATCGATACCCAAGCACCAGAGTATCGATACTTTTTTTTATTTAAAATGTCCACATCAGTCAGAGGGTATCGATACCAGCAGGTGGGTATCGATACCAAAGGTTCAGTATCAATACTGAAGGGTCAGTATCGATACCCACAACCATTTTTAGATAAATAATCCAAAGATTAAGGGATCAAACCCGAGGTACCCCAAATATACTCTAATAACAACAAATAAGACTTCAATAGAGAACATAAATAAATAACAGAACAGTAGAAATAGTAACAGCTAGGTTTACATAAAACTAGCATTGTTTAATGCTCAGGAAACAGCCAGGACACCCGAGTTCCTCAGTAGTAGAGTACGACAGTCAGTGGATATCAAAGTTAGTGCCAAGGCACTTCAGTAGCCAACTGGGCACATATGCCCCAAAACTAGACGGAGTAATTTGGCGGGTGTACGTTTCCGATGCAGCTCCTGATCTCACCCTAGATACCCGATGTTATCACAGAAAAGCTAGAGGGGTGTGTGAGCTCCTAGATATAGAACCCTCAACCACACCATGATACTTACTCAGTAGTTTAATCAGAGACTTTGCATGTTCAGACATGTGCCACTTGCTAATTCATTTAGTGAATGCATGTAGTGTAGTACAATTATTAGTAAGGCACTGAGCCCGTAAGTTCATCGTTCGGAATGTGTTTTCGTGTGCAGGCATTTAGGGACATATCGTGGGGAGTTATCATCGCCGTAAATTCCAGTGCAGCAGTATAGACCAGCCGAGACCATCAAAGTACGTCTTGAGTCATCTTTAGAGGACATGTACTATCTATGGACTTTTGTGTGTATTCAGTCGTATCTTTAAATTATATTTGGTACTGTATTCTTTTGAGATATATTATGGAGCTCCCCATTAATTGTAAACACAGATTATCACGTTTATTTTCATTATTATGGATGGTTTATTTTCAGTGACTATAAACAGCTTTAAAGAAAATTTTGGGTCATTATTTCAGTAGTCTCGTATAACATTATAATCTATGAATCTTCGGATTAAACTGGATTAGGGTGTTACATTTCCACATGTGTTGACACTGTTTTGCACATGATGCTTGTCGGCCCGCCATTAATTTTGCTATCGAGTTAATGTATGCATCGTCGATATTTCAAATGCCTGAGATGGTTTCACTTTTTCAGGTCTATAAAGTTAATTTTTAATGGTTTTCTTCTCCTTTATTACTGTTTTTTTTACTGTTGATTTGTTGTAATCTCTGTAAGTATTTATGTTGGATGTGATTAGCCCATGGAATCTTCATTGGATATGAAATGAAAAGCCTTTAAGTTCATAGTAATTGAAAGCATGGATATATATTGGCGTGCTTTTTGCTTGATTTTAAGAGAATTGTTGATCGGAAAAGTAGGTTGATGTTAGGTATGGCTCATAAATATACCAGTAAAGAGGACAGGAGATGGAGCGGAGCGAACATCAACTGTCTTTACAAAGAAAGTCTCGTTGTGGGGTTACGAATTATGTGGGTTGGGGGTGCGGGGGCGTAGCCCCCGCGGTACGGTACAGTGTTAATTTTGTAATTATGTACCAGGGTTTTCTATTATAAATAGAGATGTAACCTAGACCTAAAATATCATTGAATAAAAACTTCTAGCGCCGCCTAGGCACCGAGGACGTAAGCACATTGCCGAACCTCGTAAAATTCTCGTGTTCTTTTGTTTTCTTTACCCGTTTTCGTCAACAATTGGTATCAGATGTCAGGAGCAAAATTCGAAGTGGTCAGGGTAACTTCGGATTATGGCAAACGAGGGTGAAGGATCTATTGGCGCAGCAAGGGATCTTGAAGGCTTTGCGATCTACAAAGCCGGCGTCGATGGATGAGGAAGATTGGGAAGAATTGCAGCAGCGAGCGGCAGGAACCATACGATTATGCTTGGCGGACGAGGTCATGTATCACGTCATGCATCTATCGTCTCCAGACGAAATTTGGAGGAAGTTGGAAAGTCAGTTTATGTCCAAATCCTTAACGACAAAACTGTATCTGAAGCAGCGGCTGTATGGGCTGAAGATGCAGGACGATCACGATTTGGCGCAACACGTGAATGTCTTCAATCAAATCGTTTCTGATCTGGCTCGGCTTGATGTGAAAATTGAGGATGAAGACAGAGCGATGATTCTGTTGTGTTCGTTGCCTCCCTCTTACGAACACATGGTGACTACTCTTACATATGGGAAAGAGACTATCAATGTTGAGGAGAATACTGCAGCCTTGTTGGCTCACAACCAGCGGAAGCAGAATGCAGGGGAAAGCACTCAATCCGATAGCTTATATGTCAAGGGTAATCGAGATCGTGGACGGAAACCAGAGAAGGCAGGGTCCGGGAAGCGGAATTCCAGATCCAAATCCAGGGATAAGAAGATGATTCACTGTTACAAGTGCAAGGAGGCGGGACATATGAAGCGAAACTGTCCGAAGTTGAAAAAGCAGACTGATGAGAAGCGTGATGGCTCATCCAAGTCTGTGAACGTGGTCGAGGATGATAATTCTGATTGCAGTGAGGGTGATATGCTTTCTATTTCAACGACACAATTGACGGATGCTTGGATTCTTGATTCTGGATGTTCTTATCACATCACGCCAAATAGGGAATGGTTTTCGACATACAGGCCGGTTAATTCTGGTTCGGTTTATTTGGGTGATGATCGATGTTGCAATATTGTTGGTATTGGTGATGTCAGAATTAAGATGCACGATGGCTCCGTTCGGACGTTGAGTGGTGTTCGACATATCCCAGACTTGAAGAAGAATTTGATTTCCTTGGGCACTTTGCACAAGAATGGTTTTATCCCTAAGGCTGACGAGGATAGGGAAACCATTCGGATTGTTAAAGGAGTATTGACTGTGATGAAAGGCAAGATGACTGCAGGGAATATCTACAGATTGTTAGGGAGTACCGTTGTAGGTGGAGTTCACTCTGTTGAGTCCTGTGATGATACGACAAAATTGTGGCATATGCGCCTTGCTCATCTTAGTGAACGTGGTATGGCAGAATTACACAAGAGAAACTTGTTGCATGGTGTCAAAAGCTGTAAGCTCGACTTTTGCAAGTATTGTGTTCTTGGTAAACAGACTAAAGTCCGTTTCAAGACTGCGAAGCACACAACTCAAGGGATTCTTGATTATGTGCATTCTGATGTATGGGGGCCTTCCACGACATCGTCTTTGGGTGGATCTAGGTACTATGTTACTTTTATTGATGATTTTTCACGGAAAGTTTGGGTGTATTTTTGAAACAGAAATCTGAAGTTTTTGAGAAGTTCAAGCTGTGGAAAGCTGAGGTAGAAAACCAAACAGGATGAAAAATCAAGTGTTTGCGGTCTGACAATGGTACGGAGTACACAGATTCACAGTTCCTACAATTCTGTAAGGAGCATGGGATTCAGAGGCATTTTACAGTGCGCAAGACACCACAACAGAATGGTGTTGCGGAACGAATGAACAGGTCGTTGAATGAAAGAGCCAGATGTTTGCGGTTGAATGCGGGGCTTCCCAAACACTTCTGGGCTGAGGCTGTTAACATGGCGTGTTACCTTATCAACAGATCGCCAAGGGCATCGCTGGCTGGGAAAGTTGCAGAAGAGGTATGGACTGGTCATGATGTTAGTTTTGATAACTTACGGATTTTTGGTTGTCCTGCTTATGTGCATGTACCTGCTGATGAGAGATCCAAACTTGATGCAAAATCGAAGGAGTGCATTTTTCTGGGTTACAAGAAAGGTGTCAAAGGATTCAAGTTCTGGGATCCAGTTGCGAAGAAAGTTGTGATTAGTAGAGATGTCGTTTTTGATGAACAATCCATGTTGCAGCAGAAGCAAGACACGACAGTGGTGGATTTCGAGCAGTTTCCAGTTGAGAAACCAGAAACTTCTCAACCGACTTCTGGTGGTTCCACTACGGATGATTTGTAGGATTATAGTCTCGCCAGAGATAGGGTGAGACGGACGAATATAAAGCCTCCGAACAGATTGGGTTTTGAAGACTTGGTATCTTTTGCACTTATTGTTAGCAGTGATGATCCGGTTACTTTTCATGATGCCGTTACTAGTCAGGAAAACGACAAGTGGATGGCAGCCATGGTTGAGGAGATGGAGTCTTTGAATCACAATCGCACATGGGAGTTAGTTCCCCTTCCTGAGGGTAAGAAGCCGATTGGTTGCAAATGGGTGTATAAGAAGAAACCAGTAGTAACAGAAAAAGAAGGGGAGAAGTTCAAGGCTCGTTTGGTAGCGAAGGGTTTTTCACAGCAGAAAGGAGTTGATTATGATGAAATCTTTTCTCCTGTGGTCAGGCACACTTCAATCCGAGCAGTACTTGCATTGGTGGCTAGTTGGGATTTGCATTAGAGCAGATGGATGTTAAAACTGCTTTTTTGCATGGTGATTTAGAGGAGCAGATCTACATGCGGCAACCTGAAGGTTTCACTCAACCTGGAAACGAGCATTTAGTTTGCAGATTGAAGAAATCTTTGTACGGGTTGAAATAGTCTCCGAGACAGTGGTATAAACGGTTTGACTCCTATATGATCAAGATTGGCTACAACCGATGTGAGTATGATTGTTGTGTCTATGTTAAGAGCCTTGATGATGGTTCTTTTTTTTCTATTACTGTATGTTGATGATATGTTGATTGCTGCGAAGAACATGGATGATGTTATCGGTTTGAAAACTTATTGAGTCAGGAATTTGATATGAAAGATTTAGGTGCTGCAAAGAAAATTCTTGGAATGGAAATTTGCAGGGACAGAGACTCAAGGAAACTGCGGCTATCTCAACGGGGTTATGTTGAGAAAATGCTAGAAAGGTTTGCGATGAGCAGCGCAAAACCAGTTAGCACTCCATTGGCGAATCACTTTAAGCTCTCATCAGAACAGTGCCCCAAGACAGATAAGGAAGCTGAAGATATGGCAAAGGTTCCGTATTCTAATGTTGTTGGCTGCTTGATGTATGCGATGGTATGTACTCGTCCTGATTTAGCTCATGTTGTTAGTCAAGTTTGTAAGTACATGTCTAAACCTGGTAAGCAACATTGGGAAGTAGTCAAGTGGATCTTTCGGTACTTAAAGGGTACTGTGGGACATGGAATTATTTTTGGGAGTCAGCGGGATAATCCTTTGGTTGTAGGATATGTGGATTCAGACTATGCAGGTGACTTGGATAATAGAAGATCTACGACAGGGTATGTCTTACTCTTAGTGGAGGGCCTATTTGTTGGAAGTCTATGTTCAATCTATTGTGGCTCTATCTACAACTGAAGCTGAGTACATGGCAGCGGCTGAAGCTGCAAAAGAAGCTTTATGGCTTACTGGTTTAGTGAAGGAGTTGGGTGTTCAACAAGGTGGAGTTCAGTTGCTTTGTGATAATCAAAGTGCTATTCACTTGGCTAAGAATCAGGTGTATCGTGCTAGAACTAAACATATTGATGTAAGGTTCCACAAGATCAGAGAGTTGGTTGCATCTGGAGAGGTTTTGTTTCAGAAGGTACATATTGATGAAAATGCTGCTGATATGTTCACTAAGCCAGTTACGACAGACAAGTTCAAGCATTGCTTGGACTTGTTGAATGTTTCGAGTTGTTAAAGAATCAAGGTAACCCCAACCCACATTGAATTTTCAAGAGGCAGGATATTCGCCAAGGTGGAGATTTGTTAGGTATGGCTCATAAATATACCAGTAAAGAGGACAGGAGATGGAGCGAACATCAACTGTCCTTACAAAGAAAGTCTCGTTGTGGGGTTACGAATTATGTGGGTTGGGGGTGCGGGGGCGCAGCCCCCGCGGTACGGTACAGTGTTAATTTTGTAATTATGTACCAGGGTTTTCTATTATAAATAGAGATGTAACCTAGACCTAAAATATCATTGAATAAAAACTTCTAGCGCCGCCTAGGCACCGAGGACGTAAGCACATTGCCGAACCTCGTAAAATTCTCGTGTTCTTTTGTTTTCTTTACCCGTTTTCGTCAACAGTTGCGGCAGTTAGGGAATGAATGGGAAGAGAGTGACGGGGAAGAGAAGGAAATTGGTTAGGGTTAAAAGGGTAAAAAGTTAAAAAGATTTTTAATTTTTTCAATTTTTATTAATTAATTTTTTATTATTTTAATGATAAAATTCATTTTTTTAATATCAAACAAATGTCATGTGTCATTTAACGGCCGAAATTAATTCATTACGACATAACTCAAACGGAATGAAACGTTAGATACCAAACTGAAACGAAAAAATATTAGACACCAAACTGAAATCGAAAACATATGTTAGACACCTTTCTTATATTTAAGCCTAAAATAAAATAGACACCTATCGAACCAGAAAAAACAATTATAAATTACACCTTGAACTTAATTTAAGTACTAAATTTCTTTTTATTTATAAAATAATTAAAAAGGTTTAACAATGCCCATAACTTCTATAGTCATCGGACTTTTAAAATTCAATCTTTCTAATTTATTTTGAAAATTTGATTCCCCTATTTATATGATAAGAAAATTAAAATTCAGTCAGTAGTAATTTAAATATTTTAAAATCTTATAATAAAACTTCAATTGATGATATGCATCTGAGATTAATAAATATTTATTAACAATGTTAATTTTTAGGGTAAACTACACTAGATACCAATGAACTTTGTATCTTGACTCTTTTATATCATTGAACTTTCAATTTTAACAATTATAACACTGAATTTTAGTTTTACGTTCAATTATGCTACTTTGTCGTTAAGTTACTAAAGGGATGATAAAATGGCTAACGGTTGCTAATGTGACATGCCTCACCAAAAGAACGTCGTTTTGATGTGATTGTTTGATACCTAAAACGATGTCATTTTAGACATTAAACTTTAGGGGTGTATCGATTGTGTCACTAAACTTTTAAACAATTGTCTTTTTTACCACTGTATTTTTCTACCACAGTCGGCAGTTAATCGTCACCTGTCACCAATCATCTTTCGCAGTAAAATTGGTACCAAAATGTTCACATTTGACTCTTCATTCTTCTCATAGGATTAATTTTTCATGAAACTCACTCAAAATTGACAAAATTAAACACAAAAAATCTATCATTTTTTTAAAATGCTAGAGACTTTGTTAGATTTATGAGATTTGGAGTGTTTGTTAAAAAATCTAAATAGTAAAAAAAAATACTATTTTGAGAAGACGAACAACATACCTAAAAAACTAGCCTCGTTAATCGATCATTGAAAGAGATAGGAGTATTAATATGTTAAACTTTTAAATGGATTTTTGTCGATTTTGAGTGAGTTTACTGAAAAACCATTCCTAGGAGAAGAAAGATAAGTGAAGTACAAACGTTTGGGTATCAATCTTGCCGCGACATATGACCAATGAACAATAGTGCTTGGCCGGGCGAAAAGTGTAGTGGTAAAAAAGAAAAATGTTTAAAAGTTCAGTGGAAAAATTAATACACCCAAAAGTTTAGTGTCTAATATGATATTCTAAGAATTAAAGCAAGCGCGTTAAAAATGACGTTTTGGTGCGGCTTGCCACGTCATCAACCATTAGTCATGTCACACCCCGTTAGTTAAGGATGAGCAAAACTCAACTCGACTCGAAAAAAACTCGACACTAGTTGAGTTTAAGTTGTAATTTCATAAACTCGACTCGAAAAAAATTTCATGTTCAAATCGAGTTGTAAAATACAACTCGAATAACTCAAATTTTTTTAGTAATTATTAGATTTATTTTCAGGTTTGAGTCGAGTCCATCGACTTTGTATGATATATGTGAAATATATATGAAAAAATATACATATATATATATATGTGTATGTATTATGTATGATTATAAAATATCATTTAAATTGGAATAAAATAATGTCATAATATTGTGATACATGCACCAGAGTCCATAATACATGCTTCTTTGGACTAATGTTTCTACTCGAACCTATTAGAAGAACAAAGTCTCGAAGATTCAAAGCATATCTATTCGGTAAGCATAATGTGAATGAATTATTAAACTATTCTAATGTTGCTCCCTTTAATGTTTCAGATTCGAGGTCGAATCTTTTTGAAGAAAGGGAGGATGATACATGCATCACAAGGTTCACATCAAAGGAAGAAGTAATAACTCTTCCAAATGATCCACTCGTCCAAGCTTTGGAAAAGAAGATCAGAACAGCAGCGCACTTGAGACGACTTTTTTAATGGGATCTGATATATTTGGTCGACATGTCTTCTGGAGATACAACCGTCTGTCTCTTATCTTTCTAACGGTTCTTGAATCGCATCAATCCGATATCGGGAACTCAAGATATGGTCATTTTACTGAAGACGGTGCATGCAGGAAATCCTATACGGGATTAATACGTTATTTTGTAAATATTACGAATTTTCAATATTTATATTGATTATTTGTAATATAATTTAATATAGGATGATTAATTATCTTTTAGGATCAGATTTATTATTTTATTAGGAATTAAGGTTGGGTTAAAACAATATTTTTAGTTATTATTATTTTATTATTAGGTTTAGTTTATTAATATTTTATTCTTTAGTTATTTAGGACCTTTAGAATTCAGCCCCTATATAAAGGAGGCTTCATTCAACTTTGTAAATCAGATTTCTTTGATTAATAATACAACGAGAGTTCGTTTTTGCAAGTGCTGATTGCCTTGTGCCTTCGAAGCTTCTTCCCCTTGAGTTCTTTCAAGTTCTTGTGAGGGAGATTAATCTTCACACTCCAATTTGCCTTTTCATCGCGACTAGGAGGGTTGGTTAGAGCCATTTATCGTGTTTGCCTTTTCATTGGACTAGGAGGGCTCGATAGGACACTTATCCATCTATTATCCACATATCCATCCACGCCATCAATCATCTTTACCGTTCACCTTCATAAGGGAGATCTTTTGATTTCTTTATTATCTTATTTCATCTTTCATTTATTTATCTTTTGTTTATTTTATTCTTATCGTGTTGTCTTGATTCCAGCACATAAAAGAACCCTACTTGCTACCGCCACCTTCCCCTATTCGTTCCCTTTGTTCTTAATCGAGTCTAGAGCTTTCTAGGTTTGATCTTCGACAAGAGCAACGTTCATCAATCCGCCACGCTTCCCTATCAATTGGTATCAGATTTGGGCCGATTCTTGGAAAGAAGCAAGCAATTTTGCTTGTTCTTGCACACAAATCGTCAAGATACCCCAACGGAGCTAGTTCACAAAAGATTCAGCGCTTCAGGTTCTTTTTATTTAATTTTAATTTAGATTTAAATCCTTCTTGTTAGTTTGCTATTTTTTTCCAAAAAAAAAAGGCAAAAAAACAAAAAAAGAGCCAAAAAAGCCAAAATTTCAAAAAAAATGCAAACGAAGGTATTTAGGGCTGATTTTATCCATATATCATATTCATTCTAAGATTAAACCCAAGTCCAAATTCACCCCAATTGGAGTTCATTGGAGCCTTCAATACATCATTCAAGTTTCATCGGCAGATTCGGTTTAGAATCTTGTCGAATTTCTTGAAAATTTTACAGGAGGAATTTCGTGGTAAAAATTTCCAGATTGAAAATTCATATATTGAAGATCATTCAAACAAAAAATCAGAATTTTTGGAGATCAACAACACCTTCGAACAAAGCGATCAAGAAAAACAGATTGTTTGAGGACTCACAGTTCAACAGAGTCTACTGGATACTACTGAAGGTATTTGGTTCTGAAATTTTACAGGTGGTTTCTTGACGCATCAAAAGACATTCAAGAATTTTTCCAGAATTTTTTGACACCAGTAAACCCCTCAAAAACGTTGCTCAAATTGATCCAGCGTTTCCAGGTTTCTGGGTTGGTTTTTTTTTTCTTTGACTCTTAGTGCTTTAAGTTCTTTTGTTTTTCCTTGTTATTGTTCTTTTACATTATCTAACACATTATCTTCATTGTGTTAGTAGGACTAAAGAGTTTGCATACTTCTTCCTTCTTTGCATTCTCGTTCGCTTGGAGTCTAACCTTTGTTTGGCCTCTTAGAGCTTTTAGGTTTTTCTTATCGCCTTTGCTAGTAATCAAACTCCGATACGAACTGTGAAAGACTACTTGGTAAAGTGAGTTTTAAAGAGTACAAGATCGGCTTACTTGCCTCTCGTTGTGTTACTTTCTTGGAGTGACTTGTGAGGTTTCTTGCTTTGTTGAATTTATTTTATTTTTATTTTACTTTAAAATTTTCTTTTGAGTGTTATGATTTCAGAATGGGCGACACTAACAACAAGACAATTACGGCTATCTTAGCCACACTTGCCCGACTCACGACTCAAGTTGAAAGATTTGATGAAATCGTGAGAGAACGACAAGAACCACAACTGAATCTACCAAACCATAATCCAAGACCAAACAATGCTGAACTTTTGGTACCCGAGAAAGAACAACCACGTTTCCAAGCACCCAAACTCTTTACAAAACCAAAGTTCATGATCCCGTATTTCAAAGGAGACAACGATCCAGACAGGTACTCGAATGGGAAGGAAAAGTTGATCTCATGTTCGCATACCATGACTGCCCCCAAGCTAAACAAGTTCACCTGATCACCATACAATTGAAGGATATGCTCGAACTTGGTGGATGCAACAAGGAAAAAGATCCAGAACTTCCAAATTCCAACAATCACTTCTTGGACCGACCTCAAACAACCATGAGGAACCGATTCCTACCGACACATTATACACGAGAAGTTAAACAACGACTACACCGACTTCGACAAGGTAGAAGTTCAGTTGAAGATTACTACAAGGAGATGCAGTCCTTACTCAATAGGACTAACATAACCGAAAAAGAAGAGGTCACCGTGACAAGATTCATCGTCGGTTTAAACTCAAACATCATTGATCTTCTTGATCTACAAGGGTACAAAAACCTTGAAGACGCACTAAAGAAAGCAATGACAATCGAAGCACAAATCCAAAGGAGATCTAGATTCAGTGAACATTACCTAGGTACTTCATCCTCTTACCAAGGTAATCCTTCAAATCCTTCCTCATCTTCTACTCCATCTTCTCTAAAAAAGCAAGAGACAACCTGACAAGGAGAAAGAACGACCAGCAAAGAATGACACACTTCCAGTCCCTAAAGATCAAATGATAATTTGTGAGGAGGTAGGGAAAGCAAAAAAGAAAAAGTTGAGAAAGAGGCAAAAGAAAAAGAGGTCACTAGTTATAAAAGCCAAAAGAATAATGACCCATGGGAGGTGAGTGAACCTAAATGTGAGAAGAAAAGAGTGACTCAAAATCTATGTGTGAGCACAAAAGAATTGAGAGAGAACCTTATTTACAAACAACCTTGCATCCTTGTTCGCTTTAGGGAATCAATTGTTTCGATTTCTAACATTAACAAGGATTTGCCTAGTGTGTTTTCATCTCTTTTACAGGATTTTAGAGAAGTGTTAGGTGATCTACCTAACGAATTACCACTGAAAAGAGGAAAACAATGCCAAATCAATCTAATTCAAGGTTCCATCATACCTCGTCAAACATACAATCTCGAAGAAACCAAAGAGTTGGATTTGTTACAAAAAGGCTACATCCAGGAAAGCCTTAGTCGTGACGCCATCATAATGACGAAATATGATTTGAACAACTCTTCAGGCTTTATAGTTCATGCACAGAGAATCCATGTAAATGATGAGAAAGTAAAAGCAACACGAGACTGGACCACACCATCTTCCATCGCCAAGAGTTGTCGAATAGTGCTAGGTGACCCTCCTGACGGGTTACCACCTGAAAGCCCTAATCACTATGCCATACCAATGAAGAGTCACGATTTACGAGAGTCCAAAGGTAAATATTTTATTACTCATTTTAATGACATTGTAACGTACTTCTTCTCCTTCTTACAAGGAAAGGCTCGTGAAGTTGTCATCCATACTAAACACAACTCCTTTAAGTGCGTAACATACCGAGGTAAGCAAAACACAGTAGACGATACACTACCACGAAGGTATACTCTTACCTATCAAACTCATACTTCTATTCCGAGAATTGAACATATCAAAGATGTATATCACGATAACTCGGATATTTCTGATATTTCTACCATACATTTAAAAGTGCTTTTAATGAGCTTTATCTTGTATATGAGTTTCCTTGCCAACTAAACAGGTTATACAGTCCACAAATCTCCTCATGGGAATCATTAATTCATGAACCACACTTAGGAGACTTAAGGGATTACGTTAACAAACCAGTTGACATGGTTTTTAAACACTCATTCTCGCCACACACGAATAAAACCATGGAGAAATTATCTGAAATAATCATACAGAAAGCCAACAGTGACCGGCGCCATGTTGAAATTCAACCAAAACATCAGATTACAAGACTTGTATGCAAAAGAGGATTTCAAGACTACAAGAAATCAGTTCCTACAAAGAAGAAACCTCGACTAAAATGCATAAGACACATCACATTGATCCTGGTAAATGTTTCACAAGTTTTATTTCAACACATCTAATTCTCTTTCTTTGGATTTTCAGATTCGAGGACGAATCCTTTTGAGGAGTGGGGGAATGATACATGCACCAGAGTCCATAATACATGCTTCTTTGGACTAATGTTTCTACTCGAACCTATTAGAAGAACAAGTCTCGAAGATTCAAAGCATATCTATTCGGTAAGCATAATGTGAATGAATTATTAAACTATTCTAATGTTGCTCCCTTTAATGTTTCAGATTCGAGGTCGAATCTTTTTGAAGAAAGGGAGGATGATACATGCATCACAAGGTTCACATCAAAGGAAGAAGTAATAACTCTTCCAAATGATCCACTCGTCCAAGCTTTGGAAAAGAAGATCAGACAGCAGCGCACTTGAGACGACTTTTTTAATGGGATCCTGATATTATTTGGTCGACATGTCTTCTGGAGATACAACCGTCTGTCTCTTATCTTTCTAACGGTTCTTGAATCGCATCAATCCGATATCGGGAACTCAAGATATGGTCATTTTACTGAAGACGGTGCATGCAGGAAATCCTATACGGGATTAATACGTTATTTGTAAATATTACGAATTTTCAATATTTATTGATTATTTGTAATATAATTTAATATAGGATGATTAATTATCTTTTAGGATCAGATTTATTATTTATTAGGAATTAAGGTTGGGTTAAAACAATATTTTAGTTATTATATTTATTAGGAATTAGGGTTAAAACATGTTTAGTTTATTAATATTTTATTCTTTAGTTATTTAGGACCTTTAGAATTCAGCCCTATATAAAGGAGGCTTCATTCAACTTTGTAAATCAGATTTCTTTGATTAATAATACAACGAGAGTTCGTTTTGCAAGTGCTGATTGCTTGTGCCTTCGAAGCTTCTTCCCCTTGAGTTCTTTCAAGTTCTTGTGAGGGAGATTAATCTTCACACTCCAATTTGCCTTTTCATCGCGACTAGGAGGGTTGGTTAGAGCCATTTATCGTGTTTGCCTTTTCATTGCGACTAGGAGGGCTCGATAGGACACTTATCCATCTATTATCCACATATCCATCCACGCCATCAATCATCTTTACCGTTCACCTTCATAAGGGAGATCTTTTGATTTCTTTATTATCTTATTTCATCTTTCATTTATTTATCTTTTGTTTATTTTATTCTTATCGTGTTGTCTTGATTCCAGCACATAAAAGAACCCTACTTGCTACCGCCACCTTCCCCTATTCGTTCCCTTTGTTCTTAATCGAGTCTAGAGCTTTCTAGGTTTGATTCTTCAACAAGAGCAACGTTCATCAATCCGCCACCGCTTCCCTATCATATTGTAAATATTTATAATTAAATTTAAATGGGAACTCGAAAATTTGACTCTACTCGACTCGACTAGAAAAAATTTCAAGTCAACTTTGAATTATAAAATAGGACTCGTCAAATCGAATAACTCGAAATTTTTTGACTCACTCGACTATACTCAATAGAATGCGTAGCATTAGTGACTTAACGAGAAGTGGCCTAATTAAATGCAAAATTAAAATTCAGTGTTATAATTGATAAAATTAAAAGTTCAATGATATTTGACGTAGTTTACCCTATTTTTTAAATTAAATAATTAAATTTAAGAGTTCAATCTAAAGATTAAAAGTGCTAGATTTCGAAGTTATAAAATAAAGATAGAGATTGGGGCTTATGACAAGGCAAGCAGTATCGGACTGGGAAGATGAAAAGGGTTGGGTTGACGACCAAATAAAACTCGAAATCACAGAACGCACGTAGTTTTAACGAAAACCGGCAAACGACCAACTACTATTGTCCTTTCATTGCGTGCCTAATATATTTTATGTATACCATTAAAATTCTCATAATATTATTTATGTTTATTATTTTTCGAAAAGTATATATATATTATCTAATAAATATATAATGAAGTGTTGAGGGATTTCGATCTTAAATTTGATGATTTTAATCTGAAAGAGAATGAGAAAATAGAAAAGTTAAAATATTTTTTTTGAAATATATATTTGATTTTTTTAGAAGTTACGGTAGGTGGAGAGAGAGAGAGAGAGAGAGAGAGAGAGAGAGAGAGAGGTAAGAACACCTGATTTATCAGATAAAACTACTCCAAGATTTGTTATGTCAGTTCACTTTGATATATAATATTTTAATCTTTAATGATAACAAAAAAGCTTACCTAAACATTAATAATCATTGGTGAAGTTTATGAATTCAAACAGTGAATTACCACACACTGTCACTTTCAAAAATCCACTGTAAATGACACTCCCATGGATTACCAAACCGGACAGGATGGCCGAATTCCAATCCGGTTATTCAACATCACGGTCTCCTCATGCACACAATATACATTACACATTTCCCCTACCTCATACTTGCCTAAATTAAATGTTAACTGCCCTTCCATTTTCAACATCTATACGTATACTACATCATACACAACTAATTTCCAGGCAATCAAAACAAATGTTTGTGCGCATTCGACTCAAATAAATGGGGTAATCGAACTCGAAATTCTCATCAAATCATTTTCTTTCTGCTGTCACGCCAACCACAACGTTGCTCACCTGCGATTTGATATCATAATTTATCAGCCCCAAACGATTTCTATATGCTAAAGCTCAAGAAAGCGAAAAGCACAATATATTAAAGAATTATAACTATAATTACCAATTTCCACTCTCGTCAACTGACATGGGATTCTCAACCACAACTGTTTGGCTCTGCAAATTGCGGATTGTATGTAAAAGGATAGATTCGGTAAAATGTTTATTTAGCTCAAAATATCCACAACATCAAATAAAAAGGCAATAAAAAGAAACTTCAAAAACTTACAGATGAAGTAGGTGGCATAGTCCCAGAGGAAGCTATTTGATTAGGTCGGTTACCGGAAAACGGAACCCTCGCATTGCCCATCTGAAAGATATATGAGAAATATAGAGTGAAGAATAGGTTAAACCTCCAAATACTTTATAGAAAAAAATTGTATACACTGTATATCCCATAATGGTGCTCAAGTATTGATTTCATGGATATATGAGACAAACAAGTACTTCAATTTCTGATTAAAGCTCGCAAACTTTCCGAGTATTCATAACCTTAGTAGTATAGACCGGGGGCATCCAATACCATGACAATAGTATAAAGCTCAAACTATTGCCTTCAAAACAGTTTTTAACCGTCACTTGGGAGTGTCACACTTTATGTATACAAAACAGATAATAAGATGCCAAATTAAAGGGTGCCAACAAGCATTGCCCTTTCCATTCAGAATCTCAAAGCCTGCTTGAGGAAAGAGATGATTCTATATCCATGGCATGGTGACAGCACACGGTGTCAAGAAAAGAGATGAAGTAAACCAATTAATCAGGAAACTGGAGAGCAAGGTTAAGTTTGAGAGGTAATCCCCCTAGGTCAAATTTGCTCAGAAAGAGAGAGAGATAGAAGACCCCCAAAAAAGTATGATTATTTTTGTACATCATTTGGGCAAAGATATTGCAGCAACCACACCCAACCAGATAATGGAGATATTCAGAACTAGACCAAATACAATAGGGAACTATTGCTAAAGATTTTAAAGACGTTTTAAAAGTGAAATTTGCATCAAAAGCGTTTGTCAACCAGAAAACAAGTAATAAAATAAGAAGAGAAAGAATGACTACTATCGAGCAAACTATGAATTCATATGACCCCCATTTAGCCTCTTGTGAGTGGAGAGCGAGTAAATCTCCAAATCTCTGCAGATTCTATGATATTTCATATGCTGGTAATATATGTGCTAATGAAAAGTTAAATCAATTCAATCATACTTACGCCAACATTGGTAACATATTGACAGACAGCACATTTGACAGATGGAGCTCCATATGGATACATTAATGTTGTCCGGCAGTGCCCACAATTGATATGAGCAATCTGGTTTGATGCTTTTTCCGTGATCATGAGATCCAAGAAAGAAGAAAGTCAGAAAAAAGCCAACTAAGAAAGAGAGGACGAAGAAATAAACAAGGAAAATACAGAATAAAATACCAACAGTCCAACGAAACCAGGAAACCCGATCAAGAAGACACAAGGAACCAAAGAATACAAATTTTAGAAGCATATGAAGATCTTTGACCACTCAAAGTAGCATAGAGTGCTACTAAAATAAGGTCAATGAAGAATAAAATGGTAAAAATGAATTTCCTGTCTTCTTTAGTAGCAACAATTCAACAGTTCCTAATATTGCAACAACCAAAAATACATCGCGTGCAAAAATATTATACCTGGTGCAAGGTTAATGGTGTGACAGCAAGAACATCTTACACTTGTTCCTCCACGTGCATACATCAGCAATGTTCGGCAGCCTCCACATATGAGTTGAGTTGTTTCCATTCCTGCAGGATTAATGTAACAGGTTATCAAACCAAAAGATTCTTATCAGATATATTTAACTCATTGACATATCTGAATAAGAGGAACGTTAGTCGCCACTCCAGACTAATGTTATGTATCCTTGCCGTAATTAATCCTCTTGTCTATGTAGAACATATTCTAGAATCTAGACAAGAAAACCACCGGTATTATAATTACCAGAGAGTTCTAGAGCATATATTAACAAGGGAAGTAGTTTTCAACGCTACTAAGTAAGAAGTAAGAACATTGGAAAAATTTAACAACTTTATGAAGTAGATATATTGAGTTTCAATTACTAATAATCATGTAAATTGTAGTGAAAACTGGCAACTGTTCACAACTATGGAAACTACCTAACGGTTTTATATCTGCAAGCAAGGGTAAAAAATTAAGTGTACCAGGGGGAGGAACTTGAGTAATCGTATTGCATATTGCACAGCAAACATTTGTAGCTCCTCTGGGATATAGAAGAATGCTCCTACACCCGCTGCAAACAAGCTGGTTCTGCATATCTGCAATCATTGAAACAAACCATGTAAATATACTTTTTCTAAATCTCATTATAACATTAATACCCATTTAAATTTGGTAATAATAGTTTAGAGATTCAATACAAAGCAGATGGTAACTAAATCTTATACATTAACACAATTCAGTTTAAATGAAGCAACATGACCTCAAGAGGTTAAAATCCTCCAAAACATTCAAAATTACTAGGCAAGAAAGTGCAGGACTTGTTAACAATAGCACTATGTTGACCAAACTTTTCATTTTATCTAAATAAATGAATCTCTTAAGTAAATGAACAAATTGGAAATATTAAGAATAATCATACGACACATGATCATTTCTGACACTTATTCCCGAGTCGGAGTAACATAGCTTCCATGTATATGCAACTAAATGAGAGTTCTATCTCAAAGTAAAGTATTAGATACACTGAAATCATATGCGTTCACATCCACAATAAAACAACAACGAAGATTAATGATTCAAAATTCCAAAATCCGAGAAAGAGAACAAACTAGTACTACATGATAGATAGTGTTTTTAACCACCTTTTCCATTAAAAGTAAAGCCTTTTAATCAAATATCTAGCAACATCTCAGCACAAATTAACACTTCTCTTTCCCTAAAATCCCTAGCTAATAAAATTTACAGCAGATAGGGAAACGTCCTTAACTTAAACTTGAAAAGAGAAAAATAAGTTTTCCAGGTACGAAAGCTGTAATTCGAAAACAAATACTACTGGTGGACAGATATAAAATCAAAATTAAACCCCCGAAATGATAATAAAGAAACCCGATTTCACCTCCTTCAACAAAGAACCGATTCGAATTCTTCCAGAATCAATTGAATTAACAACCAAAGTTCCTGCCAAGCAAATTAAACAAAAAATCGTAAATAAGACGTGGATCAGGGAAACAAAAGAAAGAAAATGAACAAGGAGGTTCAATTTACCTCGAAGGGAACGTGGATTTGAAGAAGAAGAAGAAGATGATGACGATGATGAAGAGAATGCTGTTAAGAGAAAAAATTGTAAGGTGTGATGTTCCAAATACGATGAGATACGCGTAAATTAGGAATCCTTTAATAACGTTGTTTTGGGGTCAAACAAGAGAATCGAGCTTCTTCTATCTTTCTTTTTTCACTTTATTAATAAGGTTTTTCGATTTTTCTTTTTTCGATAGATGAGGAGATTTCGTTGAAATTTGGCTTCTTACGTAAGAATAAATAAATTATTGTCCGTCGTTGGGATTTGGCCGATACGAATATAAAAAATTTTTGAAAGAAATTTTCAAACGACCTAAGCGTCCTATTTATTTTCTAGAAACTAAATCAAAATTAAATTATTAATTTAAAAATTAAAATTATTTATTTTAGATTATTTTCTATTTTATTAAAAAAGGAAAGATAAAAAAGTATTCATTTGTATTTATATCATTAATTGTTGTTATTATTTTGTATGATATAATCGTTTTTTAAGAAGTTACAGAGTTATAATGAGTTTCTGTAAAATTCGCTTCAGATTAATTGATTAATAATAGATCCGTTATTGATAGTTTAAAAAAATATTCAAGAAAACAATAGAAATGAAAATATTTTAGCTCTTAGAACTTGTAGCATACAAGTTTCCCTATTATTTAAAAAAATTCTAAATTATTTATCAAAATAATACTTTTATTGAAATTAAAAAAAGATACAACCGGATACGTTAACATTTAAACTTAATAAAGTACATGTCAAAACAATCACATCTTCCTTGAATTTAACTGTCAAATATATGAAAATACTTGTAAAATGGTATCATTCATATATATTATCTACAATAGATATCATTTTAATGTTATTTTTTTTAAAATGACTAGAAATGTGTGAAAATTCCATCTTACCGTCCCTTTTTCTCGAGTTTGCCATCCCACCAAAAATTACCTTGAATCAATTAATAAATGGATTCGATTTTTCTATTTGATGCATATTGGATAATTGAATATAATATTTGATTTCAAAAGAATACTAAGGAATAGCATAATTGTGTAGTTATTTAGATATTATAGATATTCGGTTTCAAAGTAATTATGACAGATCCCACCATACTACAGTTCTGTTCTTCATATATCATAGAATTTACATTCATTTCACTTCCTTTGTCATCAAAGTCGTCGTAAACTGGCCAATCTCTTCTCGAGATCATCAACATCAGTAGGCTCGACCCTGCACCAAATCACCAAGTGTATTTGTCAATGCTTTGATCGAGTCAGACATCTCTGTTTTTGCTTACGTATTCGACATGCATACCTGGCATTAACCGCGGCTGTGGGAGTAGCATTCTTTGAAGCAATCCGACCCTTTGGAGCTGAAGATAACTGTTAAAACAATGGGGGACATGTTTAAGCATTTATCGACGCATCGAGATTAGAGAAATGTTTTGATAAGATGAATATCAAGAATCTAACCTGAGAAGCAATATCCACACCGATCTCATCAAGCACCTGATTGGTGAGCTCCTCTGTTTCCTCTTCGGCCTCGTCTTTATCCAAAGTTTCGTCAATAGCTTCCGACATCATCTCAATCTGCGAAAAGAACACAAGACTTGGTGATAAAACACTGCCAAGTGAATCAATCCTTGCACTGACCTAAATGAATCCATGCCGTGTTCAGAAGACTCGTTATTAGTCTACACCGCATCACGTTCCAGGTAAAAATATAAAGATGAAGATAAGAAGAGTACCGTCATATCCATTTGTGACGACTGCTTTTGAAATTCTTTTATTACTTTGGCTTGCTTCGCAGGAGCCATTTGCTGCAAAATAAACAGAGAATATCCGATTTCGGAGAATAACAAGCCACAATGAGTCATTTTTCGGAAGAAACCATGCAAGTATAAATGTATAATGATTTCCATGTCAAAAGAACTTCACAGTTGATAAAGGACAACGTAAAACAATTATCAAAGCAAGGTTTGAAGTACACATACCTTGTTCATTGCCACCATTGCCTTAGTTGCTCCTTTCATTCCTGTAGATATTGAGGTACTGGCATATAGTGCCTGTGAACACACAAAATAAAACATCAAGGGACTGGCATACAACATACTTTAATCATTCCAGCAACCAAGGATTTATTAACGAAACCCAACCTGCGTATGAGTTGCGACGCCTCTGATTTGGGCACGACTCCCCTGCAAATTAGTTATCTGTTGACGCAGCCTTACAAGTTGGCGAGCTAAAATTCGAGTAGCAGCCTGAGAAACACGTAAAGGAAAGCTGAGGGGGTTTGGGGATTTAAGGGAATCACTTGAGCAAACTCCAATGGCCGAGTTCTTGATAACCAAGACAGATCATCTTGATATATAGTCAAATTTCATAAGCATACGATGATCTGTTTATGGATCCTTTTCACGATTTGACATTACAAAATGGTATGCTTCTAGTAACAAGGTGTGCATTTATTCTGACCTAAATAATCAGCAAATCTTCTAGGTTTGAAACAGTCGATAAGCTTTACAACCTCCTTACGGACATTACAAAAGATTGAAGTCAAAAACCGGGAATATAAATAGCCTTGACCTTGATAGATTGATGAATTTCATCAAACACTTCATCGACTAAACCAATTTTCTCTTTTTTCAACAAAATTGCAGCTCATAACTACATGGCTTTAGAAATATCAATAGCACATTTCATCAAAAGCAGTCAATAATTAAAACTTGCCTCGTTTCCGGTTTTGGCAGTCTTCTTGATCTCTGCCACCAATTTCTTTTCCTCCAGTTGAAGAGAGGCAATCTCCCGTTCGACGCCTAAATAGAAACACAATTAGTCAAATTTCAGCTCCAACGGATGGAGAATGAAAGAACTTCAGTAAAATCAAACACTCAAATGTCGAATTTACATTCAGTAGAGAAAAATGAAAAGTTCGAGCAATGTAAGTACAGAAAATGAACACACATACCACGAGTTGCAACCACCATTTCTCTTTTGCTCGACCGCAAAGCATCTGGAAATAAAAAAAAAGGCAAAACGTTCAGTGAAAACTTAGAAATGGAACTTTCAGAGTTAGCAGAGAAAGTAATGAGGGGTGGATCTGAAATACCTTTCGGAGATTCTTTCTTCTTGAAGATTTTCAACATGATATCAACTGAATTGGTTTGCCCTTCAAAATCAAACAAACAAACGGGTAAGAAGAACCCTAAGAATCTAATAAGTAATGTGAGGGCAGGAATCAGAAAAAAAGCTTTTGAATGGGGAAACACGAATGAAAGACAGTGTGAGCGCGTGAAAAAAGGTCTTGGGCTTCGAGGAGCGTGCCGCAGCTGTGCGCCTCTTCTACTCTCCAACGGTAAGCCTTATAGTGGCCCTCGCACCACTGAACTAGCCGTTACAAAGGTTCGGGTTTTATTTCTATTTTTTTATTTATTTATCGGATAACCATAATATTATCCTAGAGTATTGAATAGTTTAGTTTACGGAATCACAAGGCCTCACAGTTGACATAGTCAATCTTTAGATAAATTTTATTTGAATAAACTATATTAGAGATCACTTATTTATATTTAAACAATTTGCTATTATTAATTTTTTGAATTTTTTAAATATTATTGAATTTATCAATTATTATTATTATTATATTGTGTTAAATATTTTATAATCATTTACACAAACCAAGTGATATCGGTGGTAAAGAAATTGTTGTTATTACTTAAGATCTCGAGTTTGAATACTAGAAATGTCAGGCGTGTGAGTGTTGAATGTTAAATTATTGAGAGATATCTTTTAATTTATATTATTTTGTACTTACCTCATATTAATACAAAAATATTTTATAATCATTTAATAAATTTAATTATAATTTAAACATAATTCACTGGTTTTTTATATACTTCACTTTTTACCTTTTAAGATTTTTTTTTTTGGTTACAGAATTTTTTATTTGATGTACTTGTAGAGTTTAAGATGAATTATCAATATTTTCAATTAATTAAAACATTTTAATTAAGTATAAGTACTTTTTTCTTTTAAAAAAAGTATTGATGGTATTGATATTTGTACCAGTCGCACCATTTTAAGATATTGACGTTGAATATGATGTTAAAAGAATGGTTTAATACTAAAATAGGTGTACAAAATATATCCTTATTCTTAAATATATAGATGTTTAAATTATTTTTTTGATTCATCTATATACTTAACGTTATAAACGTTACTATTTTAAGTACATGATGTTTGTATTTTATGTGCTCGGGTCATTAGTGGTATTAATTTTCTCCGTTAAGTGACATATGTCATAATATGTCAATTTGAAAATTTATTTAAAAAAAAACTTAAAAATATTTTATTTTTGAAAAATTCCCAATTGTTTTTCAAACATATCAAAAAACCTAAAATCTTAAAGTCTCTTATTCTAGTCTCATTTATTCCAACCACCGCTCATCTTCGACCACCCATTGTCGGCGATCGACCACCTAACACAACCTTTACCATGTCATAAAACCCAAAATTCACAAATCTTTAAATTTCAATTTTTAATCCCTAAAATCCCAAATACTCAATCCGTTAAACTTGATCGTAATAATTGATCGTTTAGCCGATTGAGGTAACCGACCATTTGATCAGCTGTTTAATCGGTCGTTTGACTTTTGACTATGGAAGTAGAGAGCAGGGTAGAGGGAGGAGCATATGGGAGGTATAGGGGAAAGGGGGGATTTTTTTATTTTTTAATAATATTTCTTATTTTTAAGAAAAATAAAAATTTTAAGATTGTAACTTTTTTTTAAAAATAGTTTAGGCACCTATTTGGGAATAAGGATATAGTTTGGGCACTTATTTTGGTATTAAGCATAGAATGACTTAATACCAAAATTATCGTATTATGAAATGTGTCACTTAACAAAAGAAATTAACGCCGATGATGGCTCGAGCACCTAAATGGTAGCATTTGTAACGTTAGGCACCTATTTAGGAATAAGGGTATAGTTTGGGCACTTATTTTGATATTAAGCTTAAAATTATTAATAGTTGAGAAGTATTTATTCAAAATTTTCTTAATTTATTGATAACGTATATATCTTGCAGACGTAAGTATTTTAACCCAAAACCTATAAAGACATTAATATTTTCTTTTACCACTATAATCATTTGATTAATTCATGATGTAAAACATATTTAAAAATATGTGAATATAATTATAAATATGTATATATGTATGTATATATTTTATATATACATTTTCATTCTAACATACTAAATAATTGGCAATGTCATTAAAATTTAAAAATATATTTATTTAATGTTCAAATTCACATTATCAATGCAGTATGAACACATTTTTAATATAATGTGAGAAAAATTTGACGATAAATGTCACATATCGAAAAACACTATTAAAGCGACACACCAAAATACATTACTAATTAAATTAAAATGAGGCAAAATTATAAATGACCATCAAACAATGATAAAATGATATTTTTAGTCATTCAACTTTTTAAAAGTTATAAAATAAACATTAAACTTTAGTTTTGTTAAAAATATAAACATCGATCATTAATTATCATTAAAAGATAATATAAAATTTTAAATTCTTCAACAAGAATATCTTCTTTGGTACCTCAATTGTGACTAAAATTTACTTTTGATATATTTTTTCAATATTTTTAAGTAAGAGTTTTAAAAAAATAAAACATTCTATTTTAAAATATATATATTGAATTTTAGAATTTAATTTTGAAATTATGGATAATTTTTCAAATTACACTTAAATTTATTAAACAAAAGTTAAATAATTAAATTACGTTGCTTAATAAAAAAATAATTTCTCTTTATGATAATTAAAATTTTAAATCACAAAAAATATATTATAAATGTAGTCATAACTAAATAAAATAACATTTATAAAATAGTTTTATGAATTAAAAAATTCATAAAGTTATTGTTTCAAAAATAAATTGCAAATTTTTATTATTTAAAAAAATATTTTTTAGAATTATTACTAAGAAATGTTAAAATTATAAAAAAAAGGAAATTTTATTCATAATTGATGGAATAATTGAGATTATTTTATTGATTTAATATATTACTTCACTCTCTTTTTTTTCGAATAATAAAAGAGACAAAAGCCTTTAGCATTAAAAAGGTATTAGACCTATGATGGAGCAGTCCAAGAGGATCTCGAACGAGAATGTTATGAGAGAAGTTGGAGTTGCCGGGAAGATGTGTATTGATCCAGCATTGTTGAATTCAGATTTGACTAGGCCATTAGCAGCAAAGTTCGCTTCACACTTGATCAAATTAAACTCAAGTAACCAGTTTTTATTAGTGAACTGGCTAATCATACGAACCAGAGCGATTGGGGAGGTCGGAGAAAAAGGAGAGGTGATCAGGTTGAAAGCCTCTGAACTATCTTTTTGACATTGGACTTTGTCATAACCATAATTCCATGCAAGGTTAAGTCCTTCACAAATACCCCAAAGTATTGTTTGAAGAATAGTAGAGCGACCAATGAATTTGTTGAAGCCCACTAGCCATGTTCCTTCCGTGTTTCGGAGAATTCCACCAGTTGTACTAAAGGAAGAGTGGGGGTTGACTGCCTCATCTGTAACACCCCCAACCTGTACCCGACCCGAATACGAGTTCGAGGTGCCACATTGATCAGTCAAAGCATATACTTTTATAAAATCCATAGAAAATTTAAAACTTCTATTCTGTAAAGCATATAATTTTATAAAAACCATAGAAAATTTAAAACTTCTATTCTATAAAGTAATTCTTTTACATAAATATGTTTAAAACCTTAACAGACTCCATCAGAGGGTACATATATAATGACTTAGTTACATGCCAACATACTAAATTATATGACAAGACATACTTTACAAAATATTTCTGATCTGAACTTTGCGCGGAGATATGCTGCTTTACGGATCCGAAGCTTGATCTTCTGACTTATCCACACTTACGTGTAAGACACTTACACACTAAGTCATAGACTTAGTGAGACATGTAAATACATAAAGTAAACTAACAATTGCATGAACATCATATGTAATACACATTATACTTATATACCTATTGAACTCATCACTAACATGTTTATCCTTACTTATTTCCTTGTCATTAATTCAATTTCATCATATGAGCATATATTGAACATAAAAGTATAATATAATTTCAAAACACAACCATACATGAATAATTACTATGATCATATCATACATAACCAAATAACATCTCATATCACCATTACACATATGCACTTGTTACCATTATTATCATATGATCCTAACTTATCACTTATACATATCACATGTCACATATATCATTTCACGAGAAACACATATCATTATATCAAATTATGTGTAACATCCCAAATCAGGGTCAATGACTAAATTGTAAATTTTGAAAGTTTTGTGTTCAATTTAGAAATGAAATTTAAAAGTCTTGGGATTTAAGTAAAGAATTTTAATATTGGATTAAATAGCAAAAATGGATGAACTAAAGGGGCAAAATGGTTTTTTCATGGGAAAGATTTTTATCTTCCTTTTTGAGTATTATAAACGTGGGAAATATGAGAGAGTTCCAGACTTCTCTTCTTCATTCTCTTCTTTTCCACCGTGAAGCCATAAGCAAAGGTAAGTTTCTTCATTAGTTGATTATTTGTTCAACTAAAGGTTTGGTTATGATTATTGGATGATAATTAAGCTTAAGGAAAGCTTAAATCATCTTAAAAACAAAGGATGGTGGAATTAGGAGGGATTAAAGATTAAGAGTTTTTGAATGAAATTCTGGAATAGAGTTCTTTACTCAAATTGGAAGATAAATTTGACTTGTCAATGGTTGAATTAAGAGATATGAAGTGATGGAATTGAATTTAGAACAAGAAGAAAAATTAGTGTGATTCTTGAATTCTATGTAGAGAATTAGATTTTGAAGTTAAAGATGTATTGAATGAGTAGTAAGGAGTTTAAGCATGTATATGTAAGTTAAGAATAAGAAAGGGGATGATATATGAAGTGTTTGAGAGGAAATGAAGTAATTTTCTTGCTGAAAAATGATTTCTGGGTTAGGGGGAATCGATACCCATTCAAAGGGGTACCGATACCCTCTCAAACGACAGAATTCCAGAATGTCATGAGGGTATCGATACCCCCAGTAGGGAATCGATACCCCCTAAAGGAAAATTGAAAATATGGGTTTAATAAGTTCGTTTAAGTTGATAGTATCCAACTACAAAGTGTAGGTATCTAATAATTGCCTTAAAATGTACATTTATGTAGATATTGAGCCTAAACAAGTTCCGGAATAATCAAAGGATTATAATCGAATCAAAGCAAGGCTAAGGTGAGTGCAATTTAATTTGTACTTATATTATTGAATAAACATTGGCTTGCGATGACTTAGTGATGGAGTTACTATGGTAAGAATTAACTCCTAAAATGTGCTTTGATTGGTAATCTATGTGATGATTTGTGTGATTATGGGATATGTGTTAAAAGACAATGATCTAAATGACTACATGAATCATGTGGTATAAGTTATGTGATTACATGTATGTATTAATACATATTGCTTGCATTACATGTTAATGTGATTATGAATAGGTAGAAAGGAAACAAATGATGATATAAGAATCTATTATAAGATATGTGATATAAAAATATGATAGTGAGCTATGTGAAAGAACTATGAGTTATATGGAAAATATATGCGAACAAGATAAGACATCTATGTTTATATGAAACAATGCAAGGTGATATGAGCTATGTGAGATATGAATATAAAATAATATGAGAAGTGAAAAGAATTACATGAAAATAGACTAAGTGATTACATGTATATGTGAAAGAAGCTATGAGCTTATATGAATATGTGATATGAATGAAGCTATATGATACGATTTATGTGATTACATGCACATATGATATATGTTATATGAAATGACATATGAATAGGCAATACGTGATACATGTGATATGATATGGAATACATGGTTACACATACATGTGGTATGTGACAGAAGAGAAATGACAAGTAATGTGAATTGTTAAATGATAATGCCCATGTTATGTGATATGAGAGCTAGGGTATAGTTGGCATGCCAAGGGTCGAGGGTTTACCTATGTTCTTCGGGACATATGGACTGTTTACCTATGTTCTTCGGGACATATGGACTGTTTACCTATGTTCTTCGGGATATATGGACTGTTTACCTATGTTCTTCGGGACATATGGACTGATTACCTAGGTTCTTCGGAATCTATGGACTGGTCCTTCGGGACATTAATCGAGCTGTGGTGACAGCATATGTGTGCACAACCTCAATGTACTCACATACCTTAAGTTCTCACTAGTGTACATGGGCTAATAAAGTGATTAAACAAACATATTGAATGTGATATGTATACGATGGGTTTATAAATGGTTATCAAAGGTAAGTGGTTTGAAATGTGTTACATGAACCATATGATGTTATGTGTGTTTCTTAATGATAATGATAGAGATTATGATAATGATGGTATATGTTTATGTATGCTTTATGTTATATGAAATATTATATGTTTTATATGCCTCACTAAGTCATCAACTTAGCGTGTGATTGTTTCACACGTAGGTTTAGAAAAGTAAAGAGGAACAAGACAGGTCAATTCTCCTTACCAAATGTCAGATTAGAAGAGAGGTGAATAATATGTATTTTTGTATATAAAGTTCTAGTTGGCATGTAATCAAAAGAATATATTATATAAGCTCTGAATAATTTTGTAAATGTTTTGAATAATTTAAATGTTATAAAAGTTTTTAAATTACTCACTATTTTATACGAATAATTTTTGAAAAGTCAATGTGATACTTCGGACTCGTATCATGGTCGGATACAGGTTGGGGGTGTTACATTTTATGGTATCAGAGCTAAGGTTTAGCCGATTCTCAGCATAAACCGAAGTCCAAAGTGTCATAAAATGTGTACATGCCAACATAGAGTGAAAAATTTCTGATCTGATAGTGTAAGGAGTATGTTGTCTTGCTAATAGAATAAGAATAGTTTAATACAGTAGAAATCCGATCGTGATAATTTTGAAGTAAGTGAAAGGTGATATTCCTGACTGTGATAGCTATTCACCTGCCCTGGCCAGGCAGGATGAAGAGCGGATACCTCAGAAAATGCCTAGTAAGATCAAAAGTTGATTTCAGAAAGCTGAAATCATATCTGAATAATGACAGAAAGTTTTCATTGTTTTGAATCGGAAACACGATATGGAATAGTTTTGTTATTTTGTGGATAAGATAGAATATGGTGAAAAAGTGTCACTATAAGATTGTTAAAAAGATCAAAGGATGTGGTGAGTATTTGTATGAGAATTCAAGAATAGATGCATCAGTGACAAGTGTATAAGAGATATGGAGATAAAGTTTATGAATTTAAGGCAAAGGGATAATATTGTGTATAAACAAGATTGTGGCTATAATAAGGGTTTGCATTCTAGATGAAAAGAGTTAGCGTTGACTAACCAGATTATGTGATGGAAAATGTATGTGAATTATAAGATTTTGAGATATTGTCAGAACAGAAAAACCAAAGATGAGGTGGATCTGGATACAGTTGTATATTTGGATCATAATAAATATGGATTTGATAAGTTAAGTAAACTATTGCTGAGATAATTCCGACTGGAATGAATGTATATGAATGGTTCAATGAAGGTTTATGTTTTAGATTGGAATAATTGGTGGTGACTAACATAATTATGTGATGGTAAGTGTATCAAAGGTAAATGATTAGAAGATGATGTCAGGGTAAATTAATTAAGTAGGGTGTGAATTGAGACACGATTATGTGTTTTGATCATGGAAATATAAGGTAATAGAGGAAACAAGAGAATAATATTGTATATGAATAAGAGTGTGGGCTGGATAAGTGAGTAAATTGCACTGATTGGATTTCAACTGAGAAGATGAATATGATTAGTCTGATTAGGGCTTATGCCCTAAATTGGAAAAGTTGTGACTGATTAATTGTAATAGTATGGATAATAAAGTTCTAAGATTTGAAGAAAATATAAAGTTAAGTTAATTAAGTATGATGTGGATTTGGATATGGTTTTGATCATATAAATATGATGTAGGCAAGGAAATAAGTATTGGTATGTTTAAAAAGGAGCTTTGAGGAAGAAAATACAAGTACAAGAGATGGTAAAAAATGAGATTCTGTATAAGTAAAGCAGATTATCAAATTTATGAAGATGCGATGAAGATCAGTAATCAGGGATAAGTATAAGCGATATGAAAAGAGTATGAGAGCCTGAAGAAAAGATGTGATCTATGTTATAAGGAGATTGTGATGTTGGAAGGAATGAAAGAATAAAGGGATAGGAAAAGACAAAGATGGAGGTTAAACGATCAAGTAAGACAAGAGGTATATTGAGATATAAGTTATAAGTTGATATTGAAATAATACAATTTTCAATTATTAGAAGAACGAGAATGGGTGATTATTCTTTGAACAAATATGTAAGGGTTATATGAAAAGATTGTGTGTATAATAATACTTACAAGAATTAAGAAATGAGCAAAAGCTTGATTTATGTGCAAAGCACATAGAGAATGATGGAAAAGATCAATTGATCCATAATATTGAGGAATAAGGATTTGGGGTTGCTATCTATATAATGAATAATATTATATGGACTTATAAAGATGTGGACGTATATGAAGAATTGAGTATGAGAAAATGGTAGGTTGTAGCGGTGGCAGGAAATATTAAGGGAAGCAACATGAAAATATTAGAAGACGTGATATTATAAAGGCATGCATTGAAAATTCGAGGACGAATTTTCTTTAAAGGAGGAAAGATTTGTAACATCCCAAATCAGGGTCAATGACTAAATTGTAAATTTTGAAAGTTTTGTGTTCAATTTAGAAATGAAATTTAAAAGTCTTGGGATTTAAGTAAAGAATTTTAATATTGGATTAAATAGCAAAAATGGATGAACTAAAGGGGCAAAATGGTCTTTTCATGGGAAAGATTTTTATCTTCCTTCTTGAGTATTATAAACATGGGAAATATGAGAGAGTTCCAGACTTCTCTTCTTCATTCTCTTCTTTTCCACCGTGAAGCCATAAGCAAAGGTAAGTTTCTTCATTAGTTGATTATTTGTTCAACTAAAGGTTTGGTTATGATTATTGGATGATAATTAAGCTTAAGGAAAGCTTAAATCATCTTAAAAACAAAGGATGGTGGAATTAGGAGGGATTAAAGATTAAGAGTTTTTGAATGAAATTCTGGAATAAAGTTCTTTACTCAAATTGGAAGATAAATTTGACTTGTCAATGGTTGAATTAAGAGATATGAAGTGATGGAATTGAATTTAGAACAAGAAGAAAAATTAGTGTGATTCTTGAATTCTATGTAGAGAATTAGATTTTGAAGTTAAAGATGTATTGAATGAGTAGTAAGGAGTTTAAGCATGTATATGTAAGTTAAGAATAAGAAAGGGGATGATATATGAAGTGTTTGAGAGGAAATGAAGTAATTTTCTTGCTGAAAAATGATTTCTAGGTTAGGGGGAATCGGTACCCATTCAAAGGGGTACCGATACCCTCTCAAACGACAGAATTCCAGAATGTCATGAGGGTATCGATACCCCCAGTAGGGAATCGATACCCCCTAAAGGAAAATTGAAAATATGGGTTTAATAAGTTCGTTTAAGTTGATAGTATCCAACTACAAAGTGTAGGTATCTAATAATTGCCTTAAAATGTACATTTATGTAGATATTGAGCCTAAACAAGTTCTGGAATAATCAAAGGATTATAATCGAATCAAAGCAAGGCTAAGGTGAGTGCAATTTAATTTGTACTTATATTATTGAATAAACATTGGCTTGCGATGAGCTAGTGATGGAGTTACTATGGTAAGAATTAACTCCTAAAATGTGCTTTGATTGGTAATCTATGTGATGATTTGTGTGATTATGGGATATGTGTTAAAAGACAATGATCTAAATGACTACATGAATCATGTGGTATAAGTTATGTGATTACATGTATGTATTAATACATATTGCTTGCATTACATGTTAATGTGATTATGAATAGGTAGAAAGGAAACAAATGATGATATAATAATCTATTATAAGATATGTGATATGAAAATATGATAGTGAGCTATGTGAAAGAACTATGAGTTAAATGGAAAATATATGCGAACAAGATAAGACATCTATGTTTATATGAAACAATGCAAGGTGATATGAGCTATGTGAGATATGAATATAAAATAATATGAGAAGTGAAAAGAATTACATGAAAATAGACTAAGTGATTACATGTATATGTGAACGAAGCTATGAGCTTATATGAATATGTGATATGAATGAAGCTATATGATACGATCTATGTGATTACATGCACATATGATATATGTTATATGAAATGACATATGAATAGGCAATACGTGATACATGTGATATGATATGGAATACATGGTTACACATACATGTGGTATGTGACAGAAGAGAAATGACAAGTAATGTGAATTGTTAAATGATAATGCCCATGTTATGTGATATGAGAGCTAGGGTATAGTTGGCATGTCAAGGGTCGAGGGTTTACCTATGTTCTTCGGGATATATGGACTGTTTACCTATGTTCTTCGGGACATATGGACTATTTACCTATGTTCTTCGGGACATATGGACTGTTTACCTATGTTCTTCGGGACATATGGACTGATTACCTAGGTTTTTCGAAATCTATGGACTGGTCCTTCGGGACATTGATCGAGCTGTGGTGACAGCATATGTGTGCACAACCTCAATGTACTCACATACCTTAAGTTCTCACTAGTGTACATGGGCTAATAAAGTGATTAAACAAGCATACTGAATGTGATATGTATACGATGGGTTTATAAATGGTTATCAAAGGTAAGTGGTTTGAAATGTGTTACATGAACCATATGATGTTATGTGTGTTTCTTAATGATAATGATAGAGATTATGATAATGATGGTATATGTTTATGTATGGTATATGTTTATGCATGCTTTATGTTATATGAAATATTATATGTTTTATATGCCTCACTAAGTCATCGACTTAGCGTGTGATTGTTTCACACGTAGGTTTGGAAAGAAAAGTAAAGAGGAATAAGACAGGTCAGTTCTCCTTACCGAATGTCAGATCAGAAGAGAGGTGAATAATATGTATTTTTGTATATAAAGTTCTAGTTGGCATGTAATCAAAAGAATATATTGTATAAGCTCTGAATAATTTTGTAAATGTTTTGAATAATTTAAATGTTATAAAAGTTTTTAAATTACTCACTATTTTATACGAATAAATTTTTGAAAAGTCAATGTGACACTTCAGACTCGTATCCTAGTCGGATACAGGTTGGGGGTGTTACATTATGTTTTCTTTTCAAAGCCCATGCACACTATTGAGAACTTAAGGCATGTGAGTACATTGAGGTTGTGCACAATCCTGTCACCACAGCTCATAAAAATCCCACTAGGGGCGCGTAGAATTTGTCCCATAGGATCACTATGTCTCGAAGGACCACTGTGTCCCGAAGGACTACTATGTCCCAAAGGACCACGTAGAACCCTCGACTCTTGGCATGTCAACTATACATATAGCTCTCATAACACATGGCATGGGCATTACTTTTTATATCTTTTCACATATTCACGTAGGCACATAGTTCACTTTCACATAGCATATTTCCATGTAATTCACATTCACTTATCACATAGCTTTTCACTTTTACTTGTATTCCTTTTCACATAGTTCATAGTCATGATTCTTATCTCATAACACATGTTCGCATATACATGTTCTCATACAATCCCTTAATTCAATTATAACATCTAATCTATCTTATTATACTAACATGTATTCACATCATTCATTTCACATACTTAACATATCATACAACATTCTAATAGAAACACATATGAGTCATATTACTTTCACATATATTTTATCATATATCTCATGATCACATGACCTATTATCATAAATACATGCATTTACATAGTTCACACATAAAGATGCATTCAACAATTAGACATATGCATTTACTCATATATCATACATCTAACACCATATCGCTACATGTTTATGCTTTAGTACTTATATCATATAATATCGAAATTAGACTCATCGCAAGTCTTAATTCCTTAACATAACGTACACTTACTATCATGTAATCAACTGGTCTCAATGAACACTCTTAAGCTCTTTTTTTCTTTGCGTATCTTTTTCTGCCGACCTATCCAAATTTTGCTTTCGATCGATGTCTACACAATCATATATTTATACTATCAGTATCCCATTGATATACTATAATCTATAATTTCTTAGACTGAAAGAAAGATTTATTCCATTTCCCATTGAAGTGCATCGATACATTCTATAGTGTATCGATGCATCCCTTAACATGTGCATCGATGCACTACCCATGCATCGGTACACAAATCACCTTCGATGTTTTCATTTTAAGGAGGTGCATCGATACACTCCTTATGCGTCGATGCACTAATTACATTCGATGTTTATTTATTTGAGAGTGCATCGATACACATTGAATATGCATCGATGCACACAACCCAAAAATTCCATTTTAAGCACGAAATTCACTCTCTTTCATATCAACTCTTCATCTTTCACCTCCTTTAATATTCATAACTTTCATACACACAGTTAAACTCGTTTCTACTCAATAATCACTTCTTTAAACTCAACATCCTATCCTTTATATGGAATTCAAGAATCACACTCAATTTCCAACATGTTCTAATTTCAATTCTAACACCTTATACTTCTTAATTTCACTAATGACAAGTCAAATTGGGTCTTGAAATCTAATTAATATTTTTCTATCAAAATTTCACTGATTCATTTCTTTTCTTTAATTCCATCTAACTCTCTTATCCTTGAATTTTAAGGTAATTTAAGCTTTCCTTAAGCTTAAGTATAATCTAAAGAACAAAATCCAACTTAAATTTCAACTAATAATCAACTAATAAGAAATATCACCTTTGCCTTAGACCTTCACGTATGAAGAAAAGAGGAGGAGAAGAGAACTCTGGAAGTTTGTTTTACCTTCTTTTCTCTTCCACGTGGGCTTCCTTATCTTATAAAGGAAAATAAAAATCTTTCATGTCAAATGACCATTTTGCCCTTTACTTCATCTAATAATTACTAACAATGATGCATAAAATATCTTCAAGTAAGTCATTGAACTATTCAATTATCCTACTTTTATCACCAATTTCTAAAAAAAATTAATCTAGTCACTAACCTGGTATTGAGGATGTTACATCATCTGTGTTAAGAGAACCCAATCATTGAGCGCAGGCGACTATTGGACAGCTTCGAAATGGCGAGAGTGCTGAGCAATTCGGTATGATGCTTCAACATAATATTTAGCCTAAGAGATGCTACTGTGGAAAATGTCGGCATTGGAGTGGTCATCTTCATTAAATATCATGGAATTTTGAAGTTTCCATATCTGCCAAATTAGAGAGGAGAACACAATATTCCAAGGAATATCTATACCTGGGTAAAGACAGGAGGAACCAATGTTTGATAGGATCCATTGATCAAGAGGGAGAGCGAAGAAGATGACAGAATACTGGTTGGCAATGATAGTCCCAGAGATGTTTGGATTCATTACAACCATGAATAATGTGTAATATTGATTCGTCAAATGAGCCACAAATAACACAAGTTGGATCGTTTACGAGTTTCCTCTTCCATCTGTTAACATTAGTGAGGATTCTATCGTGGAGCGAGAGCCAAATGAAGTTTTTTATACGTTCAGGGACATGAAGTTTCCACACAAAATTCCAGTCACTATTTTTAGAAGACCAGGTGGAATTAGAAATTTGAGTGTAGGCTGATTTGATCGAAAATCTCCCATTTTTATCGTGATCCAAATACAACGATCGTTGTCTGCGTTAAGAGCAGGAGGATGGATGCTTTGGATGTGCTAAACTGCTTCAAGAACAAGAAGATGATTTAGAAGTGTCAAGTTCCAAAAACCATTCTGAATGGTAACATCTTGCCCAGAAGATCATCATTAACGACCGTCGTGTTTGATCGAAATTAGAAAGAGGGGGAAGCCCCTGGATCCATTTATCATACCAGAAGCGAACAGAGGAACCATCCGCAATAGACCAAGTTAAGAAGCTGTAGAAGGTCGACTAGATTTTGGTGAGAGCTCGCCAAAGATGAAAGCCAAAAGATTTGTGAATCGAAATGGGGCAAGTGGCGTCCGCAATAGTCATCCCTTTAATGACAATTAAAATTATCGTATCTATTTTATAAAAAAATATAATGTTCAATGTTCGTTATATAACTTTTGAAATTTTAACATATAAGAAAATTATTTTAACATAATTTAGTGGCTATTTAAAAAATTTATCTTACAAATTTAGTGGATTAATCATGAAGTGATACTTGATTTTTTTAATGTTTACCTGATAAGAACAATTTAATTAATGATATATTTTAATGTATTACATTAATGATATATTTCAATACGTTATGTGTGTTATAGATTCATCCTATCATATGAATTGTTAAAATAAAATATTTCATCTATTACTCATTGTCTCTGCGAATACATTCATTCTTATTATATAGTCACAACTGCATAACTACCATAACAAACCAAGCACTAATTAATGTAGCTAACAGCTAATTAACTCAACATGAATTTTTTTTTTATAAATTCTAAATTTAATTCTAATCCTATCTGGTAGGGATGGGAATGAGAACGCTCACAGTGGGTCTAAACCCATGACCTAAGGAAGTATGAGAGAATAAAGATAAGCAACATGATCACCCGATCAAATGTGCTTGCTCTCACGTGAATTAGGTTAAAATTAACATTTTAATCAATATTTTATGGGGAAAATATAAAAATGGACCCCAACTATATGACACTATTTTGTAGAGTCCCCCGACTATAGAATACTAATTTGTTGAGTCCCCGACTATTAAAAGTTATAAAATAGTTACTAACTATTCATATGTTTAAAAAAGTATCATTTTTGGTTAAAAAAATTGAATGTCTTCTGAGCTGGACGTTAACCTGTTGATTGAGATATGATGAAATTTGATCCTAAAATCGTTTGAACTGTATTTTATTGTCGAGCCAATACTTGAAAGCAACAACGATGGTAATAAACATAATTAAAATATAATTTTATCATATTATAGTTAGCAAATTAACGTCTAACTAAGGATAGACATGGGTCAGGTTTTTTACCAACCCAATCTGACCTGAAAAATATGCATCCTCCACCTAAAACTCGATTTGACTCGAGTTTAGGGTGACTTCACTCGACTCGAAACCCGACCTACCTTTTGAGATAAAACCCAAACTCAACCGACTCGACCCAAAATAACTATATTTATAAAAAATATTAATTTTATTCTATAAAATATGTTAAATAATAATAATAATATATAAATGAGTATCATTGCAATTATCTATAAACTTATAAGGTATAATTACATTTTTTGGATAGCATATTTTTCACCTTAAACTTGAACTTGACCTGACCTGACCCGACCCGACCCAAACTCATCCTCCAAAAAACTAACACGACCTAATAGAGTCGGATCAAGTAATAATTCGTCAGGTTTGAGTCTGTGCCCATCCATATGTCCAACTCAAATAATCGTAAATTTTTAACAAAAAAAGAAGAAGATGAGTTTGTAATATATGAATAGTTGGGTGACTATTTTTAACTTTTAATTGTCGATGACTCAACAAAACAACTCTCTATTGTTAGGATGCCATTTTGTAAATTCTAATAGTCAAAGAACCCAATAAAATAGTATCCTATAATCAAAGGACCTTTTATATACTTTATCCTATTTTATATAAGAACAACTATTCAATTATATTTGAAAGTTTGAAGGTTATAGTAAAAAAATGTAAGATAAAGTATAATAGATATTACTAAACTATGTTAAAATGATTGTTTTAGTCATTAAAATAATAAAATTTTTAAAATAATTATTAAATTTATTAAATCACTAAAAAATAATTATTGCTACATTATAATAATTATACAAGTTTGATAATTATTTTGTGATATTTTGATGAAATTTAGTTACCATTTTGTAATATTTTGATAAAACTTAATAAAAATTTTATAATTGTTTGAAAATTTTAATGATAATTTTATAATTTTTAAAAATTAAGTGACTAAAACAATATTTGATCATAGTTCTTTGACATTTAATGTACTTTATCCATACAGTTGGAGTTAAATAGACAAAATGTAAGCATGGAATGTTAAATGTATAATTATACTAAAAGTAAAGCCAGGCTCGCCCTATTGTCATAACAGTGGCCCCATCCACCTCATGATACCATATAAGGTGCGTTTGGTTCACGGAATGTAAGATTACCAATGAGAATGTAAGATTATCAGGGAATAAGATTACTGGGAATGTTTTATTTTGTGTTTGGTTGACTTAGCATGAATGTAAGATTATCGTGTTTGGTTAAAGTAATAAAAGATTATTAGAATGTATATTTAACCAAATTGTCCTTATTATATATTTGTTTTTTTAACAAGTTGGAAAATATTTATATATTTTCTTTAAAAAAATTAAATTCATAAAATTTTATATAATTTTTTTTTAAAAATTGAAAATATAAAAAGGTTTAATGAAAGGGTAAAATTTTATTTTAATCCCTGAACTTCATATAAAATTTTATTTTTGTAAATCTAAAATAGTTTAAGGATAAATTTGTAATTTAACCTTCGTAGAATTTTCATTATTCAATGACATAAGAAGGATATTTTTGAAAGAAAAAAAAAATTAAGGCCATTTTAGTCCAAAACGCCAATAATCCAACAATACCTAAGGAAAAGGAGATAATGACATTCCCGATAATATATCCAAAAAAATCTACTATTGGTAATCTTATATTACCAGGAATGAGATTCTCGGGATAATCAAACGGGGGAATGTGAATTTCATTCCCATGGGGATCCCACATTCCCCCATCCAAACACCCCATATAGTTATAGGTTGATGTGCTGCCGCTGTTAGGTGGTCTTTATAATTTGTTTAGTTTTTTTTTATGCATGTTGAGCTGTCCATGACATTGAATGTAAAACATATGAATTGAACCACCATTTTATTCAAAATTATTTGGTAATTTGGTATGGCCATTCGTTCGCTTCTCTCCCTCCCCGAAGGTTCTTAATTTTATTGGTTAGGTCCATATCATAAGTGGTGAAAAAGGTTATGCAATAATTTCTCGTGGTGGTCTTCGTTCAACAAATCATGGTTGATGATCTAATTACTGTGTTTAGTAAGTACTTGGACGATGATTTCAGCTTTGAGAGAAATTGAATCAACTCTAACACCGGTTATCAAGCCACTTGAATGAAAAAGAAAATTGATGCGCTACTGACATTGCTGTAGGTGGGTGATTGGTCTTCGAGTAGTGAGCTCCAAACAAAACAAGGGTGGATTATGAGGAATATAGGCAAGTGAAGGAGAGGAAGAGGATGATACTTGACTGTGGTGGGTTATTTAAGATGCTTATTTAAGAAATAAAAAGATAAATTTAAAAAAATAAGAGGATTTCAATTAATCAACTATAAAAACATGTTAATTTTAGAAGTAATTATCAAAGTCACCTTTAACCATTGATAATTTTGACATAATCGTCTTCGCTGGATAAAAAATATTTGATACCCAAAATCGTTGACGATTTTATTAGATTCAACGAGCAATTGCTTTTTTTAATTGATGATATTACAAAAACCAACTGTAACGTTAATACTTTCTGCTCTGAACAACATATCACCCATATACAACAATCAATCAAATAATACCCTCGTCTTCACATAACTTAGCATTGATCACTCCCTGTTTTATACGCATAAACCTCAATCGGACTTCCTCCTCTATCTTTCGGATGACTTCATCCACATTGTTTTGGACCCCGCGGCGCCAAAAACCCTTCTGTTTCCCTCCTTCCAAATGTAGCAAACACATGCACTCCGAATTACCTTCAACAAGGTGAAGACAAGGGTCTTACTCTTTAGCTTCGTCACTTTCCAACAGACCTCATATTCCCAAATTTCAGTTCTCCTCGACAACTGACAGAACAATTATACAAAAGATCAAAATGAAAGAGAAAATAAATTGCCGGCAGAGGGGAGGATAAAAAAACTGACACTCATGGTGTGAAATATCAAAATGAAAGAAGATAGTATATTGAAATATTTAATTAATATTTAAAAAAATTATATTTTTTATTAATTAATATTAAATAAATACAAGATAATATCTGTTCATAGATAACTCTTAATAATTTGATATTGAGCAGTCTTATCCATGATATTCATAGTGCTCGAACTTGGAATCTCCAAAAAAAAAAACTCTTTTACCATCGATATCACTTGATCCGTGTATATAATTTTTTATTAAATAATTGAAGCCAATACCCATAATCTCATAAAAGACCGTCACGGTTTTCACCTGAGGTTAGTATTTAGGTTATAATAGAGGCTGTGAAGTACTTTGGGCTTTGAGGCTATACAATTGGGCTGGCATAACATGCACATAAATTTTTCTCCAACAATGGATGATCGTACAGACTCAGTGAACCGGGACTAGGGTTTGAACCGAGTATAAGATGGGTTTCCTAGTGACTCAAAGCCCCTTTCTGATAAAAAGAAAAACAACAAACATAACCTCAGCACTCTGCTGCTCAATCGCATCTACTCTGTTCCAAACCCTAAAAGCAATGCCTCCGAAAGCATCTAAATCCAAGGAAGTACCAGCCGATAGGCTGATCCTTGGCCGATTCTCTTCTCACCTCAAGATCGGAATCGTAACTTTCTTCTTTCAACTTCATTTTTCATTTCATTTCTTGAAGCTAAAGCTTGATATCTTGTGAATATCGCTTCTTCACTTGCAGGTGTGGGAAAATCTACTCTTTTCAACACGCTTACTAAGCTTTCAATTCCTGCTGAGAACTTCCCCTTTTGTACAATCGAGCCTAATGAAGCCCGAGTTAATGTCCCCGACGAGCGATTCGAATGGCTTTGCCAATTGTTCAAACCCAAAAGTGAGGTATAACCTGTTTTCTTCTTTGTTTTGCCTGTCTGCATAAAATTAGCATTACTTGCACTTAAGCCGCTGCAATGGTATTATATCCAAGTAAGCCCTTATCCTTTAATTTATACTTAAATTGGCCCTTGATATAAGGCAACCTTTCCTAAAGGCTTATTTCAGCACAATTCAAGTATCGGGGCTTACTTAATAAAACTGAAATTGTTCAGGGTTTTTTTTTAGTGTTTTAGCCTTTTTCCATGTAAAAGGCTGAATGTAAGCTCACTATTATTTTATTAGCTTGTTTCTGCCTAAAACTTAGAGAAGTGTGGATGCATCAGGTTTCAGCTTTCTTAGAAATTCATGATATTGCTGGACTGTTTAGAGGTGCCCATGAAGGCCAAGGATTGGGCAACAACTTCTTGTCTCATATCCGTGCAGTTGATGGCATTTTTCATGTTTTACGTAAGATGCCTATCCTTTTGAGCTGGAATTTTTTTTATGTTACAAATCACGATGTTTGCTTACTTCAATGCAGCATAAAATTTAAATTTTTATCATACGTTGAGGAATATTTATTTTTCTTTTACAACAAAGGATTGTTAAAGTTATTAAATGGTTTGATGTTATTTAAAGCCATTTTTTTATAGTTATAACCTGTGTGCTTTTGGTGTAAGAATTATTTCATTGGAATCTTATTTTTTGCACTCAATCCTTCAGGTGCATTTGAAGATTCAGATATCATCCATGTTGACGATTCTGTTGATCCTGTAAGAGATTTAGAGACTATTAGTGCCGAGTTACGGTTAAAGGTTTGTTCTTGAATTCTAATATTCCTGCAATAGTTATTTGGAGCTCTGATTAATAAAATACAATTAAAATACAGCTAGCCTGTTTTTCATTTGGAATTGGAAGATTAAGAAACACACATTACCATTCTTTTTAAGGCATGTCTTAGCACTGGACAACAATGCCTATTTGATAAGGTGCATGCCTGGTGCACTTTTGGCTTGCTCACCTGATTGAAGTTCTCTTCAACTTCTTTTTTTTCCTACCCTTTTCATTGGATGTATCTTTACTGGGAAGAAATGAACGGTATTGAACTCTATACTTCTCAATTTTTTAGCATTCAGCTATTGACATGGACCATAAGGGCATGCACAGTGACCAATAAAAATTCCATTCTTTACAATTAGACACATACAAAAACTCAAAGATATACATATTGCACTTTACTTCACTTGGCTAGTCCTTATGTGTCTTGCATGTTGCATCTGCAGCAATATAAGGATTCTAGCTCCTAGAGTGGGTGTTGCACCTTGACAACTCCCATTTTGCAAGTTTGAAGATGAAGAGGACCTTTTCGTATGCAATAACTTCGTTTATGTACTGATTACTTTCTAACTTCGTTTTCTTTAGGATGTTGAATTTATGGAAAGGAAGATAGAAGATCTTGAGAAGAGCATGAAAAGGAGTAATGACAAGCAATTAAAAATAGAGCTTGAAGTGTGTCAAATGGTAGGGTTTTGGACATTTGATCTTTTACTTTTTCTGCAGGTCTCATCTTATGTATGTCATTCTTGTGGGTCTGATTTTTTATTAACGTTTTCTATTGCTGCTTCTTATGTATTGTAAATAGAGGAAATTGTCTCATTATTCTTCTATGTGGCTGCCCTTTAGTCTATGTACATCTTGATATTGTTTTTGGTTTTATCTTTACAAAAGATAGTCTTTATTGAAGTTTAGGATTTTAGGCTGGTTCTGTTCTCTTTATAGCAGACTGTTGAACTGAGAGTTCCTACTTTTAGTAGCAACCTTTACTCCAGAACTTTAGACCACCAGTGACCATGATCCAAAAGTGGCTATCACCTCACATAAGGTTCATGGCCTTAGACCCACAATCTAAAAGATGGGCCCAAATTAACATTCAAGACCGTTATTTAAAAAATTGTGGTCAGAAGCTCACATACTGAAGACCATGACTGTGGTGGTGGTCAAAAGTCATCGGTAGAGAGTAATTGTCACCGTACATAAAGTCTACATTTTATCCAGTTTTTGTTTTTGATGGTAACTTGTAAAGACTATTATAGCTCAGTCAAGTATGCATTTAATCATATTATCATGTTCATCGGATATGAGCTTATGCTATAGAGCAAAATTTGCTAATGGTAGATTATATTAATTCCAAAAAGCAATCTTGCTTGTTATATTACAGGTTAAGGCATGGATCGAAGAAGGAAAAGATGTTCGTCTAGGGGACTGGAAAGCGGCTGATATTGAGATATTGAATACTTTTCAATTGCTTAGTGCCAAGCCAGTTGTTTATTTGGTTGGTGTTCCTTCTGTTGTACTTACCAATGCCTTTATTTTCCTTTTCTTATGGCTGTGTATGTTTAATATGTTCTTGTCATCTGTTATGTGAGGTTTGCTGCTATCTTTTATGGTTTTTTGCTTGCTGTTTGCCTGTTTCTCTGTTCTAAGTATAGCAATCTGTGACAAGATTTTCCTATTACTACTTAAATGATGTGATGAGTGATGGTATAACCTAGATGTCTGGATACCTTGTCAATTTTCAGAGTTAAATATGAGTTCATAGATGAAGTCTTGCATTCTTACTGTAGATTTACAATAGTATTACCAAGTAGAAGACCTGAATATGTTTGCTTTACAAACTGTTGTCATTTCCAGCTGCCTTGTCTTTTTGCATTTTCTTTTTGCTTAATGTTGTTGATCCATTAACCAATTTATATGTTGTAGCTGCTTACTTCAATATGAGAGAGCCTCAGATGTGTCATGGCTTGTAATGTTAATTTTTTAGAGAAAGTAGTTTCTTTTATCTTTAACAATTTCAGGAATGTGGACAGATATTTTATTATCATACTATTTTATTTTATGTGCAGGTGAACATGACTGAGAAAGATTACCAAAGAAAAAAGAACAAGTTCTTACCGAAGATTCATGCTTGGTATGCTCTCTTCTTTTCTGTGTGTATGTCTCAGGGGATGGGGTTCACATGTTCTTGTTCTATATAATGCCAAGAAACATAGCAAGATGATATCGCACTGGTTTCTGTTATTTTGTCTAATGTTTCCTGGCACATTCCAATGTTTAGGTTTTCTATTGGCTTTTATTGAGGTAGGAAAGGATTGGGTAAAGTAGAGAAGCTCGAGATTCGCCAAAAATTTGCTGGAATCGGGAAGAACCATAGGAAATTGATAGAGAAGTAGAAGAGAGGGAGAAACAGGGGAAGAAATATAAAAATTAATGGTCCATAATCCCTGTAATTTATAATCTAAAACCTACTTAAATGTAACAACCAGATCATATATAGGCACAGGCCATAAACTGCTACAAAATCCCAAGTACTATAACAAGATTAATATAAACTCTAATAGTGCAACAGTTAGATTCACTATGGTGTTACTGTTAGAAAATACATTTAACTGAAAAGCTTAAAATTAAGTGGGTTTAAGCAGCTCTCAGTGTTGACAAATCATCCTTTAGCTTTTGATTTATCATACTTATAAAAGCTTATTAGGGTTTGTTTATTTTCATTTGGATTGAGAATTATCTTTTACAGGGTTCAAGAACATGGTGGTGAACCTATCATTCCTTTTAGCGGCGTGTTTGAGAGAAACCTTACTGATATGGAACCTGCAGAAGCTGCAAAATATTGCAAGGAAAACAAGGTGCAAAGGTTAGATGAAAATGGATGTCTTTTGTTTTATGGGTTTAAAATGCTTTTAGTGTTAAATGTCAAAGTCTGATGGTCAGTCTTTAGTGCCTTGATGATTGACCTGATTTTTTTTCCTTTTTCTTATTGTGTATTTATGATGCTGAGGAATTTTTTTTGGTCACAGTGCTCTTCCAAAGATCATCAAGACTGGTTTCTCGGCTATTAATCTCATATATTTCTTCACAGCAGGACCAGATGAGGTACCTAATTCTTGGTACCTATTTATTTTAAGGGAATGGTTGGTTCTATTTAAATGTTAAGAAGTTGTCTGAGGATCAAAGAGTATTTACTGCTTTTAAAAATGATCTAAGATCATTATATTGAATTTTAGACCTTTTTCATATGTGATGTCCTCTGGATTTGTTACCTAGTCAATAATCTTTATTTTGATAAGCATGTTGTCATTTGACTTCCATAGCTGCCCACAATGATAACTCAGTACATCTTAGAATACTGATATTGCAGTGTTGTAATCTAAATGGCTATCCTTATTCTGAATTTCCCTGAAGGTCCATGCAGTTGCAAGTGTTGAAGCTTTCTCTAAAGTCGATCACTTCTTGGAGATCTTGCATTTTAGCTTTTTTTTTTTTCTTCTTGGGTTTAATCAATTGATGGCATCAATAATTTGATTGTTTTTCCCTTTCCAGGTGAAATGCTGGCAAATTAGACGGCAATCCAAGGCTCCTCAAGCTGCAGGAGCCATTCATACAGATTTTGAGAGAGGATTTATATGTGCTGAGGTTGGGTCTTAGATCATGACTTCTTGTATATTATATTAAACCTTGAAAGAAACTTTTAAAGTTTGCTGTATTATCTTCTGCGATGAACTATGACACAACAATTATGCCTTTTCAAGTGGCCCCTTTTCTGCAACACGATTTATTTAACGTGCTCAGAGTGTATTGATTACTGTTGTTTTTCTATTGCTTAAGTTTAAACATTGAATCTTTTGTGATGTCGAGCGTTGTTGTACCAACTGAAAGGACAACATTTCCTTTCACCTATTCATTTGATTTTCTTACCAGCTTCTATGGCAACATATATATGTCTTTTAGTGACTGTTTTCTGTGTGTCATCCAGGTCATGAAATTTGAAGATCTGAAGGAGCTTGGAAGTGAGGCAGCTGTTAAGGTTAGTATGCCTATGAATGGTTTTCTTTTAGCTTTTGTTTGCGTAAAGTGTCTGTTGGAAATCAGAATAAAAGGAATAATTATTCAAGGGGGAAAGAAAGTGACTTGACATGTGATCTAAGGCTAGAACTGTGAAGTTTAGGATTTAAGCTCATGTCACATGTAATATTGAGAAGCCTTGCCTTGGGAGTGTGATTAAAGGTTGGATATAAGCTCATTGCATCTTGAGCTACAATTGATGATCCGTGGTTCATATCCAAAGTTTGTACGGTGCCATTTATTTAACATGTAAAGTTTCGCATGGTTTCATCTAGTTGCAATGACGTCTGGTTTCTCACAAGTTTCCCTTTTGATCAGGCTGCTGGAAAATATAGGCAGGAAGGGAAAACTTACGTGGTCCAAGATGGAGACATAATATTTTTCAAGTTCAATGTTTCTGGAGGTGGGAAGAAGTGAAGCAAAGACTCCCAAGCGGGGATGTGGCGCTTGGATCGCACTTGAATCCCCGGAAAAGGTCAAATCCGTATGCATTCCGACCCTATTTGTTTCTTTGCTAAATACCACCACTTAACAACACCCCCTAGAACCAAGAGGTATTTGGGTAGGCATCCGTTTGTTATGTTGATGTATGAGCTTTATTTGTGGAATCATATATATATATATGCACATATTGGAGGAGGATAGATTATATGTATCATTTGCACCGCATCCACCGCAGGGGTGGATGCACTAATCCCTTAGGGGTTAAGTGCATTCCCATTATTTAGTAAAAAAAGGTGAAATTTTGTTTAATACGTTAAGGAAAAATAGAAAATAAAATTTTTTGCATACCTGTTATTTTTAAGAAATTGATATTAAAATTTTAGATCCTATTCTTAAATTTCTGAATTCGTTACTGTATTGAATTCGTTACTGTATGTAGCAATTTGAATGTTAACATTGACTTTGTTGCTTAAATTGCATCTCTCTTGAGAACTTTAATCTTTAATAATTAGAGGTCTATTTCTTGCCGTTGATGGGCACAACCTTTGTTCTAAAAGAAAAGGCATTTATAAATATATATTTTGTTAAAGGCCCTCTATTTATACTTTCTCATCATTAGTCCTGGTCATAATTGTAAAAAATATATTATTTAGAATTTCATTTTCAGTTATATAGTATGTTGATCGAATTTATTATACCTTAAAAAAATCCAAGCTTGAATCTCAGTTTAGTCCAAAGACTCAAAAATTTTAAAATATATTTTATTTTATTTTATTTTAAAACTCTTGGAGTTTAAAATTTTTAAGTTCGACTTGAAATTAAATGGAAGTTTGTAAAAACTTGAAATGAAAAAAAAAATTAAACTTAACTCGATTGGTGCTTCAAATTTGAATTTGAATCTTAAATATATGATAATTTTATATTGAATTTTTTAAAATTATTATAGAAATATTAATATTATTAAAAAATTATTTTATTAAAAATGAAAATTTAATATATTATATTTCTAAGTTGGTCGTTAGTTTTTAAGAGAGTATCAAATAATTTATTTTGATTTTTTAAGAATTTGAGTCGTTTAAACCCTAATCAAGTTTATTTAAATAAGTATTTATTAAATTTTGACGGGATGAATAACTCACAATCTATATATATATATATATTTTATTCGAAACCCTATTTCTATCAGTGTGTTCCAGCCTTGGGAGTTGGAATGGAAAGTTTCCGTATAGTGGTTGACCTATGAATGATAAAGAGAAACGGGACTCTCATCGTCATCTTCGTCATCAATTCCCACGTGTTGGTATCCCCACCGTTGGTCGAAAGTGGGATTCAAAGGGGGGTCCCGCACCTTCACCTCTTCCGTAATTATCCCCCCACCAAACCCCTATTCTCATTCCTCCTCCATTTTCCCGTAAATGACATAACAACCCATCTTTTTTGATAAAATGATGAAGAGTTTGATGTTTTAAATAAAATTTTGAATTTGATCGTTATAAGTAGGAAGAAGAAGAAGAAAAAACATGCTAATATTCCCTCGAACGTGATTAATATTCACTCAAATACTACTGTATATTGGGTGTCATATGTTCCCTCTCCTTTATAAAATAATTAATATATAAATTCTCAAACGTGATTTTAAATACCATAATAATTATAGTATGGTCAAGTTAACATTCAATCAATTATTTATTTATTTATATATATCCACTTATTTTATCCTACAAACTTAGATGAAAGATCTTTCTTTGAATACTTTCGAAATGGATTAAGATTTAATATTTTAAAAGATTTAATACTTATACGAATATGTTTAAAAGATGCAATCCATATTTAAGAATTCAGAAGATAAATAAATAAAAAATAATACTAATAGATTGACTTAATAAAAAAATATGGGCATGAATTTTACTTCGAAAAATAATTTTGTGCTTAAGGATTTTTTCGTTAAAAATTGACGTCTAAAGTTTCTAAAGGTATACATTTAGGTGTCTGTCGTTAAAAATCGTTGTTAAATGACACATGTCAAATTCTGATAATTTTAAAAATTTAGTTAAACAAAAATATTAGAAAAAACCCAACACCCAGCAGAACCCCCCACCACGTGCCTTCTCCCTCCCCCACTTCTCCCTTTTATGCCAATCGACGGTGACTATCACCGCCACTATCATCGGTACGGCTTCGACCTCCGATCAAAATTCCTGTGACCTTTTGCCATAATCTGCTCGTGGAGATACGTTCAAATTTTCGTCGGATTTTAAGTCATCGTCACCATTTTTCGTATATTTCAACCGATATCGACATCCATATGCCACCCTGTCACCACCATTCGAACCACCGTCTAATTTCGCTAAAAACTCATCATCTCCGTCGCTCCGTCGGTATTCCACCATGGTAACAGATTGAAATGAGATATTTTAATTTTTTTTTCATTTTTGTATAATTTCATTAAAAGTTTAGGGGTTCTTTTGTAAAAAAATTAAGATTTTTATTAAAATATACTATTTTATTATTTAAATTTTTTAAAAAATATAACAGTAGACGGCTAATAGATTAAGTTTAAGGGTTCTTTTATAAATAAATTAAGTTCATACATTTATTTTTGTATCATCCTAATAGAATTATATTAAAAAAATTTGAAAAGCCCCGGTCAAAGGGGCACTGGCGGGCTCCAATCACTGATTGAGCCTTCTCTAAGGTCTATAAAGTTTTTGTGTTTTTGCTCCTAGTAAAATACAATGCTGTTCCACTGTGAGCTCCAAACCCATTAAACTATTGGAGAGTGCTTGTAATATCAAGGATGTCTTTGAATGAAACAGTGCCATACAAATTTAGGGTTTTTCTTTTTTGCTTATTGGCTCCTCACAACTAGATTCACGTGTTTGCTTAGAGAGAACTGTTGGTGCAAAGTGACCAAAAAGAAACCCCCTTCTTTTCACTTTTGGGGTATGGGGAGGGGGGCTTTGTTGTCATTGTCATGGAACGAGCTAGGGTTTCAGCCCTTCTCAGCAGCCAAAGTCCAAAAATTCTACTGTTTTCCCAGAAGGGTCTACAGCTTCATCCTAATAAAATACACCATAAAATACATATTTGCTGCCACAATTAGTTCATGTGGGTCATTTAACTATTTATTTTAAAATCATACTTATTGTTGCGTTTTTATTCTATTTTTTATCACCCACCTGTAAACATAATAAAATTGTTAATGTTTTAATGATGACATGATATAATCTTATGATGATATATCAATATCACTGTTAATTTTTTAATGTTGGGCGATCAAAAATTAATCAAACGTAACATTAAATATGATTTTTTAAAATAATTTAGTGACTAAAATGAAACCGTAAGAATAGATGAGTGCCTAAATTATATTTTAAAAGTTAAAATAATCATTAAATTATATATATTATCAAAATTTATAAATAATATCAAATTATCAAATTATTACGCGTATTACATTAAAACATTGATCATCTTATAACAGTTTTGATAATTTATCAATTACTTTTTACCTTTTGAAAGTAAGTGACCAAAATGAACTCTGCTGTACTTTCCCTTGTCTTTTCATTTTACTTTTTCATGCCCATTTTTTTTTGTTTGAGTGAGCTCATAGTACCAGTGTGAAGCACTTTCATTTTTTCGGTAGGCAAATGCACTCGTTTGCTTAAAACTCGTGAGCTTTTTTCAGATAATAATAAGTTTTCTTTTGAGCATACGTTGTTGAATGAAGAAGGAATCTTGGTAAGAAAATTGCTGCATTTTTTTATCGTTAGATCTATGTTTGGGGCCCAGAGTTGTTGCAGCTGATTTTCAGTCATTAAATGCATTAGCTTAGCTCTCATTCTGTGTTGCTAAAGATTGTTACTTGTTGAAACTCGGTATCTTCCATCATTAATTCCTTCTGCAACCAGAATCATCACTTTTAAGCCTTGGACTTGGTCAAAATGTGCTCTTTTTGCTGTGTTATTCATCACACTTTGAGGATTCCCTGTAATATTCGATGATATTACCTTGTTACTTTATGTGAAGGGGTTGTCCTTTTGAGGTTGTATTTTGTGTTTAACGCCAATTGCTTGTCTGAAATTAAGGTTGTTGTATGAAAATCTGTGCGCATTAGGGAGTATTTCTTGTTTTTAAGTAACTTGGGATTTGATAGGGGTGGATATGAAGAAGATCTTTATGTTTTTGGTGTTGTTCCTATATTTCCTTTCTGCCATGGGGCAACTTCCCTCACAGGACATTATGGCATTGCTTGAATTCAAGAAGGGTATAAAGAATGATCCTACGGGATATGTCCTTGATTCGTGGAATGAGGAGTCGATCGATTTCAATGGCTGCCCTTCTTCATGGAATGGGATTGTCTGTAATGGTGGGAATGTTGCTGTTGTTGTCCTTGAAAACTTAGGTCTCTCTATTGATGCAGACTTGAGTGTTTTATCGAACCTCACGAAGCTGGTGAAACTGTCGTTATCGAACAACTCTATTGCCGGAGTCATTCCAGAAAATATTGGCGACTTCAAAGTCTCGAGTTTTGGATGTGTCGGATAATCTCTTTTCCTCAGCTTTACCACGGGCATTGGTAAGCTGGAGGGCTTGAGGAATCTTTCACTGGCAGGGAATAACTTCTCTGGCTCTATTCCGCACAAAATTTCAGGGCTTGCTTCAATCCAATCTTTGGACTTGAGTCGAAATTCCCTGTCCGGTACACTGCCGACCTCATTAACTGAACTGAATGAGCTGCTTTATCTAAATCTATCTTTCAACCAGTTTACCAAAAGCATACCGAAAGGGTTCGAGCTCATTTCCAGTCTTCAGGTGCTTGACTTGCGAGGGAATATGCTGGATGGCAGCTTGTCCGGGAATTTTTCCTTCTATCAAATGGCAGCCATGTTGATTTCAGTATGAATGCTGCAAAGCTCTACTCCACAGAAGTTGCTACCAGGCATTTCCGAGAGTATCAAGTTTTTAAATCTCAGCCACAACCAACTTACGGGGTCATTGGTTGGAGAAGCCGAACTTCAGTTGTCGGAAGTTTGAAGGTGTTGGACCTAAGCTATAATCAGCTGTCCGGAGAATTGCCCGGATTTAACTTCGCTTATGATCTTCAGGTCCTCAAGCTCAGCAACAACAGATTTACAGGCTTCATTCCTAATGTTTTACTGAAAGGAGATTCTCTGCTTTTAACCGAGCTCGATTAAGTTGGAACAACCTTACAGGTAGTTTTTTTTTCTCTAACCGTGACATGCTTGAATTCCTTTCGATTTATGTATTGTGCTTATTAGTTGTTTGTCTCATTGTATGCATTCTACTATTCCTCATACTTCCTGGTTCATCTTCCAGGGCCGATATCCATGATCATGTCGACAAATCTGCAGACACTCAATCTTTCTTCAAACGGGATCACGGGGGAACTTCCGTTACTGACTGGAAGTTGTGTGACTTGATCTATCAAATAACAAATTAGAAGGAAATTTAACCCGAATCTCGAAGTGGGGAATATCGAATACCTTGATCTTAGCCAGAATCGTTTGACAGGGTCGATTCCCGAGTTGACCCCTCAGTTTTTGCGATTAAATCATCTCAACCTTTCACATAATTCACTAACTAGCTCGCTACCTAAAGTGATACTGCAATACCCGAAGCTTAGAGTCCTTGATCTCGGTTTCAACCAATTAGATGGACCTTTTTTAAACGACCTACTGAACTTGGATACTTGGAAGAACTTCATGTTGAGGACAATTTGTTTACCGGTGCTATTAAGTTCACTCCTTTGAGAGATTCCAACCTCCATGTTCTTGATCTCTCTCATAATCGGCTTAACGGTTATTTTCCCAACCAAGTTGGGTCATTGACTGAACTTGAAGTGCTCAATCTTGCAGGCAATAACATAGCAGGTTATCTGCCTACTTCCTTGGCTGACATGAACTCTCTAAGCTCGTTAGATATATCCCAGAATAATTTTACTGGATCTCTACCTAACAACATCCCTAACGGCCTTCGAAGCTTAATGTTTCCCACAACGATCTCTCTGGAGTTGTCCGGAAAGCCTGAGGAAGTTCCCTACTTCTTCCTCTTCCCTGGAAATTCTAAGTTGTATTTGCCGAGCAGGCCTTCTGGATCGAACAATGGCTCCGCTGAATCGAAGAAGAAACCGATCAACACAATTGTGAAATGGGTGGTTGGGGTGTCGTGTGTGGTGCTCTTATCATTCTCATCTTGCTTGCTATATGCAACATTATATCCGTATATCAATAAGAACTCCGAAGCAAGTTACAAGTAAAGATGTCAGCAAGCGACACCTAGAAACCCTTCTAGTGTTGTCAGAACGAGAGTGGGGGTCCCACTGTGTTTCAGCAGTCGATATCGAGTCTTCGCGGAAAGGATCGTCATCCGAAATTATCAATCCAGGTGAGAAAATGGTGGCAGTTCCCGGCTACTCTCCTATGATGACCAGCCATTTATCTTGGTCACCAGAGTCCGGAGATTCATTGACAGCCGAGCACCTTGCAAGACTGGATGTAAGATCACCGGTCCAGCTTGTCGGTGAGCTGCATTTTCTCGATGATACGATCACGTTGACACCCGAGGAACTGTCACGGGCTCCGGCAGAAGTTTTGGGAAGGAGCAGTCATGGGACTTCATACAGGGCAACACTGGATAATGGATTATTCTTGACTGTGAAGTGGCTTCGAGAAGGGGTGGCGAAGCAGAGAAAAGAATTCGCCAAGGAGGCTAAGAATTCACGAATATTCGGCACCCAAACGTGGTCGGTTTGAGAGGCTACTATTGGGGACCTACTCAACACGAAAAGCTGATTCTTTCAGATTATATCTCACCTGGAAGTCTTGCAAGCTTTTTTTATGGTAAAAACTTGGAGAAATGTTCTTTTTAATTATCTTTTACTGATATGATATTATGGTTTGGCCAACTTTCAATCGTTCCTAATCAATCTCATCTAATTTTTCAGATCGACCGGGAAGAAAAGGTTCCGCCTTTGGCATGGACACAGAGGCTGAAGATAGCAGTCGACGTGGCACGGGGACTAAACTATCTCCATTTCGACGGGCTGTGCCACATGGTAACCTAAAAGCGACCAACATACTATTAGACGGGCTGATCTTAATGCTCGCGTTGCCGACTACTGCCTACATCGTCTTATGACACAAGCTGGAATATGGAACAAGTTAGATGCTGGTCTCCTGGGATATCAGGCGCCGGAGTTGGCTGATACCAAAAAACCATTGCTTTCCTAAGTCTGATGTCTATGCATTTGGAGTGATTTTGCTGGAGCTTTTAACTGGCAAATGTGGGGGTGATGTAATTCAGGGGAGGAAGAAGGGATGGTTTGATAGAATGGATTCGATTGAAGCTGGCAGAAGGCAGTGGCTCGGATTGCTTTGATTCTGCATTGGCTCAAGAGATGGAGAATCCAGGAGCGAGGAGGGAATGAAGGAGGTTCTTGGAATAGGATGAGATGCGTCCGATCTGTTTCGGAGAGGCCAGGTATCAAGTCCATTTATGAAGATCTTTCATCATTGGCCTCCCCGTTTTGAGACGTGCAATATCGTTCTACCTTAATTATGCATTCACAATTTGTCGTAAAACGAAGCACATATGGAATGAATACAAGCCTTCAGACATCCTTTTCGAATACAAGGAAGATATAAGATATATTAGGTTATTGGAAGTTTAAACCAAATTATGAGCTTGGTAAAAAATTTGGTCCAGTTTCTATATATTTATAAATAAAATTTGGTTCATTGTTGACGAATAAAATTTAAATCCAAAAACAAGGACAACAATCAACACAATCACATTCTGGAAATTCTCCCCTCTTTTGCGGGCCATAATCATAGAAAGGCAAGACTAAAATTGCAGAGACAAGTGGTAGCATATCTTGCTTTTAAGAAACAAACTATTTTAACTTGTATCCATGTAGTACACATTTCCACAAACAATGGTGAAAGGGTTCAAAGATTAATGACATTCTGGCTCTTCCGAATTAGTTTTATAATATTTCGATTGTCTAACGTAACAAAACTTTCGACAACCGAATCTAGGAGATTCATAGATTCCTTACCTCAATTTAATTCTACAAAACAATTTGCATAGGCTGAGGATTGGTCTCTGATAAACTCCTTTCAAATCTGGGTGTATATTACTGTACAAACAACAAATCTCAACTGGATTCAGCCCCAAACCTTTGTGCTAAGAACTCATCTAGTTGACCCCAGTTTGGGGTAACAGAATTATTTGAATTATCACACGGCAAAGACCGAATGCATCCAAGAATGTGTGTAACATCGCGATGCAGTCTGTCATGAAAATGAATCCTATTATACAAGACAAACCAAATATTGTATTTCAATTCATGTCAAAATTTGAAACAAAGTACAATACCTATCTTTTGCCTGAGGTGTGCTGATCTCTAAGCGTGAAAATGCTTTCGAATTTGTGAATGGAAGATTACAACAACTTGCCTGTGGAGGATAAAGCAATTTAAGGGAACAATCCTATTTCATCAATTAACCATCCATTTTCAACATTCATAAAGTAATAAAAAAACTAGGGTTTCCTGATGCAAATATCAATGATTCTAAGTGTAACGAAATGTCATTAAAGGGGAAAAGAAAGCGTTAATGGATGGGACAAGCAGAAATTCGCTTGTTTTTATCAAGGACAACAGGTTCCCTTCTCGTAAATATTTACAGGCAACATTATACCTACATCTTGAATCATGAAGCGAAATCAAGCCTTCAATAAGCACAAGGAATATAAATGAATCTATAGGTCCATTCAAAATTCATAAAAACGTTTCTCTAAACAGTTTGCTATATATGATAATAGTGGTTATAATTGTAAGACAATTTTATCATGTCATAATGAAACAAACCATCCGGTAACTAAATTAGGAGTTGAATTTGCCTCACCTGAAAATTGCTTGAACATCTACTTCATGCAATGTTCGAGATAGAACACGTTGGAGGAACCCAACTTCCTGTAAATGAATGTTCGCCCATCAGAACAATTCATCAATCGCAATTCAAGTCAAATGTACAAAATAAGTGAACTATTTACACTTGAACAAAAAGCCTAATGGCATAGTTTGGGGTGTCATTTAGGAATTCTACTCCCAGGTTTTTTGCATGACTCTTCACTAATAAAGTGCTTTTTCTAAACTGAATCCGTCAGAGACAACCAAAAGGGGTTAAACAAGGTAAGAACCCTGGAATCGAATTAAAACATTGTAGCTACCTTAGTAAGGGACTTGGCAATTGACTGGGCTGTAGGTCAGCATCTTCTGACCTATTCCAGCTCTCAACAATCTGGGGTAGTCCACGCAGATGAACCAACAACCTCTCTCATTATTTGAACAAGCTTTGAATGTATTTCATCCCGGTGAACTCTATAATCCTGAATTTAGAGAAATGAGAATCAAGCAGGACAGGTAAATGGGACATTGTATGTGTATCACTGAATACTTGTCGGTAAAAGGAAGACTTCCAAGCATAAAACAATATAGCCACATGTCCAAATATTTTTCTAAATATAACTACATCCTTCACATTCAAATTCAAAGGTTCCTTGGCCTCCATATATATGTTTGTGTGTATAAAGTTTCTCTAGTTGTGGTCGCCTTCAAATTCCTAGAGTTTTAGAAAACCACTGGGTGATTATGCAGGTTTACATATCAATCCGCAATCCTTCAGTTTATTTTTCTTCACTATATGTTGAACTTGCCACCACTGCATTAAATTTTAGCAAATGAATAGTCTTATTTTAATCTGTTGTTATGTTTTTTTTAAAGACCTGCTAGCAAACATAGTTTAGTAACTATGAGTCAGCGTCAAAGATATCTACATCATGATAAACTCTAAAATCAAATATATGGAAAACAATCATATTAGTTATCAAGAAAATATTGTATCCATTCTCCCATTTTTAGACTCAGAACTGCAAGATAAATCTGTATCTGACTTGCATTAAATGTTTTCTTCTTCATTATATTTGGGGTGAGAAGTACCCACATTCCTATATATGTGCCGGACATGACAACTTCTTGAAAATGAAAGTTGGAGTATGAAAGTTAATTCCATACAGTAAATTAATTACTCTAGACTTAAATTTCACCATATATACTCAATGTGAAAGAAAATGACAATGCCACAAGCAGACAATAGACAATAAAAAACCACAAAATGCTCTGCCAGAAACCTTTAAAATGAAAAACACAAATAAGGAAGAAAGATAAAGGAAAAGGTGAAATGCTTCAAAATGAAATAAGTGAAGAAGTCTTATACCTGTGCAACTCGATCAAACTCCAACAGCAACAGTGATTTCCGAGGTTCAGGAACTTTCAGGAACAGGATTTGCTTCAATTCTTAGGCCAGAAACAAAGCAGACATCAATTAATCAGCAACATAAAAATTTTCAATAATGAACTCAGAATGTAATAGATTTAAGGATGCTACAAAGAAGGGAAAAAAATGAAACAGACAAGCGGAAAAAAAATAGAACACGAGTATTCGATATTCAAACAAAGAAAATAATGTAATTAAGCTTACTCCAACATCCTCTCCATTCAAGGAAATCGATGCCCTGGCTTTTGCTTTCAACAATATAACTGCATCTTTATGCCCAGCATCATGTATTGAAATTTTCAATAATGAACTCAGAATGTAAGATTTAAGGATGCTACAAAGAAGGGAAAAAAATGAAACAGACAAGCGGAAAAAAAATAGAACACGAGTATTCGATATTCAAACAAAGAAAATAATGTAATTAAGCTTACTCCAACATCCTCTCCATTCAAGGAAATCGATGCCCTGGCTTTTGCTTTCAACAATATAACTGCATCTTTATGCCCAGCATCATGTATTGAAGCACGCATAAATTCTGCGGAAAGAATACTGCCAAAAGGAGTACAAAATGTTGGTGATATTACAAACTAATGAATCGTTTCAAAAGAAGAAAGTTTGTGAATAATATTTCCTGTCATTAATGTCATCGCACTTTGTGGGGGAAATACCTGTTTATGGAATCTATAGAAGCAACTACATGATCTCGAAGGTGACGAAAGCAATGTAAACCTGTAAGTCATCCCCATCCTATGAAAAGGAACAATTTCTAAGCTCACAAAAATTTTAATTCCAATCAACATATGGCTAATGAAATTGCAAGAGCTACTTAATTAAACAATGTGGATCTGGCAAAAATAAAGAAAGAACAAAGGCAGGAAATCTAGCTATAAAGTGGCAAAACTTTACAATCGATTCAACAACTTAATCTATGAGGCAGGCAATGGAACATAGTTTTTTTCCACAAAAAAGATATAATAATAAAGAAGTTTATCTCATGGATAGATGAATATATACCAGCAAGTGGTGCAGATCATCGATAATATCCAAAGCCCCAGCACACTCTGCAGATGCAACAAGCTGCATCCGATAAAACTAAATCAAATTCATATAGAAGCATTAACAAAAGTAGCTTCTTGGCGAATTACAGAGAAAAGAGAGAAGTGGAAATTAAGAAGCTGACCAATTAAGAGTGGATAATGCTTGGTTTACAGATAGAATAAGCTTCAATTTATGTAGGAGAGCCAGCAGATGGTTCTATTGCATTCAACTCCTGTGTCTGGCCGAGCAGGTCACCAAATCAGTGTCAACCACCGAATAGTTTCCTTCAAATCACGAATCCGGTTGCATCCTTCCACAATCTTAACATTCAAGTCCTCCAACTGCCCTTGCGCTTCGAAGAAAGAATTGGACCGCAAAGAAATCTCCTTCACCAAATGGACCTCACAACGTCCAAGTAATAGGTTAATTTCCTGAAGCATAATGTTCTCAGAAACATCGTTGAATGGGCAGGCTGCTCGAAAGGTACCTCCATCTTCGAGAGCGAAATCTTCCTTAAAATAAAGGGCAGGTACCTCCCTTAAACAAGCTACGAGGGCTTCCCCAATGTTATCGACGTCGAATGTTTGCTCCCTGGTGATGTGATTCCGAATGTCCTCAAATCGATGGTAAGAATCAGAGATGGAATTAACGTATGATTTGAAATCGGATCGGGCGAGGTCAGATGTCGCTTTGTTGGACGTTAAGGGTGCGAATTCGGGCGGCGCGACCGACCACCAACCACCCCAAGAAGCTTCCAATTTGCCAGCATAGGTCGTTAAGGACGGAAGAGAGCGTTCCACCCGAATCGGCGACGGAAAATGAAGAGGTACGACCAACCGACGACGACCTTCCCGGGGGAGGCTGTGAATCCATTTTCAAAATCTACAAACCATCAAACAGATAAAATTTGTGGGAAAAGGAAAGCTATTTGTTTCAAATAATTTAAAAAGAAGAAGAATGTTTAGAATGGATCTTGAAAGAATTTGTCGTAACGGAAATGCGTGTTTGGTTCTGTAATTAAGTGTAATTTGGATCTGAAAAGAAGGGGGGATTTGAAGCGCCATAGAATATAAAGATTGAGATCAGATCAAGATTCAAGTGGAGAAGATGGTACCGTACTGGGCCCCCATTGCCCATTGAACGAAACAAAGCGTACCAAGAAGCCCCACTTCTGCATCCGACCCACCACTGCCTCAATTCTTCTTCCTTTCTAAAGAGCGGACTTTCCCAAATTATGATATTTATTAACACGTGAATTGCCATTACGTTCAATACGATGTCTACAGTGCATCAACACATTAAAGATCATATTTATTGTATCTGTAATAAAATATGTTAATAGAATTTATAAAAATATTTTAGTCATCATTTTATCCTAATCATCTTATGACATTATTCCCTTCTTTAGTAAAATCTCTTTCTTACAATTTTTTCCAAAAACTTTTTCAAATGAACATCTATATCATTCTTAAAATATTTGTCATATCTGATTTGACGTTTCAATTTGTTGCTTTCCATTCAAGCCAAAAAAAAAAGATCACAGCAGGTACCATCTCTGCAATTGAACATCGACACCTATGAATGTAATCGATATATGGAACATGAGTACTTGAAAAAGGATCAAAGAAATATAGCATGAAGGCAATGCATATTAGTAATACAGGTACTTGCATGTATCATCCTGCTTTTTACATTTTTTATATTGTATATTCATATTATATATTCAAATAAGTTTTTAAAGGGTCGATTCATCTAAATCATATTTGATCAAATTTAATGTGAATAAAAAACGGATTCAAATTTTAAAATAGATATGTAATTTTAGATTTAGATGATATTAAAAATTATAACTATCGGACCAACGTCATCTTAATGGGACCGAGGCTCGAGTGTGGAGCGTGTGGTATATTAGCCAAGAGAGAACAAGATGTCAAAGACATCCCCATCAAACTCCTAACATAAGTGTAAACATACATTCATCAACTACCAGACACAACAAATATGCATTCAACTCGAAAACCAGAAAAGATGCAACTCACAGTCGGACAGAAGAAAAAAGGGCATTCCACTTGTACCCAAAAATGCCAAACACGATAAGATTACGCAACACAGGTCTAAAAACACGATGTAAACATGATACGAACACACAAGCACATCAAAATCTGTGTAAGACAAGTTATCAACTGGACAAAAGTAATATAAGTACACGAACATGGATTGCCAGACCATTAGCTAACTAAGTCTGTACAGCTATGGTAGAGAAACCTTAAAATAACACTTGTATGAAGTGGAGTTGCTAACCTATGGTACGTTTTAAAAGCTAGGAGAATCCATGAATTCATGTCAAAAGAATATCATTAAAATGCTAACAAATCTAAATAACTTCTCCTAATGAGCCGTCGCCCGTCGTCAACGATTTTTACGTGCTATCTACCTTCTGAGTTTCTATACAGAGAGAATAACATAATCACCAGAGATAACAATGCCTCTTTCCAGGTCACCTGCGCAAAATCCAATTCTTGATTGCGAAATTTTTGCATAAGCATGATTCCTTCCCAAATGCTGAATACCTGAGAAGGTAGAAAACACGAGGGATGGAAAGAAGCAACCATTCATCTGCAAACAAAAATGAAACAATAGGTTCAGAAAATCCATGCTAGAACTACGTGGCCTGAACATGCTGTCTCTTGAACTACAATAATTTAGTTGGACTCAGTGTGGCTTGTGTCGGATACAGGGATATGCTCCATTTTTAGTTTTCCCTTTTGGAAAATCTAACCTCATACCAATATTGGATGCGTCGAAAACAGGTACTTCAAAAAAGAAGTGTCCGAGTAACATAACATTATACAACAGCTAATCACAGAAAAAAAATTCCAATTAGCTTTTGATGCAACTTTTTTCCTATGGAGCATTAAGTTTGTTAAAAGCACTACCCAGTGAAATGATAAATCAACGTGGCTTCCTAGATTCTCCACTCAATTCTTTTCTAACAAGCTCCAGCATCTCCATAATCTGAAACAAGCAAACATATATTTAGAAACGCCAAAACATGTGCAAAAAGAGACAGGAATACAAAAATTATGGCACGGCTAATTTTAAGGGGATACACAGTAGGGATACAATTTGTATAATCATAGTACCATAGCTAATATTGATGCTACGTGACCTAGGAAGGGCATAGACACAATAATTAGGCTCTTCTAAGAAATACAAATGATATTTAAGTTCAGTAGAATGAAGAAGAAACAACTACTCCAGAATAATTTTAATACTGGGGAATAATGATTGAGCGCAATGTATATATTCTCGAGAAGGCCAAAAAGTACTTCCACCTCATCACCCAAGAGGTCGACCTACAATACAAGAGGAAAACACAATAATTAATGATACCCTATCAAATAGAAAAACTTTATTGCTATTGGAATCAATAATACAAAGATCTCTCCTTTAGTCCAACAGTTCAAGTACATAAACTGTATACCACTAAAGTAAAAACTTAATGGAGTTGAGGAGAAATTTGACTGACCGGAATTCAAACAGTGGTCATATTGTTGTCAATCATCTCTAAATTTAGCCTGTCGGAAGTATCTAAAGATGGTCTGATATGGAGAGGAAATGGGGTTGGTGTCTACTCTTAATTCGTGTGTTAAGTCGTGCTCTTCGGGTTTTGGAGGCTGTTCCCTTTTGGAAGAACATCATGTGAAGGGAATGGTGCCTCAAGAGTCGAGTCTTTTATGTGGCAGGTTATTCAGAAATTGGATGTTTTATGCCCTTTTGTAAGTTGGGCGAAGGAATCTTCCTCTCATCTATTCTTTTCTTGCTCTGTCGCATGGACATTATGGAATAAATTCCTGAAGTTTTGGAGATTCAATTCGGTTTCATGAAAATGCACAAAGCTTTCTTCTAGCTTGGGAAGACTTGAAGTCTAATTCTCCTATTTGGCCCTTTTCCAGGCATCGTTCTATGGACCATTTGGAAATTCAGGAATGCCATTGTGTTTGAAAAGGGGAAGTTAGACCAGACCGATTTATTTTTCATAGCAAGATTTAGGCTTGCTACTTGGTTTTTAGCTAAGTTCAAAGAGGTTTCTATTCCTAAGGACTCTCTTATCAGTGATCCTTCCCTAGGGGATTTATGTTTGTCCATCAGCAAATCAATTGCCACTCAGTTTCCGTGGTCCCCTCCTCCTAAGGGCTTCATTAAATTGAATGTTGATGCAGCAACCAGTGGTGACTGGAAAAGAAGTGGAATAGGTGGCATTTTAAGAGACTGCAGGTTTGGTTATAGGTTCTTTCCATGAGGCTTCTGGCCCGGGTACCTGTTTTGATGGAGCTAAAGGCTGTTCAGAAGGGTTTATCTTTCTTTGATTCTTTTCGAGGGTGCATTAAGGGACGGTTGATAATTGAAAGTGATAGTAGGTAGAAGTGGAATGGGTTAAGAATTCTGATAGATGTCCAGATGTGTATGTCACAATTGTCAAAGATATTGCAGATAGGTTAAAGATTTGGAGGGTGTTATTCGATGGGTTGCTAGGACAGCTAATATTGAGGCAGATAGCTAAGCTGGAATTGGCTTTGTAAGGGGGTGTTTTCGGATGTTTTTAACTTTATGTATCCCTTTTGTTATCAATGAATTAAAAGGCACTCTTTTCCTTCTTCTGCTGATTAAGGAGCACCTCTAGGAGCTCCATTAATCATGAAGGGGATTTTTAACAAGGCCTTCCCTTCTTATCAAAAAAAAAACTTAAATGGAGATACTTCATAAGTCAAATCAAAAGTCAGCATTTGTGTTGATAAAAGTCCTAGCAGTCAATTTATTGTTTTTTCAATGGAAATGATTGAATTCTTCATCCGCTTTCTTTTTAGCATTTCTCACCTTTTAATAATGTTAGGTGATCAACTAACATGTAGAGCGTTCTCTACCGTATTGCTATGCTACCCTTTCAACACTGTTCTTCCTAAACAATTGCTAACGGAAAAGGGAGGAAAATTCAGAAAAGAGAATGTCAATACTTGAATCATGGGAAACATATTCAGAACTTTAATTTACGTTGTATGTTTATAAACTCATCTCAGAATGGCATGCTTTAATGTTTCTAAATTCTGACTTGGTTAACCTTCTGACATACCTCGTTTTCAGCTTTTTCAAGGTCAGAACATCTCCTTTCAAAACTTGCTTATATTGCAGTCCCTTTGTTTTCAAGATATTTACCATCTGAATTAGAGAACCGGATTGGGAGATTAAATTTTCCAACCTGAAAATTGACCAGTTTGACGTTAATAAATGAAATGAAAATTCAACACAAATTAGTGCGGGTACTTCTTAAAATAAAAACAGTAGGATGAGAAATCAGTGCAAAACATCAAACTGAACTATAATCCAAAGAGAATAAAAGCTAAAAAAAGGCTGAAGGGTCCATATATGAACATGAGGTTAACCTAAGGACACAGTAACACACCGATAAAAAAAATAGACCAGAGCGAAAGTTTTTTCTTTTTTTAACATCCAAACGAGCTTCACTTGATGGGTATATGATTTGTACATCACTATACCCATCAAGGGATCCCCAACAGGTTGGTTTACAATTAAAAAGAAAAAACAACTATTTTGCATCAAGGCATGGAAATTAGAACAGACAGATACTATCATAAATTGTTATTTTCTGATATTTGCAGATTAAGAGAAATGAGAGCGAGTCATGTAGACGGTTCATTCCCTACTGGAATGATCTGGTCGGCCTTCATCGATAACCTTAGCAAAAGAGTTTCTAGGAGAGCTTTGTGGGAACGTTTTCAGCATCATGGGAAGGTTTGCAAGGTGTTTATTCCTTTTGTGAACAGAAGACCAAGGTACAGAAACTTCACTTTTGCTTTTGTTCATTCGAAAGTCAGGAGGATCTGCTGAATGTTATTCAGAAGATGAATAACGCAACGATTGATGGGAGAAAGATTTTGGTAGGGGTGGCAAAATATCAGAAGTCCCAGTTGAAGAAAGACTCGACTGTCGCTGTTGATGGTAGGTCGAAGAGAAGGGTAGATGTTCCTTCAAGAATATGGAAGTCAGAGAGGAGTTGTTCAATCGGTTTCATAATGGAAGGTCTTATAGGGATTCTCTGACAGGTGCTAGAAGTTTGTTGGCGGATTGTCAAGGTAAGAATATGAACGTCCTAATACCCTTAGAAGAGAGAGATTAGATCAAGAAGTCATTAACAGGTATCCTCAAAGATGCATATGACATGGAGTTCATTCAGGAAGCTATTGTTAATTAAGGTTTTGATGCGAAAGTGGCCAGATGGAGTTATTCAAAGAATGCTTGTATTATTACGTTTTCGTCGTTAGAAGAAAGAAATAAAGCTTTGGAGGAAAGAATTGAAGATCTTAAAGTGTTACTTGACTGGCCAGCTCCGATTTTCGTTGACAGGGGTGCTCCGTTAGCTTTTTGTTCGGTTTCATTGATGGGAGCTCCGCTGAATTGTTGGAGTGAAGTGTTTCTCAGAAGTTTGGCTGAAAGGTGGGGATCGGTGGTAGAGATAAAGGAGGAGACGCTTCAGAAGAAGGATTTTCGGTAGCTCAACTTCTCCTTCGTGTGGCTAGTCCCTTTGATATTCCACCATCGGTGACAATTAATACGAATGGAAGGTCTTATGTGATCAAGATCAAAGTTGAAACGGTGGAGAATTATTTTCCCAAATCGAACAGGAGAGAAATAGAGGAGGAATCGGAAGAAGGCTCATCGGATTCTTTTCAGACAAAAGACTTTACTGGGCATGAAGGTAGATAAGCTAATCAGTCAGTAGGATCGTCTAATGAGAGGGTGGAGTCTTGGCTCCAGGATAATCTGACAGGTGGCAGCGGGAGGAATGTCGGCGAGATTAATGTTTCAGGGGATCGAGACAGGGAGAGGGAGAATCGAGGGAAGAACGCAATGATTACATACCCTCCATGCAGCATATTTTGTCGAGGAATGAATTAACGGTTCGTTCGGTGGGGGCAAAGAGGGCAATTAATGCCTTTGGGCTCGATAATTATGCTATTTTAGATGATGGGCCTAATCAGAATGGTTTGGACCAGTATGGGAAAAGAGGTTCTTTTTTATAAGAATAGGAGGCCTCATTAAAAACCTCTCTCATAGTTGCCTCTTATGAAGAGGCAACTTGCGGAAGGAGAAAAAGAGTACCTCAATATATTAATAAATCATAATTACATAAGATTACAACTTACATAATAACCACCCAAAATTAAAAACCGAACAGAACCCCACTAAAGCTTAAAACATTCAACCTATCCCCCCTTAGCTAACTTGTCTGTCTATGGGAAAAGAGGTTCTCAAATTGGGCTGAGGAGGAGGTATGGCTCTTTAGAACCACTTGGAAGGAGAAAGGATAATTGCAGTCTGTTTGGGCCATTTTCAGAGGAAACTAAGGGCTTGGAAGAGATTAACGCAATTTCTCATTGAAAGATTTTGGGCTAACCCTTGGAGCGAGGAAGAGTTTAGTGGCTCTCTGGGAACCATTTATTCAGAGGTTCTATAAGAAGCTGTCGGGTTGGAAAACAACTTCCCTTTCTCTTGCGGGGAGGGTGGTATTGATTAAATCAGTTTTATGCTCACTGCCTATTTATTTTTTTTATCTATTTTCAAGTTGCCATCTTGTGTCTTATCAAGGCTGAATTCGATTATGGCAAATTTTTTATAGGGAGGTTCAAATGATAAGAGAAAGATCCATTGAGTCAATTGGTTGTCTGTTTGTAAGCCTAAGGATCTAGGCGGTTTAGGGATTACTGATCTTAATTAGTTGAATAGAGCGCTCTTGATCAAATGGTCGTGGAGATTTGTAAGCGAATCTAATTCGTGGTGGAAAAGGATGATTTGCTACAAGAACGGTGTGGATCTGAGGGCTATTTCAGTAGAGATCGGATTTTTCTAAAGCTTCTTAGATTTGGAAAGGGGTTGTTAAAAGTTGTTTGGCTAAGGATGATTTTGGGGATTATCTTAGAAATCATTTCGTTACGTTAAAAAGTGGGTAAAGGGATGCTATACACTTTAGGCATAATTTGGGTAGGGAGTGTGCCTTTAAAAGACCGATTTCCAAGGATGTATGTTCTTTCAGTTAACAAATGGGGAAGAATTTCTGATTTCAAAAAACAAAGTCAGTCAGGATGGTTTTGGAACATCCAAGTGAGGAGAAACCTTACGGATTGGGAGTTGGAGCTTTGGCTCGAATTAAATTCTATTCTCTGCAATTTTTATGTTGATGTTTCTTTGGAAGATACTTCTGTTTGGACAGGAAATGGAGAAGGCGTTTATTCCGTTAGATCTTGTTTAAACTTATTAAATGAGAAAGAGAATGTGGATCTAGCTTGGTCAAACCATGTTTGGCTTGGGGTGGCCCCTCCTCAGGTGGAAGTTTTTGTCGAGCAGGTTTTTCATATGAAGGTAGGAGTTAAAGTTGAGTTGTTGAAACGTGGAGTCCCTGGGATCGTGGACAATCTCTGCCCCCTATGCGATTCGGCTCCGAACATGGTTTCTTATTTGTTTGTGTCTTGCTCGGTAGTTTGGAAATTATGGTCCATTTTTTTGAAGATGTGGGATGTTCCTTTTCTTGTTCCAGAAAGTCCGGCTGCTCTAGTTTCAGTTTGGATGCTGCTGGTGCCTCGCTCAAAAATTTGGTTGTTTATTCCAAGGGCGATTTTATGGTTGGTCTGGAAGTATAGAAATGAGATTATTTTTTAAGGAAGAAAGCTAGACAACACACTGTTGTTTTTCTTAACAAGGTACAGACTGGTTTCTTGGTTCTCGGCGAAATTTCCTATTGTCCCAATTCCTTTCGACTGTCTTGTGGGTAATCCTGCTCTAGTTGATTCATGGGTATGTTGTAATAAGCCCCTCGCTAGCTCGTTGTCTTGGCGCCCTCCTCCTAAGGGTTTCTTCAAGATAAATGTTGATGGGGTCGTGGATAAGTTTTGTACTAAAGGGGGAATAGATGTTTTACCAAGGGATGAAGATAGTACAATGTTGGGGACCTTTTCTAAAAGTGTTGGTTCGGGCCCTCCAATTTTGGCAGAATTGTTGGCTATCAAATCCGTTTATTATTCTTCATGAATTCGAATTGGAGCTCAAGGGGAAGACTTATTTTGGAGAGTGATTGTAGCAAAGCCTTAGATTGGATCAAGATTTTGGGTTCTTGTCATGCATTATTTATTTTCACTAGTGAAGGAAATTGGGTCTTTGGTAGTAGATAGGAATGTTATTGTAAGACATGTCAATAGAGTTGTGAATTGTGAGCTGGATGAATTAGCAAAGATAGGAATTGGATGAGCTTGTGTTTTTTGGTTTTTCTAGGAGATTTATTTCTGCTGTAAGGTGTTGTTGTAATGGTCATTTTGTACTATTTTTTCTTGGTTAGTAATAAAATTTTGTGGCACTTTTTCCTCCTTCCAGTATCCGTCGATATACCTTAGTGTTTTAACGGTTATGAAAGGAGTTTTTAATGAGGCCTCCCTTTTTTTATCAAAAAAAAAAGAACAGACAGATACCATAAACAAATAGAAACAAGAACTCATTTGTGTCACAAGTATCCATCTGCAAACGAGAGTTCTCATAAGTCAGTATCAGTTGATAGGTTAAGAGTCAAAGGGATGAGCTAAATCAAACTTTCTTGACAATATGAACCAGTTTTGTGAGGATTAGCAACCTGGAAAGTAAGTCTTGAAGTAGAGACTGACATGGCTTAAGCCTATTATAAGTATTGAAATAGAGACTAGAGACAAGACATAGCTTAAGCCTATTTTCCTTTACTAAGCAAGCCGAGGGCTAAGGCAAAATCCAAACCATATATTGAGAGGGAAACAATGCATTCGACAGTTACAACCACGACAAGAAAACCTAGGATAAAATTCATTTGGTTAAGGAGCAAACAACAATTTAATAACTTCAGATTGAAGGTTTCTTTCCACTATTAACCTTTTATTCATTTGGACACGTAAGAGAACGTAAAATCAAGAAAGTTTCAAAAATATCCACAAATATCCCAAAACTGCTACCAGAATCCACTGAAAGAAGATTTATCAATCAGAAAATGGGAGGAAAAAGGTAGTTGTGATAGAGAAGTACCTTAGATTACTCCTCTTCATATATTCTGAAATTCGACATTCTAAAGCAGTGAATTCCTTAAAAAGTCCTTGGACAAGAATAATTATTGATTCCATCTGTTTTCTGTGCTGATTTTCATTTGCTTTAACTAATGATAAAATATCATCCTTCCCTTTGGCAGCAAGAAGAAGCTTCCTCCTCTCATCATTGCTTTCGTTCAAATCTTTAACAGCCTGGTCAAGCTTCATATTTAATTCACATATCTCCCCCTTTTTTTGTTCAAGTTCCTCCGAAGCTTGTCGGAGATTAGTTTTCAGAAGACTGGATTCTTCATTGCACTTAGAAACCATCACTTGATGCTGATTTGACCGATCCCTTGCAATGTCGAGCTCTTGAGAAGCTGCTGTATATTTCTCACTTTCTCTTGCCAGTTCAGCCGCTGTTTCATTAAGTAACTTCTCCTTTTCATTAACGGCTGACGTCAATAGGAGCACATGTTGCTGCAATTTTTTCTTCTTTGCAACTTCCAAATTTAGCATTCTTTCCTTCTCAAACACAATCAAACTTAAGTCATGGAGTTTCTCCTGGGCTTCTGTGAAGGCTTCTCTGAATATGATGGCGCATAGTCCATCCATAGCTAAAGGTTCCAAATCAGATTCTTTAAATCCACTCTCACTGTTATGTGACATGTTGCAAGAAACATCTTTTAATATAAGGTTACAAATGTCTTTCATGATACTGTGCTCCATCTCTGAATCTTCACTTATCCACTTAATCTGGCTGATTGCTCCCCTGATCAAGCAATTGTATACATCCCAACTAATGGAAGCTTCAATATGTGCACCCTCAATCGCAGACTCAAGGTTTTCTACCCTTTCAAATAAGTTTTCCTTGACAAAAGAATACTGTGACATTTTCTCCACAGCATCAGAAAGTTGTGAAGAAAGGTTGCTAACTTCCTTTTTCCTATCAGAAAGTGAGTCCTTCAGTTGATGATTTTCTGAAAGAAGTGTTTCACATCGGTCCTTCAAGATGATGAGGTTATCATAATTATTTGCTAATAAAGGAACTTTTTCATTTTCTACAAGAATCCTATCCAATTTCACTATGACATCTGGTATCTTTTTCCTCAACACATCAAACTCCTTATCCTTCCTAGAAGGAAGAGAAGAACCCTTCTCCTTCAGGTACTCCCGTCTAAGACTAAAATATTTTTCAGTCACCTCTTGTAGTTTGTAGTCATGGTTCCTCTTCATTTTTGTCATCTCAACCTTAAAAAAATTTATCAGTTCCTCCTTTCTCATGTGTATGAGTTGTGTAGCATCCAAATTTTCTGGAACGGTAATCACTAATTCTCCATGCTTTCCATTTTCTTCCCAAAGTGATACGGATGATGAATCATGTTCTCCTGGAACCTTTAGCTGCAACTGTTCAGACTTTTTACTATTACTCAAATCGCCATGGATCTCCAATGAACTCTGAGAACTCAGTGTCACAGTTTCAGGATTTGACAGAGATTTTGAAATGGCATCTAATTCCTGACGCAAACTGGAAATCTCATTGATCTTCTCAATCCAACTTACATTTTTGTTACCATGCCATTGAGCATTTTGATCCCATAGTCTTTCTTCAATCTGCTCCTTCAAACCCCAAATGCAAGTTGTTACCACCATTCGTTCAACTTCTTCCTGATATTCTTGCTCCTGCTCCCATTGACTGAGTGAAGCCTTTGATGAGTAAACAATATTGCTCATTTGCTCATAAACAGAATCCAGGGTTATTCCTATGGAATCAAGTGTTTTCTCCACATCAATCCATTTCTTGGGTTCGTCCTCTTGCAAAATGCCACCCAATCCTACCAACTCAGAAACTGAACTAATCTTCCTAACGGAACCATGCCCTCTGATTTCGTCAATATCTTTCCTGAGATTCTTAAGCTGTCCTTTAAATGTCCTTTTAAGTCTGCCAAAAGATTCGAGTACCTTGTCATGCTCAAATAAAGCATCTGAAAATCTTGAAAATGCACTTGATCTTTCAAGTTTTGGTTCATTGTTCATCAGTAAAGGCCTCAAGGATTCATTTTCATCGAGATCAACACGGTAGCATTTAAACATTTCCTTCAACCTAGCTAATTCCAACTCTTTCTGAGCAATCCTATCGGCAGCCTCTGCTCAACAGCATTGACCATCCCCTTGATGATTGAGTCATTCACCATCCTTGAAACGATTAATCCGTCCCTGATGTCTTCCACGTATGAATCAAAATCATGGAGAAAGTCAACATCAAGTTCTCCACTGTCTTTTACAGGACAGGCAAGGCCCGCCGCATGAATGGACTCATTGCAACACGAAATGGCGCTAGCAGTTGCATCTCTACAGCTCTCCATTTCAGAATTTCCTCCCAGCATCAGAATCCACTGCACAAAAAAAAAACATGTTGCTTAAGAACATATAATCTTACAAGATCCAATCAGTTGACTAATTTCGATTTTTTTTTTTTTGCTTTCTTTTGGTCAACAACTTGATGAAAATTCAATTTTCATCAATTTAATTAATCGAGCTCAAAAAGAAAAGAACTGCAAGGTTTCAAATTCCTTTTCGTTTTAAATTTCAAAACAGGCGATCAATAACAATAAGCTCAAAGTCAAAACTCTAAAAACAAAATTTGACCAACTTGACATACCTGACAACTATTGAAACCGAGACTTGAGAAAGACAACCATAGATGTTATAGCATTTAAACAGGAAACAAAACGTAAGGAACAATTACCAAGAACTTTAAACTCAATATTCTAAGACGATGTCAAAAGGAATGCAAAATCGAGAGAGAGAAAGAAAGAAATTTGAACAAAATTCAAATTTCAAAAACAAAAGAAACTTACGGGTGTTCTGAGAGAAAAATTAAAGGTGAAAACGAGGGACTTGAATTAAACTCTGCTGCATAAAAAATCTCAATGCTTATCTGTGTGTTTTTTTGGTGGTATCTTAGGGTTTCCAAATAAAAAATAAGAGAAAATATAGTGAAAATGGATTTGGTGAGCGGATGCGGAACTGCGGAAGGGAAAACATTAGAATATACCTTACAATTACACATATTTACATAAACTGCCATTCAAGTGTATTTTCTTTTTGTTTTCGTACATCGAAATCTTATTTCAATGTTATTTATAAAAATACAAAAGTCTTTTTAACTTTCTAGTAAATCTTAAATAAATTAAAATTTCAACCATAATTTATATATTCTCTATATTAGATTGTTTTTAAATTATTAGTAAGCACTTTTAAGAATATTAAACTAAATTATGAGAATATATATATATATCAATATAAAATTTTATTTTTAGTATTAGATGAACAGTAATAAAGTCAAGCTTAGATGAAACAATCTAAATATAAAAAAATGAAAGAGTAGTCCGGGAACAGTGAAATGACTAATGGCGTAAATGAATAGAGCGTTCGGTGAATTGTTCGTGAACCGTTCATATAACGTTCGTTTAAGTTCGTTTATTAAGCTAATAAACGAACATGAATAAAAAAATTATGTTCATTTAATAAACGAACGAACACAGAGGTGTGTTCAGTTCGTTTATGTTCACGAACAAGTTCGTTTATGTTCACGAACAAGCTCGTTTATGAGTTCGTTATCAACTCGTTCATTATGTTCATGAACAAATTCGTTTACCCGATTCTCTTTTTTCTTTTATTTTTTACATTTTAAATATTGATGAAGATGATGATTAAACAGAACACATAATAAAAGTTGCATTTTAAACTATGAATTTATACACCAATGGCCTAATTTTATCATTTTCTTTAGCTTGCAAATGAAATTAAAAATTGAATATATAATCGAACGGTAAACAAACATTAAAATAACGCTAAACAAACACTAAATGAATGTTAAACGAATATGGTCATGAACACGTTCGCGAACATTAAACGAACGCTAAATAAAAATGTTCATGAACACATTTATGAACATATAAACGAACACATTCATGAACATTAAATAAACATGTTCGTGAACAATAAATAAACAAACACGAACACCTTCAAAAATAAATAAACGAACATGAATACGATATTGAAAATTTAAACGAACATAAACTGAACACAACACCTTCAAAAATAAATAAACGAACACGAACATAACATTGTTCGTTCAAACTCAAATCATTTACACCCTTATGAATGACAGAGTCTAAGCTGAGATTTTGCCTTGTAAATTTTTTATATTTTAATTAATCGATTAATTTGAATTAATTATTGTAATGATAGTTTATTAATTTATTTTATTTATATTATTGAGATTTAAACTCTTAATTTTATTTTTTTTAAATTGATACATTGCTCATTAGACTAATTATAAATTAGGTCGAACTAATTTCTCAGTGGTTAAAGGAATCGTTGTTGTTTCTAGAGGTCACGGGTTCGAGCACCAGCAGCTACAACAAGATGATTGAATGCTTATTGTCAAATGGTTGAGAGTATATAGAACATATATTACTTTGTAATCACCTTAGCATAATAAAAAATGAAATCCTTAAATATGAAGTAAATTTTCCTAAAAAATAAAGCATAGTGATAAATTTTCCCGTCACTTTGCCTATTCTTTTTTTTGGAACATTTTACCCATAACATTTTAATTTTTAATAAAAACAAACTCGATTAGATGAAAATCATTAATAGATTAACTCATGTTATTGATGTAAATTTTCATATATATTAATTGATGATATAATATATGTCTATAACATATGTCACATCACTAAAAATAATTATGTGACAAGTACCATATCATTAAAAATGATGATCACATCAATAATTTGACATATATAAAATTATCACGTCACTTAGGAGTGTTCAAATTTAGATATCGAATCCAAAAATTTTGATACTAAATAATGATTTGTATATGATATGAAAAATCGAACGTCTGAATTTTTGAACGTCTGAATTATTTTTCAAATATAAAAATTAATTTGACAAAAAATAATTTCATATATTTATATTTTGTGACTTAAGTAACTTATTCGGAATCTCTACTATATTTGTATATTTAATTACTCACATATAATAATAATAATTAAATATCATAATTTTTTTTGGATTTGAGCTTTAATAAGTTAGTGTGTTACTCATTTATAGGGCCAAAGGGTATCTAAAATCTAAAAGCCAATTTTTCCAGATTTTCGGTTAATATGAAATTGGAATTTATTGATCCTATTATCCGAATTTTTTTGTATATTCGATCCAAATATCTAAAAAAAACTAAATCGGATATCCAAATTTTCATATCAAATCGAATCTTTTTGCACAGCTCTAAATTTGTTACATAACTTGATCGTTAGTTAACTAACAATTTTCATCCAATAGATATGCTTTGATCAAAAATTGAAATATTAAGAGTAAAATACTTCAGTATGAACCAAGTAGCCTCCGGCGTAAAGAAAATGTTAAACATTGAGAATTGTCTTTGAAAAGATAATACATTGCACTTGCCTTAAATCAAAAGAATATGATGCAAAATAACCATGTGTATAAACACTAACCTAGGTATTTTTATAATTGTGCCAAAAGTAATTTGGAAGAAGTTCATTGTAATGGGCTAAGAAAGGTATAAATCCCCAATTTTCTCCGTCGCTAATAATATAATAAATTAATTGATTGATCGTCCCTTGGTATAAAGTAGACGTAGACAACTAAAGAAAAAAAGATTCTTTGTATTCCAACATTTTAAAATCTCGAATTCCTATTAAATCAAACTGATCATTAAAGGATCCAAGAGAAACTAGTATGCTTGTGTGCCCCACAACTCTTAACATATTATGATTAACCATTATTAATTCAGTGATCAACTGATCATTAATCACTTTTAATTAAGAATATATAAAAGGTAAAGTAAAGAGGAAAACAACCGTAATGATTGTTTGTTTGTGGTTTACTTAACAGAGAAGAATTCATTTCCTTTCTCTTTTTATTTTATATATTTAAAATTTGAAATTATTTTATTTACGTTTAATAGAAAAAAATTCTTAATTACATTTTTTAAACTTTTTTCAGTCTATATAAGTATTTAATGCTATCATTTTAAATATCTACATCGTAACATCGTTAAAAAATTAATTACTTGGCATGGATTACGTTTTATATATTTTTAAAAGTTTATTTTAAAATAAAAATAATATTTAAAAAAACTCGAGATTTAAATACCCCAAGTTTACCCCGAGTAGCCATGGGATGAGCGTTCACCACCGCTCGAGAATGTCCAGCATTGTTAGTTTCCATCTCTGCCACCAATAGGGGAGCCACCTCTGAAACAGCCTGCTCAACACGCATCGATGCAACACATTGTCCATCAACCTGCACACTTTGTATAAGATCAACACATCGACGATCATATTGGTTATCCAGCATTGTTGAAACACGCTGGTCACCAGTGTGAACATCAACCACACGATCGTCACACTGTGGAGCAAGAGACAAAGGAGCAGTATTCAAGGACTGAACAGGACCCACCGAAATAGGTGGCACCGCCGAAGTGGACACATGTTCACCTACCAAGGAGGGTGTTGGTACCGATACATCTAGCTCACCAGCCACAACACCATGACACTACCTTGAAAGAGGCATTCCCATCGAAATATTACGACTCCGGTCATCAACAACGTTATTCATACAAGAAGAATCTTCAACAGCACACTGATTTGGTCCACAATGCTGCAAAACCTGATCTGCCCCTGGCGCCAAAAATAAATCCGAGGAATAACTCGAACCACTCACACCAGTCACACCTTGTCACAATCCACGACAAACAGGAACACCATTCATCAAACACTACATGACGAGATAAATACACTTTCCCATCCTTCGCAAAACAAAAAATAACCTTTGTGATCCAAGTTAAACCCAAAGAACGCGCAAGGCTCCGAGCGAAAGTTTAAATTTATGACAATGAAACAGTCGAAGACACGGAAAACATTTACAACCAAAAATTCACAAATGGTCATAAAAAGGAACCTTACCAAACAACTTCTCATATGGAGAAATATCATGAAGAACCTTCGTAGGCAATCGATTAATCAAATGTGCAGCAATCACTACCGCGTATGACCAAAACTTCAGAGGTAGAGACGCTTAAACCAACAACATCAGAGTCGTACCAATAACATGCCGGTGTTTGCGTTCAACAACATAGCTTTGCTAAGATGTATGAGGATATGTTACACGATGGACTCCACTTGAACTTTAAAGAAAGAAAAACATTTTTAAATTAGACTAGTATAGGTTCCTAAGGGGACAAGTGACATTGGAATTAATGTTCAAAGATCCAAAGTAATTTCGATATAAAATTCAAATAAATGTCTTTTTTAGGTATATGGGAGTAATGGTGACAAAAATGAGATATTCAAATGTTCTAGTCACACTTGATAAGGAATGAGTAACCTTTATACTTAAATGCTTTTAATTTTGTGTAATTGGTTGCCTATTTGTTATATGCATGCATGCGTTTTTAAAATTAAATGATTATGTGTTGTTTTCTATCTCATGTATGTTAAATTGTATTATGATGAACGATTTTAAAGTCTTAATGATTTTCATAAGTTTTAGTTCATCATAATGATTTTTGGTCAAATATGTTTTTAATGTTTTTTTTAATCTTGATTTTTGACCTTAAATTTATATGTTTATACATGTAATTTATTGCAAATGATATCTCTCTAACAATTGATATCAATTTTTTAAATGCATAACATTTTTTAATAGTTTTATGCATATGAACTTTAATATCTCATTTTAATATTGCATAAAGTAGTTTAGACTTGGATTTATTGAATTTCACGTGTTACTAACATATTTGTTCATCCATGTTGAAATTTAATAGTTTTTTAGTGTCAAAATTTTAAAGTCGATCTTTTTTTAATGCTTTTGTTAAGGGGGAATTTTTTATTTTTCAAATAAATTATAACTTAAAATTTTTCAACTTACTTTTCATTGTTATTTTTGAACCTTAAAGTTTAAATTATTTTTCATATAACAAAAAGGGGGAGAAGTATACATTTGAAAAATTCAATTTCAATAATGAAAAAGGGAAGCTTTAGTATTTTCTAAAATATTTCTCTTTTTCATTAAAAATTTTATTAAGGGAGAGTTTTTCCAAAAACAAATTTTCAAAGGTTTTGTTATATCAAAAAGGGAGAGATTGTTGAACATATTTGATATAAGAAATTTAAGGGCAAAATGTTTTGACCTAAATTGAATTATTCAATTCAAAAATAATTCAAAGTCCATAAAGCTTGAATTTGAAGACAAAACAATTTTCTAAGCAAGAAGTACTTGTTGAGTTAATCGATTGACGGAATCGGCTAAGAGGGGGGTGAATTGGCAATAAAAATTTTGGTGGAAGCTTTTGCAGAAAATTGAAAGAAATTGCACAGCGATTTAGAGTGGTTCGACTTTATCAACCAAAGTCTACGTCCACTACCTTAGCTATCCACACTAAGGATTTTCCAACAAATTCACTAATTTGTTCTTTCTTTTGAGGCCAAAGAGATAACCTTACAACTCCCTCAAGAATATACCCCAATTCTTGAGAACACTCTTTTCTCAAAGAGAAATACAAATTTGCAAACTTACAAGAAAAACCTCACAAGGCAAATATGTTTGCACAATTCTAGAACAAAGAAAGAACACTCAAAAATAAATACAATTGAGCACAATAAGTGTTATTGAAAGAAAAATGAATATTGAATAAAAAATAGGCTTGAAATGCTTAAACTTGAGATTTGATGCTTTCTCTTTGATTCTCTCTTGATTCTAATTGCTTGATGTTTCTTGTTATTGATCAATGGCTTCTAAGCTTGCTTAAATACACCTTGAATCACTTCTGAACGTTGGGGATGATTAGAGAAGATATTATAGCCGTTTTAGTGTGAAAACAATTAATAAAACAGCTTGGAGCGTGGGGGGAATCGGTACCCCCTATGGGGAATCAGTTCCCTAAGTGTAAAATTCAAATATTTCGACCGTTATACAATGAGGGAATCGATACCCCCTGGGGGGAATCGGTTCCTTCCGATCATACTGGAATTCTCGGAGCCAAACCATTCAGGGAGAATCGGTTCCCTCTTAGCAATCTGGAATTTTTGTCTTTGAAATGGTTCGAAATACTTTGTAAAATTATTTTGAGATTGTTTTAAGATTAAAATTTAATTTTACACTTGAGCAAGGATTAAAAATGATCTTTGAAAGATTTGGAGTAATGTTTTGATATTCGAATAGTTATATCGAATATACTTAGAAAATCATTTGGAAAAATCTTAAAATTCATTTAACTTAATTTGTTATATCGAAATATCAAAATGTTTTCAACAATCTCCCCCTTTTTGATATAACAAAACATTTTAGTAATTTTAAGATTTTGAAATCAAGTTTTGAAATTACTCCCCCTTACTTTAACACTTCTCTCATTTATCATTTAAAACACATTTAACACTTCTCCTATTTATCATTTAAAACACATTTAACACTTCTCCCCCTTTTTTGTTAAATCAAAAAGACATTTTAAAGAATCTAAACAAGGTTTTGAAATCATTTAGCCAATTGATTATATATATAATATAAGCTGCTAAGATCACAAGCAAGAGAAACGTTAGCCATTAGTTTCATAATCAATATTCATAAACAATGTGAAATGACAAAAATTGGTTATAATGCAACTAATATGTAAATGATGCAAAAATAAACATTAAGCTCAAAATGAAAGTGAAAATCAAACCAAATATATAAGCATATAAGTTCAAATATCCAATTATCCAACAAATTCAAACACCCAAAATAAAACAATCCATGAACATCAAAATGTTTCACAATTAAAAGTTCTGAGTTCGGGACGATAAACCCACTGACCCAAAGACCGAGTTTGATAAACAAATTACTAAAGAGACAACCATAAACCAAGGTTTCTATATTATTGGAAGGAAAAATGTTTATGGAAACTCACTAAAAATGATCTGTGGTAGACAAATCTTCTTTTTATGTTGGATACAATATATCCACCATATATCTATGTTCCTAAGGGAGGAGTACCTACCTCCGGATGGTCTAAACCACCAAGAGATCAAATAATGAATGAATCTATCACGATGAGTTCTTAGGGTACTCTCACTATCCTTAGACTTATAGGGTGAATCCACAGTCTCTTTTTCATTAAACCTGAGTTATCTAGTCCAAAATGGGTAGCGATTGTGCCGGAGTTAATAAAAATGAATTGTCCTAAAAGATAGGATCAAATTCCTATAGTTTCAGATCAGAGCTCGTTTTGGACACATACCACATTGGAATAGAAAAATGCGGACTAATTGATGATAAACCAAAGGTTTGAGTTTAAAGAGTTTATCAAACTTCTAGGATTTAAGAGTAGGAAGATATTGGAAGTCCATATCTTCTATAGCTTGGATCGAAGGGATACACTCTTCCCAGATTTTATATGACTCAAAACAAGTATGGTATATATGGTATAGATCTTGTCCATAACCAGGTATGTTGAAACAAGAGTTCATAATGGTCATATTTGGGTTATTTGGATTGGGTGGAGGAATAAGAGGTCGGTTTTGACTTGAGCGACTAGACAATGTCCTAGGTCGTTTAGGATTTGACATGGTTTAAGAATCGGAATAGAATATGTAACCTGCAAATTTAAAAAACACATGTACGCAATTCAATCAATCCCAAAACTCAATTGAGTCCTCAATATTTCAAGGTTCTCTAAATCAATCCGAATGGGCAAAGTTTTTGAAAACTTTTGAAAAATACGGTTTTGAGAAACAATATATGTATAGTTTTCATAACAACAACATAATTTAATCAAAACATAATTAATGCCCGATCTAAAGTTCATCCTAGAACTAATTAAAACTAGTTCTATGTTTATAAATTGATGAAATAAAAGTTTGGAAAAATACCTTGAAGGATTTCGAATTTGAGTGAGATTAAATGAAGTTTGCACGTTTTTGATGATTCCAACAGGTTTAGAAGATGATATTTGAAGTGAATTCCGATTAAGAAAGTTGATTTGAGGCAAGAATGGAGATAGGGAGAGAGTTTAGAGGAAAAGACAGCAAGGAAAAGAAGGGTTTTGAACAAAAGTAAGGGTTCTGTCCGTGTATAACCAGAACTCCAGGGGGTATCGATTCCCCTGTGGGGGGGATCGGTTCCCCTTCAAAGGGGGAATCGGTTCCCTCATGAGAGGATCGATTCCCTCTGCACCAAAATGCTAAAATCCGATTTTAAACACCCAAAATGTTGAATTAATTTCCTCTAGTGGTATTGGCAACTCATATATTGAAAATTAATTATGTTCAAACAATTAAATTAATCTTTAAACGATATTTGAACATAAAATTAATTTTTCATTAAGAATCATAAACTCCCCCTAACTAATAGCAATGAATGCAATCAAAAATTACTATTATAAGCATTTTTCATATATTCTTAAAAATGTTAAAATTATTTTTAAACACTAAGTAAAAATAGGTTGGTCAAACCTAATTCTCTCCTAAGTGTCCAAAATCTTTCCTTGTCTAAGGGTCTTGTAAAGATATCCGCTAATTGGTGTAAAGTATCAACAAATTCTAGAACTAATCTTCCTTAGTGACATGGTCTCTAATGAAGTGATGTCTTATTTCAATGTGCTTAGTTCTAGAGTATTGGATGAGATTTTTAGTGAGACAAATAGCACTAGTATTGTCACACTTGATAGGAATGGTTTCTACTTCAATTCCATAATCAAAAAGTTATTGTTTCATCTATAAAACTTGTGCACATCAACTACCAGCTGAAATGTATTCGGCTTCAGTGGTAGATAATGCAACACAATTTTGTTTCTTTGAAAACCAAGAAATTAGCATATTTCCAAGAAATTGGCAAGTACCGGAGGTGCTTTTCCTATCTAATTTGCATCCTCCATAATCCGCATCAGAAAAAGCATGCAAGCCAAAGCTAGAGTCTCTAGGATACCAAAGTCCTAAACTATGAGTGTCTTTAAGGTATCTAAAGATTCTCTTAACAGCTAGTAAATGTGATTCCTTAGGGCATGATTGAAATCTAGCACATAAGCAAACACTAAACATAATGTCTGGTCTACTTGCAGTTAGATAAAGTAGAGATCCAATCATTGACCTATATAATTTAATATCTACACATTTACCTCCTTCATCTAAGTCAAGCTTTGTTGAAGAGCTCATTGGAATGTCATGAGGTTTCCTATTTTCCAGTCCAAACTTCTTGAGTATATCTTTGACGTACTTAGCTTGATTGATGAAGATGTCATCTTTTCTTTGCTTGATTTGGAGTCCCAAGAAAAATGATAGCTCCCCCATCATGCTCATCTCAAACTCACTTTGCATTAGCTTAGAAAATTCTTGGCAAAGAACATCATTAATAGAACCAAATATTATATCATCAACATAAATTTGAACTACTAATAAATCTTTACCTTTATGCTTCAAAAACAATGTCGTGTCAACCTTCCCTTTTGAAAAAACCTTTTTCAATTAAAAAATTTGACAATCTTTCATACCAAGCTCTAGGAGCTTGCTTTAAACCATAAAGAGCTTTTGTCAATTTTAAAACATGATCTGGAAAATTTGAATCTTCAAAACCTGGAGGTTGTTCCACATACACTTCTTCTTTTATAAAACCATTTAAAAATGCACTTTTAACATCCATTTGATATAATTTAAATTCATTGAAACATGCAAATACTAATAACATTCTAATTGCTTCCATCCTAGCTACAGGAGCGTATGTTTCATCATAGTTTATACCCTCTTCTTGAGTATACCCTTGAGCAATATGTCTAGCCTTGTTTCTCACTATATTACCACTCTCATCAAGTTTATTCCTAAATACCCATCTAGTACCTATAGTAGATTTATTACTAGGTCTTTCAACTAATGTCCATACTTTACTCCTCTCAAACTGATTTAACTCTTCTTGCATAGCCATAATCCAATGTTCATCATTTAATGTTTCTTTAATATTCTTAGGCTCTATGCATGAGATAAATGCAACATAATTACAAATATTTCTAAGAGAAGATCGAGTTGTTGCCCCTTTGGATGGATCACCTATAATTTCACCATCCTTGACATAGTTGTACCCTCTTGGATAAGATACTTCCCTTTCTTCAATGGTTGGATTCTCAAGAGGATCATGAGTTTCCTCATTTTTCGTTTCTTCCTTTGATGATGGTTCTCTAACGTCATGTCTAACGTCATTTGTATTTATAACACCCACATCATCATTCATACAAGAATCCTTCCTTGGAAGGGGATTATCATCGAAAACAACATGTATAGAATCTTCTACAACTAAAGTTCTTTTATTAAATACACGATAAGCTTTAGAATTTAAGGAATAACCCAGAAAAATTCATTCATCACTTTTAGCATCAAATTTGCCAAGGTTTTCTTTACCGTTGTTTAAAATAAAACATTTACATCCAAAAGTATGAAAATAACTAATGTTAGGCTTTTTATTTTTGAAAATTTCATATGGAGTTTTCTTTAAAATTGGCCTAATCAGTACTCGATTTACAACATAACAAGCGGTATTTGTGGCTTCCGCCCAAAAATATTTTGGCAAATTATTTTCACAAAGCATGGTTCTAGCCATTTCTTCTAAAGTTCGATTTTTCCTCTCAACAACTCCATTTTGTTGAGGGGTTCTAGGTGCTAAAAAATTATGGCTAATACCGTTAGAGTTACAAAATTCAATAAATCCAAGATTTTCAAGTTCAGTTCCATGATCACTTCTAACACTAGTTATAGAGTAGCCTTTTTCATTTTGGATTACTTTTGAAAACGTGATGAATTGTTCTAATGTTTCATCTTTAGTACTTAAAAATAGAACCCAAGTATATCTAGAATAGTCATCTACCAAGACAAATGCATATTGTTTTCCACCTAAGCTAATAGTTCTAGTTGGCCCAAAAAGATATAAATGGATCAATTGTAAAACTCTACTATTTGATACATCATTAATGGATTTAAAAGAAACTCGCTTTTGTTTTCCTTTAGCACAAGCATCACAGATTTTATCATTATCAAATTTAAGCTTAGGCAACCCTCTTACTAGGTCTCCTTGAATTAACCGTTGCAAAACACTCATACTAGCATGTCCTAGTCTCCTATGCTATAACCAACTATCATGCTCATCCTTAGCAACTAGGCATAAATTAGTCATATCAAAAGAATCTAAATGCACCATGTATATGTTTCCTATTCTATGACCAACAAACATAATCCGATTAGATGCAATGTCAATGATTATACAACCATTAATTTCAAATAAGACATTGAATCCTTTATCGTATAATTGACTAATACCCAATAGATTATGCTTTAATCCATTCACATATAAAACATTTTTAATTTGTATGGAAGAGGTATTACCTATTGTAATAATACATTCAATGTGACCTTTTGAATTATCTCCAAAAGTCACTTCTCCTCCATTTTTGGCGTTAAGCTCAATGAATCGGCTTTTGTCTCCGGTCATGTGTCTTGAGCATCCACTATCAAGGTACCATGAATTTGAATTTGTTTCCCATGCCTTGTAGCAATGCTCTTTTCCCTACAAACATAGATTAATTTTTGATTTTTGGTACCCAAATTCTTTTAGGTCCATATTCATTAGTTTCCAAAATCCTAGTCCCCTTAGGTATCCATTTGTGTAGGATATCTTTATCTTTAGTAGTAATGAGTTCTTTAGGAACCCACATGCTTCTAACAATTTTTCCATTAGAGGTTCTTTGAGGACCTCTATGATTGTAGTTTCTAAAACTTTTTCTAACAAAGTTGGATTTTGAATTTCCACCTTTTTCAAAATGTTTTGTTCCAACTTTATCAAAAGAAGTTTTAAGATCATCAATTTTCTTTTGATGATCATCATTGATCTTTGAAAGTAAATTTTGCAATTCTAAATTTTTCTTTTCAAACTCTTCTAGTTTGATTTGCAAATCTTTGATTTTACTTTCAAGATCATTGTTGGTTTTGGATATGAGTTTGTTTTCATTTTTCAATTTTGAAACATCATTTTTATATTTTAAAAATAATTTCTCATAATCTGAAGCCAACCCATTATATTCCTCTAATAACTCATCATTGGATAAATCATCAAAATCGGATGAGTTAGAGGTTACCTTAGAATCTTCCCCAAATGCCATCAAGCACAAGTTAGCTACTTCTTGTTCCTCTTCATCAAAACTTTCTTCATCGCTCCATGTAGCCACATGAGTCTTGTGCTTATTCTTTGATTGACCCTTTTTCTTCAATTGTGGGCAATCATATTTGACATGCCCCGGCTTTTTGCATTCATAGCAAATGATTGGGTCCTTCTCTTTCGGTTCATTTTTGAGGCCTTCATTTCGTTTGAATTTTCTTCCTCGATAAGGTCTCATCATTTTTCTGAACCGTTTGGCAAACAATGCCATTTCCTCGTCATCGTCATCGTCATTTGAATCACTCTCATCTTTTGTGGATTTGAGAGTAACTTCAATGTTTTTCTTCTTCTCCTTCTCCTTTGGTGTCTCGTCAATCTTATCGAGGTCCACCTCATCTTCGAGCATCATTTCATGAGTGAGGAGTGACCCAATTAGCTCTTCAAGAGTTAAGGACGTTAAGTCCTTAGACTCGATGATTGTCGTCTTCTTTGATTGCCACGATTTTGGGATGGAGTAGACTAACTTCCTCACAAGCTTTTCATTTGAAATGATCTCTCCATATGATTTGACACCGTTGACAATCGTTGAAAATCTATCCGTCATAGCTTTGATATCTTCATTTGGTTTCATTGTATCATCTTCAATACCGGGTTAGTGACTAAATCATAAGGTTTCAAAATTTGGTAATTTTAAATTAAAATAATTGAGTGGTTTAAAGACTTATATGAGAAATGAGGTGTAAGATCAAATTGAAAATAATGAGGAATGAAAGGATAATATGGTCATTTGCAAGGAAAAGAAAAATATAATAATAATATATATGGTATATATAGATACACGTGGAATGAAGGAAAAGAAAGTTTAGAGGTTTCCAGAGTTCTCTTATTTCTTTCTTCTTCTTCTTCACGTGTGAAGCCAAACAAAGGTGAGTTTTCTTGTGATCAAATTCTTGATGAATTTAAGGTTTCTTATTGATCTTTAGTTGATAACTAAGCTTAAGGAAAGCTTAGATTATCTTAAAACCACAAGATGAGGAGTGTATGAAGAATTAAATAAAGGAAGTAGAAAAGTGAAATTTTGGAATAGGGTTATTAATAAGAATTAGAAGTGAAATTTGACTTGTCAGTAAGCTAACTAAGAAGTATGAGGTGTTAGAATTCAAATTAGAACATGTTGGAATTTGGGTTAGATTCTTAAATTCTACATGAAGAATTAGATTTCTAAGTTTTAGAAGTATTTAATGGATAATAATTAGTTTAAGTAAGAGTATGCAAGTTAGAGATATTAAAAGAGGGAAAATATAAAGTGTCAAGTAGGGTAAGAAGAGATTTTCGTGCTTAAATGACATTTCTGGGTAATGTGCATCGATGCACATTCATTATGCACCGATGCATCAATGATAAATCCCAGAAATTTGTTGAAGGTGCATCGATGATTATGAAGTGCATCGATGCATTAATTTTAATACAAACATCGAATGTCGTCAGTGCATCGATGCATAAGGAGTGCATCGATGCATTTCTAATAAAATGAACATCGAATGCCCTCAGTGCATCGATGCATCAGGAGTGCATCGATGCATGCCTCCATTAAAAGATGAAAATGGCTTTTATTTTAGCCTAAGAAATGATAGTTTAGAATATACTAATTAGTATACTGATAAGCATCAATGAATTACTATGTAGATATCGAGCCTAAACGAGTTCTGAAATCATTGACAAGTAAGATCGATAAAAAGGGAAGATAAGAGATTGGAATGGACTAGTGAGGCCAGGTGAGTGCATACTAGTGATATGTAGTGTTTAATGGAAATAAGACTTGCGATGAGTCTATTTCCTAGAGTAATATGCATGAAGTCATGGACATGATTATGTGTGGTTATAATTATATGTGATTATCTGTATTACATTGATTGTATGTATGCATGACTAAAGATAATGATATGCTTTGTATATGCTATATGATGTATGTAAGACTTTAATATGTAATAATGGAAGAACATGAGATAAGTTATATGATAGAGTCATAAGAAATGAAATGAACATGAGAGAATAAGATAATCAAGTATAAGTTATATGATATGGTATAAGTGATTATACGAGAAATGTTAGGAGACTCTAAGAGAATAGTATGAATTCGAGGGCATAAATAAGGATACATAAGTAATATAGGGAAGATTGATAAATTAAAGGAAACTATGGTTTATGTATTATAGTGAAGAGCTACAAAGTTTTATTAAAGAGTATTGGGGAAGTCATGAGAAATTGAACTAAATAAATAGATGGTTTATGTGAGTGGAAAAGGAAAATGATATAAAATAAATGGAAATTATTTATAAGATAGCATGAGACTAATTAAACATGTAATATAAACTTTATAAAGGAGTACTTGGGTAAAATCATTATATGATACAATTATAGAGTATTACTATACAAATTATATTAAAATATGATATATGAGAATGTGAGTAAGTTTATAGGATATTGATAGAACATATAAGAATATTTAAATGTATGCTGATATGAAAAAGGGAATACAAAGAAATGGAGCATAAGGTAGATAATATGATATCAGTTATTATATATCTATATGATATATGTCATCAGGTAATATGAAAGGACTCTGAAAATTGATATAAGCTACGTGAAAGTGTTTAGGTGTTTCTATATGTTATATGAAGTATATGATCTTATGTGAACAAGATATGATAAGTATGTTTACATGAATAAATGTGATTGGGTGAGAAATGATATAAATTATATGAAAACATGATATATGTGACATGTGAATTATATGGAAATGATCTACGTGTAAGTGAACTATGTAACTATGTGATAATATGAAAAGAAGCTATGTGATACGTGATATGTGAAAGTGAATTACAAGTTTATGTGAATATTTGAAATGAAATAAATGATAACGCCCATGTTATGTGTCATGAGAGCTAGGGGTATAGTTGGCATGCCAAGAGTCAAGGGTCTACGCGGTCCTTCGGGACATATGTATATTCTTTGGAACATGTGTGAAGTCTTGAAATACACATACTTGATCCCTAGTATATGTATATGATTCTTAAGGAATAATATGTGGTCCTTATGAACATTATTATATGGCACTACGGTGCAATTCTACGCGGTCCTTCGGGATATATATATATTTTGTGGAACATATGTGAAGTCTTGAAAGACACATACTTGATCCCTAGTATATGTATATGATTCTTAAGGAATAATATGTGGTCCTTATGGACATTATTATATGGCACTACGGTGCAATTCTACGCGGCACTTCGGTGCAATTATACGAGCTGTGGTGACAACATTAGTGCACAACCTCTATAGACTCACATATCGATAGTTCTCACATATGTACATGGGCTAATCCAGAGATATGAACAAATATATGTTAGTGGTATGATAAATGTTATAGAAATGATATGATTTTATATGATACGAAAAAAGCATGGAATTGGTATAACATGATAGAACAGAACATGCATGTATTGATATATGTTATAAGTGCATTACAAGTTGTTATGCCTCACTAAGTCTTCGACTTAGCGTGTGATTGTTTCACACGTAGGTTTCAAGAAGAGTAAAGAGTAATGCGGAGCAAGACAGGTCAGTTCTCCTTACCAAATGTCATATCAGAAAATATATGTGCTGGTTATAGAGTGTAGTTGGCATGTAGTCTAAAGATATAAATTGTATGAACTCTGATATATTTTTGTAAACGTTTTGAATAAGTTAAATGTATTCAAAGTTTTTAAATTACTCACTATTTTATACGAATAAATGTTTGAAAAGTCAATGTGACACTTCGGACTCGTATCCGGGTCGGATACGGGTTGGGGTGTTACATTCATCCTGAAATTTTCATAGCTATGCGTTAGAATACTAATTTTAGATTTCTTTACCTCATCGGTACTTCATGAGTGACTTGAAGTTTGTCCTATATTTCTTTGGCGGTTGTACACGATGAAACTCTTCCGTATTCATGTGGTCCAAGAGCACAAAAAATGATATGGATGGCTTTGGAGTTGAGCTGGAACATTCTTGTCTCTCCTTCACTCCACAACATTGGATGAGTAAGAGGTTTGATGTATACTTCTTCTACGACATTCCATGCTCCCATGTCACTTGCTTGAATGAAGTACATCATTCTATTCTTTCAATAGGCATAGTTAGCTCCATTGAAGAAATGAGGCTTGTTGACGGGCATCGAATCGAGACCGGAATCGAAGTTTGAAGCGAAGGCCATTGATGACTTTGATTATCGATATAACTCTTCCCGAATTGACTCAAGAGGCGATTAAACCTTCAAATGAGTTAGGCTTTGATACCAATTATTGAGTTAATCGATTGACGGAATCGGCCAAGAGGGGGTGAATTGGCAATAAAAATTTTGGTGGAAGCTTTTGCAGAAAATTGAAAGAAATTGCACAGCGATTTAGAGTGGTTCGACTTTATCAACCAAAGTCTACGTCCACTACCTTAGCTATCCACACTAAGGATTTTCCAACAAATTCACTAATTTGTTCTTTCTTTTGAAGCCAAAGAGATAACCTTACAACTCCCTCAAGAATATACCCTAATTCTTGAGAACACTTTTTTCTCAAAGAGAAATACAAATTTGCAAACTTACAAGAAAAATCTCACAAGGCAAATATGTTTGCATAATTCTAGAACAAAGAAAGAACACTCAAGAATAAATACAATTGAGCACAATAAGTGTTCTTGAAAGCAAAATGAATATTGAATGAAAAATAGGCTTGAAATGCTCAAACTTGAGGTTTGATGCTTTCTCTTTGATTCTCTCTTGATTCTAATTGCTTGATATTTCTTGTTATTGATCAATGGCTTCTAAGCTTGCTTAAATACACCTTGAATCACTTCTGAACGTTGGGGATGATTAGAGAAGATATTATAGCCGTTTTAGTATGAAAATAATTAATAAAACAGCTTGGAGCGTGGGGGGTATCGGTACCCCATATGGGGAATCGGTTCCCTAAGTGTAAAATTCAAATATTTCGACCGTTATACAAGGGGGAATCGGTACCCCCTGGGGGGGAATCGGTTCCCTCCGAGCATACTGGAATTCTCGGAGCCAAACCATTCAGGGGGAATCGGTACCCCTTTGGGGGAGAATCGATTCCCTCTGAGCAATCTGGAATTTTTGGCTTTGAAATGGTTCGAAATACTTTGTAAAATTATTTTGAGATTGTTTTAAGATTAAAATTTAATTTTACACTTGAGTAAGGATTAAAAATGATCTTTGAAAGATTTGGAGTAATGTTTTGATATTCGAATAGTTATATCGAATATACTTAGAAAATCATTTGGAAAAATCTTAAAATTCATTTAACTTAATTTGTTATATCGAAATATCAAAATGTTTTCAACAGTATTGATATTGTGCTTACAGTATCGATACCACATGAATAGTACCGATATTATTCTTGTCGTATCGATACCCAAGATAAAACAAGTATCGATACTCCCATGGCAGTATCGATACTGCCTTTTGGTTTTAAATGTGCTCAGATTTCAATATACAACATTGGTATCGATATTGTCTGAGTATCAATACTAGAATTGATATTACAAACCCTAGTATCGATACTTCCTATCCAACGGTCATATAACAACTAGTTTTTATTAGAGTAGTATCAATACTCATAGCCCGAATACCGATACTCCCTGGTCTAGACATTTTTATTTTGGAGATTTTTAATCTCCAACGGCTAGAAACATTCACAAACGCATTTCAACATATAAAATGAAGTTCAAGACACTTTAAGAAGGTTACAACACCTATCCAAGCAATCAACATCAAGGGAAAAACTCTTTCAATCTTATTTTCCCTTTTTTTATTGTAAATAGAGTGTTTTTAGTGAGTTTAATTGTGTAAACACCTTCCTTTGAGAGGTTTCTTGTTTACAATCTTTTATCCTTTGTAAAAGGTGTTTTGGTTATAGCTTAGCCATTGAAAAGATAGGGAAATTGTAAAGGTTACTCTTGAGCCTAGAAAAAGAAAGAACAAACTAGTGAATTTGTTAGAAATCCTTAGTGAGGAGCTAAGGTAGTGAATGTAGACTTCATTGAGAAAGTTGAACCACTATAAATCTTTGTGCAAATATTTCCTATTATTTCTCCTCATTTCCCTAAAATTTAAAAAAGCCAATTCATCCCCTCTTGACATATTTTGGTTGATCGAATCGAGCTTCCAAATTCTCAACATATAGAATGAAATTGAAGTGGACTTTAATTGATGGAAGTGTGACGGTGATATTGGTTGAAGGGATGTAATGAAATGGTGAAGGATGATTGAAATTTGGCGTGGAGAATAATAGAAATTCAAAAGATGGATTGTGACCCACTAGCTATTGGAGCTAGGAACCAACAATATAAACATATGGTTTTGAAATGAAAGAGGGTGGAACGTTATATTCAAGTGGAATCGATGAAGACTACAAGACAAGTCTTGAAGCCGATAAAGTTCTACAAAAGAACAAGAATGAAAGCAAAACTCTCAAAGGATTTCTATATATTCAAAAGTTGTGTTTACAAATGAACATAGGGTGCCTATTTATAGTGAGAATAGACAGCATATGAAAAGGTTTACAAAAGCATTACAACAATTATCTAAATACACTTGAATTCACTTAAATGCTTTGTCCTTTCATCTCTCTTTGTGTGGCTGATTAATATAGTGTTTTGCTGATCAATGCAGTATGGTTAGGATTAGGGGTGTAAACGAGCCGAGTCCAGCCTAAAACTCGACTCGAAAACTCGCGAGCTTAAAATTTTCAAGCTCGACTCGAACTCAAAAGATAATATTGTAACTCGACTCGAACTCGAAAAGACTCGAACTCAAAAAAATTCAAGAGCTCGATTAAAACTCGAAACTAAACTCAATTAAAACTCAAAACTAAGCTCGATTAAAACTCAAAACTAAGCTCGATTAAAACTCGAAACTAAACCAGATTAAAACTCGAAACTAAGCTAAATTTCAAGCTCGATTCAAGCTCAATTTTGAGCTCGATTCAAGCTCAATTAAAAATAGTTTTCAACTAACAATTGACGCGCATCGGTTAGAACCTCATGAGCTGCGCCATTGCGCCCAGCACAAAGCTGCCCATACCCTGGGTATCCTCACCTTTTATAATATCCCCAGCGCAAAGCTTCCTTAAACCGACCAATGTGGGTTACTGGGAATCTGGGATATAGTAAAAGATCATTGCTGATAGGAAAGTTGATTGAACCTCGGACACTAGTCTCTGAAGTGGATGACCAAACACATTATCACCCGAAACTGGCAGAGCATTCCCATGTTCGTCGACTCGGGTTGCTGATCCATATCTTTGGATGTCGTATTTGCATCTCTGATAGGATCAACTTCCACAGGATTCAGTGCACTTGTGGTCAATTCACATGGAACAATCACCGAAATTTCAGTGCCATTTCAAGTACTTAAATGTTTTATAAACTAAACTTAACATTTCTTTCTAACATAATCAGATGGCTTTACACAAAAAGAGATCTCTTCCATAAAAGCTCAGTAGAATCATCTTGAATTCATGATTCAGTGAGTTAGCTGTGCAGTAATAAAGTCCAAAACTCTCATAGGATCAACCTATCCTAAGCAATTACAATCAATGATTTATGCAATTGTCATAACTTTAACTCCCTAAACAAAGAGAACTAGTTGAAGGGTAAGGCTAAAAAACCTCCAATTTCCATGGAATTGAACTAATGATAAAAAGATGGACACATACCTCTCATTTATCTTACTCCTTTGCTCAGTGACAGAATGTTTTGATCGCATAGTTTTAGCCTTATCATTGTTCTTCCCATCTGCCTCTACAACCCTAGAAAAAGAGAAGAAGAATAAACAAAAGAAAACAAAAGGCACCATTTAAGAGACAATCATATAGAAATATGGTAATAGAGATGAGAGGGAAAAGTGTAGGATCCAATCTAATAAAAATAACATTGCTGATGTCGGTGTTGTTATTGGCGTTGACAAAGAGAGTATGAGCAGAAGAAGATCTTCTTTTTTTAGCCAAACTAATCTTCCTCTTGACTTCCGATTCCTGTTTTCATTTCTTTTTTCTTCTCCGGGGGTTAATTATCGTTTAGCCACCGTAACCTTAGGGGTAAATTAGCTTTAGGCTCTCTAGATTTATGCATTTTGTACAAAAAAGTCCCTCAATTGTTTAAATTTTAGCTTAAATTAGTCCTCACATTTAGGTTTTTCTTAATTTAGTCCATGATTAGGATTGTTTTCTTTAATTAGTTGTGTATATTTATTTTTCATGTTGATATGTTTATGTATAAGTATGTGAATGATTTATTTATGAGTCACATAACATCATTTTGCATAATTTGTATGTTGCCTTCATGTGTATAACTTAAACCCTAAACTCTAACCCTAACATATAAATCCTAAAACCTAAACCCTAAATTCTAAAACATAAATCCTAAACCTTAAACCTTAAACCTTAAACCTTAAATCTCATCACATAAACTCTAAATCCTAAACCCTAAATCCTAAAGCTTATCACATAATTAGTTATGAGGTAAGTACAATATAGTATTTTGATATTAAATGCTCAAACCCTTGATATTTATGATATTTGAACCCAAAACCTCAAAATATAACAACAATTTTAAAAAATAGTTATTAGAAATATTATCATTAGAAATATATTAAATATTTGTCATTAGATAAATAATTTTTTTATTAATTTAAAGTAAATAAGAATATTTATTCAAAAATATTTTTTAACCATTTTCAATTCAAGAATATTTATTCATCAATAATGTATTTTTAATAATGTAATTTTAAAAAATCTAAAATTATAATATAACATTTTTTTCGAGCTGCTCTCGAGCTTTTCGAGTCGAATATCGAGTAGTTTGTTTCGGCTCGTTAAGAACTCGAGTCGAGTTCGAGCTCGAGTCGAGTCCATTCGATCCGAGTATTTATCGAGCCATGATCGAGTCGATCTCGAATAGCTCACGATATGTCTCGTCTCATTTACCGCCATATTTAGGATCACATCATCGTCCCTCCAACAAGACAGCCCCGATACCTTTGTCACGAACAATACATTTCCAAGCGTGAAACTCCAAAAACACGCCATTATCACTAGTGAGCTTATACACCGAAATAAGATTCTTAGAAATTGTCGGAACATGAAGTAAATAATTTAAGTGAAGAGGTAGCTAGAGTAGAATGACCAATGCAATTAATTCGTAATCCATTACCATCACCAATGACGAGCTTACCAGCACCATGAAATTCGAAGCCATCTTCAACCACCTTGGCATCGGCGGTAATGTGATGTGGAGGCCCGAAATCAACACACCACTTCATTCGAGACTCATCACACGTACGGACTTGCCCATAACCACCAAAAAGAGCAATTGACGACGCCTCATTGTAGCCACACCTAGGAGATGAAGAATGAAACATACATACATTAGCTGAGGAGTCACGAGCATCACCCCCAAAGTGCCATTCGTAACGGTTGCAGTCCCAAAACCCGGGAAAGTTTGATCGAACCTATACCAACAGCGATCAACGAGATGTCGTAGCTTCCCACAAAACTGGCACTGAAAAAGATTTTGACCACGCCCTCTTCCACCAGCCTGACCGGAAAACGCACGCCCTCGTCCGAAAATATTGCCACAACCAGTAGACCCAGAAAAATTACCACGACCAACAGAATTGCTAATCGAATAAGGCAAATCAGCAACCATTTGGGGCGGGCCACCAATTAAATTCGGGATCGACACCTTAGCCATATTGGCAGAAACATCCGGACGGTCAAGCTGCTCGAATGTCTGCTGTTGCACCTCAGCATCAACTAACATAGCAGTGACAAGCGCAAGCGAGAACGGCTCCTGACTAGTATTGATAACAACAGCAAACGGACGATACTTCGACGGCAAACCATTGAGAATCGTTACCATTTGTTAGTACTCCGATACCGGAGCTCTACAGGCGGCCAAAGCATCACATGTTTCCTTGACCTGAGCGATATAGGCACGAATATTCTAATCCTCTTTGCGTAGCAACTTGAGCTTGTGATGGAAGCTCATAATTGTAGTAGGTGATTTGCTCGCAAAAAACGCAGTGACCCTCGACCAAATCTCCGCCACCGACTATGTTCCAACAAGGTGAGGTAGAATGCAAGGGTCGATCGTCGATAACAGCGACGACGCAATAGCACTATCTTGAGCGACAAAAACCTCATAGTCATCATTGTCCACGACAGCCCCACCATCAAGAACCACCGTGGCACTGGGCGACCGAACGCTGCTAGTTAAGAGTTTCTCCAGCTGATGACTCCTAACGGAGAGAAGAATTTGTTGCTTACATAGGAGGTAATTAGACTCATCGAGGACCACGCTGACTCTTTTGTTAGTAAACATGCCGCCAGGAGCAGCATCGGAAATGGCCAAGGGTGACATCTGCATCACCGAAGACGAACACACATACCTCCAGGAACGTCAACACCTAGCTGATACCATGTCAACTTTCTTTCTATTTCTTCAATAGGTTTTCTTTTTCTAGAAAGGCTACAGCACTAGGATACAGACTCACTTTTTATAGCTTACAGAATGCATGCACACTTATAACATAAAGTCAACTGGCAATAGCTGGCACTCATACTCTCCAACAAACTCACACCCATTCTCTCTCCAACAAACAGGCCGATAGTGAATTTCGTCGACTGTAGTGGTGACGGTAACAACGACATTGAATTTTGGGTTAAATGTTTGAGGTATTTGATTTAAATATATATATAAATTTTGTTTTAAAATAAAAATAATTAGGCCATATAATTGTTAGATAATTTTTTAACGATAACTATAGATTAGGTGCTTAAAATGATAATATTCATAATGTTAGATATTTATATTAACTAAAAAGAATTCAGACACCTAAATAATAAAATAAATATAACTTAGAAGTTTTTTTAAAAATAATTTTGTTACATATTATTTAAGCTTAATATAAAAGAATAATTACATTAGTTTGAACATTTTATTAAAAAAAGTTTAGGCAATTAAATTATTTAGTTTAATTATAAAATAAGTGCTCAACTTATTCTTTTTTCTTAAATAGGTGTTCAATTTTTTTTGAATCATCCAGATACCTAATGTTACAAATATTATCACTTTAGGTGTTTCGGCCGGACGACCATTCAATTTTTTTCATTAAAGATATGTGTCGCGCTCTAGTAATTTTAAAAATTTCATTTAAAAATTAAAATTAAATTTAAAAAACTCAAAAATTTCAAACACGTAAAAAAATCCAAAACTTGGAAAATATCAAATTCAAACCCTAAATTCACACCGACTGTCGCTATTTACTATCGATGAAGCTCCACCCAATGATCGATAACCTTATGAAATCACGACCAATTGACGATCAATTGATGACCAATCGACATGTGTACTTTGACGAACCCCATCGACGAATCAAACCCGACTAACAACAATCCAAATCACGACATTAGGCGACGTGACGACTACGATGGCACCATTGCCACTACCATCACCAGCCGCTGATCATCAATCACCGGCGTCACCGCGGGTCACACACACTTCCCAATACTCCTCGTATCCCAAGTTTATCACACCCCTTCAATAGCCCCTCCAACATCCCCATCTACCAACTGCGTATGACCAATTTAGCAAATGATTTGCATAGCATTGGTGTTTATGCAAATGATTTTCAACCATACTGAATAGGGTTTTTGGCGATACTATGAAATGAATTTTAAATCCCTATTTCGTCCGAATTTTCGGTGACAGCTAGAATCAATCGATCTTGTTCATAAATATAGCTAATATGGCGAAATACCTACCTTGAACTGCTTGTGATTTCATCACTTGATCCTTATTTCATGGCTTTTACCATTTCTCCAAACTTATTACAATTTCACTGATGAAGTCATGGAAGGCTTCAAGTTTCTCAAACTCTTTGCAATATTATCAATCCTTTCAATTGTTTCGGTTGAAGGACAACTTTCGGACGGTCTAAATTTCACACCGGAAGCAGCGGGAGTGGTTCATCATCACCGACTCAAGCAGGGATGGACACGGGCAGTGGCGGATCTAACTTTTTTTTTAGGGCGGGCACACATATATTATAATATAAATTTGTTGACACGATCAAATTTCATGATGGCCGCCATATAATTTCAAGGTGGGCACACATGTATTAATAAAGAAAACTTTGAATTTTAAAGAATAAAATTCGAAATCTAGGAAATTTCATGGTGGACATGTGCTCACCCTAGCTCCAACGTACGCCTGCCATTGGGGACGGGTCGGGTTTCGATCAACCCGGTCCGACCCAAAAAATGTACATCCTCCACCGATCCAACCCCAGAATTTTACATCCCTCCACTCGACTCGACTTTGTGAGATAAAATTCGAACTCGACCCAATCTAAAATAATATATTTATTAAAAAAATATTTTTTATTTAATAAAAATATAGATTTAATTAAAAATAATATATAGAGATATTATTGTAATTATCTCTAAATATATAAATTAAAATTATTTTTTTCAAATTGTGATAAGTATTTTCATCCTAAAAACGAAATCAAACATAACCTCTAAAATTCCCATCCCGACCCCAAAATTTTTTTATAAAAAATCTAACCCAATCGGGTAGGAACCGTGTCCCATGTTGATCCCTAGACTCAATTATTTGAGGCAGTGGCGTACCAGTCCAACGCCCATAAACAAAAAAAGGGAAATTTACGAGTTTAGTACTTAAACTCTCAATGTTTTTCAAAACTATATCTAAATTTTAGTTTTTTTAGTTTAAGTACCTCACTGCAAAAACTTAAGGCATTACATTTTTTATGAATAAATTATATCATTCATCACGCGGTTGTATTCTCACTCTTATTTTGATAATAAAATTTAAAAAATTTCAATTTAACTACTCAATTTTCAAATTGCTCATATTTTAATCACTCTAATTTATTTTATTAATAATATTGTGACATGAAATTTTTATTATTACCTTATTAATATATAATTAAAATAAAGAAAATTAAATTTAAAAGTTCGAGTGATTAAATTAGGAGTAATTTGAAAGTTAAGTAATTGAATTAAAAAAAGTAAACCTTGGTGACCAAAATATAAGTGAGAAGATAGTTGAATGATGTAATTTACTCATAAAAATATGTGCGTGCAAATCACCTGTTAAGTTTTTAACAGTGAGGTACTAAAACAAAATAAAAAGTAAATATTAGGACTGATTTTAAAAAAGTTGAAAGTATAGATACTAAAACGAACCAAAACTGATAGTCTAAATATGAAACATGTAATTTATCCAAATAAAAAAATTGTGAAATATTTTGTGTAAAATAGAAAAGTTTAAGGTTTTTATAAATATAATAATATTTTTTAAAAATTAATAAATAAATTTTTTTAAATTATCAAAATGTGACACATGTCATTTAATAGAGAAATTTAACAACCGTTAAAATATGAACACCTAAAGTGATAACGTTTGTAATGTTAAACTCCTGAATAATTAAAAAAAGAATTAGACACTTGTTGAAGAAAAGTTATATAGTTTAGGGACTTATTTTAGAATTAAATCAAATTATTTTAATAATATGAAAACAACACGTGACGTTATATCACACAAACCATCGATCCATGAGGCAATAAATGAAATGTGGCACTTGATCCCTTATGTGCGTTTGGTTCACGGAATGTAAGATTACCATTAGAAATAAAAGATTACCAGTGGAAATAAAAGATTACCAGAGAATAGGATTACTGGAATGTTGTATTTTGTGTTTGGTTGGTTTAGCAGGAATGTAAGATTACCGTGTTTGGTTAAAGAAATAAAAGATAATTGAAATGTATAATTGACCAAATTATTCTTATGATATATTTGTTTTTTTAACAAGTTGGAAAATATTTATATATATTTTTAAAAAAATTAAATTCATAAAATATATATAATTTTTTTTCAAAATTAAAAATATAAAAAGGTTTAATGAAAGGGCAAAATTTTATTTTAACACATAAACTTCATATAAAATTTAATTATAAACTTTTTTTTAAATCTAAAATAGTTAAGGATAAATTTTTAATTTAACCTTCGTAGAATTTTTATTATTCAATGATAGAATAAGGATATTTTGGGGGGGGGGGAAATTAAGGGTATTTTAGTCCAAAACGCTGGTAATCCAACAATACATAAGAAAATGGAGGTAATGACATTCACGGTAATATACCCCCAAAAATCCACTATTTGTAACAGCCTCAATACCAGGTTAGTGACTAAATTATAGAACTTCAGAATTTGGTGATTAAAATAGAATGATTGAATATTGTTCTAATTTGGTATAGGGTTAAATTGCAAGGAAGATGGAATTGATGGATAGAATGGTCATTTGTAAGGGAAAATAATTAAGATTTCTTATATTTATATTAGCTACACGTGGAAAAAGGAAGCAAAACATAAGCTTCCAGAATTCTCTTCTTCTCTTATTTCCTCCCAACGTGAAAACTCATAGCAAATGTGGGATTTCTCATAAGTTGTTTGTTAGTTGAAATTTAAGTCTGGTTTTGATCCTTAGATGCTAATTAAGCTTATGAAAAGCTTAATTTGCTTTAAAGCCATAAGGTGAGGAAGTTATAAGAGATTAAAGAAAATAGGTTTTTAAATAAATTTATGGAAAATAGTTGATAAGTTGAATTTGAAGTTTAATTTGACTTGTCATCGTGCTAATTAAGAAATATGAAGTTTTAGAATTGTATTTAGAACATATTGAAATTTGAGTATGATTCTTGAATTACATATGAGGGATATGATTTTGAGGTTAAAGATGATTTTCATTGATATAAGTTGGGTTGGGTTTAATGACATGATAGGGGTTTAAAATAGAGGAATTGAGTGAAGAATTGATGATTTTCGGGCTTAAAATACAATTTTTGGGTTGTGTGCATCGATGCACATTCAATATGTATCGATGCACTCTCAAATAAATAAACATCGAATGCAATTAGTGTATCGATGCATACGGAGTGCATCGATGCACCTGCTTAAAATACAAACATCGAATGGGATTTATGCACCGATGCATAGATAGTGCATCGATGCACCCGTTAAGGGATGCATAGATACATGGTGTAGTGCATCGATGCATACCTTCATTAAAAGTTGGAAATAGGTTTCTTATTAACCTAAGGAGTGATAATTAAGAATATATTAATTAGTATACTGATTAGTATCAATGTATTACTATGTAGATATAGAACATATTTTCGTTCCGGAACAAACAAAGGATTAGGATCAAGTCAAAACAAGCAAGGCCAAGGTGAGTGCCACACTAGATAGAATTGTATGGAGATAAGACTTGCGATAAGTCTATCTCTTATAATTGAATTCATAATTTCATATTCATGTACATGCATCCATATATATATATATATATATTGGATACAGTGATTTCATGCATAATTCATTTATGCTTTAATATGATATTATATGAAAGAATGAAATTGTTAGAGAATCCTTCCAGGTATGTGAAATAAGAGAAATGATCATGTGAAGTGACTGATGTGTTTACATGGATAGTGATGAAAGAGATATGAAATGAGAAATATATTTATAATTAAGCCCATGTTATGTAATATGAGAGTTGTAGGTATAATTGGCATGCCAAGAGTCGAGGTAATCAGTGGTCCTTCGGGACATAGTGGTTCTTCGGAACAATCAATGGTCCTTCGGGACATAGTGGTCCTTCGAGACAAATATTCAGTGCCCCTTGAGGGAATTATACGAGCTGTGGTGACAGCATAGTGCACAACCTCTATGTACTCACATACCTTTGTTCTCAATATATCCATGGGCAATCCAAAGATCAATTAAAGTGGAATTATTATAAGAATAAATGTTTTATATGTGAATGTTACTATCATATATGTTATAGTGAAGTAGATGCATGCAAATAAAGATGTCATGATCATAAGTAATTGACAAAGTAGGTATTTTGGTTGTGTATAGAGTGTTGGCATGTAATAAGTGGTTAATTACGAATGCTCTTATCGATTTTGTATTTTATGGTCTCTTTTATGTAAATTAATGTATTTGGTTTTAATGAAAGTTAAAATTTCTCTATTTTTCTTTAAGTGTCAAAGTTTGAAAAGTTAATGTGACACTTCGGACTCATATTCGGGTCGGATATGGGTTAAGGGTGTTACATTTAATGGTATCATAGCTACGGTTTATTCGATTCTCGGCATAAACCGAAGTCTAGAGTGTCCTATAAAGTATACATGCCAACAAAATAGTGAAAAATTCTAATCTGATATAATAATAAGTATGTTGTTTTGCTGATAGAATGATATGAGTATGTTTTTATAGATGTCTGAACATGGTAGCTCTAGAAGTGAAGAAGGAGATGATAGGCCCGCTGAAAGCAGTAATTCACCTGCCCTCGCCAGGCAGAGTGAAGATCAGGCACCCTCTGGAGTGCCTGTAAGTGATCAAGATGTGTTCTTCATAACACTGGACGCGGTATTGGTGCGTTTTCAACCTTCTATTACTTCAACTCCAAGAATGAATGTTGCGAAGGAGTTGAAGGGTTTACGAGCACCAGAGTTTAGAGGTGAAGCCGAAGAAGGTCATGTTGCTGCGAACCTTTGGCTTAATAATGTAAAAATCATACTTGAAGGACTTCATTGTTCTGATCCAGAAAAGCTGGATGGAATAGTCTCCATGCTCCAAGGGAAAGCAAGGATTTAGTGGACCAACGTTACATTGAGAATGTCCGGTGATCAAGTAACTTGGTCTTTTTTCTTAGAAGAGTTCAAGCATAAATACATCGGCGATCAATTCATCCGACAAATGAAGCAAGAGTTCATGCACTTGAAGCAATGGAATCGTACAGTGTATGAGTACGAATGTGAATTCAACAAGTTGAGCCGCTTCGCTGCTGAGTTAATTCCTACAGAAAATGATGTTTATGATTGGTTCGTGGAAGGTTTACGTCCAAGACTGAAGGAAATGTTAATTGTGTTAAATCTATCCTCATTTCAAGAAGTGGTGAACCGAGCTAAAGCTCTAGAAAGAGCTTAGAATGAAAGGTTCAGAGATTTACGGGCTCAAACATAAAAAAGAACAGGTGCATCATCGAGTTCGATACCATCAAAAAGGGGCAGAGATGCTGGTCCTCGACCCCAAGCGAGATCAGAGTCAGTTGCATAATCTGTAAGGGGGTCAAATCAGATGAGAGGTCAACAGACATAATCAATGGGATCTGGAGCTGGGAGATCTAACCCGATCCAAGTCAGACAATGTCCACATTGTGGAAGGAACCATTCGGGGATATACAGGATGATTTCTGGAGCATGTTTTAAATGTGGGGACACCGGACATTTTGTTTAGGATTGTCCCATGTTAGCGGATGAATCTGCTCAGTCAGAGAGGTCTGCCTCGGCTATACAGAGAGGAAGAGGTAGAGGTAGGGGAAGAACTCAGTCAGAATCCTCGATTCCACAAGAGATATGCTCCACAGCTCGAGTGTATAATCTTAAGACTAGCGAGGATAGAGATGACCCATAAATAATAGCAGGTATCTTTCAGTTGTATGACAAGAATGTGTTTGTATTGATTGATTTAGGTTCTACATATTCTTACATTTGTAGTAAGCTAGTGAAAGAATTGAATATTCCGTTAGAATCTACTAGCAGTGAGGTAATAGTGACTAATCCGTTAGGACACAATGCTCGAGTTAATATGGTATGTCGAGGGTGTCTCATACATATTCAGGGAATTGAATTCCATGCTAATCTGATGGAATTACCTTTTGACAAATTCGAGGTGATACTGGGAATGGACTGGTTATATCGTTATTACGCTAATGTTGATTGTAGACTGAAAAGAGTAACGTTGAGAAGTTTAGAAGATATAGAAGTTATTGTATTTAGTGAAGGATAGAACCCATTGGCTAATGTAATATCAGTGATGTCGGCAAAGAAGTTATTGATACAGGGATGTCAAGGGTTTATTGCAAGTGTGCTGCTTGTGAGAGCAAAAGAGAAGGGGATAAAAGAAATTTCTTCAGTTAGAGAGTTTTCTAACGTTTTTCCTGCAAAGTTACTGGGTTTGCCTCCAGATAGAGAGGTAGAATTTCATATTGAAGTAATGTCGGGAACTGCACCTATTGCCATGTGACCATACAGAATGGCCCCAAAAGAGTTACAAGAATTAAAGATCCAATTACAAGAATTACTGGACAAAGGGTTTATCAGACCGAGTGTCTCACAAAGGGGAGCTCCAGTTTTGTTCGTCAAAAAGAATGATGGATCCATGCGTCTTTGTATTGATTATAGGCAACTTAATAAAGTGACCATCAAGAACAATTATTCACTCCCCCAAATTGACGATTTATTTGATCAGTTAAAAGGAGCTTCAGTGTTTTCGAAGATTGATTTACGTTCTGGTTATCATCAATTGATGATTCAAGACAAAGATATTCCAAATACGACATTCAGAACGAGGTATGGTCATTATGAGTTTATTGTGATGCTGTTTGGAGTTACAAATACTCTAGCTACTTTCATGGATTTGATGAACCGGATATTCTAACCCTATCTGGATCGATTCGTTGTGGTATTCATTGATGATATTTTAGTGTATTCGAAGTCAGAAGAAGATCATGGTTCGTATTTAAGGATCATTCTACATACTTTGAGAGAAAATAAGCTTTATGCCAAACTCTCCAAATGTGAATTCTGGTTGAAGGAAGTGACGTTCCTTGGACATGTGATTTATGCCGAAGAAATTCGAGTGGATTCTCAAAAGATTAAAGCCATTTTAGAGTGGGAAATTCCAAAGATTGTGTCAGAAGTCCGAAGTTTTCTGGGGTTAGCTGGTTATTACCGAAGGTTTATTAAAAACTTTTCGATAATAGCAATACCTCTAACTAAATTATTGAGGAAAGAGGTAAAATTTGTATAGACTCCGGAGTGCCAAGAAAGTTTGGAAAGGATGAAAAAGGTTTTAACAGAAGCTCTAGTGTTGGTTCAACCCGAGTCTGACAAGAACTTTGTAGTGTACAGTGATACGTCTCATAATGGGTTGGGATGCGTGTTAATGCAAGAAAGAAAAGTAGTGGCCTATGTTTCGAGATAATTAAAACCACATGAGAAGAATTATCCCACTCATGATTTAGAGATGGTTGCAGTAGTATTTGCACTTAAGATCTGGCGTCACTATTTGTATGGTGAGCGATGCTATTTGTATATTGATCATAAGAGTTTGAAATATTTGATGACTCAGAAGGAGTTAAATTTAAGACAACGAAGATGGGTGGAATTCTTAAATGATTATGATGTAGTGATCAATTTTCATTCGGGGAAAGCGAATGTGGCAGCGGATGCCTTAAGTCGAAAGAAGTTTGTAGCCTTAAGAGCTTTGGATGCCAGACTACCATGAAGAGGAGACGGTGCCATATGTGCGGAATTGAATCTCAAGCCATCATAGCTAGATCTAATTAAAGAATTGCAAGCTAGAGATGAAAAATGTTTAAAGAAGTTACAGCATATAAGGAATGGAGTGGTTATAGATTATAAAGTGAAAGCTGATGGGAACCTATATTATCAAGGGAGGCTAGTGATTCCAAATGATGATGAGTGGAAGAAAGACTTATTAACGGAAGCTCATTGTAGTCTATTGACTTTGCATCAGGGAGGAAATAAAATGTATATGGATCTCAAGAGTCGATATTGGTGGCCTGGAATGAAGAGAGACATTACGGAATTCGTATCCAAATGTTTAACGTGTCAGCAAGTTAAAGCTGAACATCAAGTTCCGTCAGGACTATTGCAACCTATGTATATTCCTCAGTGGAAATGGGAGAATGTAACAATGGATTTTGTAACGGGGTTACCTTTAACCCAGAATAAAAGAGATTCCATTTGGGGTGATTATAGACAGATTGACTAAGCCAGCTCATTTTATTCCCGTACGAGTTGACTTTTCCATGGATAAGTATGCTGAGTTATATATCAGGGAGATTATACGTCTACATGGTGTACCTATTTCTATTGTTTTGGATCGAGATCCTAGATTTACTTCATGGTTTTGGAAATCATTATATAAAGCGTTGGGAACTCGGTTGAACTTTAGTACGTTTCATCCATAAACCGATGGGAATTCCGAGAGAACAATTCAAATTTTGGAGGATATGTTGAGAGCTTGTGTTATCGAGTTCAAAGGATCATGAGAAAGGTACTTGCCTCTTGCTGAATTCGCGTACAACAATAGTTATCAATCAAGCATCAAAATGGCACCTTATGAAGCTCTTTATGAAATAAGATGTTGTACGCCTCTAAATTAGTTTGAGCTTAGAGATAAAGAAATTCTTGGTCCGGAGTTGATCCAGGAAGTAGAAGAAAAGGTTCAAGTAATTTAAAGTAATCTCAAAGCAGTAGCTGATAGACAGAAATCATACGCGGATCTAAAGAGAAAAGAGATCGAATATCAATAGGAGATAAAGTGTTTCTCAAAGCGTCTCCTTGGAAGAAGGTTTTGAGATTTAGTCGAAGAGGAAAGTTAAGTCCTCGATTCTTTGGACCTTATGAGATTGTAAAGAGAGTTGGACCAGTGGCATATCAATTGGCATTAGCACCTGAAATGGAAAAGATTTATGATGTCTTCCATGTCTCAATGCTTCGGAAGTATAGATCTGATCCCTCCCACATTGTGACTCCAGAAGAGATCGAGATTCAACCGGATTTAACATATGAGGAAGAACCGGTTCAAATTTTAGCTCATGAAATTAAGCAATTAAGGAACAAGACTATTCCATTAGTCAAAGTATTGTGGAGAAATCACAAAGTAGAGGAAGCAACATGGGAGCTTGAATAGGATATGAGGAATCAGTACCCCCATCTCTTTGTGTAATGAAAATTTGAGGACGAATTTTCTTAAATGGGGGAGATTTGTAACAGTCTCAATATCGGGTTAGTGACTAAATTATAAAACTTCAAAATTTGGTGATTAAAATAGAATGATTGAATAGTGTTGTAATTTGGTATAGGGTTAAATTGTAAGGAAGATATAATTGAAGGATGGAATGATCATTTGTAAGGGAAAATAATTAAGATTTCTTATATTTATATTAGTTACACGTGGAAAGAAGGAAGCAAAACATAAGCTTCCAAAATTCTCTTCTTCTCTTCTTTCCTCCCAACGTGAAAACTCATAGCAAATGTGAGATTTCTCATAAGTTGTTTGTTAGTTGAAATTTAAGTCTGGTTTTGATCCTTAGATGCTAATTAAGCTTATGGAAAGCTTAATTTGTTTTAAAGCCATAAGGTGAGGAAGTTATAAGAGATTAAAGAAAATAGGTTTTTAAATAAATTTATGGAAAAGAGTTGAATTTGAAGTTTAATTTGACTTGTCATTGTGCTAATTAAGGAATATGAAGTGTTAGAATTGTATTTAGAACATATTAAAATTTGAGTATGATTCTTGAATTACATATGAGGGATATGATTTTGAGGTTAAAGATGATTTTCATGGATATAAGTTGGTTTTAAATAATGATGGTTAGGTTTAATGACATGATAGGGGTTTAAAATAGAGGAATTGAGTGAAGAATTGATGATTTCGGGCTTAAAATACAATTTTTGGGTTGTGTGCATCGATGCACATTCAATGTGTATCGATGCACTCTCAAATAAATAAACATCAAATGCAATTAGGGCATCGATGCATACGGAGTGCATCGATGCATACGGAGTGCATCGATGCATAAGGAGTGCATCGATGCATAAGGAGTGCATCGATGCACCTGCTTAAAATACAAACATCGAATGAGATTTATGCACCGATGCATAGATAGTGCATCGAAGCACCAGTTAAGGGATGCATCGATACATGGTGTAGTGCATCAATGCATACCTTCATTAAAAGTTGGAAATATGTTTCTTATTAGCCTAAGGAGTGATAATTAAGAATATATTAATTAGTATACTGATTAGTATCAATGTATTACTATGTAGATATAGAACATATTTTCGTTCCGGAACAAACAAAGGATTAGGATCAAGTCAAAACAAGCAAGGCCAAGGTGAGTGCCACACTAGATAGAATTGTATGGAGATAAGACTTGCGATAAGTCTATCTCTTATAATTGAATTCATGATTTCATATTCATGTGCATGCATCCATATATATATATATATTGGATACAGTGATTTCATGCATAATTCATTTATGATTTAATATGATATTATATGAAAGAATAAAATTGTCAGAGAATCCTTCCAGGTATGTGAAATAAAAGAAATGATCATGTGAAGTGACTGATGTGTTTACATGGATAGCGATGAAAGAGATATGAAATGAGAAATGTATTTATAATTAAGTCCATGCTATATAATATGAGAGTTGTAGGTATAATTGGCATGCCAAGAGTCGAGGGATAATCAGTGGTCCTTCGGGACATAGTGGTTCTTCAGAACAATCAGTGGTCCTTCGGGACATAGTGGTCCTTCGGGACAAATATTCAGTGCCCCTTGAGGGAATTATACGAGTTGTGGTGACAACATAGTGCACAACCTCTATGTACTCACATACATTTGTTCTCAATAATATACATGGGCAATCCAAAAATCAATTAAAGTGGAATTATTATAAGAATATATGTTTTATATGTGAATGTTAATATCATATATGTTATAGTGAAGTAGATGTATGCAAATAAAGATGTCATGATCAGAAGTAATTGGCAAAGTAGGTATTTTGGTTGTGTATTAAGTGTTGACATGTAATAAGTGGTTAATTACGAATGCTCTGATCGATTTTGTATTTTGTGGTCTCTTTTATGTAAATTAATGTATTTGGTTTTAATGAAAATTAAAATTTATATGTTTTTCTTTAAGTGTCAAAGTTTGAAAAGTCAATGTGACACTTCGGACTCATATTCGGGTCGGATATAGGTTAAGGGTGTTACACTATTGGTAATGTAAGATTACTGGGAATGACATTCCCGGCTAATCAAACGAGAAAATGTAGATTTTATTCCCATAAAAATTTCACATTCTCCCAACCAAACACACCCTTAAGGCTCAAAGGACTTATTGCGTATAAATCGGCATTTATTCAGCTTAAACGTTAAAAGACAAAGAAAGTAGCGGTGAAAACTTTCCCGTGACGCTATTATTTAATACCACCTGTTTTCCGCACCCAGACAAATAAATCACTGCTTCACTTTTTTTTTTTGAAACACACTTTTGAAAAGCAATCCAAATCAATCCTTTTTATGAAACCAATATAGTTTTTAACAACCCTATTCGCGTTAATACGTGTTTAATTATACGATTTTTTTTTAAAAAAAAATCAACTTTTAGATAATTTTTGTTTATTATCTTTTCTTTTCTTTGTAATATAGTTATGAGTAGCTACGTAGGCAAGCTTTTAGGTTCGAGAACTTGAAATTTTAAAATTTTAAAAAGATAAAAATTATTTTTTAATAAAAATATAAAAAATTTTAAAATATATTATCATTTTAAATTTTAAATTTTTAGGAACGGATGAATTCATTGTTATTAATCAAATGTGTTTAGTTGTTTAGTGTTTAAAATCTAAGAAAAACGTAATCGTAAAATGTCTTTTTGTGATTGTATTATATATGTGTAAAAGTACATTCAGTTATATGTATTCTTTAAGTTTTAACTCAGAAGATATTAACTTTATTATATAATTTGAGATGGATGTTGTTTTTATATTTGACTAAATGATAATATATTTGAACAAAAATAAGAACGCGTACATAATCTTATGTTATAATAAAAAATTTAAAAAATCATGTTAAAAATTCAAGACATAAATAAAAATAAATTATAAAAAAATTTAGAATTTTTGGAATAAAATCATCGTTTTTTGTCTCTTGATTTTTCACTAAATAGAAAAAATCTAAATTATCTATATACTATGTATAATCCACGTGTTTTAATAAAGATAATGCATCATATTCTAAATGTCAATTAACCTTTTAATTGACATTGAATATTCAATCATTATGTTATAGTAATTAGTGCTTGAACTTATGAGCGTTAAAAATAATAACGATTCTTTTAACTAAGGAAGTAAGATTGTTCATCCGTATAATGTTTTAAAATTAAAAGGGTAAATGTAGAATTTGAATGATAAGTTGGAGACGCATTATTGTTTCAATATTTTTCCTAGAAAATGTATTATTATTTATTAATATTTATTTCGTACGTATTTATTGACCAACGAGTCAGTCACTCGGTAAATTATAACCGGCTATCTCTCACGATTTACACACAAGAAGCAGCTCTGCCTCAATGACGGCGTATCTGCAGTTGATCACCTCCGTCGTCGTCGTCGTTATCATTCGAGAATCAACGGCAAGGGAGCTACGCCCCTCAGATCACGGTCTGGAGTACCAAAGCCAACCGCCGACGGGTCTCAAGTCACAAGAGATGAGGTCCTTCTTCGGTTCAACGTCAAAGTCTTCCTCTACCTCATCATCAACGCCGTCAACGGTGGCGTTTCCGAAGGCCACGAATTCCAGCGACACCTCGTGGTGGCGGAGCGCAAACGATAACCGGCGGGGGAACAATCACCTGAGGCACGTGCTGCTGTTGGGGAGCTTGATCTGCGGCGTCACAGGTGTGGCATTGTTAGCTTCTTCTGCTTTTATTTATGTTATTAAAATTAGATCATCTTCTCCTTCAACTAACAACAACAATAACAATAGTTTAGTCACAATTAACAAATAGTTATGGTTCTATTATGTAATATAATATTTAGAAAGATTTTGATAGTTGAAATATTTAATAATTTGAAGTTATTAAATAATATTATATTTATAAATTATTTTTAGATTTTTTATCAATCTATTATGATTATAAGATAATATATGTTTTAAATATTTTTAATAATCTGATAAAGAAAATTTTTATTCTTCTTATAGTCTTTGATATTAAAACTTAAAGTCTCTGAAAATAATAATTATAATATTTATCGAGGTAATTTGATTCTTGCCATATTTAGATGTTTTCTTTTATAGTGAAATCGTTAAAAGTCGATTTAATTTGAATCGTCAGTGGGTGGATCTCATGATTCATAGATGTGGGGGACGTAAAGTGAAGTACAGCTCATTATTTCCATTTACCCACTTGCTTTTAGGTTTGGATCGAGACTAGATTTTTGGAATTTAAGAGTTCAAGTGATCAAAAGTAATTTGATATTTATACGAATTCAGCTTAAAATTTAAAAGTAAAATTGAGTCTAGTTTATATAAAACTTTGATATTTAAATCGACTTCCATTTTGAATTTCTTTTAACTCTGACTTGATTTAATTTTGAAAGCCCCATGCATTTCTTTAGCAATATGACATAATCTTGGATACAGTTTTTTCGTAAAATTGTTCATCACCCCACCGATAATGTTGTTAATGGTGATGTTTTCTATGAGTGCATCGTTATTGAATTTCCACCAGTTTTCCGATCTACATATTCCCGATCATTTTTGGGTCTCCTTATGTGCTGAGCTGCTAATATCAAGGATTGGATAATGATTGTGATAGAAAAAATATATAAACACGATACAAGTACATGAATTTTGGGAAATAATTGCCGATACGATAAAAGAATAAATGATATAAATCAAACTTACTGGTCAAGAGGCAACCATTCTACGTCTAGATAAATTTCTCCACTCTCAACATTTTGGAGCTTCAGTTGCACATACTGTTTCACCTTCCCATCGACAATGTTAATGATGCTGTCCTCTATAAGCCCATTGTCCTCGGTTTTCAACCACTTCCCTATCTGCATATTCTCAAACATTTCTGGGTCTCCGTATGCCATTGCCGCGGATATCAAGGGATGGATATCGATCGAGGCGTCTCCCATTATGTCATCGGCTGAGAACGTGTCGTGATCATATACTTCCTACAACGTACGAATTCATCGGGTCAGACCAGCGTATCATGATCATGCTTGAGATGACAACGGAACCTCATATAAACAGTAACTGAATAATCATGCATGGCTGTTGATCTCTATGCTAAACTTATCCAAACATAAGGATATGATTCTTTTGGAAACACTCCGAATATACGAGCTGCTTACCAATTTCAGAGGCCCATAATTGCTAGGAACAGATAGCATGAGGTCCTCGTTCCATATCGGATTCATGCTGCTGGGTACGACGCTTGTTTGTATAGTCTGATAAGATCAAATGACCAATGTTTATCGCTAGTAAAATAGTACCGTTACACTCATGTCCGACACATGGATACGAGGAAATGATCTTCCAACCCAATATACATGGATACGAGGAAATGTTCTTCCCAATATACATATATGTATGTATTTGACATGCACATCCAAATCCCAGAAACATAGAAAATATAAGCGACGAACCTGTTGCCCGAGAGTCAAGACAACATAAGGATCTCTTGTCATCATATCCCGGATGGCTAAATTCGGCCCCTCAACACCGTGACCTTCAATAAACCGATAAATTCCACCATGCCTTCCTGTTACCTCGTCAAAGGGATTCAAATTGATTAAATTTATCACCGTATACCCAATCAAATGGATTTAAGTTTAATAAACCAAAACGAATCCATATGGTTGGAATCAATTTTCAGTTTCACTGTTTTTGGCCAAGAAATCATTAGTTCCGTGATCTTTCTTTTGGTTCTGAGAAAATGAAGCAGACTGAGAGACACAGAGATCAAATGAATTTACCTGTTCCGGAATTAATGGGAAACTATCCATAAACTTTGATGAAAAGATCGATTTAAATGAAGAGTTAGAAGAAGTCTTCCCCGAAGAGATCCGGAAGCTCGGTTTCGAGAATTCTTGATCTTCGTACTTGGACCTGAAGAAGGATAACAAATAAGTAATTATAATAACAAAACCTACAAGGTTTAGAACACATAACTCTTTAGTTTTCCTTAATTTTCTTTGTTAGGCATGCAGGACTAGTAGTATAGAGATATGATCCTCCAAACAGAGCAGGACAAAGTCATACTTGATGAATTTATTCCTCTCCTCAACACTAGCATTTGGACCCGGCTTCGAATAAACTTCGGGTATATGGCCCTCGTAGATTGCATTAGCCGCTGAATTTCCTCCGACTTCAGACACCGCATCAATTTGCTCAATCGTCCATTCATCCAATGTCACTGACATAACCTGAAATCCTCACAAAAGGTAAACAAAAGCCAAAGAAAGAGTCATGTTTTGTTGGGTTTTTCAGTTCTCGGTTTCGGCCAATTCATCTATTATCCGACTTTCTTTTTCCTGTTTCGGGCTTTTTATCTGTTCTTCTGACTGCTCCTATCCGGTTATTTAACAGCATAATATATACAACAATAGATTAGATATGGCCTAAAGTAGTCACCTTGGAGACGTGCGTACCCAGGCTTTTGTGCACGTCGCAACATTTCCCGCATATGAAGACTCCGATATTTGTCGATCTGAAAAGTACAATCCGAGTATTACCTACTGAATCAACAAACAACTTTACATACAAGAAAATGCTTGTTATAATGTTGTAATTCTAAAACTTACGCCCATTTCGGATCCGGAGCACTACAATCCGCACAAATGCGGTTATCGCTTTGATTCAACAAGTTCCTCAATCTTCTATTATGGGCTGCAAAACGGCCATTTTCTACAAACTTCAGTACACAATTTACATTAAGAGGACATGATTATGACTGATGATTCGCTGGTATGTTACTTGGATTCCGATGAACTGTAGGGAATGAATACGTATCTGAGGCAGATATTCGTATCCGAAAAAAATACGCATTTGAATATTTCAAGAAAAACGAACGATTTTCAACGGAATTCTCTGTGCATGATGCACATCCAATATGTAAAACTTCCACAAATGAAATACTGTAAATTGCAAAACTTGTTATTTTACAAATTATTCGAACATCCGGAAGACGGAGAAAATGATTATGATCTATAATTTTGAGGTATGTTTCTCAGATTCAGGTGCGAGTGTTGATGAAATGTTGAAGCATACCTGAGGAAACCTTTGTAAATTGAGCGCTCATCGCTTTGAAGCCAACACAAAATCATCCAACAAACAATGCTTGAGCAAAAACTGAGAAAGAAGACGACAAACAAACAAAATCCAATAAACATCAGCTAAATCAAAAGGCGAAACATCCACTAAATATGAAGATCAAATTCCTTTTCTTCTGTGTTTGTATGAATCTGTAATAATACTATAAGAACAATTAAATCAATAATTTTCAAACAGAAAATTAAGAAAAAAGAAATTTAAATGAAAGATCTGAAAAGTGGTATTTGATAATTCACCGCAGAGTTCGAATTCAAATCCAAAGATGTCCAGGGAGAGATTTGGATGAATAGAGAAAAATAAAGTGAAACAGAAAGAATGGAATAGGGATGAATGCATGCTGCTTCTTCTTCTTCTTCTAATTATTTTTCTACAACTAATGCACCATTCTTTTAGTATAATTCACCATTATTTCCCTTTATTTCCATTATTTCCCGTTATCAATAATGATAATCTTTAGTTAATTTTTCTTTCTTAATTAGGGATGGATACGATAATGAATGGATTGATTTCGATCTCGACATAAAAAAAGAGTTAAAGGTTTATATTTGATTTTGATCTATTTTAATATTTGGTGCTATTTCACTTTATCCGATTCAATAAGAATAATTTTTTTATTTCTTTTATATATATTAAGATAAACAGATAATTATATATATATATATAGTAATTATCCTGACATGTGTATAAATGAACATTATAACAAATGAATGTGTATATGTTTTAATTTTTTTTAAATAAAAAGCATCATTAAAAACCCCTTCTAAACCTAAATGGAGAAAAAAGTACCCGAATTCATTAACTATTGATAGCGTCATTTACAACAACATCATTTAAACATAAGGGATAATCAAATTGAAACCGGACAGTCGAAGAAGAGGAAGAAGCAAGATTTGCTAACATGTGAGCAGCGACATTGGCCGAACGTCGTATTGAGCGGATGGTGTACGATGGGTTTAAGTTTAAAGTCAGGCGAGCTTCAGCTAATATAAATCGAAGAACAGACATATCGGATTGATTATTCAATAGTTGCTCAAACACATTAGCCGCATCACTTTCGACAATAACCTGAGTGTACCTCGTCTCCGTTGCAAACTGAAGACCAAAACGAATGGCCTGAGCTTCAGCTAAGCTGGCATTACGGGGACCATCAAAACAGCTGGCCCTACCAGACAAGACGACACCATCAGCATCACGTAGAATGGCTCCCACAGCCAAAGCTCCATTATGCAAAGGACAAGCACCATCAACATTTAGCTTTACAAAACCAGGTGGAGGCCTTATCCAGCAGTCAGAGTGATCACGAGTTGCAGGGATAGCATCATTCATCGATAAAATAGGATTTGCCCGATTATACGCCAGCTGCATGGCTCGACTGGAAGCCACCAAATGCCAGTTCGGCAGCATCCGATTTTCATGCACCGCATGTTTCGTCGAAACCAAAGCTGGGAGAGAAGCACCATGAAAACAGTGAAAGTTGGAGTATCAAGTAGACCCTGAAGCGATTCCAACCATGATCCGCAAGAGGTGAACATACCCGTAGAGACAAAAGATGGAAAACCAGCCAGAGCAAAAATAGATGTAACCTCTGGACAATCCCTTAATGCATGTAAGACTGATTCTTCCGCCACACCACAGAGAGGACAGGTACCATCTGAAACTCCCGCCAAATACAACCTTCGTCCGACCAAAAGAGCCCCATGAGCCGCTCGCCATCCAAACAATCAGGCACGAGGTAAGGTACGAAGCCGGGAAAGAGAAAGCCATAGTTTCGTCATTTGTAATCGGTGTGTAATTCCCTGAAAATTTGACTAGTGACTAAAATGTAATTTTTTATAAACACAATGATTTTATAAATTTTTTCATAAAAAAGTATGTCTGTTGCTCAAAATTATACTAGTTCAGTAATGAGAAAAGTTAATACATACTTACACCACTGTGAGTATGTACATAATTTTGTCAAATAATTTGATATGATATTTCATTATACAAATCATTCATATAGCATGAATAAAATAAAAAATAGCAATTATCTCATACTTACAATGGTCTAAGTATACACATATCACAATATTTTGATACCTAAAAAAAGTTAACACATACTTACACCAGTATAAGTATGTAAATAATTTTTTCAAATAATTTGATATGATATTTCGTTATACAACTTATACATGTAGGATGAATAAAAAAAGTTAGCAATTAACACATTCTTACATAGGTGTAAGTATGTACATCTCCCATAGGTGTAAGTATGTACATCTCCCAAAATATGATCACAAAATCTCATAAGGAAGCACCTTAGGATTCATAAGTTCATAACCTAGACCCATTAGGCCTGGAGCCCACCAAGGGTCGCCTTAGGTCCACAAGAAATTATCAGCCTGATTTGAAGTTAACTTGCAGAACTCTATGTCACATCCTATATAGTACCACAATAAAACAGTTTCAGGTAGTAAATAGTAGTATCATACATGTTTATATTTCTCAGTAAAATCGTAATCATAGGACATATATCAGGTAAACATAGTTTGAAAATCAATAAATCATAGATTATAATTTCCATCAAATAATTCTTTTATAAATCAGAACAAATAAAATAGTAATGCTTTAGAGCATATAAAATAGTCATACATTATACGAGGAGCACACTAGAAGATCTAGTTATTTTTTCAAAGGGACTTGAAAGTTATTATATTAGGAAAGGAAAACATCAATTTTTTGTAGATTGATCGAATTTCATAAATGAGGTCCATGTTAAATGGGTTCGATTACTAGAAAATCTAATCAACATTTTAGAAATTAAGGATTCATAACCATTTAGGATTTGAGTGTATCATGAATGTATTTAGGGACCATTACTTCATAACTATTTAAGATTCAGATGTAACAACAGTGATTCCATTACTTGAGCTATCAAGGGTAATTTGGACATTTTAACTCCTAAAGAATTCTTAATAATTTAACCCAATAAGGATAAAATGATGATTTGTAGTACTCATGGTTAAAATCGAATTACCAGGATTTCAAGTTAAATTGAACCAATCAGATTCCAACACTACGATACTTGTCAATCATTCAGAACGAGATCCTTCACGAATATTCACTTCTTAATGCTGACTACACTAGTTGAATTGTTCGCCTTTAGAATCATCATCGAATAAATCTTTGAGAGACGAATAAGTATTATAGCGGTATTTATTTTATTGTTGTATTACAACATTATCAAAAATAACTTATATGCTTGGGTCGTGCTCCATAATCTCTAGAGGCAATACAATATTTAGGTTCACCAGTAACTTTAGAATTTATCTAAGGGTATTCACTTTGTCCAAATCGTGAGGGTATTTGAGTCATTACAATACTCGAGGTTATTTTAAATATTTTGAAGCTCAAGGGTATTTCAGTCATTTCATTGGTCTAATCTTATGCATTATTTCCAATAATTTAATCTTGATGTATTTATTCAAGAATAGAAAATTCTAAATCTTTTGTCATCTCGTAAGTTAAAATCTATTATAAATATTTTTCTAAACAAAACAAGTATTTAACAAGTGAATCATTAGTTTTATCAGATGGGTATTTTTGTCATTTCTCGTCGTAATTTTCTAGCATTAAACATCTCCACAAAAACAACCAGAGTTGAGGATTTCAATGTTAACTAATTCATTAATTAATCATTGATTTTAGGATTTTCTATTGGTCATCTGATTTCTTATCGGGTCATCCAAATCTTACTCGATTTACTAATAATTTATCATAATCAGATTGAGTTTAAAATAATCAACAATAATCACAAGTCCAAACATAAGTATTCATGTATTTACCAAATTACCAATAAGTCTATAAAGCATACAAATAGTAGTAAGGTGTTATCTCGATTTTTTAGTTATATCGGTCGACCTTTCTTATTCCATTCGATCGCTCTTGAAATTGAATTCAATGTTCCATAACATTTCAGATACATAGTAAAACAAATCTCATGGGAAATAAAACTTAATCGGGAACAACAAATCGAATCAAAAAATAAAATACTAAAAAATAACTTATTAAATTTGAATTTGGTGAAATGAACCCAAAACGAACTCATGACATCGAAAACCCAAAATATGACCCTTTTTTTAAATAAAAAAGTCAACTTTTGGTCAAAGACAATCTAAAAGGCTAACGGTAAATCGAGTCAACAAATCATGTCACTAGTCAAAGTTGGTCCAGGTTGGGCTTGGTTTGATTTGATTTAGTTATAGGCCTAGCAGGCCAGTTTAGTTTTCGGACTCAAACAAGGGTTCAATAATTTTGGGTCACATACACAGACAAACACTTTAGCCCAAAACCAAACCTTTCTCACATATTTTGAATTGGTGTTTTTTAGACCCTCAACTAAAGGCGACGTGACAGGGACGATTAACCGAAATAGGGATGGCAATGACAGTGCAACTGACGGTGATATGGTTATCTCACGGTTACCTACAGTAAATCGACAGAGGGACGGGGCGACGGTGAAGGAAAAGCTTTCGAATGATCATCCCTCTGTTTGTTGCGAACGACGGACGAGACGAATATCCAAAGGGTGGGTTTTGGTTAAATAATTTTTAGGGTTTAAAAAAGTAACTGAATGGGTTAAATAAAATAAGGATTGCAATCTTGTCACTAATAGCGCCTTAGCCTAGTTGGTAGAGGCATGGACATCCCATTCCTCACATGTCACAATTTTAATCCATTTGAACTACAATTTTAACATTTTTTTCCCAACAGAAATACAAACCTTCCAAGTAAGTTGAGTAAATTACATATAAGGTCATTGAACCATACAAAGTTTCACCTTTATCTTCTAACTCCAACATGTTTTTAACTTAGTCCTTACATTCCATAAATTCTCTTTAAAATAAAATGTCTTGCAATTTACTCCCTCTTGTTTCTAGCCTCAAAACGGGATGTTACAAGATCAATGCTGATGTAGGTATTATTTCAATTTTAACAGATGTCAATGAAAGCAAAGAAAAGCTCCATTCTCCATTACAATGTTATGTCTGTCACATGGATAGATTTAGGTAAGGACGAGTGGAGAAGATCGTTATCTGTAAAATTAAAATTATTATATATTTTAAATTTTTTATGTATTTTTATTGAAAAATTATTTTCATCTTATTAGAATTTTATAAATTTAAATTCATCTCTTAAAGCTTTATAAATTTAAATTCAATTCCCTAACATAAAATCATACTGGATTATGTTGATACACGGAGTCCACCAGCACTTATTGAAACTGTCAGGTATCGCCCTATGTATTGTTTGTGTTTGTTGAGTTCATATAAATAGCAGTAGATGTCAAATTTCGAGTAAATTAAACATTATGAATGAAATGACAGGCGGTGGAAGTATGGAATTAAAACCCCACTGACTTCAGAGTTTCCTTTCTGCTGCCCTTTTCAAAGGTTTTGACAAATGAAATTCACATCACTGCTAATCATAGCAAGTTTTATGTATGACTTTTTAATCTTCAATTTTTTAATTAATTAACACATGTTTAAGTGTTTTCAATATATATAGATGGACCTAGGTAGGATAGATGGGAGCAATCGCCTCCAAGAATTTAAAATCATAATATATTTTAAAATTTTTATGTATTTTTTATAAGTCTGAGTTCGTCTCTATTAAAATTTTATAAGTTTAAGTTCATCCTTTAAACATAAAATCATGTGTCTGTCTATATATATATATACAAGGCCTATCATCCCTTGAAGAAAAACAAATCGATTTGTCAAAAAATATTGTTGGTTTAATTCAATACTTTAAATTATTACAAAAATATATACTAAAAATTATATCATTAAATCAAATACAATTATAATTTGTAAATCTTAGACACATAACATCTTATTCAGGTGAATATAATTAATTAAAGATATAAAAGATATTTAAAATTTATAAAAATTAAAAATCGAACCGTTGGTTTGATCGTTTATTTTGAAGAAAAAAAAGGTAATTTGGTTTGAGTTGTGACTCAGCGCATGGAAAAGAAGGCCTTTGCATCTCTATCATGCATATTGCATACCACCAACCAACCTCACATCATACGCATAGAAAGAAACAAATTTAAAATTAGTATAAAAATAGGGAAAGAATAGAAAGTGAAAATGTAAAACAGAAGCAAAGGCAGATCAAAGTGAGAAATGGTGCAATGGTGGGGTCCAATTTGTTAATTGTTCGCTTACTATTCTGCCCTTTTGCGGGTATTGCGAGTAGGGATGGCAAACGGGCGGGTCGGGTGCGGATACCCCTTCCTCCATCCCCATACCCACCTAATATTTTTCAATCCACCACCCGCCCACCACCCATGATGGGTACAAATTTTCAAATCCACACCCGCCCACGCAGGTACATTTTTAAATCAATCCTCACACCCACTACCCATTAGCGACATACCCATCTAGACCCACCTGAAAGCAAACTAATGGGATGTTGGAGTTGGTTCCCAGACAGTTCATGATGGGGTAGCAGCGCATGCTTCAATTTGTCAGAGGAGTGGCTCTACGAATGTTATGGAGACAGATTGTAGGGAGCATGTAGTCGCAGAGCTGGATTGTTGAGTTGCTTTCGATGTTAATGCTTATAGTGCGCCTAATATGGGTTTTGAGGGGCTAAAGAACATGGAAACTGTTGCTTTTGATGTTAATGCTTATAGTACGGCTAATTTGTGTTTGGATGGGCAGCATGGGATAAAGAACATGGAAAGTGACGTGGTTAGTGGGATTATGGTTTTAATCAAAGAGCCGGATATTTTCCTAATTAAAGACCAGATTAAAAACTAAATATCCTTAATATTTGGTTAAATTATATGTTATACATTATACAATATTAAAATTTATAAATTAGTCTCTAAAATTACAACTAAATTCATAATGGTCCAAAATTTAATAGATATTTAGCTGGGCGGGCGGATGTGGGGCGGGCGGATGCGGGGCGGGTAATGTCTCAAACCCATTACCCGCCTACCACCCACGACGGGTACCACTTTATAAATCCACACCCGCCCACTACCCGCTAAAATTATACCAATCCCCGCTCCAATTGGAGCGTATACGGTGCGGAATCCATGAAACTGTACCCGTTTGCCATCCCTGAAACTGTACCCGTTTGCCATCCCTAATTGCGAGACGCCATGCTATATTTTTCATTTATATAATAATATTGAATTGTTCTAAATAAATGTAATCTCATTTATAAAATACTTTTTCATCTCTAATATATACAATAATAATATTAAAAATAAAACTTTTGTGTGCAGTATAGTTAGGGATATTCCCATGTTCCATTTTTATCATTCATTGCATACATGCACAAATGTATGATTGGAAAGACGAATTTAAACTTATAAAATTTTAAAAGTAAAATTCAGATTTTTAACATAAAATACATAAAAAAAATCTAAAATATATTGTAATTTTAAATTTTTATAACACAATCCCTAAGTCTATCCTTGATTACACATACATTCACACGTCGTGCCATAAATAAATTCCTACATACATGTATGGCATAAATCATACACATGCATGCATGCATGTAACAACCAGACAAATGCATTGATGTCGTGAAAAATAATATTAGTTGAAAATATAGAAAGATTATCAGCTTTTTTTCTGTTTTAATATTTACATTTTTTAGATTTTAAAATCATATGTGTGTTTTATTTTATTTTATTTTAACATTCATCATTAAAAACTTAATGGACGAATTGACGGGGCATAACTCTAATGGATGGATGATCAATCCGAATGGTGAACTAATAGTCAACCATCATAATCTAGTTTTAGGCTAATTAGACAGTTGACACTGGAGATCGGAGGATAAAAAAGTTGAAGGGTACATTATCGATTTGGGGAGGTTGAGGTATTTTTCGATGAATTTGAGGTCGAAATCTAGTTCAAGGGGTTAAAAAGGTGCGTGTTGAAAAGTTTGGATTTCATCGGCCGATGGATGCAATGATCGCTGACTGTAGACATGACGGCCGGCGAACCTGTCCGTTAAGTTTTTAACGATTGAGTACTAAAATGAAACAGAAACTAAACATTATATATGATTTAAAAAAATTAAAAACTTAGATACTAAACAAATCAAAAATTATAATATATATATATAATACTTCAAATATAAAAAACAGTATTTTTTCCCTTTTCGTTACAGGAAATTAAAATAAAAATAAATTATGCAAGTAATTAGTTAATCAATAACTTCAGAAGAAAAAGAAAATAAAAAAAAGCTTAATCAATAGCAAACTGCAGGCTCCATAGTGCAGAGCTGGCCCTTTGATCTTTCATTAGACATTGTCTGTTTGTTTCTTTTCTGTTTGCTTTATCTGTCAAATAATACTCCATACTTACGAAATTATCATGTAGATACTTTTTTCGTTTATATGATAAATAATTATATAAATAAAAATATACTTAGAATAATATTTATAGCATTATTATTTTGATGTAGTGTTGAGATTTTAGATTTTTTTACTAAAAGCACAGCAAAGCTCTTTACCTTCTTAGTTTCTTTCTATGTTTCTCTTTGAATTTCTGTGGGCATCAATGGCATGGTTTATTTCCCCAAAAAATGGCTTTTTTGTCGGTTTTTGTTTCATTTTAGGCTTAATTCTCAAATAAGTACCTAAACTATTTCTTTTGTGCCAAATAAGTGCTTATTGTTTTTTTCCCATCCGGGTGCTTAATGTTACAAACGTTACTTTTTTAGGTGCCCAGGTCATCAACGCCGTTAGTTTTTTCCGTTAAGTGAAACATGTCAAAACTTGGTAATTTTGAAAATTTTATATAAAATTTTCAAAAATAAAATTATATATATATTTTTTAAAAAACATAAAATTTGAAATAACCCCAAACTTTAAAAACTTTTATTTCAACCCCTAAACCCACATTTATCGCCGCCCTTTACTGTCGAAGAAGCTCCACTTGACCTCCCCTCCCCTGGCGACCATAACCCCTATGAAATCGTGACCGGTTGACGATCAATCGACCATAAATAAACGTTTTAAATCTCACAAACCCTAGGATGAAAATCGTGATCCCATGCAATTTCGACGGTAAATCGACGACAACTACAATGACATATAACTAGGATGATATCAATGACTATGTCGGCGACAACGGTGGTGGCCGGAGAAGGCATTGACATCAGATTAAGATTAGGATTTAGTATTTGAGGTTGTTTTATAATATAAGAAAAGTTAGTTTTTTATAAACATAATAATATTTTAATATCTTTTATAAAAAATAAATTTCAAAATTACCAAGTGTTGGCACGTGGTATTTAACTAGGAAAACTAACGGTGTTGATGACATGAACACTTAAAAAACGTTTGTAATGTTAAACATAAGGATAGGTAAAAAAATCGTAAGCATTTATTTAATAAAAAGAGAAATAACTTCAGTGACCGAAAATGCCTTATAATATACGATTTTAACCAACTTTGTTTGGATTTGAGAAAATGACCAACAAATTCGCAACACGAACTCCAATTTCGCAACTCATTTTCCAAATTCGCAACGCGAATATGTAAATCGCAACATGAATCTGTAAATCGCAACGCGAATCTGTAAATCGCAACACATAAGTCAATTTCGCAAAGCGATTTCCAAATTCGCAACACTAAAATTCAAATTCACAACTCGATTTCTGAATTCGCAACGCGAATTTGGAAAATCGCAACTCGATTTTTGAAATCGCAACTCGATTTTCGAATTCGCAACACGAATTTTAATTTTGCAACATGTTTTATTTTCGCAACACAAATGTTTTGGCTATATAACTACGCAGCAGCAGCAACTCATAACCTAAATCCCTAAATCGCAACTCATTCTATCTCCATCTATCACTCTCTTCGGCGACATCTGTTCCTATATCCAACGACATCCTTCCTCATCTCTAATTTTTTTTACATAATTTTATTTCTATATAATTTTTCAATGATTTATCTCCCAAATTATCAACTATCAACTTAATAAAGGTATGTTCTTCTCTAAGTTAGTGATGATATGTAGTTTATAGCTCGTTTGTTTAGTAAATTAATTTACAATTTGTAGAATGAAATCATCTAATGTTGATCATGTTTGGATATATTTGTGTTTTGGAGGGTCATGAGAGAATGTTCATGGTGTTTTACAATATATGCCTTTACCCATGAATCTTCAACTAAAACTGTCATTAAAAAAGTTAACTTATGAAACTCTAATGTTACGTGTTGCAAAGAAATTGAATTTAGAGCCTCTAAGTGGATTTAGGCTATCTTATCAGAGAAAAGACAAAGTTTATTTGTTAACCGAGAATGAAGATGTTGAACGATTCATTGTTTACATTAGTGTTTCGCAAGAAGATGATGTTACATTGTATGTTGTTGAACCTAGAAGTAGTGAAGTTAGGTCAGTAGCGGGTAGTAATCAACTAAGTTCTTCAACCTCAGTTTATGGTGCTCACAATGTACAACTTTGTTATCAACCTCAAAATTTAATAATTCCACCACAATTTCATCACCAAGAAAATTTTGTTTCACCACATTTCCAATACCAAACACAATATCAAAACCCACAACCTTTTCTTAATCCAAATCCCAATAAACTTTCAGCACCAAATTCCGGTTTTCGTATTGACCAATTAGACGATTATGAGCCAACAGAAAAAATTATGAGTACTAGTCATTATTCGAAATTTGATCTTGGTCAATACCTGGACTTTGATCTTGGTCAATACTCAGATTTTGATGATGTTTCAGAAGAAGAAACATACCATACGTGTATGATTTTGATATTGGCCAATACCCGAATTTTGATGATGAAACAGCCGCTGCCGAGGAAGATGTTGATGATAATAAGGAGGAAGTTACGATTGTGAATGAACATGTTGAACATCCATTATATAATTCATATAACCCTGAAAAAGAAAAAGAATAAGAAGAAGTCCCCGAAGAAAAAAAGAAGAAGAAAATGCCATGGGAGTATAACTGGAATATGCCAGAATTACTTCAGATACCAGAAGAAGAGTTGGTAAAGATAGTAGTTGATTGTTACACAAAAGTTATTCGTATCAAGTAGTTGATTGTTACACAAAAGTTATTCGTATCAAGTAGTTGATTGTTACAACAAATTATCTAGGTACTTAACCAAACATTTTCAAACCAACAAAGAGTATATATGTTAACAACACTTGCTCAAACTTACCAATTTATGTTGTTTATGCACACTTTCAGCACGCGGATGCAGGTAGACAACGTCTCGCATATATCGCTCTAGCCATAAAATGCCAAAATCACAACCCTACTGCACCTCTATCTCTATCTGTGGGAGGTAGAAACTGTTTACTTCCTGTCGTCAAACGTTCCAACCACATGCATACGAGAGGACCACAATCCCCTCTGGCTCCATCCGTTTGTTGTGGCGCTGTCTCGTCTATGATCATTGTAACTTTGAACTTTTTTGGTTTCTTATTTCCAGAATTAGTCCAATAATCAATCGCATCCAAGTATTTAGCCAAATGAGCGCTCCATCCCTTACAAATAATATCTCTCATATCAAACAATGATATGTAATTCAACAATGATATACTATCGTCTTCAGAGATAAGCTAAACACCCTTAAAATATTCAAAAATAAATACTAACCTTATCGACCTCCCACCACGCATGATAAAGTTTAGCTTTTCCATTACCCAACACATATGAAGCGTCTATCTGATCCTTCTAGTGAGCTACGTGAAAAGACGAAGGCATAATAGTCCATCACGTATTTTTTATTTTCTTCAATTTCCTTATTATCAGAAGACATGACATCCATGCATCAATATGTTGTTTTATAAAAAAATACATGTATTAGTGAATTTAATAAATTTTAAAAAAATTAATCAAAATGCAATATAAGAAGAATATAAGACTTACCCCCATTCAAAATAGCCATTGTCTTCAACCCCTAATAAAACAACCCACCAAGACCGAACAAGAAACAAATGTATATCATCGTCGAGTTTGCATATGTCAGCGTAACACCTATGACTCCGCTCGTGTAGATAAAAATCAATTGCGGTCTTAGCCCAAAGGGTATTATCCTTAATTGTGTCCGGTAGTGTTCTCCTCTCCACTTCAGATACTGGAATGGTACTACCGGTAACTGATACGAAAGCCAACTCGAATCCATCATATCGGGCACGTAAGGGGGTTTATCAATATGTCAACATAATATGCTATGTGAATCGGGCTCTTGAACGGTGGGAGGGGCCTCTTGAAAGATAGGGGGCCTCTTGAACGATGACAGGTGAATCATGCTTCTTCTTACGGAGTCTTGGACGTATTGGGGTGAAAGGAGACGTAATGGAACGTGCATGACGTCTGATGCGTGAACCCCGTCGTGCAAGAAATCTACCTTATCGGGCCACTAAAAATAAATTAATACATAAATCAGTAAATAAACAAATAAATAATACCGAAAAAAGGTTATTTGCATTTTTAGTATAATATTAAACAAACTTATCTCATTGCGTAGAGTATGAACCTCGTTCTGCAACGATGCAACAATCTCACGTAGAGCGGCTACCTCATCACGTAAAGTAGATACCTCACCACGTAAAGCACCATTGTCATTGCGTAAAACCTCTACCTCACCACGTAAAGACCGTACCTCATCATGCCATGCACAATTATCGTCACGTAAAGTACCGACCTCCTAACGCAAAGCACTGACCTCATCACGTAACTCCCCTAACTCATCCCGTGGAGGTGGAGAACAGGGAGATAAATGTCGTGGCATCTTTACCGGTCGCCTGTCATGAGGTGATGATGGAGAAGAGGCTCGATGATGTGATGGAATAGGTGATGGCTCTCGTTGTGGAGGTGTATAATCGGCTTGATCAAGTGATGGCTCTGAGTGTCGAGCTGTAGAATCGGCTCTATCAGGTGATGGCTCTCAAAGTGGGGGGTGCTCATCATCCGTGCCATAAAAAAAAAGCTTACTAGCTTGCCACCAATCAGTGGCAAGCTCAGCCTCTGTGTGTGTTTGCCTCTGTAATGGATAGTTGGTCTCCTAACAATATAAAAGCTCAAACAAAGTTAAACGTCTACTAGTAATAACTTGTTTATATATGGTAGTATTTGTGTTAACTTACATCATTCATCGTCGTATATGGTAGTAACTCTTCCCAATCCAACAGCCAGATCCTCCTCCAGGAGATAGCTGTAACACCCTCAACCCGTACCCAACCCGGATACGAGTCCGAGGTGTCACATTGACTTTTCAAACTTTGACTCTTGACGAAAAATCAAGGAAATTTAAAACTTTCATTAAAATAACATTATTACTTTACACAGGTTAACCAAAATAAAACAAAATTGATCAGAGCATTTGTAACATACACTATTCTTACATGCCAACCATATACACGTCAAAAGACATACTTTATCCGTTACTTCTGATCTGATCTTCTAGCAGTGCTGCTGTTCTTGCCACTCTATTTCCGCTCTTCCTGATTCTTGGTACCTACGTGTAAATCACTTACACGCTAAGTCATAGACTTAGTGAGACATATAAATATAATAATAATGCATTCAGTATGAATCTGAACATGTAATCTATCCATTCAATCCTGTCGTATACAATTCAATGTAAACAATAATAATATGATAACATATAACAATAACAATGTAATTACCTTTGATAACCTTTTATAGGCCCATGTACATTTTTGAGAACTCAAGGTATTCGAGTACATTGAGGTTGTGCACTATGTTGTCACCACAACTCGTATGGGTCCCACTAGGGGCTATGAAGTTTTGTCCCGAAGGACCTATGTATTGTATTTGTCCCGAAGGACCACTCCTTAAGAACCATATATATTCCAGTGGATCGAATCTGTCTCAAAAGACACTGTAAATATTCCAAAGGATACATATATGTCCCGAAGGACCACGTAGAACCCTCGACTCTTGGCATGCCAACTATACCTATAACTCTCATATCGTATACCATGTGCATTATTCTTATATTTCATATGTTCATGTATTCATGTCATTTCTCTTGTGATCATATAACTCATATCCTTTACCATGTCACATGTACATTTGAACTTATTCATATATATCATTTATCAACTCATATGAACATATATACTTTATGCATGTATCATAATAATTATCATGTATGCATGTTTATAACTATTGTGATATGAAAATCAACATAGGAATTAGACTTATCACAAGTCTTATTCCATGGTACCATACTTCTAATATATACTCACCTTAGTCTTACTTTGACTCGATTCTAATCCTTCAATTGTTCCGGAACGAGATTATGTTCTAAATCTACATAGTAATACATTGATACATATCAGTATACTAATTGATATATTATAAACTATCGTTCCTTAGGCTAAAAAGAAAGCTATTTCTAACTTTTAATGAAGGCATGCATCAATACATGGTGATCGATGCACTACACCATGTATCGATGCATCCCTTGACAGGTGCATCGATGCACTATCCATGCATCGGTGCATAAATCCTATTCGATGTTTGTATTTTAAGTAGGTGCATCGATGCACTCCTTATGCATCGATGCACTAATTGCATTTAATGTTCATTTATTTAAGAGTGCATCGATGCACATTGAAGATGCATCGATGCACACAACCCAGAAATGATACTTTGAGCACGAAAATCCCTTCTTTATTCTATCATCTCTTCATATTTCATCCCTTTTTCTATTCTTAACTCTTATACACCTATTTAAACTAATCTATACTCATTTATTTCATCTTAAACCCCAAAATCCTATCCTCCTTATGAGATTCAAGAATTATACAAACTTTGCAACATGATTTAATTCCACTTCTAACACTTCATATGTCTTAACTAGATTGATTACAAGTCAAATCCAACTTCCAATTCAAATTATCAACTCTATATCAAAATTTCATTCAATAACTCCAAATCTTTAATCTCTCCTAACTCTTTTATCTTTTGATTTTAAGATAACTTAAGTTTTCCTTAAGCTTAGTTATCATCTAACAATCAAAACCCAAACTTTAAATTAACAAATAATCAACAGATCAGAAAGCTTTCCTTTGCTTGGCTCTCTTTCACGTATAAAGAAAAAGAAGAAAAAAGAAAGCTCTAGAGAAATCTCTCATTTCCCACGTGTATATATCCATACCATATCCCATTTTTAATTCGTTTTTTGGTCAAATGACCCTTTTGCCCTTTAATACCTTTTATAATTACTAGCATCTTTAAGGTAATATTTCCAAATAAATCATTGAACTATTCAATTATCCTACTTTAATCACCAATTTATGAAACTTTACAATTTGGTCACTAACCCGCTATTGAGGATGTTATAATAGCCCTAGGAATATTATTTGAATTTTTTATTGCATATGTCCGCATGCTGGGAAAAGCCTCAAATATTCAAATCTACAAACAATATAATACACAAACATTAGTAATTGTTAAATAATTAATTATAATTTTGGAAACATTATATAGAAATTCTTACCTTAAAGGCCCAAATAAAGCCTAAAAAATGGGCATTTCGGTCCTCAAAGGCAGACAACAACTTTTTCCAGGTAGCTTTTCATAGATATGAACCCCACGGAAACACATTCTATGCATTTAGGTCATTTACCAATAATATTAGGTCCTCAGAAATAGGTTGTATGGCCTCCTTGCCTAAAAAACTGGCATGCAAAAGTAATAAAAGACATACTCGGACAACATCGAGGTCATCTATCCGAGTAAAACCATCTTTAACAAGTAATCTTTTCAAGTCGTCGACGTGTAAACTGGGCTTCGCCTTTGCCAGCTCAGGAAAAACCTGAGATAACCATGATGGGCGGGCGATATGACTAGTGTACCGACATACTTCATCGTGTTCGAAGCGTAGACTAGTGATTAAGAAAAACTCCTCTCGCCCAAAACAAGTATACGTCGGTGGAAAATGAAACCATATCTCTTCATCACCACGTTGTATCCTTTCGAGTAGATTGTTAGTCATGGTCTGAAGAAACAAATGGGTCAACATAGCATCTACACCTGGATGTTGTACTTTCAGCCATGGCCTGAAGCAAGTATCCTCAAACAATTTTCTTTGTACAGGTGTAAGTATTGACGCAATTGTAGTGGATAGGCTTAATTTATTCCTTAGAGTTAATGAAGCCGAAAAAAAATTCTAACAAAAACAATAAACATACCAAGTTAGATATACCAAAAACTACAAATTATACACTATAAACAAACATTATATTAAACAGTGGAAATAAAGCCAAATATGTTTAAAACTAGCACGATATTCACCCAAGTCATTATTCTATCATAGTTCACAAAATGCATCAGATAACATTCCAGAAGTAAGCACTTATATAAATATTTAAAAGGACAACATATATGTTTAGTGCAGGTTCAAGGACAACATAAAAAGTAGTAGTTTATTCTTGAAACTTAAATTCGTAACACTGTGAAGTTAATATTTGTCTTTGTTTTTTGGTTGAAGTAATGCAATTCATTTAAGTTTTAATTTGCAAAAGAATAGTAGTTTCTGAAAATAAAAATCGTAATGCGAAAATGAAAATCGCAAGTTTCAAAAACTATTCTTCTGCAAATTGAAACTTGAATGAATTGCATTACTTCAACCAAAAGACAAAACAAAGACAAATGCTAATTTCACAGGATTAAAGACTAAACAGTTTAGCAGTATTGGCAGTAACTGAATCATTTACTAAGCAATCTAAGTGAAATTGTTAATCTATTATTGAAATTACCAGTAAATTTATCATCAATTTAAATATGAAAAATCTAATAATAATACAAAAATTTCAAAATAAAAATAATTAAAAAAACTAACCCTCGGTGGTTGATTTTCCATTTGTGACCGTGAATGCTTGTAAGGATGGCTTTGAGAGATGGAGATAGATAGATTTCGCCTGAGATGGGGACAAATTTCGTCGGAAATGGGGACGGATTTTCGTCGGAGATGAGTACGGATGTTGCCGTAGAGAGTGAGAGATGGATATGAGACTTAGTTGTGCTTTAGGGGTTTAGGTTATGATTTGCGATTATACTGCTTATATTTGTTTTGCGAAATTAATATTGTGTTTCGAATTCGAAAATAAAATTCGCGTTGCGAAAATAAACGCGCTTTGCGAATTTGACTTATGTGTTACGAATTTGACTTATGTGTTTCGAATAACAAATTCGCGTTGCGAATTAACGCGAATTTGTTGGTCATTTTCGTAAATCCAAAAAAAATTAATTAAAATCGTATATTATAAGAAATTTTCAGTCACTGAAATTATTTTCTCTAATAAAAAAAATATAATTTAATCACTTATTTGGACATTAAGCATTTATTTTACTTTAATCTCTTAAAGAATCTCGAGATTGCTATATTTAAGATAAAGACGTCATAGTTACCCAGGAGTTTCAACCTCTACTTTGTGCTTTGACAGAGGAGAAAAACCCTATACAACTCCCCATTATCATTATCTGATGAAGGAAGAGGAGGCTCTCCTGGAGGAGAGAGCCTACCTGTGATTTTCTAAAACACCACCATTTCACTCTCATTAAAACCAAGCATTCAAAACCCAAATCTTCATTCTTTGTACCAACTCTGGGTTTCTCTTGTTGGCGATCCCTTTCTCTGTATTATTTAAAACAAAAAGCCTTTTGGGGTGTGTTTTTATGTGGGGGAAAATGGCGTTTTCCATGCACAAAGAGCCACTGAATAGCAAGCAAATTGATAGCAGCAAGTATGTAAGGTATACACCAGAGCAAGTTGAAGCTTTGGAAAGGGTATACAATGAATGCCCCAAGCCTAGCTCTTTGAGGCGGCAGCATCTCATTAGAGAATGCCCTATTCTTTCCAACATTGAGCCTAAACAGATCAAAGTCTGGTTTCAGAACAGGAGGTAATTCATTTCATTCCTTACTCCTTTTAACCTTTTTTAGTGTTATTTGAAAAACAAAAAGAAAGATGAACGAGAAACGAACAATCTTCACTGATTTTGTTCTATTTTCGTGATTATATCTAAATTTCTCACCTTTTCCTGAGATTTTTTTATCAAATGTTCTTCAAACCTTTATTTTTATTTAGTAATTTTCATATATAGTTTCTATTCCTTATACACTTATCGTATTTAGTATCTTGTTGGTTAAAATTTTGACCACATGTCCTTCATTGTGCTTGAAGCATCAGGACAGAGTTTGGGATCTTCAAAGAAAAAACTGTTTTCGGAAACACAGTTATGCATAAGCTTTAAAAAGAAAAAAAATTGATCTTAAATTTTCACAACTGCATTTAGTTCTTATTAAGTTTTTTAGAAATATTTTAAAGAAGAGTTTGATTATTTTCTCCTTTTTCATTGGATTTTAATTGTTTTAGTATGTTTATATATTTCTTATTAGGTAAGCTTTTGTATACACATAGATAGGTTTATTTAGAGCTATGTTACTCAGTTTTGGTCGTGGTGTTGAGTGCTGGATACGAGCACGGTTAAATTTTCCAAGTTTTTTTTTCATGTGTTTTGGAAGTGCCTTTATTTCCTCATATCTAAGGTCATAGCTAAATATGAGCTTCTTTCCCATTTCTCTCATTCATCTTAAACATATATACAGGTAAACAGATACAGAAAACGTGTCTTATTTTTAGGAGGATTTGTGGATTTTATTCATTGAGTTTGATGAACTCTTTTTGCTTAGATGCCGAGAAAAGCAGAGGAATGAAGCTTCCCGACTCCAAACGGTGAACCGAAAGCTGACTGCCATGAATAAGCTGTTGATGGAAGAAAATGACCGATTGCAGAAGCAGGTCTCGCATCTTGTTTACGAGAATGGATATATGAAACAACAGCTGCGGACTGTAAGTGTGTCCATCTTTATTATTTTTAGCTACAATTGTTTGAAATGTTTTGGCATCCTATACTTTGTCCAGTACAATGTTTTTTCCCGTCAGCTGTGGCTTTTCATGTTCTTGATACCTTGTTTATATCAAAGCTGCGTATAAAACATTTATCAAACTTCCCCAATCTAACAGATGTACGTCAATTCCGTGAAAAAATAGTCTGATATTACTTAACACCCTGTCAACCTGAACTACTAACGTGTCAACTGTCAACTTTGTTATTTCTTTTTTTTGATATGATTTTTCCTAAGTGTTCCTTCAAAGTACATGACATCACATTACACTTTTCACGAGTTTTTCTTCTTATTTTTATGATTTGAAACAGGCTTCTGCAACGACCACGGACAATAATAGCTGTGAGTCCGTGGTCGTGAGCGGTCAGCAGCAACAACAGCAAAACCCAACACCTCGGCACCCGCAGAGTGATGCTAACAACCCAGCTGGGTAAGCTAGAAATGATGTCTCCTTCAGTTTAAACATGATTATGTCCTTTCCGATTGGTCTTATCTTCTGTGAACTGTGTTTTCTATTTGCTAGTCTACACATAATTGCTGAGGAGACCCTGGCAGAGTTCCTTTCGAAAGCTACTGGAACTGCTGTCGACTGGGACCAAATTATTGGGATGAAGGTACTGTTCGTTATTAGCTTTTTTCTGTTTTATGTAATTTTTGAATTTTTATTTTTTCCTTGATATATTTTGTGCCTCCCCGTTATTTTTGAAATCTAACCTCAGTGTTTATGTTTTACATAGCCTGGTCCGGATTCTATTGGCATTGTTGCTGTTTCCCGTAACTGTAGCGGGATAGCAGCACGAGCCTGTGGTCTTGTGAGTCTCAAGCCCACTATGGTAATGATCCTCCCAAAAATTTCAAAGCCATTGCTGTGATTCATGCGGTAATGTCCGGTATATGATGGATTTTATTACAGATTGCTGAAATCCTTAAAGATCGTCCATCGTGGTTTCGTGACTGCCGATGCGTTGATGTATTGAGTATAATTCCGACTGCGAATGGTGGAACAATCGAGCTCATCTATATGCAGGTACGTTATTGTAGATTCTGCAATTCTTAGTAAGCCATGAAGCTGATTTATGTAAATACTGGTTTGCTTTAACAGACTTATGCGCCTACAACATTGGCTGCAGCACGGGACTTTTGGACTCTGAGATATACTACGAGCTTAGAAGATGGCAGTCTCGTGGTAAGTTATATGCTAGTCTGTATAATTTACCTTTGGTCTCTTACTGTTTAGCAGGATTGAGTTCCTTTAAGACCAACTCGTTTTTTAATAAACCATGTCAAACTTCTTTCCTTAGTGAAATAGCTTGTTCTTCATTTGCATGCTTGTTTTAATCCTCAATGTTTAAGGTGGTATTTAATGTGTTTGTTTTTCTTGTAATCATGAGCAGGTATGTGAGAGGTCGTTAACATCTACTGGTGGCCCTACTGGGCCTCCCACTTCATGTTTCGTAAGAGCTGAAATGCTTCCTAGTGGCTTTCTAATCAGACCTTGTGAGGGTGGTGGCTCTATCATTCATATTGTTGATCACGTTGATTTAGATGTAAGGATGTTCAATTAACAATTCATGATTTTTAGTAAATTGAAACTGATTTTGCTAGTTGCGTTACTGGTTTTAGTACCTCTTTGTGCACTAGGTTTGGAGTGTTCCTGAAGTTCTCAGGCCACTTTACGAGTCGTCCAAAATTCTTGCTCAGAAAATGACAATTGCTGTAAGTTCATGATGGAGACCTTACTTCTATTGATGTGTCTGATATTTCTTTTCCAAGTTTAACTTACTTTGTGTCATGCAGGCCTTGCTGCATATACGGCAAATTTCTCAAGAGACAAATGGAGAAATTAAATATGGTGGTGGTCGTCAACCTGCTGTTTTACGCACTTTTAGTCAGAGACTTTGCAGGTGCGGCACTCACCATGATACTGACACTTCTAACGAATCTATTACCGTCTATATTACAGTTCTATGTCACCAAGTCAAATGGGATGGGACAAAGTGTCCAAAAGTTTTAGTTTTTTTTTAATTTGTCATTTCTAACATTCACTGATTGTTGTTTATATGATATTAGGGGCTTTAATGATGCTGTAAATGGGTTTGTTGATGATGGTTGGTCGCTTATGGGTAGTGATGGTGTTGAAGATATGACCATCATGATAAATTCATCTCCTGGAAAATTTATCGGGTCTCAATACAATGCCTCGATGTTCTCATCTTTCGGGGGAGGTGTACTATGTGCCAAGGCCTCAATGCTGCTTCAGGTGATTTCCATGATGCTGAATATCATTCTAGATAATTCCCTTTCATTGCATTATCTTTGTCTTCTGTCATTACTCATTTGGCTCTATGATGTTAACTTGTAAATCTTGCACTATGGATCTGTAGAATGTCCCTCCTGCATTGCTTGTTCGGTTTTTGAGGGAGCATCGGTCTGAGTGGGCTGATTATGGAGTTGATACCTACTCCGCAGCTTGTCTTAAACCTAATCCTTGTGCAGTTCCATATGCTCGAACAAGTGGCTTTCCTAGTAGTCAGGTCATTCTACCTCTTGCACAAACTGTAGAACATGAAGAGGTGATCATTCTCATCTATTATTTTTCATTTGCAATTAATTCTATTTGATCAATTTTCTTTTAATTTTTTTCTGTAAAATCTTTGCTGTAGTTTCTCGAAGTTGTTCGTCTAGAAGGCCATGCATTCACACCTGATGATGTAGCTCTGACACAGGATATGTACTTATTGCAGGTTAGTGTTGTGATGTGTGAAGTGGTGCTTATTTCTACGTTGCTTGAACTTGGTCAGTTTGATTGTCCGTATGTGTTGGACACAGGTATTTCATGAAAAATGATTTGTCGGTGTGACAGGTTTATTTGCACCCAAGTAGGAATATTTATTTCGGTTTCTTCCTCGCTATTCCTAAAATTCGACATCGCAGCTTTGCAGCGGAATCGATGAAAATGCAGTCGGTGCCTGTGCACAGCTCATCTTTGCACCTATTGATGAATCCTTTGCGGATAATGCTCCATTGCTCCCATCCGGATTTCGAGTCATACCTCTTGATCCCAAGACAGTTATGGTGATATGTCAACCTAATTCTTTGAGATTTTTTAGCATACTCGTACTTGATGTTTAGTTTTTGAAAAAATAAAATAAAACCCGATTCGGAGAAATTCTCAGATGTATGCAACTCGATTATTGTTTGTGTTTGCTTAAAACTTATGCTATATTGATTAAGTTTACTTTCCCATTCATTGTTATACTTATTTTCCTGTCTTTTGTCCACAATTTTTGTATTGTAGGATGGACCAGGAGCAACTCGGACATTGGATTTGGCTTCTGCACTTGAAGTGGGTCCTGGCATCAATCGCCTGTCCAGTGATGGCGAGCCAAACAATTATAACCTTAGGTCGGTCTTGACCATTGCATTCCACTTCACTTTTGAGAACCACTTGAGGGATGATGTGGTTTCTATGGCACGCCAATATGTGCGTAGTGTTGTGGGATCGGTTCAAAGGGTTGCCATGGCTATTGCACCATCCCGTGTTAGCTCGGGCTTGGAAACAAAACCCCTACCTGGTTATCCTGAGGCTCTTCCTGGTTCTCCTGAGGCTCTTACTTTGGTGCATTGGATTTGCCGAAGCTACAGGTAAGAGTTCCGGTTTATGCAATATGATTTTGTTTTTGTCTTAATCTTACTCGATCAATCTTAACACTACCCATATTTGTTATGAATCATTGTTATTTTTGTTGATGAGCCTGTGTTGCTTGGAACTCAGGATTCATACGGGAGATGAACTCCTTGGAGCAGATTCACAAGCTGGTGATGCTTTGCTGAAGCAACTGTGGCATCATACAGATGCGATAATGTGTTGTTCGTTGAAATCAAATGTAATGAACATTCTCTTTTCGGGTTTCTTTTAGATAAATGCATTGGAGCCAAATTAAGGTCGAGTAATTGCGTTTATACATGGCTATCAGACTAAAAGAAGTGGTGGAATTGTTTGTATTTCAGGCATCACCTGTTTTCACCTTTGCAAACCAGGCTGGACTTGATATGCTGGAAACTACACTGGTGGCCCTTCAAGACATAATGCTGGACAAAATTGTCGACGAAGCTGGTCGAAAGATTCTATGCTTGGAGTTCATGGAACAGGTAAAATCGACATTGAATTAAGTGATTGGTTAATGGTGTTATAATTGCTTATATATGCATATGGAGCAGGGTTTTGGTCATCTCCCAGCAGGGATATGTGTATCGAGTATGGGAAGGCGGGTGTCGTATGAGCAGGCTATTGCATGGAAGGTTGTAGACGAGGATGCCACCACTCACTGTCTTGCCCTCATCTTCATTAACTGGTCTTTCGTCTGAGATTTACATGTATCCAAGAATTAAATTATATATATTATCTGGTTTTACTACTCAAGAAGATATACAATATTTATGAATGAAGATATTGGCAGGATTTTGAAATGAAGTGTTTATGGGATTTTATATGGGCGTTTTTGGTTATTTTTGTAGAAATGAAGCCATTTTCCATGCCTACCTGCCTATTAAGCATATAACTCACTCACGGGCTTTTACATCTATGGGGCACATTACATACATACATACATACATACCATGTATGCATATGCAGACGGGACATGTAAAAATACCCTGTTGTGTTAGTGTGTGAGAAAATCGAGGTAATGATTTTTAAAGGAGTCCATGTTTTCGTGCATTGCATTCAATTGCCTACTTAATTTTACTTTATATATATATATATATAGATACATATTGAGGTAAAATATGTAGAAACTATAGAAAATCAGGTATGCTTTCATATCAAAATATTTACAAATTACAACCTTTTTATAGGTTAGATCCTAGAGTTTTTACTCCTATTAAGTTGCATAACAAACTACAAATTTACATTTCAAACTAACAAACTAGAAGCTATCTACAAATAACAAACTAAATCTGCTCAGACTTATCTACTACTCACACTTCCCCTCAAGTTGATAAATATACATTGTATAATCCTACTTGTAAGTACAGTCATCAAAATTTACCTTTAGCAGTGCCTTAGTAAGCACATCAGCTAATTGTTAATTAGCGGAAACTTAGGACAGATCAACCATTGACCTCTGAAATGAAATGCCTATCAATCTCCACGTGTTTAGTTCGATCATGATAAATTGGATTCCTAGCAATCATTATGGCAGATTGATTATCACTAAAAATGCAGAATTTGTCATCTTGACTCAACTCCAATTCTTTAAGTAGTCTCAACAACCACATCCCTTCACACATTCTAAGTGCTAAAGTTCGGTATTATGCTTCAGCACTGCTTCGAGAAACAACAGTTTGTTTCTTGCTTCGACAAGTTACTAAGTTTCCCCATATAAAAGTGCAGTAACCAGTAGTCGATCTTCTCTCAATCAGCTCCCCAGCCCAGTTAGCATCAACAAACACCTTTACAGTCCTATCTTCAGATTTTCGAAATATTAAACCATGGCTAGGAGTAAACTTTAAATAAAGTAATATCCTATGGGCAGCAGCGAGTTGCTTTTATCTAGGATCGGTCATATGCTAACTAATAGCATTAACAAGAAAATATATAGCGGGTTGTGTTAAAGACAAGTATATGAGTTTACCAACCAGCTTTTGGTATTGCTCCTTGTCCACGGGAATCCCCATTTCATCCTTCTTCAACTTCAATCTTGTATCCATCGGAGTAGTTGCAGGCTTACATCCTAACATTCTAGTCTCAGTCAAAAGATCTAAAACATACTTTCTCTGATTACTGATAATCCTTGAACTTGATCGTGCTACCTCCATACTTAGAAAATATCGTAATTTTCCCATGTCCTTTATTTCAAACTCATTGTTTAGTAGCCATTTCAACCTGCCAATCTCACAAACATCATCACCAGTAATAACAATTTCATCTATGTAAACAATTAAAAAAACACGTTTTTTATTAGGTATTATTTTCACAAATGGTCAGCCTGGCATTGCTTATAATTGTAACACCCTAGACTAGTACGACACACAGTCGACCAATTAGGGTGCTACACGGAACCACCGAAGTGGCTAACCAACATTTTCTTACTTTCTCTGACTTTAAAGCAACCATAAAATAAAAATAAAATATAATAAAAACTTTACATTGGGGAGCTCCAAAATAAAATATTTACATTATAAAATAATGCATACCAACTTTAAACTGAATCTACGATCAACTAGACAATAATGTTTACAAATATACATGCCCTTTAAAAATGCTGAGACGTACTCTGATTTGGTCTTCATTCACTATACAACTCCTCGACTGCTCAATCTACTAACCTGCCAACGAAAACATCCGAAGGCTGAGCTAACTAGCTCAACGCCATAATAACAGCTAAATCATACTAACTGTATATCGCTAAAAGGTTCAAGCTATCAAGTCTACCGCTTTTCTTTAGTGAGTATACTGTATACTCACTCTATACTCTATAGTATACATCATGGTGCGACTGAAGATTTTGTATATTGGAGCTCACATACCCCTCTAGTTTACCGAGGATGAGGCCCTCGGAATCTCTGAATCGAACACTACACCCTCGACTAACCCACCCCTTGCGAGTGTCAGGCCTTGGCATTAGTTAGTCAGCTTAAAGTGCCTTATGCACTCCCTAAGGATATATCCAGACTGAATTTATACTTTCGACACTGCTAGCTTTTCTAAAAGAACTCGGGTGTCCTGATCGTTTCCAGAGCATTCAAACAAGGCTAGTCTTATTTCATCATACTTTATCTCATTTTTATGTTTGAATTAATTTTACTATTATTTTCACTTGTAGTCTTATTTGAGAGTAATTATAAGTTTTTGGGAAACCTCACTTGCTTTTATAACTCTTCTTGAATTAAATCCCAAAACATAACCCTGGGTATCGATACTGGCCTTATAGTATTGATACCCTCTCTTCAGTATCGATACCATACCCAAAGGTATCGATACCCCTTCTAAAATGCCTAGAAAGAAAAATGAAGTATCAGTACTCATATGGGAGTATCGTTACTGGGACCTTGGGTATCGATACTCCCTAGAGTACAAGTACTAAAAATGGCTACTAGAATCTGATTTGCAAACCCAGTATCGATACCATCCTATGCGTATCGGTACCAACCCTATAGCATCAATACATATCGATACTCCCTTTAAACTTAATAATTTTTTATATTATCTAAAGAACAATATCGATATTAACTCATACAATATTGATACCCCTGTTTGAAAATGTCTTATTTAGGCTCGAAATGGCCTCTCAAACTTCCCAAACTTCCTACTTAGATGTTTCCCATTTGTTATTAAGTCTTATTTGATCATTAGGGGTCATAAGAAGGCTTTAATACAAACTAACAACATAATTTATGAAATCCACCATGAAAACTTACTAAACATGCCTCAACTAACTTTCTAGCTAAAACACATTTATAATGATTTAAAAATGGTATAAGGAAGCTGTGAGTGTGTTACCTGACTTCTGGGTTGCTAGAATTTCTCTCGAATCAAGTAGGATTCACTTTCTCCTTACCTCTAGCCCTTGAAATTTCTCCCTACCTCTAGCCTTTAAACTTTTTCCCATCTCTTTAGCTAATCAAATATAAGAAACGGGTTTACTAACTTATCTAAAGCTTAAAACAAGGTTAAAGATACTCCAAACAACTCAAATTTACTAAAATAAACTTGAATCCTTTGATTTTCATAACCTTCCTAAAAACCCATTTTTGAAACCATGTTCAAAACTTGATATTAGTGGCTCAAATGGAGCTTGAAGGGTGATGATTAGGATTCTTACCTTGGTTGCTCCAAACTAGACTTGGAATTCTTAAATCTTCTACCTTTGCTTGCTCTTGGAAAGGAAAAAGGAAAGAGAAAATGAGATAGTTTTGGGAAGCTTTGTTTTCACGTGAAAATCACTTGGTTTAAGGGGGTTTTATCCTTTAAAACAAGCCATAGGTAAACTACACTTGTGGTCCATCAACTTTTAAACCCAACTTAAACCACCACTCAGCTTTAACTTTTGGGCCTACCTTAGGCCCAATACTCATAAGAACTGGATTAGGAAATCTAATGGGCTTGACTTACGTGTTTGGGGTTGACCAGAACTACTGACCCAAAATTTGGGGTATTTCAATAACCATCCTTGATAAGTAACTTTGTAAACCGATTAAACCAGGCACGCGGAGACTGTTTAAGACCATGGATAGCCTTTTTTTTAATTTACACACCTTTTGAATCTCTGAAGCCGTTTTTAAGCCCGAATAAATCTTCATGTAAACTTCTTTCTCTAACCATCTATTGAGTAAACATTCTTTATATCTAGTTGATAAAGACCCCATTCATTATTGACTGTCAGACTCAACAGAACACACAGTGTTTAACTTAGTGACAGGTGCAAACGTCTCCTTGCAGTCAATCCCATAGGTTTGTGTGAAACATTTTTATACAAACCTAGCTTTGTACATTTCTACAGTGTAATCAGAGTTATACTTCACATCAAACACGCATTTGCAACAAACAAGTTTATTTCCTTTTGGTAAATCGACCATCACCCATGTGTGATTCTTTTCTAGAGTTTCAAGTTCATCATTGACGGTTTTTTTCCATTTAGGATCTTGTAATGCCTCCTCTATGGTTGTTGGTATTTGCTTTTCGTCCAAATTGATTGTAAAACTTTTAAAAGAGGATGCCAACTTCCCATAGGCAACAAATCTGTTTATTGGATGTTTAGTACACTATCTATCACCCTTCCTTTTAGCAATAGCTAAGTCATCATTATTCTGATCAAGAGAAGAAACAACATTACCTCTGTTTTCTTTGGATAAAACTGGACTGAGTATCAATTCTTGGCAAGTACTAGACTGAAAAATAACCTCCAAGACAATTTTAGGTCTTCTTGTATAAGCAAGGATTGGATCAGTGGAAGCTTGAGTATTTGAAGGAGTTGTTGAAGAAGGTTTAGAATTCATTAGAAATAATTCAGTAGGTGTAGGTATGGAGGTGTTTAGAATAGAAGATGGCGAAAGTTTTGAGGGTACTAAAGGTAAATGAAAATGATTGTAATGTGAAACAATTTCATCATCTTGAATGGTTTGAGAGGGCTGGAAAACACCCATATTCTCCCCCTAATTTTAAGCTAGCTCAAAAATGGAACTTGTTCAAAAAAGGTGAAATCCATGGAAATATGAGTTATGAGAAAAAATAGAATAACATTCGTAGCCCTTCTTTAGTGAAGAATATCTTAAAAAGATGCATTTAATAGATTGAGAATTCACTTTAGATCGAGTTAGACTACAAACACTCGTAAAGGAAGAGGGGATGACATGGGTTTGAAATTAGGATACAGGACCAAAAAATAGATCGAGGGGTTTGAAAATTTAGAACTTTACTAGGCATGCGATTAATTAAATTGGTTGCAGTTAAAAGTTCCTCACCCTAGTAATGTTTTGTAATATTAGAAGAAAACAATAAAGCTTTAGCGACTTCAAACAAATGTCTGTTTTTTTTCTTTTTCAGCAATACCATTTTGTTGAGGAGGGTCAACACAAGAACTAATTTGCACTATCCCCTTTTCTCTAAAACAAAAAAGCTCCTAATGTTGTGGCAAAAGACTCTCTCCATTATTATATTGAACAATTTGTATTTGACTTTAAAATTAGGTTTCAACCATATAATAAAAACGTATGAAGACAGTGACAGTTTCTGATTTTTCTTTTAGTCAGTAAGTTCAGGTACTTCGACCATGATCATTAATAAAAGTGATAAACCATCTACAACCATTAATATTCTTGACTTTAGAAAGGCCCCAAATATCATTATATATTAGGAAAAACTGTTTAGAGGACGCATATGTAGAAGCAAGATAATGGCATTTTGTGTGCTTAGCAAGTTAGCATATTGAACAATGAAAAGTATTTGGTTTTCTATTAATGAATAAATGTGAGAATAACTTGGCTAAATAGAAAAAATTAGGGTGATCCAACTGAAAATGCCATAGCAGCATATCATTAGACTTTTCCGAAGCAATAGAAAAACTAGAGGAAAAAGAACCATTAGGATTATTTGGAGAAGATGAAATCTGCTGTGTTTGAAGAGTGTAAAGTCCATTTGGTTGTCTAGCATTGCCAACCATCCTCCCCGAGTTCGTTGCCTGCAAAATACAAATTTTATCAGTCAATGTGGCTACACAATTCAAATCTTTTGATAATTTACTGATGGAGGTGACATAGAGAACATCATGTAAGATTATGTCCTTATCCACAAAAATCGAACTACTCCCTGCAATGGCAGACAAAGAACCATCTGTTGTAAGAATAGAGGACCGAATATGTTGAAACTGAAACTCATCTTTATTCCCAGTCATGTGATCAAATGCCCCCAAGTTAGGAATCCATGTTGGAGTTTTCGTTTGAAGGGACCATCATGTTGACAAGTAGCAAGATTGGAGGTGACAGGTCCAGAAAATTGACGAAACAACTTTTGAAGTTCTTCAACATGCTGATTGGTAAAGATACTCATTTTGTGACATGTAACAAAATTAGGTCAGAAATACCATCAGAACCCGAAACAGGTTCTGTGATAGAGTTGCTATTATTTGAAGATGAGTCGGACATCGTTAGGTTGAGGAATCGAAACCTAAACCGATACCATGTAGAAACCGTAGAAAATTAGATATATTTTCACAGTATTTTTTCATATCAAAATATTTACAAAGTACAACCTTTTTATAGGTTAGATCCTGAAGTTTTACTCCTATTAAGCTGGATAACAAACTGTACAAATTTAAATTTCAAATTAAAGATAATATCTAATCCTAACAAACTAGAAGTTATCTATAGATAACAAACTAAATCTACCCAGACTTTTTATCGGTTACTTAACTATTTAATTAAAATATTTATATTTATATTTCATTACTGTTAAATATTAGAGAGAACAAAAATGTGATTTGACATGATAATAGTTTAAATCTCAATGGAATCTGTTTTGTTCTAAATGGAAAAAATTCAATAAATGTTCCCCCGGATATAATAACAGTTTAACAATATATCAATAACTTGAAAAAGTAATCCACAGCCCTAATGAAATACAGAATGACGCCTAAACTTAAACTTACGACTACCCCATGCAAAGTGCTGGGGGTTTAGCACTACAAGCATTCAATATGAGACGTCTACATGAAACTCGACCTAATTCAAAGTTCGGATGCTACTAGCATCCATGTCATGATATAAACAGACTCCAGTTCGAGACCTCATTCTCTGCTATTAGCATTACTTGGAAACGTAACAGTCCATTGACCTTCTCTGGGACTTTAATACTGCATCAAGAGAAACCTGGAATTTCCCCCGGCATCGGAGCCAGCTCATTCTTACTAAATCTCTCTTCGTCATAAAAGCAAGCTTTAACAACCCTACCCCCAAAAAAACGACCATCGAGGTCAATTAATGCTTTAGTTGTTTCCTCTGATCTCTCAAACTGAATAAAGATTCTGACGGCTTCATCGACTGGGAAATTTGGCTCTGTTATCTCAAATATCAGAACTCGGGTAACCGTTCCATACTTGGCACACTCGGATCCAACCTCATCTTCTAATTCATCATCTACCTCACCGGGGCCAACCTTCAAAAAGTTAATAGTTAGCCACTCTCACTATTATTGATTGTAGTCATTAAGACAGCAAAAATATATATCCTCTGTTGTCCCATATCCATGTCTAAAAATATGTCAAACATGGATCTATTAAGAAAACCAAAGAATTGGAGCAAATATAGTTCAAAATGACAAGGGACAAAACTAAAGGAAGATTAAATAAAACATAAGCAGCACTGAATTACAGACAAAATTAGGGGATCCACAACCAACATTATCATTTCTACTAAATCCTAAAAAAAAGATACCTTTTATCTCACTAATATGAATCAATGCAATGCAAGCTAATCATCAAGTTCATAAAGCATCCAAGGCTTCACCATAGCTTGGTATAAACAATTGATTTTTTCGTACAAAAAATAAAACCAAAAGAACAGAAACTCTAGCAGTTAACATAAGAACCAGATAGTATCTGCTATTCCTGCAGAAATTCTTGGTGGAAAGAATCAATGCATTTGGTAAAATATTTAATTCATAATTACAGATGCAATGATTGTTCCACTCCATAGTTACTAATAGGACAACCCAAGTTAGAGGACTAGAAACCAAAAGAAAAGAACAAGAAACACTTAATCTTCCTCCTCAAGCAGTCTCTTGCTAGGAGAGCCTATGTGAGGTATATAATTAAAAGTATATCAGATTGAAACAAGAAAAGTCCAGGAGTTAGTGCAATGCGGCAAGCAATGAAAGGACTACAGGGAAAATGACGATAGCTACAATGTGCTATGAGCATCACCTAAGACCAAAGAGAGCACCTTATAACAATATTCAACCAAAGAGTTCAAGTCAAAATTGTATAACAGCAACTTTGGCTATGTTACTAAGAATCTTCATTTTTCTTGGAATACTCATATCCGACACAATGGACATGGCTTGGAGATATTATTTTCCAGAACCCTCCAAATAAATGAAAAACTTGAAAAAATTGTTCAACACTTAAACCTAAGTCCAAGTAACACAGCTAGGAAACACACTTTGAGCAGTGAAGTGCAGGTAAAACAAGGACAAAACTGCAAGAAGCAGCCTCAAGAAATTTACAGTTCAGAAAGGCAATCGTCAAAAACTGCAAGCAACAGAAAGCATAAAAAAAGGATATGCCAGAAATCTATGCTATGTCGACTCTTCATTTTTCACAAAATACCCATATCCTACACATTCGAACATGGCTAATGTGCAACTTATCCCCCAGAACCATCATGGAAATCTTTTAAAAATAATATAACCATGAGTCTGAGCGGCATAGACAGAAAACACACTGTGAGCAGCAAAGTTTAAATTGCAACCAGATATGATAAGTAAAACGAGGACAAAATTGCAGGAATGAGCCTAGAGGAATTTACAGTTCACTCACTAATCACTATGATCAATAACAGAAGCATCAAGAGCTTCAGAATATTAGGATATACTAGGGAGCTATGTACTCCGAGTCTTCATTTTTTCAACATACTCATATACGATGCATTGGGACATGGATTACGGATGACATAGGTGGAAAAAACACATTTGGCAGTGAAGTTTAAATTGCAATAAGATACGGCATGTATGTAAAACATGGATAAAAAGGAGCATCTAAAGGAATGGAGATGAAGAATTAGGCATTACCATGTTCCTAAGCAGCAAAACACGAGTAGGGGGGCCATTGAAACTAACACTCTTAACCTTCTTGTCAGGCTTGGAAGTCTCACTGGCATTCACAATTACACCAGCTCTCCTATCAGTCTTCTTGGCCATCAATGGCGTAGTAATCCCTTGCTCCTTTTTCCCAAGACCCTGGCCTTCTTTCCAGCCCATTTTGGCCATCATTCTTTGGGCGGCAGTCATCTGCCCGCCAGCCCCAACTCCCAGTCCACTTGTCTCCGACTTTCCAATAGTGAAACCCTCAGCTTTTCCCGGCGGCGGAGATGGGGACCTTGGAACCCCGCCGCTCATAGCCGCACGCCTTCTCCAAGCTTCCTCGCCTGAAATATTCAGCCTTGAATCATTTAAATCTCTCTCTCTTTCTCTTTCTCTTTCTCTTTCCCTCTCTTCTCTTTCCCTCTCCCTTTCCTCCTCTTCTCTCCGCCTTCTCTCCAATTCCCTTCTCATCTCCTCCTCCATAGCCTTCCTCTTCCTCTCCCTCCGGTATTCCTCGTAGTCATTGGGCCTGGCCGGATCATACTCTTCTATTACACTGGAAGTGACGCCCACAAGTGCAGGCTGTTGTTGCGCCATACAATCGGTTGACATCGCCGCGGGAGAGGGTGAGATGGAGGAGGGAACGGAATAAGGGGTGGTTTTGGGAACGGGATTTTTTGGTTTGTTTTGAGATCTGAGGATGGTCTGCGGCGGAGCAAAGCCGGAGAAAGGCTTGCGGAGAGTCGGAGGAGCCATCTTCGTGCTGCTTGACCAAACCGTAGTGTTACTGCTCGGCTGGTTATCCTCATCGGACGGCGGCGGAAGATCTCCGTACAACCCACCAAGCATTTTTTTACTCCTTAACTTTTCCCCGTAGAATAACCAGAGATTCAGAAAGCTAAATTGCTATGAAAATTCAATAATAAAATACTACTATATAATGTTTTTGGAATTCAAGGCAAATAAATTAGATTTTCAACTCTGACGAAGATGGGTATCTAGGCGACTTCGTTTCGTTAATTTCTTCTTACTACTTCAATGTAAATTAAATAGGCAATTTGACCTAAATAACACTCCAACAACAACGAAGTATTACATGTCATACACCATTTCTTTAAATATTATCAATCTATCATTTTTTTCTGATAAAGTATAGATTGAGTCACGTTTTCACAGGGTTTTATCTGAACTGACGTTACGGTAAAAAAAACGTAGATCATAAAACGAACATTCGCTATAAAATTTAACACGTACATGGAAGACGCGGATCATGAGGCGGCCTTCCATTATTCATGAATTATTGAGCAATCTATTATTACCTAAGCTAACTTTTTCAATCACCCTCCCCCTCCCTTATAAATACTTCTGAATGCAAACATCAAATCACACTGAAACTACTTTCACATTATTCTTTCTATCAAGCTAAATAGATTTTGTTATAGTTTTTAGAAGATAAAATTATTTTTTATTATATTATATTCATTTTATATTTATTTTTTGACCAAATTTTATTATACTAATTATTTTGTATTATTTTTTACGGTTTTAAAATGGAAGGCGAGATTATATCTCGAGACATTTTTCCAACACGATAACAATATTAAATTATGTTATTTAAATTATTATGATTTTTTAATTTTTTTAGCATTAGTTTATATTTTATTTCGTATATTATTTATTTAATTAGGTGTATTCGGCTATTGTTTTTGCATATATAAGACTCTCATTCTTTCAAGCTCTTAAACTAACAAAATGCGGCGTATTTCAACTATTATTTACCATGATATAGAAATTCGGGAAGATGAAACCAACGTTGTCTTCGCATCAAATCATTCAGTCAGAATATCCTTCAAGAGAAACATCACTCTTGAGGAGCTGATCACTAAAATTTCAAGAAATGTTTATGTTGGAAGTACTAGAAGACTATACTCACTTCAGTACAGATTTCTGACTACACTATTTCCGTTAACTTATACAACATTCGAACTCTCTAACGATGACAATGTTTCTATGATGGTTGATGCTCAGAATCAAAATTCAAACGTTGATACACAAATGTATGTCACATTTATTGAAGTGTTTATGGTTCGTGATATGTAATTATGCTCCCACTATGGGCTGACTCAACAAGTTGATAGCCCAACTCAAGTAATGCGTAATAATTTTAAATCGTCAATGAGAAATCCACATCCTGGTGTCATCCCATCAAGTTCAATAGGGAGACATTCATCAACAACTTGTTACGATCTCCACCGAGGTGGCTCCACGAACAATTCATATGGTAATGTTGAATTATGTTTCGATATAAAAAAATTTAAGGCAAAATTTTTTTGGACTTGAATTGAATTTATTCAAAGTTTTAAAAAGGTTTCAAAAATAATTCAAAGTCCATTAAATTCGGATTTGAGCAAAAATGCTAAAGGGTGTAAAAGTGCATCCATGCACCCTTGCAGTGCATCCATGCACCCTTGCAGTGCATCCATGCACCCCTGCAGTGCATCCATGCACCTGCCACTAGTGCATCGATGTACCATGCAGTGCATCCATGCACCCCTGCAGTGCATCCATGCACCTGCCACTAGTGTATCGATGCACCATGCAGTGCATCCATGCACTCCATTTCGAATGCACTTAGTGCATCGATGCACCCTGCTGTGCATCCATGCACGAAGGTTGCAACGGCTAGTAACGGCTAGTTTATTTGAATTTAATGAAGGGGGTATCAATGCACCTTGATAGTGCACAAATGCACCATGTTATGGGCAGCCTTTTTGAGTAGAAAAATCATCCCCAAACGGCTTCAAAATATCCCCAACGGCTATATACAACATCAAACACATTCCAAGCTATAAATATAAGCTAAGGACACTTGAAGAAGAGAGAGAACAACTATTTAAGCAATCAAACACAAGAGAAGAGTTTTTCATTCTTATTTCATCTTTCTCTTGTAAATATTTTGTTCTTGTGAGCTCAATCTTGTAAACACATACCTTAGAGAGGTTTTCTTGTTTACTTATTTTATCCTTTTGTAAAGGGGAAAGGTTCTATCTTATCCCGTGTAAAAGCTAGGGAAAGGTTCTAGTTTAGCCCGAAAAAACTAGGGAGTTGTAAGGTTATCTCTTTGTCCTCAAAAGAAAGAAAAAATTAGTGAATTTTTTGGAAAATCCTTGGTGAGGAGCTAAGGTAGTGTACGTAGACTTTGGTTTAGAAAGTCGAACCACTCTAAATCTCTGTGCAATTTTCTCTTTTTGAATCTCCTTACTGCCTAAACTCAAAAATCGTTTCGACCCCTCTTTGCAAACCGTTCTGGTTGTCGAATCGAGCTTCCGAAAATCTCAACAATTGGTATCAGAGCCTAACTCGTTAAGAAGTTTTAACCACCTTGAGACGATCCTCGAAGAAGCTCTACCAATTCCCGACAGAATCGAGAAGATGGCTTCCACCTCCGGCTTGTTCCACATAGAAGACTCCCTACCAACGGACAAGCCTCCATACTTCAATGGAGTCAACTATCATCATTGGAAGAAATTAATGAAGGTATTCATCTAATCCAATGATCTTTATGCATGGGAGATAATCGAGAACGAATACTCTTCTCCAAAGAAGAAGGAGAAAAAGCGGAGTGACAAAGAACGGAAGAAAGCTCAACTTAATGCCTAGGCCATGCACATGGTGTTGTGTGCATTTGGTCCTGAAATCTATGAAGGAGTTTCTTCATGTTCAAGTGCCAAGGAGCTTTGGAATAAGCTCGAGGAAATCCATGGAAGCAAGAAAGAAGAACCAACAAATGTGGTGTCTCTAATGGCTTGTGAAGAGCTCGAGGTATCTTCTAACTCAATTGAATTTAATTCATATACGTTTGATGAGTTACAAGATGCTTTTAATAGGTTATATTCGAAATTTGAGACCATGAACTCCAAATATAAGAAAATGATTTCAAAATTTAAAATCGAAAATGATTTTCTTTTGAAAACAAAAATAGATTTTGAGAGCCAAAATGAAATTTTGAAAAAGATTTAGAGCTTTTAAAAATAAAAATTGAAAGTTTTGAAAAAGAAAATTTTGATTTAAAAGTTAAGCTTGAATGCTTAACAAAAGAAAAAGAAATCATTTTAAATAATTCATTTAGTTCAATAATGACAATATGCTCACATTGACATTATCATGGTCACAAGGAACATACTTGTCCTTTGAAGAAAGGAAAATGTTTTAAAATTAGGCAAGTATGGGTTCCGAAATGAACAAGGGGCATTGAAACTAACGTTTAAGGATCCAAAGCAATTTGGATACCAAAAGCTACTTAAATGTCTCTTGTAGGTGCGTGGGAGCAATGGTGATGAAAGTGGTGATATTCAAGATGCTCTAGCCACACGTGAAAACGGAATGGGTAACCTCTAAGCTTAATACTTTTAATTTTGGATATTTGGTTGCTCATTTATTTTTAAGCATGCATGAGTTTTGGATTTAAATGATTATGTTTTGTTTTAATCTCATGTATATTAAAAACAATTAGTATGATGAACATTTTTAATGATTTAATGATTTTACATAATTCTTAGTTCATCATAATGAAATTTTGGTCAAAATGGGTTTTAATGCAAATGATATCTCTCTAACAATTGATATCAATTTTTCAAAAAATTTGATTTTACAAATTTTAAAATTTTGACCTAAATTTAAATGTTTGTGCATGTGATTTAAATGAAAATGATATATCTCTAACAATTGATATCAAAATTTTCAAATGCATAACATTTTTGGAAAACTTTATGCATATGCACTTAATTTCAATAATTAATATTGCATAAAGTATTTTAGACTTGGATGTATTGAATTTCATGAACTACTAACATGTTTGTTATTCTTTGTTGAAATTCAATTTTGTTTAAGTGTCAAGTTCTTAAAGCTAAATTTTGTTTGGAAAGCATTTATTGAGGGGGAGCTTTGATTTTTCATATGAGTTTTAAAATGTCAAATTTACTACTTACTCTCCAAAGTTATTTTTAACTTAAAAGATTGAATTATTTTTTATATAACAAAAAGGGGGAGAAGTTTGGTTTGAAAAATTCAATTTCTTAATGAAAAGGGGGAGCTTAACATTTTCATATATTTTCAAACAATTGGTAACAATTGATATCATTTTATTAACAATTGATATCTTTTCTCAGTAAACATTTTATTAAGGGGGAGTTTTGCCAAAAACAATTTTTCAAATATTTTGTTATATCAAAAAGGGGGAGATTGTTGAATTATGTTTCGATATAAAAAAATTTAAGGCAAAATGTTTTTGGACTTGAATTGAATTTATTCAAAGTTTTAAAAAGGTTTCAAAAATAATTTAAAGTCCATTAAATTTGGATTTGAGCAAAAATGCTAAATGGTGTCAAATTGCATCCATGCACTCCTGCAGTGCATCCATGCACCCCTGTAGTGCATCTATGCACCCCTGCAGTGCATCCATGCACTCCTGCAGTGCATTCATGCACCTGCCACTAGTGCATCGATGCACCATGCAGTGCATCGATGCACTATGCAGTGCATCCATGCACTCCATTTCGAATGCACTTAGTGCATTGATGCACCCTGCTGTGTATCCATGCACGAAGGCTGCAACGGCTAGTAACGTCTAGTTTATTTGAATTTAATGAAGGGGTATCGATGCACCTTGATAGTGTGCATCGATGCACCATGTTATAGGCAGCCTTTTTGAGTAAAAAAATCATCCCCAAAAGGCTCCAAAACATCCCCAACGACTATATACAACATGATAACAGATGCAACTGGATGGTTCGTGTATCAAAGAGGAAGAGGAAAACAATATATAAGAACTAGCTGTATACAAAGGTCCTCATACATGATGTGCTAGAGGGATCAACCAGGACTATCCCAACTTGGACTCCGATATTATCAGTTAAACCATTATGCCCATGTTCAAAGCAAGCTCCCATACAGCTATTGCGGTCTTGATTTCAGCTATACAGTCTCAATATTGGTACATCGTATCCTACAGGAAAGCATGGAAGGCAAAGCAAAATGCCATTAAAAAACTTTACAGCGAGTGGGATTCATCTTACAATGAATTACCAAGTTGGTTTAGGGTAGTACGCAGACTGAATCCTGGGACAATAGTGGGCTTTGAAACTTGTCATGCATACCACAAAGATCGAGTTCTTCATGATCGATGTCAATTCTACCGACTTTTTTGAACTTACCCATACTGCATTAATGTTGTGAAATACTATAAACCCGTGTTTCAAATTGATGTGACATTCTTGTATAGAAAATATAAACAAGTTTTGTTATTGGCAGTTGTCCAATATGATAATTTCAATATTCTTCCAGTTGCTTTTGCCCTTGTTGAAGAAGAAGATACAAATTCTTGGATTTTTTCCTCAAAAACTTACGCTTACATATTTTCACGAGGGAAAAAATATGTGTCATTTCAGATCCCAGAGCTGGGATCAAAGCATCAATGGAGTCTTTGTGTCCAATGTGACAATCACCCTATGTCCAACATCGATATTGTATCTGAAATATTACTGCAAATTATCATGGAAAGTTTAAGAAGAATGATGAGTATCAATTACTTGTGCACATGGGTATGTCACAATGTCTAATTTCATTTCTCGATCATTTTCATTTTTTATGAGAACTTAACAGTAAGTACTACATTTGACACTCAAGTTAAGAACTATTACCTCAAACGTTTGAGTCCATGATTGAAGATATACGAGGAAAAAACAAGCAATGGTACAATAATATTAGCCTCATCAACAAAGAAATGTGGGCAAATGCATACGATGGTGGATATCGATATGGACACATGACGACCATCTTGGCTGAGGCTATCAATTCAACCTTAAAGGGGGCGTCATTTACCAGTAACAACTTTGGTTAAAATGACTTATTTTCGTTTGGGAGCACTTTTTGCAAAACTCAAGGACAAGCTTTAACTTGGATGCAAAACAGTCATACTTATCACCTAAGATTAGTTGCAGATCTACAAAAAAGAATTACTGCATCAAATATAATGTCTGTAACAAGCTTCTCTCAAACCTATTAATTATTTCTTGTCACAAAAATGCCACGACCTTTTCAAATGATTGAAGTTAACTTGTTCAGAGTTAATCTACAAGATAAGTGGTGTGATTGTGGGTTTTTTCAAGCTCTGAAGTATTCATGCTCCCATGTTATATTAGTTTTCTCTTATACCCATCAAGACTATAACCATTTATGGATCCCGTATACCGACTTTCAGAAGTATTTTAGGTATATAAATTTGAGTTCCCCCATAGGTAATGAGAAAGACCTAAATGAGGTTCAGAATTGGCTTCCAATTGTACCAGATATGTTCTTATTAAGAAGATATGTCGTCCAAAATCCACTCGAATTAATTGTGATACGAATATTCGAGAGATATCCAAAGAAAACAAAAGATGTGGGCGTTGTAGAAACCTAGGTCATAATAGGAAAAAATGTACATCTCTTTTATTATCACGTAACCGTTGATGCTGTGACGATGTGATTGTTGTTTATGAAGCCTCAATTTGTGTTATTTCATTTTCGTTTACTTTTCCTTAATGTGTTACTCAAGTGAAAATTAATTAAAAACATTACAAACTAAATAATAAAAACAATTAAATACAAACATTAAATACAAATGCTACAATTCAAACAATTGAATAATAAAAAATTAAGAAACAAAATAAATAAAAAGTCCATAATTAAATACAAACATCAAGAAACAAATAAATAAATAAAAAATACATAATTAAATGAAATCATTAAGAAAAAAAGTCCATAATTAAATAAAAACATTAAGAAACAAATAAATAAAAAAACAAGTCTATCGATGTCTGCGTCTTGATGTGTTCCACAAAGCGGTGACTGTCTATTTCGATGAGGATTTTTTATATAAGTTGCTCTTCCTCCTCATTCTCATCATCATCAGCAACAGCAGTAACAACTACATTTTGTTGATGAGGGACGAATGACAATGTAACACCTCTATAGAATAAGAACCCTGGAGGTGTAAGACTAACCATCCCATTGCTCATAGAAAACTGCAAAAATTGTGAAAACATCTACATCGATGAATGCGAAAGCTGAGCTGAAAATGTCTGTGTTTATGGTGAAGCATTACCCGCCAAATAAGCAGCATATGAAAACACGTTGGATCTAAAAGAATGAGAGTATATCCGTCATGAGGTATCATAAAACCTTGCGGTGGTAGCATCTGAAATGGCTACGGTGGCATATGAAAAGGTTGTGGAATATAAATCGTGGCTACTGTGATGGTTCTGGTGCTACAACTGAGGATGAGTCGGAAGCGTATGTTCTTCATCGACGAGTCGGGGGACGATGATGCTGTGACGATGGACGTTTTTCTTGACGTCGACGAATGCTTCTGCCTCGTGCTTCTTCGGAAAGTAAACACGACTTCCATTCATGTTGAACCACTGATAATATTCATCTAAAACCGAATAATGATCCACATAAATCGACTCCTTACAGGGAATGAGTCCACGTTGGTCCTCCCAGATCATTACCCACTCGATGTGCTTTATCAGCCAGTTGACTTCTTTTTTGCCTCGTCTATCGATGTTATGCATATTGTCGAGATTCCTAGGTGCTTCAAGAATAGATTGTACAAAACCAAATTGGCGGAGCACATGATCAATAGGAGCCACTCGACCATAGCATAACTTATCAGATGGATCACCTCCATCCATACATCTAATGGGTCACTCAAGTGAGGTGAGATACAACGTCTCATTTCTTTAGTAGAATAAGGAGTCCATTGTAATTAAAACAAATATATACAATTCTTATCAAAATAATATTCTAATTATATAAAGATAATTAAAGGTAAAAAATAAAATATAAAAACATACCTTTGTACTAGCCTTTTGATCAATAAGTATCCGAATTTCTTCCAATTTGTTCGATATATTACAATGATCTTTCCTTATAGTTGACCACCTATTCAGTGTAAAAAAATTCATTATATACTAAAAAAACTATTTATATACAAACTCAGTATTGAAATTACCTCAACAATAACGGGAAGACTAACGGGTTTTTCACGACCGGACATAAAAAGGGCATGCGCTACCACGCTCGTGATTGCAGAAGAAGGAGACATCCGCCGATAGCATTTTTTTATTATCAGTTGCTCAATATATTTCTCTACACATAGATGCCAAAATCGTATAGCCCAAATGAATGAGCTGGCAACTCGAAAATCTGCATATGATGCAACCACATACAATGAACTTGGTTGCGAGATTTATCGGGCATCAAGATCCATTATATGAGTTGCAATATGCAAGCCTGAGAAAATATTTGAGCATGTTCCTCAAAACAATCATTGCTCAACCATTAGAAATTTCTAACCAACCATGATAACAATATTTGACCACCGTTGAAATTAAGCGGGATACCTTCAAGATACTCATCGTACAAGGAATAACAATCACCATCCGCCACACCAAAATAACATCCCCATCTACCGAAAGCCCCAAATATAAGGAAACATCTTCCAGCGTAGTAGTGCACTCCCCACACAGAAGATAAAATGTGTGTGTCTCTGGTCTCTACCTCTCAGTCAGTGCAGAAAGAAGGTTGGATTTAAGATTACAGTGCCCTTCATATTTCGCTATGTAACTGAATTTAGCCTCAGGTAAATACGGTCAGATACGACTTGATATCTCTAATTTAGCATGACGAATAACTAATTAAATAAATAGTATACAAATTAAAATATAAACTAATGCTAAAAAAATGAATAAAACATTCACAATAAATAAAATAACATAATTTAAAATTATTATTGTATTGGCAAAATGACTTGATATATGATTATCATCTAAAGCAGCAATCGACCTGCCATTTTGTAACTACAAAAAGTAATAAAAAATTAATACAATAAAATATAATAAAATAATAAACTATTAAATGATTATAATATAATAAAAAATATAGCTTCTAAAAATGATAACTATATTTACTTAAAACTTGATATAACGATATATAGAGGGAATAAATAGAGTGTTTTTTTGTGTGGTATGGTGTTGGATGAGGGGGTATTTATAGGGGCAGGGGGTTGGGCGATATTTAAGGCGGGACAATTGGATTTAAATGCAAGACACTGATTAGGATATGCGTCTTCCGCCACGTGTCTGATTCCTAGCAAATACGTGTTTTACCACCGTGGTGCTAGCTCGGATAGAACCCCACGAAGGCTTGGATTATGATGCCCGACCGTAGTGCAAGTTAAACAAAACCTTAAAAAGACGCACCTCAAGATCCACGCTTTGTCATAAAAAATGTGTTAGATCGATAATATTTGGAGAAATGGTACCTAACAAGTAATATTTAACTATTAAGGTAATTATTTTTATTAAATTTCCAATTAAATACTATGATTTACATATTTTTATACTTCAAAAAAATCAAACCAAATCAAATAATTTAGCTAGTGATTATTTGTTAAGAAAGTATGAGTAAATTTTAAAATATTTATTTTCAGATATAAAATATACTTTTTAATGAAAATTTTCAACAAAAATGATATAACCTCAAATTTAAATTTAATATAAAAATAAATGTCTAAATTATATCTAAAATTGACTTCTAGTGTATAAAGAGTTTTCATTAAAAATATGTGCCTAATATTTTTTCTTACACTTTTAGGTGTCTACCGCTAAAAAATTGTTAAGTAACATGTGTCACGTTCAAATTTAAAAAAAGAAAATTCTATAGCGCTCGACAAACGACGACAAATACCAATAAATTAAATTGTAAAACACTAAAAATATAAGGTACTCAACGTATAATTATATTTTAGCTAAAAATGTAATCGTACTTTTAAATAAATCACAATTTTAATTTAATTTTTTTTAATATTTGTTTTTATATAATTAGTTCAAATAGTAATCTCAATTTATAAAATCCTATTTTTTAAAATAAGCTCTGATTCTCTCATCGACGCTCTGTTGCTGTCGATTTTATCTTTCTCTTTCGATCGAATCGTTGTTGTCATCGTTGTTTGCGTAAACAACTCGTTAAGGTAAGCTAGATTACTTTTATTTTGATTCAAGTTTTGTTTTTCGTCCAAGTTGTCACTAAAGGGTATCAACATTACTAAAAAGGTGCGTTTAGTTTACGAAATATAAGATTATCAGTGGAAATAGGATTACCGGCGTGAATAAGATTACTGAGAATGTTGTATTTTTTGTTTGGTTCGTTTAGCAGGAATGTAAAATTACGGTGTTTGGTTAAAAGAATAAAATATTATTGGAATATATATTTTACCAAATTGTCCTTATTATATATTTGTTTTTTAACAAGTTGAATTCTACTATAATATTATATTAATTTATATATTTCTTTAAAAATTTTAAATTCATAAAATTTTAATTTTTTTTACAAAATTGAAAAAGATAAATAGGTTTAATGAAAGGGTAAAATTTTATTTTAACCCCTGAACTTCATATAATTATGGATTTTTTTGTAAATCTAAAATAGTTTAATAATAAATTTGTAATTTAACCTTCGTAGAATTTTATTATTCAACGATAGAAGAATGATATTTTTGAGGAAAAAAATTAAGGGCATTTTAGTCCAAAAAGCCGGTAATCCTACAATACCTAAGGGAATAGGTAATCACATTCCCGATAATATACCCCAAAATACCATTGTTAGTAATAAAAGATTGTCGGGGCTGAGAATGTTGGCCAACCAAACGAGAGAATGAGATTTCATTCCCCGATAATTCCAGATTACCTGAACCAAACACCCCTCAATGCCATATAAAATGCCTGGCTTAAGTTATTTGCCAAGGCTGTAACATCATAATCCCTATTCTGGTAATCATCACTATCTCTCCTGTCTTGTAATGTAGTCGGCCTTCTGTTAAAATTGATCAAACCAAATAAAACTCGGAGAGAAGAAATGTCATAAATAATATATCAAACAAAAGAGTTAGCAGGTAACAACTTGAAGAATCTTTCTATGCATTTTCCTTTCAGTGTCTCCATTTTTTGGCTTGCAAATCAACAATTCAAGTTGAAAAGACTCATCCAAAATCATGCCCAACACTCAAAATCATTCATGTTTCCAGGTTTGGTGATTGATTTTAAAAAGAAAGGCAAGTCGTTCAGTGATAAAAATATTAAAACCAATATCCTAAGCAGATCATAACTTCACAAGAGTTCATTTATAACCATCCAGCGATAAAGAAAACCGACCAAGAACACACCCAAGTGACTACATTAAAACAAATGTAATAATTATCCAGAACAAATATACACTGCTCAGAAAGATTAATAATCAGTGTACCTAAAACATTTTAACATTTCAAAAAGCTTTCAAAATTCAGTTTAAGGGTTCAAAGAATCATTCTATTTTAGAGTTGAAAATAGGACTCCATATGTGTATACATACATCACCCATGCTTTTTCTTCTCTCGTACCATCTGTTTACACTTCTAATTCTATATATAACTTGCCCCTCAACCGACTCATTATAAGAGAGTAAGTTCTAAATATAGGCTAATGGAGCAACCGAAGAATTTCAAAGCTCCTAACAATTCAGACAAATAAGTTTGCCATCATGAACAACTTGCATAGGGATACTGACCAGAAAAATAAGGCTTATGCAAAAATTATTTTCAAATCCAACATTATATTGATCTCCAACCAATAAATTAATAACCGTTCTTCTAGCTTGTTTAATTTCATTAACCTTCATCCATGCCATTTCAAAACAATAGTGTTTATTGATAATATTGCAGAACCGTTCTACTACAATACTATCACCCTTCTCCAACTATAGTAAGTGACCATTTAGCAGGTTATACATTTATGTCAATGGGGATCAACACAGCCATAGGGACAATGGCGATATCAAGGTTCTACCTTGCAGAATTTTAGTTCAGTCATGCTGAAAATTTCAATTCATACAGAAATGGCAATTGTAGATGACATCCGCATAAATGTGAAATAAAACAACAGTCAGAGAAAGATGACATACCCTCAAGCCCACTGGTACACATTTTCAATAACATTACGCTTTGATAGAACATTCTTCTGCCAATCAATCCATTCACTATTTTCCTGTCAAAGAAAAGCAATTAAGAACAAGGCCATTGAAACGGGAAAAAACATTTTGCATCTGGTATTCTGGTAGCAATTGATAAAACTTTTCGGTTTTCCTCTTAGATCAGCCCAGAGTTTAGAACTTGGAGATCTCCAGGTTCAAAGCTAGGGTAAACGAGAGGAGTTAATGACATGGGAGAAGGCTATCTCCCAATACTTGAGCTTTTTCAAAGTTGACAATAACTTTTTCTACCGGCGACAGTGTTAAAGTAAAATGGTAACTCTTTTTCCTTTATACATAAAAAGTTACCTATTACATCAGTTTTTTAGCACTTCCATAATTATAATTTCATGAAAAAATTTCTCATATTTTTCTGGAGGTTTGCAATTTGGTATGTATTTTGTTTCAGAATCCCATTTCTTTGTCCTCAGCTGATAGAAAGTTCTTAACCTAAATATTGTTTATAGTTCTACATTTCATGCAACTCCTGATTATGGATGATTAATGTTCGTCCCAAAATCAAATGCAAATGCAGAATTCTTATTGAATAGATCGGATGTTAAATATCACTCAATAGGAGAAATCAAGGTCTGCTTCTGATTCTCAAATCAGAAATTTAAGACATTTCAAGTTCAATTAAGTGTTGTAAATTGCAAAACTACACATAACACCGAAAAGTGAAAAGTAACTAAGAAAATGAAATGAAGGCTGTAGGAAAGATTTAAAACCTGTAGATATGCCTGAATTTCACCATTGCTATTTCCAAGCTGAACAAGTTTGTTACATATACGAGTCAAGTGACCAATATTCCCTATCTTCGGTGGTGCTCTACCTTCAGCACTAACTGTTGGCTGCAGGAGATTGGACCAAAGGAAAACCAAAAACCAGTTCAGCATTAAAATAAAGATGAGAGCGGGCAGAAGGTAAAAATTAACAAGTTCAAACAATAAAAATGTAGAACAAAAGAATAGGCTACAGAACAGCTCCTCCAATAAGATGGGATAACTACCATATTTGGATCAGAAGCTAACATGCAATTCTTTTCGGATTCAAGTATTTTTTCCCAAAAGGTTACATTCACGAAGAAGATTTTCTACAAGTGGAACATTTTTGCTCTCTAAACATGACAATATTATGTTCTCCACAAGATGATGTAAGAAATTGTTGTATGGATACCTGCATACAGAACCAGAAGGAATGAAAAATAGGATCCAATCGGCAAACATATCACTGAACAGAAGGAATCTTAAACTTACTCAAAGAATAAGTTCAGAATTCTTTGCACAGCACCTAGTTGAATCAATTCCTTTTCAGCAGCTTCACTTCCAACCATCAGCAAGACTGAAATAAGCTCTACAATCTGGAGAATCACATGTAAATTATAAATAATCCCATCAGGTTTCTTGTTGTGCAATTAGTGATCCATGAATAGACCCGTAAGAGGATTGGTATAGAAATTATGAAGTTCCCATCAGCTAAAGCTGAGTCATGCAGGAACCAAAAAGGAAAAGAAAGATTCAATCCTCAAAATCCACAGAAAAAGTAACTTTAAAAACAAAGTAACTTTAAACGGTGTTTCCCAATTGGGGGCTGTAACTTTCCATAAGTTGTTAATAAGGTTGTCTCTGATGATGAAATATCCAAAAGCTTCAGCAAATTACCTGCAGCATGTTGACATGATTTATTAGTTCTCCTGTGAGATAACATTGATGTATAAGTTCAGTCAAAATGAACTACTTAAGCATCTTAATAAATTATGAAGAACAGACAGGTCAGAATCCCCAAAGTACAAGGCTACAAGCCATATTTGTTTCCGGAAGAGATAAGCATCTGACACATTCAGATACATATCTGACATAAAGGGACAGATCCGAGAAATGGAAGGGCATGGCAGTGAAAAGGACAATAAACTGTAGTAATCCTTGATTGGAAAGAGAAGCTGTGTTGTGGATTAGATTAAATTGAATATGCAATACAACTACAAGAATAAGCATACAATTGAAAAGTTCATATACAATTTTTTGTTGCAAATTACTTGTATTTTTATCTAAATTAATGAAACAATTTTTTATTGCTGTATCCCACGGTATTCTATCCTAATTTTTTAAAGCTTTTCATATCAGCTTTTCCAAATTGTGTCATACCAAGTCCCTAATTTTTTCCAGTGATTCCTATGTCATGAGGAAATAGTGGGATGCAGATGCTTTTTCTTCCTTTCCCTCTAGTAGTTGAGAATATGCTTCAAAAGAGTAACTCTAAGTGGAATATACATATAACAAGAAATCATATGCTATGAAAATAAAGCCACTGTAACCTATTCAGTTAATTCATTTTCCAACTACGAACAAGGTGAGTCTGCAAAAGGATTTTGTCATGCAGCTAATAGTAAATAGAAGAGATGGATTCACCTAAATTCTCCAGCATGCCTTCAACTGTCTTAGGGTTTGCAGATATTGTTGCACCTTGAGAGACTTGGTGGTTGTACGGGCGATAAACACCCAATGTTAGAGTCTTGGGATCTAACAAATATATGGACAGTCAAGGAATTGACCAAAACAGATTTTGGTCTCAAGTCTTCCAAAGCATGACGAAATAATCTTCCTATGAAACTTCAAGAAAGCACCGGAAAAAAACACCAGAATTAGATAATTTATAAGTCGCCAAGTCGGAGAACACTTTTAGCAAATCTAATAGAAAAAATGAGAGGGAAAAACAACACTTACTTTGGGCCTGAAATTTTGGCAGCAAGACCAGGAGGAGCAAATCGTGTTATAGCGCATAAGGTTTCAGCTGCATTTGCATGTACCTCAGCAGAATCCTGTAAAATACATTTTAACAAATTTCAATGAAGACAGACCCACATTTCAAAAACAATAAATGAAATAACACCTTAATCACATGCCCTTGATAAAAATGAACAGTTTCACCTTAATCACATACCATCTCTATCATTCTTAAATTGGTATTCCTACATATGAACTACGTGAATAGAACATGAAATTCAACACAAGGAATAGTAAGTTTTAAATACTGTCAAAAATGTGAAGTAGAATAAGATTTAATAATTTGTTATTTCTTCCGCGCATTTTTACAAACATATCTTAGTGTGAGTATACATTAGTAGTTCCAAAAGTGCTCTGAAGTAGAAGACAAGAAAATGTTCGCATTTTATCACTTCAAATATAAGCCATTATTTGATGCTAACATATTTTCAACCTAAGGCTCCTCACTTGCATAAGGGTGGAACTGTGGAAGGAATAGAAAGTGTCAAATACTTGGACAAAATCAGAGATAAAATCCTAAAAAAAAGGAAAAATAAAAATGAGAAGATAAAGCCAGGGCACAAGTTAAAGAAAACATCCACCTAGCCCACACATAAAGGTGAGGAAGAGAAGTAACAACCACATTTTACCAAAGTAGAAGAAAAGTACGTATTTTGGTATGCTCAAACAGTTAAAGGCACTTAAAGTGCTGAACTTGTCCACAATAAACTCCAATATATTTGTATCCTCTATCCATTGCATTGACTCCATGTAGTTAGTGTACATATGCTCATCAGCACCAATCAGACGTATTAAAACCTGCTGAATAAAGAATTTTCTCACAAGCTAACTAAAATCCTCTCAGTAGGGTCAGAAGTGGCAATCCAAGGTCAAATTTTATTTAATTCATCCCAAACAAAAATACTCTGATAACATTGAATTTGGTAGATAAACCACATGCATAAGAAATCCCGATTAAATGAGTGCAGAGAATAAAAAGGGTAAAAGAACCAAAAGCTTTTTATAGGTCCATGTACGTTTGTGTGGGGGGGGGGGCGAGAGAGAGAGATGCACTAACCTCCATTATGGAAGTTATGCCAATCGGGTCAACTACCATCTCAACAATTTCCTGATGACCCTGCACAGCATCGGGAAGGAAGCGAATCAAGATCAATGATATAATGGTAACTACAAATCCAATTCACAACAAGACCGGACAGAGCATTACAAACAAAATAAGCACCAACAACTGCAACACAACCACGTAGGTGATGCTAGAAAGAACAGCGAACTGCCACCAAAATTCAGCAAGCTGATATTTAGAATCCTCTTCCTAATGAGGGAACATATATATTTTAGGGGGAAACCATGAGTTTCCTACCAATTTGGAATGTGCAACAGGGAAAACACCTCCAATACTTAAACAATCATGGACAAAAGGTTAACAATACTACAGGTATTCAATTGAACTTAAGGATTGAACTATATTTGAAGTTGATTTTGAGTGTCTAAAGATATTTTTGCTCAAAATTAGTGTCCAACATTCTTCTTGTTACAATTTTAAGTGCACACCACTGCCACTTTGCATATATCTTGGTGGAGTTACGAATCATCCCAAAATTTCAATTAAACTCTATCGAATCAAGATTTATTTGTTTAATTAATATTTTTGAACATATAAATGTATATGTTGACAAACTTTAAATGAATTTGTTGATGAACATTTCTACGAATGTTAACCATATATATTCGTAAATGCTAAATGAATCGAATAAAAACACTTTAAAAATAAAAAATAAACACAAACATAATATTAAATTTTTAAATAAATATGAACCTAATATAAATACTTTAAAAAAATAAATAAATTGAACTTAAGGATTGAAATACATATAAAATTAAATTAAGGTGTTAATGCGTTGATCGGACGAGTGGGGTAGAAATGCATATATATAGGGTTTGTCCTCTCCTAATTTTCTACATCTCTAAAAGCTTTGATCTCTTTGTTTTTGTTCCCGTAATCAAAGGAAAATGGAGGCGATCGAAGAACTGTCGGAGCTTTCGGAAGCGATGAGGCAAGCGGCGGCTGTACTAGCCGATGAAGACGTCGACGAGACATCCTCGTCGACCTCTAAACGCCCATCCACTTTCCTAAACATCGTAGCTTTGGGAAGTGTTGTATGTTCCTTCATCCGATTATTTCTTTTTAAGCTTTTGAAGCTCTCTGTTGGATTTCCAAGAATTTTCTATTTCATTTATATGCTAAAGATTGGAATCTTTGGCTGCTTTGGATGGCAACGGAAAGAAATGAAAGCGAACTAAATTTGTTAATTTCTTTATGGATAATTTTCATGTTGGGTTCAATTTGATTGATTTCACCTAGGATGCGATACCTGTAATAGGACGATAAGCTAATAAGTATATTTGCTTTCTTTTTCGTTGGATTGATAATGCTGATGTGGTTGAGAAAAGCGAGATTTGTCGGGGAAATATGAGAGCAACACCATGGCTAATATTATATTTATTTTTCGAAAGCTGCGCTTTTACTCTTGCTGTTCAAACTTGAGGGAGTTTATTAATTGCTAATTTTTTTCATTAATTTGAACTCTCTTTTATTTTGCTTTTCTATACTCAACGTCACAGCCTATAACAGTTATGGATACCTTAGGTGTATTGATTCGAGTATGAAATATATTTTTCTTGGAAATTTTAGGATTACATCAATTACCTGCTGCATTTCTATGTTTTTGTCTTCAAAAGTTTACGATGAAATCTTGTATTGCTACCCACTGCCTATTTTCCAGGCATTTTGTGCCTAAATTGTGATAATATAGGCCAAAGTCAAAACTTTCTTTACTGTATGATATTGGTTAGCTTCTCATTTTGTGCCTTGATTGATTATGTTTTCCTTTTTTAGTTCTTTAGTACTGCAAGAAGCATAACTAACTGATTATTAATATATTATCCATGTTAAACGTGTGTTTATTTAATCACAGGAAGTATCTTATTGATTAAACCTTCCTAAAAACGGATGAAATTGCTAACCTGCATCATAATTAACCTGTTTCTGTCCCACGCGGGATGTTGAAGTCTCTTTTTTGACTCAATTGCTTTTAAAATTTTGATTTCCCTTTTTCTGAATGTACCAAATAGGGGGCTGGTAAATCTGCCGTCTTGAATAGTCTAATTGGACATCCTCTTCTGGTATGTTTATTTCTTTTAGGCTTTTTCATTTTGTTGAAGATTTTTATTTTCACATGACTTTGCTTATAATAGTAATTATTGACAGCCAACTGGTGAAAATGGTGCCACTAGAGCTCCATCAGTGTTGATTTGGCTAGGGATAGTTCTTTAAGCACTAAATTAATCATCTTGCAAATTGACAATAAATCTCAACAGGTTTCTGCAAGTAAGGTCTCCTTCCCTATTTCTGTTGTTTCTTTTTCATTTGTGTGGTACAGTGTTGCTTGTTCTATCCTGGAAAATACATCATCATTCATCATGCACTCTGCATATTGGTCTTGTGTCCTCTCTGACCTCTTTTCATCTTTCAAATTGGTGCACCATAGGTGCACTTCGGCATTCTCTGCAGGATAGGCTAAGCAGAGGTTCATCAGGCAGGACTCGTGATGAAATATATCTGAAGCTCCGTACCAGCACAGGTTGGCCTTCATGTTATTGAATTGTATTATCAATTCTAGTGGTTTTAGAATATGTATAAGAAAAATCTTTTCTGTCAGAGGTTGATGCCTCAATTGAATTTTTCTTCTCAGATGTTTTTAAGATTGTTTTTCTTTTCAAATGATACTGTATGACTTCATTCTTTTATGTATTAGTGTGCCCTATCAGAACTGAATTTATTGATGCCAATGGATGGATTGTTTATAATTACATACGGATTTTAGTCAGAGTCCTAGCTAACTTTATTTTTTTATGATGACCTTTATGTTTCTTCATTTTCCTTCCTCATATTAATAAAACAGCACACCTGATAAAATCTTTATTTGGTTTATTGAATATTATCATCCATGAAAATTGATCTTTGAAAAGAAAATATTATATTCTGTAGAGAAAATGGTGAATGTTTTATTTTGTCTAAAAACCAATAAAAAAATCATTGTTGTGTCATAGATGAACACTTTATCAGGGAAAACACATTTCATGAATGATTTTAAGCTTGCCTTCCCCTTGCCTCCTTTTCTCACTTGAGCATGCTTATGATACATTCTTTTATATGTGTGTGCGTGCGTGTGTGCCTGTGTGTGTATTCATGTCCAACATAAATCTTCTTTTTTACTTTCTAGCATTTTTACATTTTCTCCCCTTTTTCCTTGACACAGCCCCACCATTAAAGTTGATTGATTTACCTGGACTGGAGCAAAGAATTATGGATGAATCATTGGTGAGTGGCTGAGTGGTATTTTCTCCTGGTTTTAAATTTTAACAATAGGAAATTCTAATGTGTTATCTATTCCTTGATTGTCATTTTATTTACCAGTTTTTGAGATGCTTGGTTGATTAGTTACTAACAAATTCTGACTTTTCTCCTCAGCTCCGTGAGTATGTTGAACATAATGATGCTATTTTGCTCGTTATTGTTCCTGCTGCTCAGGCACCAGAAATTTCATCATCTAGAGCCCTCAGGATAGCAAAGGAATTTGACTCAGAAGGTGGGAATTCTTGGTGCTTGCTTATTCTAATTAATCTTTTCTCCAGGCGAAAAAGATAAAAAAGAATACTTTTCACTTTTTTTTTTCCTGGATTCTAATAGTTTACTGTCAATTCTTAATTGATTGTAGGTACCAGAACTGTTGGCATTATTAGTAAAATTGATCAGGCTGCTTCTGACTCAAAAGCCCTTGCAGCAGTTCAGGCTCTCTTGTCAAACCAGGGGCCACCTAAAACTTCTGATATCCCGTGGGTTGCTCTAATTGGTCAATCAGTTTCCATTGCTTCAACTCAATCTGGAAGTGCTTCATCTGACAATTCTTTAGAAATGGCTTGGAAAGCAGAGAGTGAAAGTCTAAAATCTATTTTGACTGGAGCCCCTCAAAACAAGCTTGGGAGATTAGCTTTGGTTGATGTACTTGCTGGCCAGATACGTAACCGTATGAAACTCAGGCTTCCAAATCTAGTTTCTGGGTACTTGCTTTCCCCCCTTTCTTTATGTTCCATGCTTACTGTTAAAGTGAGTAAGGAAGTCTGCTAAATTTCTGCTCTCGTTTGGTTTACTGCATTCTAATACTGCCTAGAAAGTAGAAATGCTGGTTTGGTAGACCCTAGTTTGCTGCTGAATTTTTCTATTTCAACTCCCAAGGTTTAATGAGAGAGTTGCCAAAGACAAGTGCCAATGTTTTGCTTTCTGAATTTGTGCAAACATATATTTGCCTCTAAGATAAACATTGTATTTAAAATGTCTTGGTTGTACTATAAAAGGTATGTGTACCACCCCTATTCAGCTTAGTATGATATTAAATTGAAAATTGTTATCAGTTCTACTGTTGTAAAATATTAGCTTATTAGATGTATTCACAAAGATAGCGGCATGATGGGCAAGTGAATTATCAACGTTGAGGTCCTGTTCTATTATTATATATCACATATATGTGACATTGATAGTATCGCACCAAAACCATGCATTTTGAGTATGATCAGTCCTAATTGTGGTAACTCTTTTGTATTGGTCAGAATCATTTTCCATTTGGGTTCATACATGTTTTCCTTTTTTTTTTTTGATAGGAATAGGAAGCCTCGTTAAAACCTCCCTCATAGTTGACCCTTTCCTAATAGAAAGGATCAAGTAGTGGAGGGAGGAAAAGAGTGCCTCATTTTATTACCAAACCAAAATACATAAGACTTAACAATACAGCAGATGATTTTACATTAGACTTAACAACTTCTGCTACTTCAAGAACCTACAGCCATAGAAAAATGAACTATAACTAAAACATACAATCAACCGATCCCCTGCTTTGCTAAACTATCTGCCTCCCCATTACAAGACCTTGGAATTAACCTAATTAAAACCACCTTTTCAGAAAGGATCACCAGAATTTCTCTAACAAGAGGCAACATGAAAACTGGTGCCAAAGACGGGGTGTGAATCCACTCCACTGCTGACTTACAATCACTCTCAACAACCAATCTACTGGCAGCAGACCATCTTGAAGCTAGAAAAATTTCGATACCTCTTTTAATAGCCTTTAACTCTGCAACTGGTGGGGGACCTTGACCAATATTCTCTGAAAAAGTCAAAAGAGTGCAGCAATTCCAGTCCCTTAAAATGCCTCCAATACCTCCAATCGAGTCATTTAACCTAACAGCTCCATCAACATTCATCTTTAAGAAATCAACAGGTGGAGGAAGCCAGCCAATAACAGAATGATCTTTAGGTTTAGGAACAGAAATACCATCAGCAAGTGATGGATCCCCAATTAGCAGATCTTCCTGAATAGGGAATTTAGGATACTTGGCTAGGAACCATTTAGATAACCTAAATCTCACAAGGAAAAAGAGAGACAGCCTATCAAGGTTTAAACCTTCAAACACAATCGCATTCCTTGCTTTCCAAATAGACCAAAAAACGACTCCCGGGATAAACTTCCAAATCAATGAATTCAACCTCAAACTCCCCCACGAATTAAGTAAGGAAGGAGGGTCCTGTGGTAGCACAATAGACAAGTCCCAGAAGCTTGCCAGTTTATTCCATAGTTCCCAAACTACAAAACACGAAATGAATAAGTGTTGCACAGATTCCTCATGTTCCTTGCAAAAAGGACAGAGTATATCTTCTTCTAATGACATTCCTCTTTTAACTAACTCCATTTTAACTGCAACCTTCTGATGAGCTAACTGCCATAGGAAAGCTTCTACACGAGGCGGAGACAAACCCAACCACACCCCTTTTGACCACAAATCAATACCCCCAACTTCCTTACCAAGAGCTTTCCTGCACGATTTCACTGAGAATAACCCATCACCACTTGCTGACCAAGAGAGAAAATCTTCAACCGAATCAGTAAGTTTTATTTCCTTTAATTTCATCATCAGATCCAACCATTGTTCCAATTCCCAATCAGACAAATTCCTCCTAGTAATAATGTTCCACTGCCAACCATTCAACTCAAAGCTTCCAAAATCAGCAACCCTACCCCATTTGTTAGTTGAGAGTGCAAAAATTCTAGGGAAAAGAATTTTTAAAGGAACCCCATCCCATGGATCAATCCAAAAAAATATGGACTTACCATTGCCTACATGTTTTCCTTTTTAAATATATATTATTTCTTTTAGTGAAATTGTTAGAATTCCTCTTTTTTTTTCCTTTTTTCTTTTTCAAAACTTATATTCTGTTGCAAGTTGCAACAAAAATTTCATACTAAACTTGGTTTTTAAATATATACATTTTTAAAATATTCCATATTCCATATTCCATATTCCCAGACCCCTTTTTTAGGTTTGTAACTCTTCCTTTCTTAACATGCCAGGCTTCAAGGGAAGTCTCAAATAATCCAGGATGAATTAAGGAGGCTTGGTGAACAAATGATTAGTACTGCCGAAGGTACGAGAGCTGTCGCATTGGAGCTCTGTCGGGAATTTGAGGACAAATTTCTGCTACACATAATGGGTGGTGAAGTGAGTTATTACTTTTTGAAGTGAAATGCTCCTCACTTTGCAACAGAAGGCTAAAGAACTATCTGCAAAATTAATCTTTTTCAAAAAGAATCTTTTTTAGATGAATCTATGAAGTTTGTCCCTACATGTAAGTTGATAATCCTCTGTTTGTTTTAATTCTGCCCCCAAATATTCAGGGAAATGGTTGGAAAATTGTTTCTAGTTTCGAGGGCAGTTTTCCCCACAGGATTAAGCAGCTTCCTTTGGACAGACATTTTGATATAAACAATGTCAAAAGGGTAGGTTCTATATCAATTTGCCTTCATTTTCGTGCCTTGTTAAGTTGCTATGTATCAGTCGTTTCTTTAACTTCGTATTGTTATTTTTCTCTCAGGTTGTTCTAGAAGCAGATGGTTATCAACCCTATCTGATATCTCCAGAGAAGGGTTTAAGATCTCTGATAAAAGGAGTCTTGGAGCTAGCAAAAGAGCCATCTGTTCATTGCGTTGATGAGGTACATATATATTGTGGCTCTGAGCCTATGCTTATGTATAAAGTTTTTCTTCATGTTTGTTTCCTGTTTGTTGCATTTTGCTGAATATATTTTCTACCAATCCAAACATAGGCCTTTTATGTTTTCTGAATTTGTTTTCTCAAAGTTTTATGAGTGCTTGCCCAAGTTTCTGCTACTATTTGATAGGTGAGGAAATAAGGTTTTGTTCTATAGATGTGTTGGGGATTATTCCTTAGCAACCTAACTATGAAGGCAAGGCACCAATAACCTAATTTAACATCATGTATTTGTTTGATGTTTATGTGGATATAACATTATGCTGTTAATACAGTGATCTGGCTCCAAAAATAGTCAGTTTAGCAATAACCTTAAGGCATAAATTGATTGGAAATACATAAAAATGTATACCAAGTTATACATCTCAGCGTGTTCTATAATACATTCATTTTCACTAACAATTAAAATGTTATTGTTGGAACTTTCTCCTGCGTGACGAATGCTATTGAAAATTTTCAAGTTATAGCTGCTGGAAAAGAATTTCCCTTGTGTGATATTCACATCAATGTGTTGTTTTCTCTCTTTTTTCTATTCCTTTTGGGTGCTTGTCAAAACAGGTTCATCGTGTGTTGTTGGATATCGTTAGTGCTGCTGCAAATGCTACACCTGGTCTAGGGAGATATGCTCCTTTCAAGAGAGAGGTAATAATGCATTGCTTGTGTTAATATATGCTTTATGGTTGTTTAGACAATGCATGTGAAATACTTTCTTTTCCTTTAAAAATTAACCAGGTTGTGGCAATTGCAAGTGCTGCACTTGATGGTTTTAAAAGTGAATCAAAAAAGATGGTAGTTGCACTAGTGGACATGGAGCGTGCATTTGTTCCCCCTCAGCATTTCATTCGCCTGGTGCAGAGGCGGTATGCTAAGATAATTTTTCTTTACATCTAATGCAATTTTTTTGTGTGTGGCTTTCTGGGTTCTTTCTTCAATAATTGAAATAACTTCTTTTGTTTTCTTTCCTTAACCATTACTTTTCAATAGAATGGAGAGACAACGACGAGAAGATGAGGTGAGAAACCGGTCCTCCAAGAAGACACCTGATGCTGAGCAGGCAATTCTTAACTGAGTTTGGACTTTCTAAGTGTCTGTGATAGATATTTTATAATAATAAGCTTATTGGTGACTACATTTCTCTGATAGACTGATTGCTTTCTTCATTTCTCTTATTAGGCAATTGGTCTTCAAACCGGTGGACAACAATCTGAAGGAAACTTAAAATCGTTGAAGGATAAATTAAGCAAGAAAGAAAAAGATGTACCGGAGGGATCAGCCTTAAAGACTGCTGGACCTGGTGGTGAGATAACAGCAGGTTAGTTATCAAACTGATCATCTGGAAAATATTATCTTGAAATTTATTGTTTAATCCACTATTTGAAGTCATAGCCTTGAACTTCTTCCCTTTCCTGCAATGCCATTGCTAAATGGTATTCCTATTGATTGAGTTGTTTGATCAGAAGAGTTTTGTGCTAGTGGAATATCAAATTTAAGGCAGTGATCTGCTAAATAATGAACATATCTCTGACTTGATGTATCTCTCAGGAGCAGAACCACAATATGTAAGCAAGGGAACTTCACCCTCCTGAAATTCCCAAAACAAGCAGGTTTTAGTTTGAATCTATAGAACTTTATGTCTATTTGGCAAAATTGCTCTCCTGAAAAAGGCAGAGATGGTTTTGAAATTCTAGAAACATCAAAGGTCAGGATTTTAGCAATGGATATAGAACACTTCACATGTAAAAACACTATCTTCATTTTTGTAGCAAATTTACTAGTCTTTAAACTCATAACAGTGCTACTCATAACCTGTCAATAGTACCCGTTATGAAATGTTCAAACCTCACAACCCCCTCAGATGGCTGCAAACATGTATTCATTCGACCTTTATGATTCGATAGGTAGAAAGGACAGGAAACTTATCATCTAATATTACGCTATAAAGTACGAAATGAATTTTAATGACTAGATTATCAAGTTTTCCATCCTTCCTACCAGTTAAGTTTTGTTTTTGTTTCACAGAATCTTCTAGTTTGATTTAGCTGGTACGAAAGGTGGGAACAGTTAGGAGGGATAAATGTGTAAACAAGCTTTTTCATGTACAAATACTATGCAAGTTTGATTGCAACTATTGGCCATTTATTGGGCTTATTTTGGTTTAGCATCAATTTTTTGTTTTACATGCAGGGTTTTTACTGAAGAAAAGTGGGAAAACAAATGGATGGAGTAGGCGATGGTTTGTTTTGAATGAGAAAACTGGCAAGGTTACTGTTTTGTGCTTCAGTTAATTTTGGTTGTTTCTATCTTAGCGTGGGAGTGTGTGTATAGTTGATAATCCATATTATTTTTTCTTTGTTCAAGTAATGTTGCTTAACGGTTATTTTTGCTGCAGCTTGGTTACACAAAAAGACAAGAGGAAAGACATTTCCGTGGTGTCATTACATTGGAGGTATGAAGTTGATGTTCGGATCTCCTCTTCCTTGCATTTGTGAGCCCTAATTTACACACACATGTTTTCTGATTGTTGAATCTTCTTCATTACTGAGAATCTCTCCTTTTGTGATTATAGAAATTAATTTTTGCGTCAAATTTTAATGATGCAACATGTAAAATATGCATTCCTTATTTTCTCCGTTGCTTTCTCTTTCCAAGTTGCTTTATATGTTCTGAAATAATTTGAGAATAGTTATTGATAATGAAAATATTCAATAATCAGAACACATGATAAATTTGAATAACTATCACCAATTTTTGAATGGATTTAGGAAGAAGAAAAAGTCTTATTTCTTCTCATAGGAGTACACCCTTTTAACATAGCAGAAAAAGAATAAAAAGGAAATAATCTCTAATAATTAGCCTATCCCTAAAAATTAGTAATTAGATTATGGCTAATATTTACAAGGAAATTCCTAGAACTAAGGTAGAAAATCTCCTTAATTTAAGGATTTCCAACACTCCCCTCAAGCTGGAGTGTAGATGTCAATAGAACCTAGCTTGCCCATAATTTCTTCGAATCTTTTTCTACTCAAGCTCTTCGTTAACACATCTGCTACTTGTTGTCGAGTAGGTAGATATGAAACACAAACTTCTCCTTTGTTAATTTTCTCCGTAATAAAGTGGCGATCGATTTCCACATGCTTGGTGCGGTCATGGTGTACATGGTTGTGAGCTATACTAACTGCTGCCTGGTTGTCACAGTTCAGTATTATAGGTGTTGTATAGGATAATTTTAGTTCTCCCATTAGTCGTCGTTGCCACATTCCTTCACATATACCTTGGGACAGAGCTCGATACTCAACTTAAGCACTGTTGTGTGCCACAACCGACTGCTTTTTACTCCTCCATGTCACGAGATTACCCCAAACATAGCTTCAGTAACCACTTGTGGAGTGCCTGTCATTAACAACACCTGCCCAGTCTGCATCAGTGTAGACTTCTATGCTTTGATTTACATTTTTCTTGAAATGCAACCCCTTACCAGGAGTACCTTTAAGTATCTCAATATCCTGTAAGCAGCTTCCAAATGTTTCTCCCTAGGAACATGCATAAATTGACTAATAACTTACTCCAAACTCTATGTCTGGACGAGTGTAAGAAAGATAGATAAGTTTTTCCACTAACCGTTGATATCTCCCCCTGTCTACCTCTTCTCCATCCTTATCAGTTCCTAATTTAAGGTTGGATTCCATGAGAGTCTTGGTTGGTTTTCAACCCAACAGTCCGACTTCAGAAAGTAGATCAAGAACATACTTTCTTTGAGAGATTGAAATACCTGCCTTTGACCTTGCTATCTCCATTCCAAGATAATATTGAAGATTCCCCAAGTCTTTAAGTTGAAACTCAAGACTTAAGAATTCTTTTAGTCTTTCAGTTTCAATAGAATCATCTCTTGTCAATATTATGTCATCTACATATACAATTTGAATACAACACTTCCCATTAGCCGAGTGTTGTAAAATAAGGTGTGATTAGCTTGACCTTGAATATAATGTCTACTCGTCATGGCTTTGGCAAAACGATTAAACCAAACCCTAGGGGATTTCTTTAGTCCATACAAAGACTTCTTCAACTTGCAAACTTAACCCTTGCTTCCTTCGAATTCGGGCAGAAAATCCATGTAGACTTCTTCGTTAATTCTCCATTGAGAAACACATTCTTTACATCCAATTGGATCAAAGGCCAATCTAAGTTGACAACAATTGAGAAGAGCACTCGAATAGTATTTAGTTTGGCCACTGGTGCAAATGTTTCCTCGTAGTCCAACCCATATATTTGATTGAAACCCCTAGCCACAAGTCTAGCCTTGTATCGATCAATGCTCCCATCTGGTTTAAATTTCGTAGTGAAAATCCACTTACAACCCACAGTCTTCTTCCCAGTAGGTAGTTTAGATATTTCCCACGTTCCATTGTCTTCAAGAGCCTTTATTTCTTCCAACACAACTTGCTTCCATTTGGTTGACTTAAGAGCCTCTTCTATGTTATTTGGAGTTTCTACAAAGTCAATATTAGAAATAAAGGCATTGTAGGATTTAGACAAGTTCCTATAGGATACAAACCAAGAAATGGGATGTTGAGTGCAGCTTCTAGTGCCCTTTCTTTCTGCAATTGGAAGATAGATGGAAGGTGAAAGAGGTGAGACTTCTTCCTCAGGACAATCTTCAGGTAAAGATGGCATTGGCACTGCTGTTTCAGTCTCTGGCAGTTGATGTTTCTGAGTGTATACACGAAGTTGGTGAGTTTTTTCTTCTTGTTTTTCAGGAGGAGAGGGTTGTTTTTCTTCATTAGTATGGTTAATCACCCTTGTTTCTTGTTGTTGCACAGTGGAGTCGAGTCAAACAGGGTCCAAATCAGGAATTACAGTGGCTGTAGGATTTTCAGCGGTTTTTGTAGTGGTGGTAAGACTGATAGAGTCTTTAGGTATAATGAGAAGGTTGTTCAAGGTCTCATCTTCACTAAAATCTCCCCTGAAGATGAGAGTCTGAAAATATGGCTCGTTTTCGAAGAAAGTAACATCAAGTGACACAAACATTCGGTGTAGGGTTGGAGAATAGTAGTTGTACCCCTTTTGTGTAGGTGAGTATCCAAGAAAGACACAAGTGTGGGCTCTAGGATCAAGTTTAGATCGGTTAGGTTGATGATTGTGGACAAACGCTTTGCAATCGAAAGTTTTGGTTGGGAGATTAGGAACACGAAACAAGGGAATTTTTTTTAAGAGTATGTAAAGGTGTTTGAAAGTTTAATACCTTTGATGGGAGTCGGTTTATAAGATAACAAGCAGTGAGAACAACTTCTACCCATAAATAATTCGGTACACCCATAGTAAACATAAGAGCACGAGCCACAACTACAAGGTGTCTGTTTTTCCTCCCTGAAACTCCATTTTTGTTGAGGGGTGTCGGGACAAGAACTTTGATGTATGATTCCTTGCTCAGAAAGATAAGGGCTTAGGATATAATGAAAATACTCTCTCCCATTATCAGTTCTAAGGGTGTGAATTTTGGAATTGAACTAAGTTCGAATCATTGAATGAAAGCTTTGGAAGACTCTAAAGACTTTGGTTTTTTCTTTGAGGAGATAGACCCAACAAACTCTAGTGTGGTCATCAATGAATGTTATGAACCACCTAGTCCCTGTGACACTTTTTATTCGACTGGCCCCCTATAGATCACCGTGGATTAAAGAGAAAGGTTGAGATTGAACGTAAGGTTTCAAAGGATAAGGGGCACGAGTATGTTTAGACAGTTGGCAAACTTCACAATTCAAGGAACTTATTTTCTTATTTAGAAATAGCAGAGGAAACATTTTCTTCAAGTACATAAAATTAGGGTGTCCTAGTCTACGGTTCCATAGCATGATAGATTCTTCTTTCAATGTAGATAAGGCCATCCCTTCTTGTGAGTTGTTTTTATTCTAAATATAAAAGCCATCATCAATTTTAGTAGTGCCAATCATCTTCCCACTGAACCACATAACCGAAAGCAGAAAATTTAGCAAGTAATTTCTCATCCTTGGTAAGCTTGCTAATTGAGAGTAAATTACACGAAATATTTAGAACATATAAAACTTTATCAATGGAAAAATTTTCAGTAAGTCTGATTGTTCCAATTCCAGCCACCGGCGAGTAAGATGCATCAGCTATGTGAATCCGGGAGTGATCATAACAAGGTAAATATGGGTGAAACAAACTTAGATTACCTGTCATGTGGTTGGATGCACCCGAATCTAGTATCCAGATGGGTTCATGTGTAGTTCTTAAGGCAGTACCTTGAATAGCTAGTGACCCACTGGCTGTAGGTGTCCCGAGGAGTTTATGAAGAGCCTCAAGTTGAGTTTTGGTTAGCCGAACATCCTGGGCATCTTCTTCAGTAGTAGATATCATTGCTACCTTGTTTTCTTTCTGATTTTTTCAGGGATAACCATGGAGTTTAAAACATTTCTCTTTGGTATGTCCAACCCGGTTACAGTGGCTACACAATGGCCTATTTAAACCAGAATCAATTCCAACCTTGTACCTTTGAGACTGTGGGCCTTTCGAAATAAGGGCAGTGTTCTCGGAAGGACGATGACCACCTGTGGTCAAAGGTTTTTGTTCTCTTGTGTCTCCCACCATAATAAGACGTCGTTTCTCTCCCCTCCTTACTTCAACAAATGCTTCTCCAATGGTTGGTAGTGTGGTTCTGCCTAGTATTCGTCCTTGGACCTCATCAAGATCACGATTTAGTCCTGCTAAGAATTGCTAAGAACTCATAGAGACTCTCTTTGTTAATATGATCCATGAACTTGGTGGGTTCCGAGCCCCCGCCCCAATCAGCTTCATAATACATGTCCAACTCCTGCCATAAGATCTTTAGGTGGTTGTAATATTGAGTGACTTCAAGTGCTCCTTGCCGAATATATTTCAACTTTAATTTGATCTCGAATACTTGGGAAGCATTTCCAAGATCCGAGTAATTCTCCTTAATTGCATCCCACATTTCTTTGGTAGTTTTGAAAAAAAGGTAAGTTCGTCTTATATTACCTTCCATCGAATTTATAAGCCGCCATGACCATTGAGTTGTTAAGCTCCCAAGTTGCATAACCAGATTCTGTTGATGCTGGTCGGGGAATGTCTCCATTGAAGTACCCAATTTTTCCTCGGCCACGAAAAACCATAAGGACAGATTGTGACCATTGCAGGAAATATTTTCCATCTAATCGATGATTTGTGATTGTAAGAGAGGAGTTAAGGTTAGTTTGAGGGATTCTTTGGCTGTAATTTTGAGTAATTTGTGAGATCTCAGTCTCAGAGAGGGTTTCATTGATATCACCCATGAGAGAAGGAAAAAGAATTGTTTAGGAAGAGAGATGAGAGACAAATGAGTAGGATCGAGTGAATCCTATGGCTCTCGATACCATGAACGGATTTAGGAAGAAGAAAAAGTCTTATTTCTTCTCATAGGAGTACACCCTTTTAACATAGCAGAAAAAGAATAAGAAGGAAATAATCTCTAATAATTAGCCTATCCCTAAAAATTAGTAATTAGATTATGGCTAATATTTACAAGGAAATTCCTAGAACTAAGGTAGAGAATCTCATTAATTTAAGGATTTCCAACAATTTTGATATATGGTCTGGAGTGTCCTTAATTCCTTTCTTGGGAAATCTTGAGGATGTAGTCCTCAGTTCACCTGGTTCATTCAAGATTTTTCTCCTGAGTGCTCCCCACTCGGAGGTATTGATAAAGAAAGAGAGCTCCATTCTGTATCAATTGTAATTTGCTTCAGTTATATTTTAAAAAGAAAAGACTATTGTGTGAGGGGAATTTTGGTCTTAGCTTACATGTAGGAATCCTGATATTGTTGATTGGGATTAGAGAATTGTTAGCTTCTATATTGCTTTGATTTATAGATATGATCTCTATAAAAATGTTCATACTGAAATATATAGGCTTTTCATCAATATCAATGCCCGCTTCTCTGATTCTTTAATCATCAGGAATGCAATATTGAGGAAGTTGCTGATGATGAAGGTGGCTCATCCAAAAGTTCCAAGGATAAGAAGGCAACTGGACCAGAAAAGGAACCCAGTTTTGTATTCAAGATAACTAGCAGGATTCCATATAAGACAGTTTTGAAAGGTTTTACAAGTTCTATTAAATTAATTTTGTTGTTCCTATACCAATTTGCTTCTTGATTATATACTTCAATTTTATTTTGCAGCTCATAGTGCTGTTGTGTTGAAGGCTGAGAGCATTGCAGACAAGACTGAGTGGTTAGAAAAGTTAAAAACTGTTGTTGAATCTAAAGGAGGTCAAGTTAAGGTTGAGTCCAGCCCTCCTATGAGGCAAAGTCTATCTGATGGTTCACTTGTGAGTTGTTTTTTCTCCTTTGATTGAGCGAGTTATTGGTTAATTCCGGTTAGTTTGGGTTGCTTGTGGAGTTTGGTAGTTCTTTATTGATCTTAGGCTATTTTGGTTTAGATTGGTTTTTTGCTTATTTGGTCATTCATCAATTTTTAGCTATGAATCAATCTTTGCTAAAAAAAACTGCACAATGTGCAGCTGGACCGGCAAAAATACAGGATTTGTATCTGTCAATTTTTTTTTTTATTATCAAGCATAACTCTTCAACATTACTCATGTTCCCCTTGCAGGATACAATGGCAAGAAAACCTCCTGATCCTGAAGAAGAGCTTCGGTGGATGTCCCAAGAAGTGCGTGGATACGTGGAAGCTGTTCTTAACAGCCTTGCTGCCAATGTTCCAAAGGCCAGTTTATTCTGCTGAATGACCTTCTATTGTTTTTTGCTGATATATCATTTCTAATCATCTTTTTTTTTAAGCAGGCCGTCGTTCTTTGCCAAGTAGAGAAAGCAAAAGAAGACATGCTTATTCAGTTATATAGCTGTGTTAGGTCAGTACTATTTATTTCACCTAGTTTACAAGCAGTAAAAACACACTTTTCATGTGTAAACTATGCCTTTTAAGATTAATCTGTCATTCTTAGCGTGAACAACAAATAACAAAAGCAGACACTCTTATGTCTTATTTTTGTTCTTGCAATTGACATCCATGCATGGCTGTTGAAAATTGTTCTCGTCATTTTTTAATTTTGGTGTACATATTTTATGGTCTTTGTTGTCTTAGTCTCTTTGGGGGAGTAACTTCACTCTTTTATGCTTTGGTGGTCAGTGCCATAAACGATCGTAGGATTGAAGAACTGCTATTGGAGGACCAAAATGCAAAACGCAGGAGGGAGAGATACCAGAAACAATCTTCTCTTCTTTCGAAACTTACAAGGCAACTTAGCATCCATGACAGTAGAGCTGCCGCCGCCTCCAGCTGGTCTAATGACAGTGCAGCAGGTATTATTTTCTTGATTCGGTTTGTGTAATCAAATGATGCCTGGTTCTGCAAAGATGGTTGCATGCACATTGTTAATGCTATGTGCCTGGAATGAGGCTCGGAAACAGTTGTGTCCAATATGAGTATGTCCAATTTTTTCATGTTTTTAACGCATTTGGAGGATTTTACTTTTCTATTGGACACCCCGTTCTTTCAGGGAAAAAACTGATGAATGGGAGCTAACATAGAAATTGATGTGAATTGCCCATGGCATGCTTGTTTTGTGTTGTAATGATTTTTTGACTCAATACCTGAAATACGATTTTTCTTCCCTTTCTTGTGAGATACAGAAAGCAGTCCACGGGCAAGTGGAGCCTTGGCAGTTGATGACTGGAGGAATGCATTTGATGCTGCTGCAAATGGACCTACAGGTTCGGGTAGATACGGGTCGAATGGTCATAGCCGACGGTATAGCGACCCAGAACAGGATGGGGATGAGGGTTTAGGTTCAAGATACGGGAGACGTAGGACACCAACTAGGTTGCCACCTGCACCGCCACAGTCTGGTTCGTCTTACAGATACTAGATAAGAACTTTTAAATCACTTCCATTCTTTGCTGGACATTATGATCTTTGTTGGTCGAGCATTTCTCGAGCTTAGATGATATTGAGTAGCATTTGTAGAGTTTAGTTAAGATTGTTGGAAAAAAGATTGGGTTGAAAAAGGAAAAGAAAAAAGCTCTTCTGAAGGAAATTTTGGATAAAATCATCCTATTACTAAAACTATACAAACGATTATATATATTTTGATCTATATTAACATATACGCTTATAAAATTTTTGTTTGGGTTGGATTTAAATATGATTATAAAATTTGAATTCCTAATAATTCTTGCAATTTTCATCTATTAAATTAAATTTGAAAGTTCATATTGAGCTGGTTGGTGTAAGGACAAAGATTAGTGTTAAATTTAATGAAGGCGCAGGAACTTTACTTTGAGAAGTAAATTATGTTATCGGCCACTTATTTTTCAATTAATTATTATTTTTATTTAGGGTATAAACTATACCGTAGGTACTATTAGTCCTGTCCTTTTTCGGTTATTTTATTACTGTCTGTATAATTAATTACTAATGTTATATTTAATTTTTTTTATTAATGTTATATATATTGTTCTATTTTAATCAACAACAGTTAAAAAATTAACAGAAATCATGATATAATCAGATATAATAATATTTTTAGTTCCTACAATTTACATATTCTATTGATTTGATCTTAATTTATAATCTTATAACTTTTGAATTATTATCAAATTGGTACAATTTATAAATTTTGGGGACCAAATTGTTATTATATATTTTGAATTAGGACTTGCTGACCAATTATGTAAAGTCTTTATTTAATTCTGGAATAATGCATAGATATTCCCAGAACCATTTGGAGTTGACTCAGTGAAGTTGAAACAAATTGCAACTTCTTTCCATGTTTATCATGTACGATGGCTTCAATGTATTTTCACGAAAATTACAGCACTCATCATTGGTGTATGCCATCCTTAAAGGGACCAGAATCATGTAATAGTTCCATCACAACCCCAACCTGCAAAAATAGAACTAAAAGTAAGTAAAACTGTTCCTTTTTTTTTTGTTTCGGTCTTTAACTGGTTAAATCGTTTTTTACCGATTTAGTTAACGGAAAATTTTATATTATCAACCGGACCGGACCGTCTCTATTCAACCAGCTGATCCGATTCAGTTTCAACATCACTTCTACTTCCTTTATAAAGTGGGAGTCGATGCCATTTTGATTTTCATAAATAACACAATAAGAAACTATCATCACTGAAGGTACCATCAAGTCTTTTACATACCTGATTTGATTCTCGAACCAGAAATTCCTCCAAGGCCTTCTTGAAACCTTCATCGATAAAGTAATGACAGCTATAAGTCGGCACTGGCATATAACCTCGCTGAATCTTATGCTCACCCTGAGCTCCGGCCTCGACTGTGCTTAGATTCAACTCGATAGCCGCTTCAATTGCCTACGATAGCAAAACGAAAAAAAATCATAACCATGCTTCATAGCTTATAGACAAATGAACTACATTAATTGAGCCGGGGATACGAGTATATTTCTCACACAGGGGATACAAGAATCTTTGTCTTCAAAGGATGCTTCAAGCAAAATAACAAACCTGATAATAACATGCTTCAAAGTGCAAGCTCGGGTAATAAGCTTCAGGGTGACATCCCCATAAGCGTCCATATATAGTATCTCCACCGATGAGATTCAAAGCTCCAGCAACAAGCTCGTCCCCTTTTTCGGCAACTACAAGCAGCACCTCGTCGCCCATCTTCGATCCTATCTCGTGAAAGAAATCTCTTTTTAGGTACGGACTGCCCCACCTATAAAAATTGAGACTACACATCATGCATCTTACAGAAAAAGGATAACTAATGAGGGTATGGCTTCTTAAGAAAGAAATCACATTTGTGTTGAATAATCTAGAACGTCGCTCCAATACATGGGGATATGACTTTTTAAGGACTTCCCAGATACATGGGAAAACCCATTAAAAAATATACTCGTATCCAACATGAGTACGAGTAACATAGATCTAGATTACTTAAAATTCTGTAAAAAGAAAAGAATCAACTTATTATCAGTAGTATTCCGGTAGAACTTGTAGAAGGAATCCCAGTGATTGGCCTGTTAAGACAGCCATAGGAAAATGTAAGTAATGCTTGCAACGGTTCCCTAGCCAAATAATTGTAGCCAAAGCAGTGAATAATTCAAATCCCGCGCAGCTTGAAAAGGGTGAAGCAAAAAAAAATCAGAATCCCATTAATACCAGCCCATGAACAAGTACATATCCAAGTACAAATACTGCATCTAAGGCCCATGCTCATGCACACAACATGTACATAGCCCAACTAAAACCAGATGATTCGAATGATGCCATATTCTACTTTGTTCATTCAATGATATTCAACATATCCTCGAGCATTGACATATGGAATACACATAAGGCATAACCCTACTACTGTCTTAACCTATGTAACTCCAACTCTTCATATATATATATATTGAAGTATTTGTGCCCTACAATCATATCCAAGTATGTTTTGAGCATACGTATGAGAGACAACCAAACTCATCCTTTAGTCTGAGTAACATAAATTTATTTTGCAATGCAAGCCAGCATCTTCATTGATCCATGTGGAACAGTGGAAGGCTCGGCAAAACTATAAGACATGCTCAGGGGCACGTCCAAGGGTATATTACAAATACATGTATGATTGAAGAAATAGTCAGCATATATGTTTGAAAAAATCGCTTGATTAAAATAATGGTACCTACCTTTATTTCATAACCTCTCAGCCGTTTCATTCTTAAGTTCTGAGCAGGAATCTGCAAATGAAAAAAAAATCACTAAGATAAAAAGCAAATTCACAAAAACAATGTCCTTCAATGCAGAAACATCAGCGGGCTCTCATGTGTTTCTGACGAACACAGAAGACCTGCTTACTAAAGCCAAATAGAAAATAAATATACCTACCGAGACTTTTGAATTTGTTCGATGACATTATAAACGCGACACTTTTAAGAGTTTCAAAGATCTAGAACTAACATATTTCTTACAAGTTACAATCCTTCATTATCATGTTTCTATGTGATATTTATACCAAATAGAATTTACATCCCCAGGAGTAGGGGAGCAAAACTTGACTAGAAAAAAAATTGAATTTTTTGACTCGACTTGATATTAAAAAACTCGACTCGTAATTTCATAAACTTGACTAAAAAAAATTCAAATTCGAGTCAAGTTATAAAATAGGACTCGAAAAACTCAAATTTTTTAGTAATTAGTGGATTGGTTTTCAAACTCGAGTCGAGTCCCTCAACTTTTCATAATATATGTATATCGCATATGAATATATATATATATATATATATATAGAAAACTGTTTAAATTTGACTCAATTAGTACCATAACATTATAAATGTTTACAAGTAAATTTAAACAGAAACTTGAACAACTCGAATCAGTTTTCATGAACTCGAATCGACTCGAAAAAAAATTCAAATAAAATTTGAGTTATAAAATAGGGATCGTCAACTTGAATAACTCAAAATTTTTTTACTCAACTCCACTTGATCGAATACTCACCCCTACCTCAGAGATGCTATTTTGCTTAGATTCAGGTATGAGTGTTAAATACCAGTACATGCCTGTCATTGCTATGGTCGGATTTTTCTAAATTTCTTTTGTATTTGGAGTTGAAGGTCATAGCTCATACTTATGTATTACACTATTATTTCGTCGGAACAGGATAGATGTGTATAACGCAGCCCAAAATTCAGTCGACGTAACAGCAAATTCAGTTATAGCTCTGGATAAAATATAAAACACTAGAGGGCATTTACTCGACCACTAAGAAAAGGAATACCATCATCATTGTTAGCACCATCATATGCATGGTGTTGATTTTTATGCATTTAAATTCTTAAATGTGTACTATTTGAAAAAAATTCACTAAGATAACGTGAAATGTTAGAAGTCTTGAGGCGTTCTCAATGCTCCAACACGTTCACAGATCTCATATCTTGTCACTAGAGATTTAAGGACATGGTTATTAAGTTGAGCTATATGAAAAAGATGCAGACCTTCTTGCGCTCTTGACGAATATTTTTCCTTTTACTTTGCTTCATGTCCATCAAGAACTCATCAAAACTGAGGCATGAAGACAAGCATTTGCAGTATTTTTAATATTTATATATTAGTATGAAGAAAAAATAGTTTCTTTCAATTAGAAAGGCAATAGGTAATAAATGTAAGAAAAACAAACTTCTACTCCACAAGTTACATACCAAACAGATAAAACAAAATAACAAATACTATATCACGGAATTTCATCCATTGATTATTTTTATGTTATGTAGCGTTTCTTTAAGATAATGCATTGTTCTAAACTAGTTTAATTACTTTCATTTCTAAGATGGAGTGTCAAGTTCTAACATTTATTGAGTCCTATGATTTCTAGCATGTTACATGGTTTTATATTTCAACTACTACTCCGGAAACATACAGAATAAATTTCATTTCTTTGTGATTGAATATTTTATCATTTATAAGCAAAAAAATCAGCCAGTTGTAGAATTGATCCAAGATTGCAACATCAAGTTATATATATAGAACGTTGATAAGACTACAACTATTAAGTGTGTACTTAAGTAAAAGGTGAAGTTTATATCACAATTAAGAAAAAATTCTGGCAGCACTAACCTTTTATAGTTGCGATTCTTCCAGTGGTATTGCATTCCCATCCTCTGTTGGAATCCTTTATCCTTCAATTTGTACCATTCAGCTTCAGATAGAAAGGTAATGTGCAGAGAAGACACTTGAGACTGTTAGAAGAAAATAAATCATATTAACAAGGCAGCTAAAACGAAAACCAAATACAAGATTTTCATTCTTGGGGTTGTAATAAATACAAGTCGCAGTTAAAAGTTCAATTTGTTGCTTAAACGGTCATAAAGAACAACAACAAATGGGCTGGGACTAGGAAGCCATATATTGAGATATGCTCACGATGCTTTTGCCAGCATTGGCTGGCTTGTTCATGCAGATTTCTTCCTCCTATAATTCTTCACCCATTAATGGAATTTAACTGTTTGTTTCAATTGAAGTTCCATATTCTCGTTTCCGGTAGGTGGGTGGGTCGGTAAAAGTCATTTGTTCAATGAAGCTGGTACTCTAGATTTGCTTTGCCTCTTTCGGTTCTTTGGAACAGTGAGATAATTTTTCCTTATTTCAGGCAATCTACAGCTTCAGCAAACTAATATAATAATCTCCTAGTCCTAACCATTTCTAATATAGATCTCTTCATCCGCTCCAATCTAATGTCAGGATCTGGAATAACACAATGAACACTCTGGCATTTCTTAGAACTTAAACTGTCACATTGATGTCTATTGCATTAATGACGATATGTATTAACCAACCAAACCTACTAGATCCCACAATGTTTTATCTGGCATGCTTGTCAAAAAGTGGTTTGTTATAAATATGAAAATCTGTGTTGCGTTGACTCCTCATTTCTCATAAAGTATGATTTGGTTTATGCACTACCTTGGATGTCAGACCCTTCAGCGAAGACACTATAATGTCGAAAACTTGATCTTTGAATGGTGTATCCCGTATTAAAATCCTAGGACCAGTCACTGGAGTGAAAGGCACACAACACTGGAACTTTGGGTAATATCTTGCTCCAAAACTATAGTATGCATCAGCCCAAGAATGATCGAAAACAAATTCACCATAGGAATGGCTGCAAACGGAAATTAAAAGAGACTATAAACTAGAAAACCAACAAAATGGGTAAACAAAAGACTTTGGGAAACATAGTAAAGAAACTGCAAGATGTTCAGTGTGGAGGATAGAATAATAGATGTTAAACCTTTTAAGATAGAGAGGAACAACACCTAAAATATTTTCAGATTCATCCTTAGCAACAACATGGCTTGGCATCCATCCTGTTTCCTGAAAATGAAATTTTACACAGAAAATTAAGATATTTCAGATAATTCAGAGTTTAAGGTTATGTGCATGAATTATTTAACTTATATCTTGTACATAGAAACAAATTCTTTGTAAACAATTACAATGGCATCAAGACACTGTTAAAATATATAAAAGAATTCTTAGGTCGTTTATGATGAGGATAGCTAGCTAAGACTCCCACCATGCAATTCCCAAGTCCTTTAGGCTCATCAAAGAATGATTGCATATCAGGTTAACATGGTACTAAGACTCGAGAAGGAAAATTTATACAGCATCACTATACCATAATCTTGACATCTTTCCATTCTATATGTTCAATTTTTTATCCAAATGTGTTAGAGATCAGACTGGCATGAATCGGACCCATGAACACTTTTGTCAGTAATCACTAGAACTAGCCCTATTTCTACTACAGTTTAGGATCAGGTTCATGAAGTTAGAATGGAAGGGCTCCTCATTTAGGTTATTTTCTTGGTCATAACCAATTCAACTTTCACTTTGCTCAATTATATTATACAGCTATCATAAGATTTCGAAACAAATATGGTTCAATGCAACACGTCATGCAGAAAACTATTTCGGTCTTCGGAAAATAGGAAAGGAAAGAAGAAACTAATGAGTCTGAATTAAAAGATAGGATAAGAACTGCATTTCCATAAAATGATAGAAAAGAACTTCAAAATTCGAGAAAGAACTTATTATGGATGTACTGAGTTATGATAACCTTCACAGCGCATCCGGTCTCTTCCAAGCATGAAAGGAAAGCATGACTAAGAAATGGGTTAAACTTTTCGGGACCGGTAGCATCCAGAGAGCACGAATCCCAATCGTGTGGTGAGACATCCAGAATCGAAGAAATAACCGATATCGATACCTTCTTGCCTCTTGCCTGGCTCTCTTGAACTCCCTGGAGTTGGAAATAATGTCAATCAGCTGCAGCATCCGTATTAGACATGAACATGGAAACATACTCATATCGGACACATAGACATCGAAGATAAAAGCGATACAATAAACTACTTAAAACAAGCAGGTAATGGCAAAATATGTAGTTTATACAAAGATAATGAGATAAGAACACCTCTGTTGTTGATTCTGTCAATGTGAAATCCCCCAAAGAAGAATCCGAAGGTTGATGCTTCACAGACTTCTTTGATCCCCAGAACAGTGAAGTGATTCTATATGACTGCGTCGTGATTTCGATTTGCGAAGATGCTGCCTTCGCCTACAGTTTCAATAATTTCACCCTATGATTACATAAACAAACAAACAAACAAATAAATAAACAGAAGAAAATTGAACTGACAAAGTTGGAAGGAAATTTGCCGATGAAAGGCGAAGGCTTGCAGTAGCTGATTACTGCTGCTGATGCTGCCGCCATGCCCAAAGTCTGAACACGATGCAACTATGCTCCACATTTTTTAACTTCTAAAATATCCAGTCACTTATTTTCATAAATATGGTTCACTTGCTGACACGTGGGCCAATCGTTTTATTTATTTAATAAAATTTTGGGAACACTATCTATTTAGTACTTAAATTACCGGTTTTGATCTGTTTTAATACGTAAATTTTTATATTTAAAAAAATCTCATACTTAACGTTTAGTTTTTGTTTCATTTTAATAAACTATCATTAAAAGCTTAACGAATGGGTTGATGTGTCATAGTTCTGGTGGACGAACGACCAATCCGAACGATGGACAATGAGAAAATGATGAGTCGACCAACTTATTTCGGTTTCAGGCCCACCGGATGGTGGACCATGGAGATTGGAGGATGCAAAAATCGAAGAGTTCATCTTCGATTTGAGAAGATTAAGGCGTTTTTCAATAAAACGAATGTCGAAATCGCGTTCAATTTGTTGAAAAATTACGGATAAAACAAAACTAACAATTAAATATACTTTAAAAAAATGAAAATGTAAATACTAGAACGTATTGAAATTAATAGTTTAAATATTAATCTCATAATTTACCCTAAAATATTGAGGAAGTCTCACGTGCGACAGCCTAATATACGACTAAGGAAAGATGTTATCGGTTTTGTTATTATTTTTTTAACAAAACCGGTAAAAAATTACCAGAAACATCATTATTTCTACCGTTTTTGTTATTATTAGGCTTTTTACCTAAGGATGGGCATGAAATTCGAACCCGACGGGTTCCAAACCGATCGAGTCGGATTTTAAAAAAAAAATCGAGTTCAGGTCGGAGTCAAGTTTAGGGCTAAAATAATCCTACATGACCCGAATAGTTAATGCATAATTATGAATTAATTTTTTTTTACTTTCCCTAATCCTACCTAAATGGTTAATGCATAATTATTAATTAATTTTTTTCTTTCCCTAATCTTACCCGAGCATCTCCTTCAACACTTTGAACTTCAAACGCTTAACATAGTGGTCAGAGCCATAATTCCCTTTGTAAATTCTCCACCGAAAGTTTGAGCCACTGAACCACCGACGCAAGTGCAACGACTCGCTTTCCGATTTATCTACTTCAGCCTTCATGTATCTGATATCTCTATATCTCTTCCTTTGTTAAATTCTCCAAGCAACAAAACAAATACTACATACTAGTTGAATGAAACCCCTTAGTCGTGTTTATTAAACCCCTGCCCTTGAAGTCAAATTGGTAATCCAAAAGACTGTAATTAAACCTTGCTTTCTTTTGGCTTTGCTTTTTGTGTTTGTTACTAAGTAGGCAATTTGAATTTGACTATTTGTGTCATGTTTGAATTTTACATACTAAATCTGGACTCTTTTAGAATATGTTTCACATGCTGAATATATTAATTTATATTGCTGAAGCTTCAATAAATTTGAAGGAATATACTCCAATCAGGTGTTTCCCTGGATTTTAGTGTTGGATTTTTTTGGGTTAATTTGAGGTTAGACGTAAGAGTTTTTTATGTTTATGTTATTGAAGTTATTAAAGGAAAGGAAAGGAAAAGAGAGGTTCTTAAAGGAAAAGAAAGGTTCTTAAAGGAAAAGAGAGAAGAAGAAATCATATGTTATTTCCTTGTTAGATAGCTAAAGTAAGAGAAAAGAAACACACATGTATTTGGTTAAATAGTGGGACTTCTGGGAAAAAGGTAGGGCTAAAATAACCATTCATATATTTCTTGCTCCACTTCTCTTCGAATACATGGTTATTTGGCTATTCACCAATTTTAGAATAAAATTGCAACATTGGCAAAACAAGGCGAAGATGATCTCAAACTTGAAAAGTTAGTATTGTTCAAAGAAGTTGCACAGCTACACTTGGCAGTTTCAGTAGATTAGCCGTTACTAAAATTTTAGATATTAAATAAGATATAGAAATAATATATTTTTATTAATCTAATTATTGAAGGTAAATTGATTATGCTAGTCGGGTCTATTTTTTATTAAATAAAAAATTTAACTGGGTCGGGTTTTAATAAATAAAAATTAAATAGGTTCGAGTATAGTCGGGTCAGGTTTTTAAATTGTCTATCGGGTCGGGGTCGGGGTCGGGTCGGGTGAAATTCTAATTTCGTCGGGTCAGGTCACGGGTGGAGAACCCCTTCTTCTCGGGTCGGGTGGACCAAAAACGTAACATCCCAAACTATGGGTTAGTGATTAAATTGTAAAATTTCAGAATCTGGTGATTAAAGTAGAATAGTTCAATGATTTATTTGAAAATATTTCCTAAAAGTTGTTAGTAATTATTAAAGGAATTAAAGGGCAAAATTGTCATTTGACAAGAAAGATATTTTTTCCCTTTATATTAATGAATCACGTGAGGGAAGGGGAAGAGTTATCTTCTTCTTCTTCTTCTTGCTTCTTCTTCCCCGTGTGCTCAAGCTCAAGCCAAGCAAAGGTTAGTTGTTTGATTATTTGTTGATTTTAAGTATGGTTTTTGATCATTAGATGATAATTAAGCTTAAGGAAAGCTTAATTTGTCTTAAAATCAAAAGATGAAGAAGTTCTGAAAGATTAAAGAAAATGAGTTTTTAAGTGAATTTTTGGAAAAGAGTTGATAAGTTGATTTTGAAACTAAATTTGACTTGACATAAACTTAATTAAGAGATATGAAGTGATAGAATTGAATATAGAGTATATTGAAAATTGGGTATGATTATTGATTTTTATATGGAGAATAGGATTTTGAGGTTTGAGATATGTGATAATGAGTAGAAATTGGTTTAAGTATGTATATTTGAGTTAAGAATATGAAAGGGAATGAAACATGAAGAATTGAAGCTGGAAATAGTGAATTTTCGTGCATGAACAGTGATTTTTGGGCAAAAATTTATAGATTTCAATAGGGGTATCGATACCCCTAAAGAAAAAAAATGGAATTTTAGTTCATTAAATTAGATTGAGTTATTAACATCAAGTTATAAGGTTTGAGCTTTTGATAATCGTCTCAAAAATTATGTTTATGTAGATATTGAGCCTAAACAAGTTCCGGAACAATCAAAGAATTAGGATCAAATCAAAGCATTAGGATTGAATCAAAGCAAGGCTAAGGTGAGTGCAATTTAATTTGTACTTAGGTTATTGAACAAACATTGGCTTACGATGAGCCATTGACGGAGTTTTTATGGTAAGAAGTAACTTCTAAAATGTTATGTGATTATTATGTGTGCATTAGTACATATAAATTAATGTATGTTATTATATGTTACATGATTTACATGTTTACGTGAAAATGCAACATGTGATATATGTTATATGATATGACATGCGAGTTTACATGAACAAATGAGAAATTATATAAGCCCTATGAAACGATCTACGTGAATACATGCACTTGTGATACATGTGATACGATATGAGATATATGGTTACACATACATGTGGTATGTGACAGAAGAGAAAGCACAAGTGATATGAAATGTATAAATGATAATGCCCATGTTATATGATATGAGAGCTAGTGGTATAGTTGGCATGCCAAGAGTCGAGGGTTACCTATGTTCTACGAAACATATGGACAGTTTACCTATGTTCTTCAGAACATATGGACAGTTTACCTATGTTCTTCGGAACATATGGACAGTTTACCTATGTTCTTCGGAACATATGGACAGTTACATAGGTCATTCGAGACAAATTTCATATGCCCCTAGTGTGACCCCATACGAGCTATGGTGACAGCATTAGTGCACAACCTCAATGTACTCACATACCTTAAGTTCTCACTGGTATACATGGGCTAATAAAGAGATTAAACAAATATATTGATTGTGAGTTGTTATATGAAATAAATTACATGATTCATGTATTGGTTATATGAAATGATATATGATGGGTATAAATGATAAGTATATGATTATATGATAAAAGTTATTAATGATAATAATAGGATAATGATAAGGAAAAAGATAATATATATGTACATGTGTGGATTTAATATATGAATAGAAATATGATGATATATATACATGTATGCATTTTGATATATGAAATGTTTTATGGTTTTTATTATATGTTTTATATGTCTCACTAAGTCAATGACTTAGCGTGTGATTGTTTCACACGTAAGTTCTGAGAAGATGAAGATTGATAAGAGTTATACAAGACAGGCCAATTTTTTCTTTCCAAAGATCAGATCAGAAAAGAATTAAACAGTATGTATTTTATAATAATGATAGTGGTTGGCATGTAATAAAGATTTGAATCTGATATGCTCCAAATGGTTTTTAAAATAATATGATTGAGTTTTTTTTATATTTTAAATGTGTATATATAAATGGTAAATTTATACGGATGAAAACTAAGATTTTTATGAATTTATATGTATTTTACCGAAGCTACTGTAACAGTACTGTGGCAGGGGTATCGATACCCCTGAAGCAATCTGGAAAATTTTTAACATTCAGTACTGTTCACAGTATTATTCACTACTGTATATGGTACTGTTCATTGTATTGTTTATACCGTATAATACTATTCATAAAAACGTATATGTTCTTAAATTGGTTATAATGAACACAATTAAACAATATATTATCATATTTTCTTAATATATGTCCAAATGATCTATATTTTGTTAAGAATATTATTTTAAAAAGTCAATGTGACATCTCGGACTCGTATCCGGGTTGGGTACGAGTTGGGGTTTTACAAAAAACCCGACCCATGCCCATCCCTATCTTTACCGGGTTTGGTAATGTATCCGGTAGAAAAAATAATGTTTTAGGTAGTGTTTTACCGGATATATTACCAAGCTCGGTAAAGCGCTCAATAATGTTTTGGGTAGAAATAATAATGTTTCCAGTCATTTTTGACCCGTTTTGTTAAAAAAATAACAAAATCAATAACGTCTTTCCTTAGTTATATATTAAAACAGCCGTACGGAATAACTTCCCTAAAATATTTTGCTCAGCTTGAGTTTGGAATCTCTTTCTATCCATCCAAAATACGAACTAAGAGATGACATTACAGTTATTCAGGATCAGAATTATAGGTGGGGATGTCTAGAGGTGGGTATACAGGCTACCCGCCCGTTTAGCTCGCGGGCTAAACGGGCTTACATGCGGCCCGTTAAATAAAAATAATTTTAAATACTTTAAATGCAATAAAAAATAATGTTTTAACTTACTACAAATTTAAAAATGATCGAGCAACTTGAAAAGGAAGGTAGCACCGTCAAAATAATAAATAATATTTAAATTTTATTTTAAATAGCCAGAAATGATTATAAAATAATATTTTTTTAATTTTTTAATCATTAATATATATATATATATATATAATATAATTATTTAAACTCAAATTAAAAAAATAATATTCACTTATATCACCAAATTGAAAAACAAATAAGACAATAACCACATTATACTTTTATAAAACATGATTATTCAAGGCAATAATATGAAGACACAAAAGTGTCTGAAAGCATAAATTCAAACATAAAAATTCAACAAAGTCAAACATTATACAAATCTAACAAGAAAAATGTCAAGTGGTCCTAATAATTGTATTTTATGGATACTTTAGAGAAAAAGACTAAAATATAATATGAAAATATAAAATAAAATACTTACAGTATAAGAGTAAATTTGAAAGATACAATTATACTAAAATTGATAAAAATATAAGTCATTAATTTGTTAAAATATATTTATTTTGTAAAAGTCTTTAAAAGTTGAAAAAGTATGTTTTCAATTTTTTCTTTTACTATTCTTTCTTATTTTTAATCCAAATATTACGTGTCATATGATATATTATTAGAATATCACGTGACTTTTTATAATTAAAGAATAAAATATTTCATGAAAAAAATAAAGGTCAAAATTAAATAAAAAAATCTTTAAATACCAAAATGATAATGATGTATATTTAAATGAAAAAAAAATCAAACAGCGGTAAAATTATGACAAACGCCCTAACAAATTTAAAAACTATAATAGTTATAAGTAACATCATATTTATAGGTAATTTGTTTTCTTTTTCAATAAAATTCTTTAAGTTTATTTTCTCTAAAATTTTATGAATTTTAAATTAAGCGGACTTTAGCGGGTTTCACGGGTAGCCCGCGGTTATACCCATTAAACCAGGGAGTTTAACGGTCCGGGTTAAAATGCCCACAATTTAAACGATCTTCAATTTTTTAGGCCCGAAGCCCGTACGGGTCGCGGGTTAAACGGGTAGCCCGCGGGCCTTAGCCCATATACCCAGCTCTAGGGATGTCACCCCACTTTGATGGTATAATTACTTTTTAAGTCGTTGGTAGTTTTGAAACCATTACAATTAAGTCCTTATTCCTCTAAAAAAATTATCGTATAATTATTTTTATTACACTGTCAGTTTTAAATTAATAAAATTAAATCTTGACCTCAAATTTATTTGGTTTAATTATTTTTTAAGACCTTTGAATTTTAAAATTAGTGAAGTTGCACCCTTAGTCTCTTAATTTTTATGGTTAATTTAATTTTTAAAACCCAATTTATTTTAAAGTTAAACAGTTTGCTCCTCCTGGCTCCTTCCCTGAGTTATTATTGGTCCGGTAAATTTAGAATTTCCTCCATAGCTAAAATAGAAGGCATTTTAAAGCCTATATTAAGCTCCCCCACCAGGCTAAAACCTACCACTCCATCCTCTGTCTTCTTGTAACCAAGCTCCATTTTTGCTCACTAACTCCTCATTAAGGTTTCAATATGTTTCTTCAGCTTTCTTGGAGTGAAAATTACTAGTCGTGTACTTGGACTGGAAATTTTGATGTTATGTAAAACATTAGTACTATGCCAGTACTATTATTCAAATGGCTGTTTGTATCCCAGGAAATAATAGTTACTTTTTAACTTAAATTGGAATACTGGATTCACTCCCGTATAATTCAATGAAGTTCTATTGTCAACCAGTTTCAGTTCTGCTCATCTAGTCTTGTTTTGACAGATTTTTGTGCTCTAAGGAAGGATGTTGAATCAGCCTCGGAATCGTGTGCAGGAGACTAAGCATCTGCTGCTCTGCAGCAACTAGAAAAGGAACTTATGATTTTAAAATGGAAACTCTTTGGGCACCGAATGATGCAAAAAAGAAGACAGATCTGCTCAATGAATTTAAAGGGAAGGTATGAACTTAAAATGAAGGTAGGAACTTGTAGTTGAAGAATAAATTTATTTTCATAGGTCTCTGGATTTCCTTGTATTTGTTGCATTGGACTATTTTCTTATCTGATATACTGTCTCTTCTTAGGGAAGAAAGATTACTAAATTAAGTTTGATGAAATTGAAGAATGCCCTGCATGTAATAAGGGTAAGAAAACATGCTTTCTTGGACACTGTGCTTTTTTATTTTCTTTTCCAATTAAGCATTCCGGGAGAGTTGATTGTCTTTAAGAGATCTTGTCCAAAGTGGCTCCTTTTACAAGCATTTGTAGGAGTTTCTTTGGTGACCCGAAGTAAAATTGTAGTTGCATATTTTCCCAAACTAATATTTTGATGAAGATGTGCCATACTGGAACTTGGAGAAGTACCACTTCCTTAATATGCCTTCTCTATATAGCGAGCTTTGTATCGTACAATGGCTGCAGGTTGAAGATGCAGGAACTATAGTTAATATAACAGAGGAGATGGACTCCATAGATGCTGCACTTCTGGAAGAGGCTATCAGTGTCATCGAAGAACTATACAAGGCATTGGGCAAATTTGAGTTGACTCAACTTCTTTGGTCCCTATGATGAAGAAGGTGCAGTCGTCCCTATAACTGCTGGTGCCGGCGGCTCTGATGCGCAGGTATCTTTGTTTTTAAAGGAACATGAATGATTTTTGTTACTGTCCTGTCCAAGAAAGGAATGATGTTCTACATGCAATATTTGTTAAAAGTTAGTAGTTTGGAGTTATGGTACAGACTTTGATCATGGGGCTCACAGCTAGTAGAAAACAGTGAAAATGTTGAGATTCACTCGGATGAGAAGTTCATACAGTATTCTAAATATTTTTCAGATATTGGGGTTTAGTCTACTTTTTCTATATCAAAATACTAATCACAACTATATCCCACAACATGAAATTATTGTCATCCATATTTAGATTCATGGTAATTTATAAAAGAATAATCCTTTCAAAACTCCACACCTGTACCACATAAAGAGAACGAGGTCAGACCAATAAGAAACAGAAGACAATAATAAGAGACTGATATCTACACTAATTTAAAGAATGAGGATTGAGGAGCGTATTTTCTTTATAAATAGATTAAAGTTTTCACTTCCGTCAAACATTAATATTATTGAGCTAATTATTTTTATTTATTGGTAGTCTCATGCTAGTAAAATCACCAACATTTCAGAAAATTAACGGACACTTAAGAATCAGTAATGGTGGTTCTTGTTATGAGAGATTATTGTCTATGTTTATTGTCTATGTTTTCATTGGTTAAGGCAATAATAGTTTATTGTCTATGTTTTTTATTTTGATTTTTGTTTAGTCTTAATAGGGTTTTCATTTTCTATTCATTTTACATTATTCCTTCCTTTTTTTTATCGGTATTATGAGAGATTCTAACAGTCATATATCTAGTTTCACTTTTGATCATGACTGTGTTTCCATTACAATTATATCATTTTCTTAATCCTCACTTTTAGTATTTATAGTTTTATTATAGATTTTAGTGATTATTGGATTGTTGACACAGGTCACATCTTAATCATTTAACATTAAAATGTCTACATTCTTGCAATAGATAATTCTAGAAATACTATTAAATATTATAAATATCTAGATTATTTTATATAATCTAGAATATTTGTAAGACATATCTCCTAAATGATAATTATACATTTATCTAGAAATTACATTGGATTTTAACAGTTATCATGCAATATTTGATAAAACTCGGTGGTTGTATTAGTAATTTGGAGTTGCATGATACAGACTTTGATCATGGGTCTCACAGCTGGTTAAAAACAGTGTGCTGAAATTCAATCGGATGAGAAGTTCATATAGTATTCTAAACATTTTCAGATATGCTTCTTCTATATCATAGTACTAACCACAGCTAGTCGCTAGATCGCACAACATGAAACTATCGTCATCCATAATAAAAGAATAAATCATTTCAAAAACCCTGCACCCGTATTACATAAAGAGAAGGAGAAGGCAAGGTCAACAAGAAACGGAAGACATTTACACTAATTTGCAGAATAGCGAACATTCTTTCTTTGTGAATAGATTGGAGTTTTCAATTCCTTCAAACATTAATATTATTGAGTTAATTCAGTTTATTTTTTGACAATCTGATATAAGCACAACGTTGAGGAAAATAACGAACAATAAGCAAAGGGAGAAAGACAATTGACAAATCTGTGAACACTCGAGAATCAATCGAATTTTGGGAAAAGATCCAAGTTAAACGATGGCATTTGAATTTTCACGTGTTCTCTATAATTTAATGGGTAAACTATATTTTTAGTACTTAAACCATTGCTTTTATCCTATTTTGATAACTAATTTTTTTAAAAAAATTATACATAATGTTTACTTTTTGTTTCGATTTGGTACCTCAAAAATTTAATGGTACTATTGTATGTTACACTTTTTATGGGCAAATTATTCATTCACCACTTAACTATCTTTACATTCCTCTTTTGGCCATTGAAGTTTAGTTTTTTAATTTAATTATTTAACTTTTAAATTACCCCTAATTTAATCACTTTAACTTTCATATTTTTTTATTTTACTTATGCACAAAAATTATTAATAAAATAATTAGAGTGATTAAAACATAAGCAATTTGAAAATTGAGTAGTTAAATTGGTAATATAATATAATATTTTTATTTTAATAAATAATTAATATAATTTATAATATTTTTATTTTAATAGAATATACTAATCTTTTTTATTTATAAAGTTATAAAAATAATATTTTAATAATAGTATTGACATAAATAATATTAAATAAATTATTTTAATATTGTAAAAATAATAATATTAAGTTATTATAATAAATAATATTATTTATTGTATTTGTTATTTATGATAACTAATTTCTAGAAAAAATTCCAACTAGTGGAAAATAGTTTACACAATATCTTCAAAACACCTTAAAATGTTTTCTAGAAAATGTTTTTCAGAATAAGTAATTTATTTTACGAAAAATATTTTTCGAAAAATATTTTTGGTGAAACAAAAAGACTTTGAGTTTTTGACGGGTACCAAAAAGAAACCTACATTAAATGTTAGGTATGACTTTTAAACAAAATGATGTTTAGGTACCAAGCGGAACAAAAGTAATAATTTAGGTATTAAACTTGTAGTTTACTATAATATAATTAATAATTGGGTAAACTATGCAAACAATCCCTTATATTTTCGGTTTGATTGACTTTGGTCACTAATTTAAAAATTAAGGGATGATCCCTAACGTTATCGATCTATTCGATCTTAATCTCTAACATTATTGATTCGTTCGATTTTAATCTTTCAGCTGTTAACTCTCGTTCGATTTTAGTCCCTCAGCCATGTTAGAGACTTAAACAAAAGGGACTTAAACAAAATGGGTTAATGAAAATTAATGGTCGGGGGACTAAAATCGAACAGATCGATAATATTATGGACCATTCCCTCTTAATTTTTAAATTGGTGACCAAAGTCGATCAAACCCAAAAAATAGGGGACTATCTGCAAAGTTTACCCTTAATAATTTGGCATCGCACTCGTGTACTAGTACATTGCAACAATACCAGACCCATCATAGAGCTTTCCACCTTCTGCTACCCTCTTTCTCTATCTCCATATCCATAAAAATCCAAGCAATATTTTCCAAAACAAACCCCCAAAATCCCTCTTTGTTTTTGTTCCATGGCGGAAACCAGCAGCAGCAGCAGTAGCTTCAAAAATGGATCCTCCATTGCTAGCTTAGCTCCAGACCATCTCTTCCCTATCTTGTTTTTACTTCCAGTAGATTCGATCCTGTCCTTCGCCATGACTTGCAAGAAATACAGGTACTTGGCCACTTCCGATAATCTATGGGAATCGGTTTGCGGGAGAGACTGGGGAAGTAGTGCTGTGGATGTTCTTAAATCGTCCTTTCGTGGCGGTGAACAACAGCTTCCATGGATTAGGCTTTACAAACAGGTGTCCAAGGTTGACTCCGTTTGCTGTTACAAACTCACCGAGCCAGATCCCGATTTGGTTTTGCCCACTCCTCGAGCTTCTCACTCTCTCAATTTTGTCTCTGGTTGCCTGGTTTTGTTCGGTGGCGGCTGTGAAGGAGGTCATTCATTCATTTGTACCTCAATTTTGTCTTTGGTTTTGTTTTGTGTTTGTTGCATGACTCTCTTTTGTGAAATCAGTGCCAGTAGCAGCACATGCTATTCAGATTTAGGATTAGTCTCGCTTAAATTTGGTACTTGCATATCCATATCTATGTTTGCATGGGTGTCAAACTCAACAACATTATAAATTACTTAATAAATCCCTGTAATGATGATACTCTATAATATAATATAATATAATATATATAATATAATATAATATAATATAATATAATATAATATAATATAATATAATATAATATAATATAATATAATATAATATAATATAATATAATATGTGTTTGGTCATTCGTGGAGATAATATATACTTATAAATATATAATACAAGTGTGTGTGCATTAATCTTTGACTTTTCTTGTTTTTTGGTGCATGTTTCCAGAGTTGGCTTTTCTCTAGCTGTCTAAGGAGGAGGCTAAATAATATAATATATATATTTGTATGTATAGTTCAAACTTTGATTTTACTTGTTTTTGTTTCATGTTTCCTGAGATGGCTTTTCTCTAGCTGTCTGTGAAGGAGGTTAAATATATATATATATATATATATATATTTTACATATTCGTGCATTCATATCATATTTGTGTAATTTTTTTGTGTTATGCCGCGTTTCTTATTATGTTTTGATAGTGTTGTTTTGTGTGATCAATATTATATAGATTTGAATGTTTGATACGTGTATGTTTAATTTAAAAAAAAAAAGTTATTTTATGTATTGGGACGATCATACTCATTTCTTTGTCCGAATACATATAAGACATAAATATAGGGGACGAATACATGTTCTACGTATCTTTGTCCCACACTTGAATTGAGTTGGAGTAACTTGCATATGGTAACTTTTTGAAGTTTTTATAATGGTAGGGCGCCATCTTGACGACACATGGGCAGCTTACATCGGCAACAGTTCTCAGAAGATGCTAAAATGGCAGAAGATTCAAACAGGTATCCCCAGTGGAAGATTCGGCCATACATGTGTTGTCATTGAAAATTATCTTGTTTTGTTTGGAGGAATCAACGACAGAGGCGACCGGCAGAGTGATACATGGTTGGGACAAGTTTCAATCCATGAAAACCTTGGCATCTCACTGTCATGGCGGCTGCTCGATGTCGGCTCCACGTCTCCGCCGCCTAGAGGAGCCCATGCTGCATGTTGTATAAGCTCCAGGAGGATGGTCGTCCACGGCGGAATTGGCTTGAATGGAGTCAGGTTAGATGATACATGGGTTATAGAATTGTCTGAAATTCAATGTTTCGGAACATGGCATCAGATCGTTAGCCATCCGTCGCCTCCAGCTCGTTCAGGACATTCATTGACATGCATTAGCGAAACACAGACAATTTTGTTCAGTGGGAGGGGATTGGGATACGAAGTTTTGAACGATATATGGGTGTTGCATGTGTCCGAAGGTTACTCTAAATGAGTTCAAGTCTTCTATGACTTGCAGAACGTACCAGCCGGAGTTTCACTCCCACGAGTCGGACATTCTGCTACATCAATAGTCGGGGGAAAGTTACTAATTCATGGAGGAGAGGATTCATTGAGGCATAGAAAATATGATTTCTGGGCGTTGGATATCAGCCGCATACATTAGAAAGAATGCATCCAACAGGATTGGGTTCGAAGAGATTGTTGGCAAACAAGTAGAGAAGACTTATTAAACCCAAGGTTATAAACCCGGATGCCGATCATTTCATCGAGCCTGCGTTGATGATTCAGGTCGGTATTTGTATGTGTTCGGCGGAATGGTCGACGGATTGCTTCAGCCTGCTGAACCAGCTGGGCTTAGTTTTGATGGTGAGCTATTTCTGGTGGAGTTGGTCATTCAGTTGTGAAAAAGAAAGAGAGTATACTGTTAACCGAAAAAGATAAGAGATTAGAGGCTTAGGTATGTACCATGTATGTACGTACAAATGAATGTACGCATTTATATCTAATAATTTTCAGGGTAAACTACTTTCTAGGTTGTTAAATTATGGTTATGATTTTATTTTGAACATCGAATCAAAAAAATCTATCAATTATATCACTAAATTTTTATATCAGAATACAGGCCACAATAATCTCTTATACAAACAAAATAAATACACAATTCTTGAGGCATTCTATTAATAAATAAATAAAATGAACTTCAACATTTTAATAAAATATAGAAATATGGGAAAAATAATTAAGGAGAATATTGAAGAAAATTCCAAGTATGTCATATGAATAAAACAATGCATATTGCATAACAAAGCTTCTATTTCTCTTTCCCTATTTTACATAAATTGCAATCCACTGGGCACACGTAAAACTCCCTAATAACATCAAACCAACAAAAGCCCCCGAGCCTGCCCTATTTTACTCGGATACATGGGATATGTTTTTAGTGTATTGGGAAGGTCCTTGAAAGGTCATATTCCGTATTCATGTCCGAATATGCGTCGGACAAAGACGTCAAATACGGGTACTAACAGAGAGGAAAAAAAAAGGGAACAGCATAGAAACCGAAGAGATATACAAAGAGTTAAAATGACAACAAGAAGACAATCACCTACCCCATCCTAAATCATCACACTATTGTCTCTTGTATGCGCCGTTGCCATTGAAATAAACAAAGAATAAATGTTTAACGATGTTACCTTGAAAAGTTCACGAGGCGCATACTACTAGACCGGAATAACATCGGTCTTTGATGTATCCTCACATCTCACTATAATGCCCTCGAGACCGGCCGGGAAAACGCACTTTGTACACTGGCATCCTGTTGTGATTGGCTCGGATGGGGGGACAATCATGAGCACGCTGTCGTTTCTTTGAACAACTCCCATTACACTAACTGTGCTTCCTTCTTTGATGTATCTACAAATACAAGAATACGTAAATTTTGAAGTCAAAAATACTTGATCGGAACTTTCCTGGAACCAGCTTACACCAACATGAAAACTGGAAAGATAATCCGGATGCTGGCCTTAGTTTGCCTGATTTGGTCAAATAAAGACTAGATCCAACAAACGACACTCGGAGAGAACATTTACCCTTCTTTAATCCGCATTACACGGTCATCACTTGAAAGGTTCCTTTCTCCAAGCCACCTAATGAAATCTGGAGGTAATGTTTCTTCGGCAGGGTTAACATCAACGACGATAGAGTCATCCACGTAAGGAGTCACCCTTGTTCCATAGCCCGTTTTTACCAAAGCTCTCAGACCCGACTGGAAATCGGAGATGTAGAAGTCAACCGCATGCCTCTATCAAAAAGATAGACACAAAACCTTTGAATGTGCATCATATCAAAATAGACTTCAACTGCTTCGACATGAGGGCAGGCCTTCTTTATTATAGATCTAAAGTCATTCAGTAAAAAAATGTATTTATCTAACTGATACATGAATACTCCAATAACTTACTTCTGACAATCGGAGCCCCCACGTAAACCGGCGATGTTTAGGATTGGCTGCTTTGGAATCCCATCCACGATACTCGTATAAACTAGTAGATGTATAGACACATCTAGGAACTTTCTGGAAGGATGATTCAAGAGGTACGTTTCCGCATGTTACAACCTTCAAGAAAAACAACCGAACATTTGAGGCACATAAATCTGGATTTTGATCGAACAGACTCCATCTCATGGTAATTAATTAGTTGAAATATTTGAACCAACAACATATAGCAGGACTAACATTAACATCATACTCCAAATAAAAATCAGCAAAATTAAAGTGCTAACACCGGAAAGCAGCCTGCAACCTTGGAATCAGTATCCTTAATATTCTCAGAAAGATATGAGCCCAAAAGTTGGAGACTTGAGATTTGGGGGCTAAAAATAAAAACTGAATGATTTAACACTTGAAGGAAACAGTATCGAAGCACCAGATGCTATGCAAGTTATGCTGCCACATTAAAACATTATCACATACCCCAGAGATCTTCACGAATTGCCCATTCTTTGCATTTCGGAGCTCGGCATCGGGATAATGAGCAATGAAACCCATAATCGCTCTTCTTCCCCAACATGAGTTCCAAGCAAATAATGCAGCAACAGTACCGAAAAGGATCACCACAACTATGAGGAGAATGGCATTGTGAACAGCTCCGAGAATAAAGCCACCAGCAATGAAGCCCATCACAAAAAGCAATACCAACGACCATAAGATTGGTTTCGGGAAGTTCCTCTTAAGATAAAATTCATCATCTTCGTGGTTAAGAATGTTCACAGCAGAGCCATGCACTTTCATTGATCCCATTGAATCCAAAGGACCAGATACTTTTCTAGGAGCCCCGGATGAATTTAGTGGACCTGATGAGATTGGCCCAGACGTGATGAGACCAGTTGCAGGAAGAACAGGGATAGGACCAGAATTTTGGCGTCCACTTGATGTTAGTCCACCAGATTGGGGGCCAGCTGTTCTCTTCACTGGATCCCCGTGTCTATTCAATGGTCCAGAATTCGACTTCTTTAACGAAGCTGAACCGGACATGCCTCCTGTAGGTCCAGGACCAGAGGTGGTATAGCCTGCCCGAGGCGCTGCAGTAGGCATGATGGGTCCAGAGTGTGAAGCAGCGCCTCCGAAAGATCCAGTCCTTGAAGGGGCACCACATATAGGTCCAGACTTCCGGGACTTAGAGCCATCCACATGTATATCGAACATTTTCCCCAACTCTCCCGACTTCTTAATATCACCACCAGTGTAAGGCATTGCTACTGAGCTCATGGTGGGAGTTCTTTCCTTAGGTTGCTCTGGCCTACCTGATACGTAGAGGCCATTGCTGAGCTGATGAGATGGGAATCTCGAACCCATCAAGCTTCCTGCGTACAATGCAGAAGGTATTTCGCGAGAAAGACTCCCAGTTGCCCGTTGATAAGTAAGTCAAAGTCCTCCTAACAAAAAGGGAAAAAAACACCTCAAATATCAGATGAATAGTTTAATTCTAATTATTACAGGGAGATATTACGATGTGATAGAGAACCAAGAAGATACGGACCTAACTGATCAGGTACTTACAGAAACACACATCTAGCAGCTGTAAAGGCACATATTTGGATTCCTCTTCTATATGATTAATACCATTCTAATGATATTCACATACATACACTAAAGCAATACCAAAAAACCAGTAACAGATAAATCAAATTTCAGTCAGATCTGTGAAATAGATGCATCATAAACTGATTACAACGATATTGAAATCATGAATCCTAATGAAGCAAATTCAGTGACAAGAAAAACAATGAAGAAGTACAATGAGATTGAGACCAACTTGATCATCCAGTGTACTGAAGTCGGCATATGAAAATCGAATTCCTCGGTAATAGTTTTGCAAACAAAAATCATATAATACAACCCAGAGTGTTCTGATTAAGAATGCAAGTTTGCAGTAACTGTAACCCATAGCACCCCATGCTAATAGTCACCCTTAATTTCCCCAAAACAATCCCTGGAAATGAACTAACGTACTTAAACCATATCTTCTGCTGCCTAAACTTTATCAACAACTAAGCTCAAGATAATTTTTTCAATGACTGGACTACATTGTTGTTCGCATATTCTCTTAAGAAATCTATTTAAACATACTAGCTTCTATAAACAAGACATCCCATATCTATGCTACCCGGACTCCAGCTTCAGCATCAGATATGGGTATGTGTCCGGCACTCGAATGGTCAAGTTTTCTTAGTTTTTCCATGTATTTGGAGAACTCTTAGAGGTCATATCTCATACCTATGTGTCAATCACGTACTTCAAGAAAGAAATGGAGAACCAAAGCATCGTAGTTCTGTATTACTATCTAGAATTCATCCACACAAGCATTTAGAACAGGAGTGAGGATCTAAAACCAAGGGAACAAAATCAGAAATTGAAGTCCATTTCCCTAAGATACCATTCACAAATTTATTCTCCTCTTGAATTGTTAGCTAAGTCAAACAGCTCACATATTGCACAAGAGATCGTGGAAAGTATCAAAAAGAGAAATTTCCAATTACTAGCCCAAATGGAAGAACTACATAAACCAAGATCACAAATTGAAACAAAAATCAATGTAAACCAAATAAATTGAGAACCCCAATTAGATATTTTCAAGCTTAGACAGTCCAGTTAAATATTAAAAATAGCTTCTTCTCACAAAAGAACCAAATTGAGGGTACAAATCAGACAGCAAAACAAGTAAATTCCCATTTTTTGGGTACTGAAACTAGATTAAAAACAAAAAATCTATAACAGCAAGTAGATATTTTCAAGCTTAAACAATCCAACTAGATGTAGGATAGAACACTCGTTAACTACATTTTTCCTTCAGCAAATTCAAATACAAGGAAGTGGGGAGAAGAACAGTACCCCAGAGGCAAAACAAAGAGAAAATGAAACCCTAATCGCAAAATGAGATCAAACCAGATCTTCGTTTTGAAAGGGAAGTCTAAGAAAATGGAAAAGATCGAAGATCTTGTTGGAAAATAACAAGTTTTAAAGACTGTGAGAAGGACAAATGGAAGATAGAAAGGAAAGAAATACCTGAAAATGAAGGATAGGAAAATATTATTGAAGTAGTTGAGGAAATCGAGAGATTTACAGACATCATACGAGGAAAACAAAGATCAAACATAAACAAATCAAGATAATATTACAAAAACCTGTCTCAGTCTGTTTTAGTTTGAGGCTTAGCTGCTCACTGTTTTTACTTTTATCTGTTAAAGTTCGATCCTTTTTTTTCCTTGTATTTTTTAAGCTAAAATTATAATCTCTCTATTTTGTTGGTTATATATCTAAATCGAATACATATATCTAAACGAACTTTTTATTTTGAAGAAAAAAAAAGCATTTTAAAAAGGAAAAATATTTTAAACTGAAATAAAAATAAAAATGTACCTAAATATTATATTATATATATATATCAATAATTTATACAAATAAAGTAAATCATTTCTATATTATAACGAAAATGAGATATTGTTTAATTTAAAATTATAATTCACTAAATATTTAATAAAATATTTTAGTAGTTTAATCGTAATCTAATTAAATAAGTGAAGTATATATATTAATAATAAAATCCTGATTGAATTGATATTCAAATTGATTAGTCATAAATTATTATAAATTTATATATTTTTTAAACATAATAAATAATTTTATAAATGTTTTTACCTTTTCATATTTCTATAAACATTTAAACAAAAAATATTAGAACTTGTTATTTATATTTGAAGACACCACTAAAAACTTATATACACAATTATTTTACATAAAACTTTTTTCTTTCAAAATATATATTTTTAAAACATCTGTTACAATTTTGAAAAATATTACTAAATGTCTATTATTGAAAATATTTTTATATTTAAATTATTTTTTAAAACTAACTATTTTTAATAAATAAATATATTTTAATTATTTTTAAATACAAAAATTGTATTATATTTATTTTACTAAGTAAATTATTAAATATAAAAATAAAAATTGTTCACGTCTATTTAAAAAACTGTATACTAATATATTTGTTGTATGGAGTGGTGGCATAAAAACGGGGTCAAATGTGAAAATGATGAGACCTACCCATTCCCTTAGCAATTTATTATCCAACTCCAACCACACGTTTCTTGATTTCATTTGTTACTTTTCTCCCCACTTTTTTCCTTCATTTTCCCAATAACTTGGAAATATGACATCAATTAATTTACCCCCATAATATCTCTCTCTCTCTCTCTCTCTCTCTCTCTCTCTCTCTCTATATATATATATATATATATATATATATATATATATATATATATATATATATAATTACAAGATATTATATATTCAGTGTTTTCTTAATCATTTGATAACACACACATAATGTAAATGCAATTTTTCGAATTCAAGACCTCTAAGAATAACAATACTTTCCTTTACCACTAAAGTTATTCGATGAGTTCAAATATAACACGTATTTAAACATGCTTAAATTTGTATCTTCATATATATTACAATCGCAAGATGTCAATCAAAGGAAAACCCAATTAGTTTTATTTAAATAGATCTCACAATATCAAATAAGATATGATCATATAGTATAAATATAATACCAAAATACATACTATAGGGTAAAATTTGTTCAAAATTTTCTTAATCAATTGAACGCGCACGCACCTTCCAGACAGTTATTCGAACACGACACCTCTATATTACCTCTATATTTGTTGGATTTGATATGGGCATACAATAAAATATCATTTAATGAAACGACCCTTGCTATATTATTTATCACCAATTTAATACTCTCTCGAATCACCTTATATGGGGGGGACTATTGAATATATCACGTGACATTAATTTCACGGTCATGGACCATAAGCCCTGTATATGCATAGTCTTCCTATCCATCTGCTTAAATTGCTAATGTCAAAAATCTATTAATCCAACATAAGTGTGTTTAAAGTAAGAAAGAATAATTTAATTTGCTTTATGTAATTAAAATTACAAGAGAATAACGTGCAAATCTAGATAGAAAACAAAGGAAACGTATCCTTCCATCGAGCAAGCAACAACGAAATCAAATCGGCTATGAACATGGACATCTATTGGTCTTTCCATGGCAATAACTATACCAGAAAGAGATGAAAATTGCCTAAAAAAACAGATTAATGAAACAATGATCCAACAAGAAAGATGAACAGATATTTGATTTCAATTCAGTATGAAACCGATCAGATGGGAAGTTGAATATCGTACCAGAAATTCATACGAGGCGTATTATGAGTTCAGTCTTAATCTGGTTCTCCACATTTCTCCGATAACTTTTCTAGGTGCTGGATCATCCGGACCTCTGTCTCGTTGCCCAGATGTAAAATACAACCACCCTTGCCAGAATCCAACGAGCGTGGTTTTCACTCGGTAAGGAAGTTTTCCAATCACGGACCACTCCTGCAAAAACAGAATCACAAACATCAGAGGGAATCAAAACACCTGTCAAAAATAACACCAAGTAATGATTTCTGCTAAATATGAAAACCTATATTTACTAGAATTCCACTGTAAGTGTCAGGTACGGTATGTGTCTGACATGAGTTTTGTCGGATTTTAAGTCTTTTCTATCTATTTGGAGGATCCTTGATGTCCATATACTCATATATGGGTGAAAAATGACTAGGTCAAAAAATTAGTATGCTCAACAATGAACAAGAAAAGCTGATAATGCGGCAGCTCCACTTGAGGCATGCCGGAGCATAAATTGGGGCGTTTCATGCATGATTACACAGAAATGTTCATTTGCACACGTATGCACATGCACATATATGCTTATACACTTTTGCGTGTGAATACAAAAACACAATACAAAATCTGCAAAGCTTGTGAGTACACATATACGTGCATAAATACAAAAATCTTATATTATAATGCCATAAAAAGATAAGAAAATACCAGTGTATCAAAATTAAACTGAAACACTTCTCCAACCAGAATCATCTTTTTTGTTATAGGATGTTTCTCAGTCGTGCCTCCGGCGATAACAATAGAATTGTTAACAATTGCCCAAGCAAATTCGATGTGTGAATCTGGTTTTGGCATGGGAGGCAATGTTTTCCACTTCATGTCGTCATCCAGCATGTATACATCACTATACACTACCTGAAGAAAGATTAGAAAACAAGTTAAATATATGGCTTGATTTATATTAATGGAAAAGATATTATACAAAACATATGAGCAAAAGATAGGTCGGACAACCAGTGGAGAACTCATTGCGCTTAGTAAATGAGAGATTAAATATTTAAATCATGCATCATGAAATCTCCAAGAAGACATGAAAACTTTTTTAAAAAGATAGAGATGAAATAATCAGGAATGGGTGTGCCCGAAATTCCAAGTAACATAGAATTTCATAATGCGTGAAGTTGTTGCATATTGTGCAGAGGACAAGAATTTTTGTATATAAAATTCTAAAAGACATATACCTGCTTAGTACAACTGAATAAATATCAAAACAGATACTTAAAATTGATCAATAGAACTGAACCAGGTTCGTTAACAGCATTAAGTTTACTAATTTAGTAAGGCTTCCAGTTACCCAGAAACCATTCAAATTCGGTTTATATAGATCTTAAGTCAATCTACCCACGATAAGATAATATGGAATGTTTTAAGAGAAAAAAGCCTATACAAATTGAAAAACTATTATACAAAAGCCACACGAAAAGAGCTATAAAGAAAAACACAAATAGCCCATTTACCTCCATCCTCCGAGAGCATTTGAAAATTGGTGATCCAGGTTTGGCCATAAAATCACCCTCTTGACCACCAATAATATAAAGACGATCTTTAAACACAACACAGGCCCTAAATTGATGACATTCAGATGATGAAGTTAATGTGAGAATATAGAAGGAATGCGCAGCTGAAATTAAGTTGCATTTTTCTTGACTATTCAAAACAAATAGATTCCCATAAGATATGACTAAAGCAATCTTTCTTGATTAAGGACAATACTTCCAGCTATTTAAATGTTTCAAACAGAATCTACAGTCTCTTCCTTTTCCAATATTGGGTAAGGGTTCCATTTTCATCCGATTAGTATAATTGCTTAAAGATATAAAGGAATAAACTAAGAGCAGCCTATGTTTCTCCGACTATTCATTTTTCTAGCAGTATAATGTCCAACAATTGTCTTCGAAACATATTCTTGGACATGGGTTAAAAAAGAAACATATCCATGTTAGACACATACATACACATTCAATGCTCAAACTAGAGTGTGAATAACATGCACGTCAGCAACTGAAGATTTAAACCAAAAATTCAAGCGCTAAAATGTGATAATATTGCATAATTGCTGTAATAGCACTGTCAAACCAACAATCGTCTCAATTAGCGCTATGTATCATTTGATTTAACCGCAAAAACTAAACATGCGGACACACATCCATTCAGGGGTTTTTTCCATACAAAAACATAAACAATAATCGACAAAAGATGCAATGAAGTCATAATCCAAATTTAATCAAACTGTAATCAAGAACAGCACAAAAAGCAAAATCTTTCAACGTATTGTCGAAGACAAGAAATATTAGAGAAAACAAGTAGACAAACCTATGAGGTCCTCCCCGTGGAATGGGTATTTCGCTCCTCCATTCCGTTTCTAATGCTTTCCCATCCTTTACAGCAAGACTCCAATGCTCTAATCCAGGTGTATGCCTGTTCTCCTTGCTTCCACCCATCACATGAAGTCTACCTCTCCAAAGCTGAGTGGCCGGTGCATACCTGAAAATACCCGAGGCCCGCCACTCAGTTTTGTCAAGTGTCTTTTCAGTTAAGCCAGAGAAACTAGTCAAATCCATAAATTATCCAGAACCAATATTTTTCCAGTTTACAGAAGAGCCCATAGATCTATTGTCTAGAATAAAAACTATGTTTCTAAAATAGATTTCTAAAAGAATTAGATTTAGTAGATGTGAAATGTTTGAATCGACAAGAAGAAGAAAATGCAAAAAGAAAATAGGGTTAAAAAGCCAACATGATCAAGATGAGGAAATTGAAAGGAAAAAAAAACTCAAAAGGGATTTGGGCATTTGTTTATAAAATCTCTCTACAGACTATAGAGGGAACCATTTTCGTTGTTCCCGTTCCAGAAATTAGGTCAGCCTGTCTAGGACTCATCTTGGTACATAAAGAAGCGGACATAAATTGGATCAAAGCTATAACTAGAACCTATGGCTGAATAATAATGAAGCTCAAACACGAACCCTGACAGTGCAATTAGTAAATTAAAATATGCTAGTTATTGTTCTAAAGAATTGATCTTGAAGAAACAGAAGGAAATGGCAGCACATTCTCTCTTTTTTCATTTGGTACTCAAAAATTCAAATAGACAAGTTCAGAACATGACAGAACCGAAAGCAAAGAGAAAAGGGAACTCATAAAACATTGGAAACAAGACCTAAATTAAACACAGAATGTAAACAATTACAGTTTATAGGGGGCAAAAACTTTTACTCTCCAAGAGTACTACCATACATCAGTAAGATTCAAGATATTCACATACCTAGGGACAGGCAAAGGGGGCATGTCACTCCATTTCTTTGTTTCAGTATCAAGAATAAATGTGTGAGCTGTAGGCCCTCTGCATTGAGGACCATATTGTCCAGTGACTATGTAAATGTATCTCCCATCAGTTACCATACCTAAATGTGAGTGAGCCATTTCTTTTGGCATATCAAATCTTCCTCCCCATGTATTATCCGTAAAATTGTAAATATCAACGTGTGAATGCACCTATAGTACAAATGTTGGAAGTAAAAATAGAAACAAGTTAGAATCATATCTCTATTTTAACATAAAAATATGCTTAAAAATCGCCCTATAATAACTTGAAAATGCAGCTTGGTTACTCAAAAGAAACACTACCGCAATAACATAGCAAATATTTAAAAATCAATATGAGAATGCACCTATGGTACAAACATTGGAAGTAAAATAGAAACAAGTTAGAACTGTAACTCTATTTCTACATAAAGATATGCTTAAAAATCACCCTATAAGGAACTTGAAAATACTGATAAGTTGCTCCAAGGAAATATCATTGCAATAGTATCGTGTGAAATCAAAGAATTTAGTAAACTTGTCACTGTTATGATACTTGGACTCTGAGTTTCAAATATGGGTACGTTCAATTTTTCTAAGTTTGACATATATTTGGAGGGTCTTTGAAGGATCATATTCTTAAACCCATTTCCAAATACATGTAGGGTATAGGTAATGAGAACGGATAATTCAAGCAAAATGAAGAGTTGCAGCAACAAAGATCACAATCTAATTTCAAAAACTCAATGAAAATACTAAATTCAAGAAACAAATAAAGTCTTGTTCTAATAGTTGCATTTGCTACTTGCGACCTCTTAAGAATGGCATCACCAACAAAGCTAAGCTCCAAATTCAGTAAATCATGAATTTCGCGCTCCAAAAATAATAATAATTTCAATGCTTATTACATTTGTATAAAAATGGACGAATTGCAAAGGGTAGTCGTATTGCAGTAAAGGTACATACACAAAGATGATTTAAGGGGAAAGGGGTGGCATTGCATATATTGCATATACTAAGGTTCAAACACAGACCTGCTATACACGGCCTCTTAAGAATGACTATAAACTTACTAAGCTAAGCACTGAATTCAGTAATAATATATATTGTTTTGCATTCCAAAATAATAACAATTTAAAAAGTTGTAGTCATATGTTACTAACATAATCGATGGTGCCATATCCAGCGAAGACATAAAGAAGATTCTTAATCTGAATAGCAGCTCCATCTAAACGAGGAACAGGCGCAGACGCCATCTTATCCCATTTGAGTTCAGGAGCCGGCAAATCAGCAAAAGTAGCCGATAAAACTCTTCCATCTTTACTCTTTTCTTTAACTTTCTTCTCCTACAAAAACCCCAGAAAGCAGTAAACGGAATCGATACACTATCCCATCTTTGATTCAAAGGAAGGGAAGCGAGAGAGGGAGATAGTTTTACCTTGGGTTTTGGGTTTGAAGAGGCATTAAAGGGCTCTTTGAGCTGGGCTGGAAATGTAACAGACAAATCTGATGACCGAGGGGACCAACTGGTGGAAATCGAAAGAGATGAAAGCTTGAAACGAGAAGATGAAGCCCATAATAAATCGGCAATGAGTCCGATCAACAAGAGACCGACGCCAATGCGGATCAATAGAGATCTTGTCGTTCCCGGTGCCTGCTGCTTCCCTGTTTGCCTTGCCATCGCATCTCTCTTCCTTGCTTTTACTTTGTTTCTTCTTTCGGTTCTACCAGTAGGCAAAGTCCCTAAAAATATAGAAACCCAGCCCCCTTCTCGCACCGACTGTCTTATGTTTCTATTGGCTCTTAACATTTACCCCAATTCAACCCGATCTTGACTTTGTTTGAAATTATATTTTCAAATAAAATATATAAATGATATCTTAACTATATGATATTATTTTATAGATAAATTATATATTTATTTATTGAATTTTTTATTTATTTTATTTATCATATTTTTAATTTTTTAATTTAGTCATTAAAATTTAAATATTAAACTTTTTTTTATCACTTACCGTTATTCAATAATGAAGTATTGACGTCACATAAGATTTATAATTAAAAAATAAAATAAAATTTTACATTTATTTAGGTCTTAGTATAGTCAAAATCTCTAACCTTAAAGCTTTACAAAAAGGGATGCTGCTGATGATTATGACGATGAACAGATTCTGCTGGGTAAAGGAGGTGGCGACACCGGGAAGCGATGGTACCACTGATCCAACATCCGTATCGAATAGAGAACAATAGATAGTCCAACAAAAGCTTGGGGAGAGTTCAACAACTTGAGAACAAAAGAGAACGAAATATGGCAGCAATTCGTCTGCATTCCCAATCTATTTCGAATTTTTATCAATTATATAATAACTGGATCTGTAACCCTGTTCACAAGCACAGGGAGCTTCGAGGACTAATGCCTGTTGGAAAAAAAAGGGGTCTCCACGGCAAGGGTCACCTGCACCACAAGAATCGGCCTTCTCGGAGGGCAACCTGGAAGAGGAACCACACCCTCTCCCTTCGTCGTTATCGCTGAGTTTAGTCGATTGCTTTTAGACAATATTAATGACTTTGTATTGTTGAATTCTAGACTAAATCTTCTTGAGTTTGAAATTTTTGCATGTTTTCAAAAAAAAAATTACTTTAAAACATAAATCTTACGGATAGAGCAATTTGGAAAACCCGATTTTCATGTAAACAAACAAAATGAATCGTTTTTCCGGTTGTGAAACTACCGTCGACCATCTAGCCATCGAGAGAGAAAGCCAATTAAACCCAACAAAGGTAAAGTGCAAAACATTTCTCTGTGTAAAACTGGAATTTTCATGACTTTTTATTTATTTGGGGTTAGATTTATGGGTGCGCGTAAACGATTGGGGAGGCATAGCTCGGTGGTCGGAGAATGGTGGAAATGAAGGAATGAGTCGGAGATGTCAGTGAAGGTGAGGATGAGGCGGGGTGAGAGTAAGGGTGAGGGTGGGGTGACATGGAAAATCATGATTTAAAAAATTATTTAGTTTTACCATTTCATAACGTCGTAACTTAATGGTTTGTGATAAAAAAAATTAAATTTTAAAGTTCAGTGATTAAATAAAAAAATTAAAACTATCATAAGTGAAATAAGAGAGTGAATGAAGTTCAATGAGTAAAAGTGTAATCTATCCTTATTTTATTAAATCTCTAATTATTAAAAATTATAAAATGATATTTGATTATAAGGTTTATTTTATTTAGTCTCTCTACTATTAAAAGTTATAGAATGATCATATGATTATTAATATGTTCTAATCTCATTTTTTAATTAAAAAATTGAATGTCGTTTGAGCTAGATATTAATATGTTAATTATGATATGATAATCGTTTGAGATTCTAGTATCTGATTTTATCATACACCATTCAATAAGTTAACGTTCAACTCAAATTGTCTTTAACTTTTTAACGAAAATATATGAATTTGAAAAATATTAATAATCGGATGATCATTTTATAATTTTTAATAATCAAGAGATTCAACAAAACAAGCCCTGTAATCAGATATCACTTTATAACTTTTAATAATTGACAGATTCAACAAGATAACATCTCATAATTTTATTGAAAATAAAATTTTATAATTATATCAAATTTGTACAGATCTTTGAGTATAAATTAAGCAGTCTCCATCTAATTGGCCTACCAAAAAATTATTGGAAATAAACAAAACGTGTATGAAGCTAAAATAGTGTGGTTCGCTAAAACATTTTTTTATTGAACATTTTTTTATTTAGTTAACACAACACTCTTAAATATTAAATTTATAAATAAATATTATTGTATTGTTTTAATAAATAAAATTGTCAAATTATTTTGTGAATCGCTGAAAATTGCAGTCAAAATCTATTTTTCTTATTACATAAGCTTGCATTAGCTGAACGACAGCTCCATTCATAAACATATATGAAATATTATATTTTTTTGTGTAAATATTTTATATTTTCCTTTAAATAAAAGGCTTCAAACATTTTTTTTAATGGAAAGGGAGCTCAACAAAGAGAGAGAGAACCTGATTATCGAAAGAAAATGCTCCACCGACAGCCAAAGGTGGGTCGTAATGAATCCGCAACTCAAAGGAATGCCTCCATGCCAACTTAGCCATGCAATCTGCAACGCGATTCCGCTCTCTCGGAGCAAACACAAATTGAACCTCCCAAACACGAAGTGTCACATTGACTTTTCATTAAAATAAAATACTTTAATTTACATAAAAGATATCATTTAATACAAAATCTATCAGAGTATTCGTAATTAACACTTATTACATGCCAACATTCTATACATAACCAAGTACATACTTTGCCAATTACTTCTGATCTGATCTTCTAGTAATGATATTGTCTTTGCCACTTCTATTCTTGTTCTTCTCGTTTCTTGGTACCTACGTGTAAATCACTTACACACTAAGTCATAGACTTAGTGAGGCATATAAAACATATAATATTTCATATAACATAAAGCATACATAAACATATATTATCATTATCATTAAGAAACACACATAACATCATATGGTTCATGTAACACATTTCAAACCACTTACCTTTGATAACCATTTATAAACTCATCGTATACATATCACATTCAGTATGTTTGTTTGATCTCTTTATTAGCCCATGTACACTATTGAGAACTTAAGGTATGTGAGTACATTGAGGTTGTGCACTAATGCTGTCACCACAGCTCGTATCAATTCCCTCATGGGGCACCGAACCTTAGTTCAGTATTCTTCCCGAAGGACCAGTCCATAGATCCAGAAGAACCTAGGTAAACAGTCCATATGTTCCGAAGAACATAGGTAAACCCTCGACCCTTGGCATGCCAACTATACCACTAGCTCTCTTATTACATAACATGGGCATTAACATTCATAACAGTTCAATTTACTTATTCATATCCTTTCTCTTATGAACATATATATTTTCTTTTCAGTCACGTACCAAATATACGTGTAATCATTGATCTTATAATCACATGTTCATTCTCTTCGGTCACATACCATATGTATGTGTAAACATATATCTAATATCATATAACACGCATCACAAATGCATGTATTCATATAAATCATTTCTTATAGCTTTATTCATATCACATATTCATATAAGCTCATATCTTATTTCACATATACTTTCCATATAACTTATATATCTCATAATCACACAAATCATAACATTGATCACCAATCAAATAACATTTTAGGAGTTACTTCTTACCATAGTAACTCCATCACTGGCTCATCGCAAGCCAAATGTTTATTCAATAATATAAGTACAAATTAAATTGCACTCACCTTAGCTTTGCTTTGATTCGATTCTAATCCTTCAGTTGATTCGGAACGGGATCACGTTCTATATCTACATAATCATACATAGATCTATATCAGTATCATAACTAATATACTCTAATGGTTCACTCTTTAGACCAAGAGAAAAGTCAATTTCATCTTTTAATGAAGGTATGCATCGATGCACTACTGATGCATCGGTGCATAAAATGTATTCGATGTTGTATTATTACTGGATGCATCGATGCACTACTTATGCATCGATGCACGAATTGCATTCGATGTTACATTATTAATGGGATGCATCGATGCACTACTTATGCATCGATGCACGAATTGCATTTGATGTATTTATTTTAAAAGAGTGCATCGATGCACTACCAATGCATCGATACACCTTCAAATAATTTATGGGTTTTAACCTTGATGCATCGATGCACTATGAATGTGCATCGATGCACTCTGTCCAGAATCCTCTTTTTGAACCCGAAAATTCATTCATTTTGGATTAAATCCTTCATGTTTAATCCTCTTTTTCATTCTTAACTATAGTACACATCCTTAAACCAATTTATACTCATTTATTTCATCTTAAACCTTCAAATCCTATCCTTCATATGTAATTCAAGAATTACATTAATAAATCAACATGTTTGAATTCCGCTTTTAACACTTCGTATATCTTAACTAGATTGATGACAAGTCAAATCCAACTTTCAATTATTGTTATGAACTCTATTCCAATGTTTTATTCAAGAACCTCTAATATTTAATCTTCTCTATCTCCTTTATCTTTTGATCTTAAGATAACTTAAGCTTTCCTTAAGCTTAGTTATCATCTAATGATCAAAACCCAATCTTAAACTTAACAAATAATTAACTAAGTAGAAGACTCACCTTTGAGCTTGGAGATACGGGAGGAGAGGAAGAAGAAGGAGAAGAAGTTCTGGAGAAATATCTCCCTACATGCTTATCTCTTAATAAAGAGATAAGATAATTATCTTTTAGATAAAAAAAACCATTTTGCCCTTTAATTCCTTTAATAATTACTAACAACTTTTAGGATTTATTTTCAGATAAATCATTAAACTAATTCATTCTTCTACTTTAATCACCAAATTCTGAAACTTTACAATTAAGTCACTAACCCATAGTTTGGGATGTTACAACTGCTTTGGAAGAAAAAGGTCTAAGGATCAATATTGAAAAGACATAGCATTTATGTTTAAACTTCAGTGGGAACCAAAACGACGAAGATGTAGAAGTATGCATAGAAGGACATGTTCTCCCATCAAATGATTGTTTCAAGTACCTAGGTATATGATAAATAAAGATGGGGGTGTAGATGATGACGTTACACACCGTATAAAGGCGGGATAGCTAAAGTAGAGGGCTGTTACTGGAGTTTTGTGTGACAAGAAGGTGCCTCTAAAACTTAAGGGAAAATTTTATAGAATGACAATAAGACCAGCACTGCTGTATGGATCAGAATGTTGGGCAATCAAGAAGGATCACGTAAGGAGGATGAAGGCCGCAGAAATGAGAATGCTTCGATGGGCATGTGGTAGGACTCTGTGGGACATGATATAAAACTCTGCTATTAGGATATCCTTGGTGGTGGTGCCTGTATCCGAAAAATTGAGGGAGGGAAGACTACGGTGGTTTGGGCATGTCTTTCGGCGACAACCGTCGGATGCGGTCAGGAGGGTAGAGTCTATTATTACAATCGACGGTGCCAGAAGGAGAGGGCGACCAAAGCGGAAGTGGGAAGACTGCTTGAGATCTGATTTGAATGATTTAGCCCTTACCGAAGACATGACCTCTGATAGGAAAGTATGGAGACTTAAGACCAGGGTAGCCGAGTAGTACGGGTCACATCCATAGGGTGTATCATCTCTGTCTTTTTTTAATGTCTTTGTAGTAATTTTCATGACTTATACTTTTTATATGTTTCTGTCATTTGAATTTATGAAGGCTTAGAACTAGGGTATCGGAGTAATGTTGCCGTAGTTTAGGTTTTAAACTCATTTGACTTTATTCCTTCTCGTAGCTTGCTATCGTTGACTTCTATGTATCATTCTCTTAATGTTTCCTCTTTTTAAATTTAGTCGGATCTTACGTTTCTGTCTATATGCAGAGATTTTTTACGCTTGGATTTATTTGCATGGATTACTTCCCATTACATATGCGCATATGAAAAATGCATATGAAGACAGTTCAACTATGTATTTATTTATTTATTTATTTATTTATTTATTTATTTATTTATACATGCATTGCATTTTATCTCCATTTTTAATTCTCTGACTGCCGGAGGTCTTCCACGGAAGCTGCTCTCAACTTGGCGTTGGGGACAGTCTACTACCCTACCTCCCCTTATCCCATTACATATGAGAATAGGATTTTGTTGTTATTGTTGTAATTGTATGGACTGATGTTTGTAAATTAGAAGGTGCTGGATTGGATGGTAATTTGGGTGTTGGATTGAATGCGCAATAGAATGAATTTTAAACATCATAAATACTCGTTAAATTATATGTTTAAGAGGAAATGAAATAAGGGACGACTGGATGTTGAAAAGTATAAAAATAATATTTTAATAAAATATTAACAAGTAATAAACTATAAAATTGGAGAATAAGTGGTAAATTGGTGAAAAAAGTTTAATGTTTAGAATTAAATATTTTTAAATTGAACTGAGTTAGGTGATTAATAGTTAAAAAAAAAAAGGAGCGAAGAATAACATTTTTCTTCGCCGCCGTTTACCGCACTTCACATATTTTTTCCCTTCGAGAGCCAAAATGGCAACAGAAATTTCAAAATCCCCATCGGATCCCCTCAATACATCCAAAGTGCTGAAAGCTGCAATTTTCTCAAGGCTTCTTCTTTTGGTCCTTTCTATCATATGGCGTTCCCTTCTCACCCCTTACGACACCTCCGCGCCCCTCAACCCGACCTGCCTACACAATCCTTCTTCCTTCCCTCCGCCTCTTCTCCCCTCCCTCGCTTCCGCCATCGAGAACGGCGTCGTTTGGGACAGCGTTTACTTCGTTCGGATCGCTCAGTGCGGATATGAATACGAGCAGTTCTACGCGTTTCTACCCTTATTGCCGGTCTGCATGTTTGCCTTTTCGCGCACAGGTTCGATTCGACTCAAGGATTAGGGTTCCAAATGTCTGCCCCTTTTTTAGTTTTTTTGTTCTCCTGCAAAATTGCAGTTTTTGCGCCGTTGGTTCCGCTGATTGGTTATAGGGCAGTGTTGGCGATGTCTGGTTATGTTGTTTGCAATGTTGCGTTTATTTTGGCGGCGATTTACTTTTATAAGTAAGCTTTCATTTCCAGCTACTTGAAACCCGAAATGTTCCGTTTCCCGTCACATTGTTGCTTTGAATTCTACACTTATATATATATATTAGAACTTATGATTGTTCTTCTCGTGCTTCGTGCTGTAACAGGCTTTCAGTTATTATTTTGAAGGACCCCAATGCAGCACTGCTGGCTTCCGTTTTGGTTTGCTTCAATCCAGCGTCCATATTCTATTCGTCCATGTAACGTTCTTCATTTCTTTCTTCTGTTGTTGATTTTTCAAAGGGTGAAGGTGATTGTGGATTATCTTTTTGTGTCTTCTTGTGATTGCAGATATTCTGAGAGCTTGTATGCCTTGTTGTCGGTTGGCGGATGCTACTATTTATTATCTGGTTCAAACAATACAGCTGTGCTTTGGCTTGCTCTTTCCAGTTTTGCAAGATCTAACGGAGTGCTCAATGCTGGTTATTTTGGATTTCAGACAATGCATCAGGCTTATGACGATTTTTCTCTGAAAAAGCGTGCTTTTGTAAGTTTAATGTTTTCTTAGATGCAATGCCCCATTTGCAGGCTGTTTTTATTTTCCCACAAGGCTTCTTCATTGAGGCAAAGCGTAAAGGGCTATAGTTGACTGTTTATTGATGATTATCTCCCATTGATGTTTGTTTAATGGGATTTGCATGTGAGCCCAAGTTTGGAAGAAAAGTGCATGCTGCAGAAGCATTGCACACAAAGTCCCTTTCTAGGTGAAGAAATTAATGAAAATGGGATTGACAGTTAAAGGAATCAAACTCAAAACCTTTGTCTGATACCATGTTAGTGAGATAGTTAAGTAATATATTATCTCAAAGGCTTTAGCTATTAGAATGGACCCAAATTTAATATTCAACTTGTATTTGTTTATTTTTTATGCTTCATCTCTTCCTTTCATGCATTTACCTTCTTCTTCTTCTTCTTTTAAATTGTAAAGTTGATCTTCTAACACAGCTGTCTCATTTCTTGGTAATTAGATGAATTTTCTTAATCTTAAATTCAATGTTCATATTGACTTTTATGCAGATTAAGAAATGAATTTTGCTTTAGTGTTAAGGTTTTACTTGAGAAAAGTACAAATCAGTATGGAAAATAAGATACAGAGAATCAACAGTTTTTTTTTATGTTTAAAGAAAGTAAACATTTTAGGGACATCCTCAAAAGGAAACATGAACATTTAATTTGGTATTAGAGGTTTAGTTCTTCAATTTTATTAATGCCTAGTTGCCAATTTTATATTTCACCATCCAGTCTTTAAAGAAATGAAATGGTAAAACAAGATCAACTTTTTTTACAATAAGTATCATTGGCTTCATGCTTCATTTGCGGTGCATGTTTTTTAATAATGTTTAGTAAGTGAGTTCAGTGAAACTGAGGATATTTTTGTGTTTCGAATATTTTTTTTGTTGGTCTTCATATATTTTCCCATTAAACATTTTCCCACAAGGGCATTTGCAGGTATCCGTTGTGCATGTCTAACATGCTTCTCTAATTGTCTTCAATGGGTGGGATAATTTTGCTTATGTCAAAGTTGTTATGTTAGTTAATTCGTCATTTGTTAATATTGAGAAAATGAATACCATTATTAGCTTTCTATATATGTTGTGTAATTTTGCATCAAATTTGTCATTGATTTTTGGGAAGGAAAATTGTATTATGCACTGCAGTTGGAGTTTTTAGATTCCATCAGGGCGGTTAGAGAGTTGTCATACACCCTTTTTAAGGTGTATTAAAAAAACTAAAGAACATACATATCATCTTTTATTTTATGTTGCAGATTTTAAAATTTTCACTTGAAGTGTATAGAGAATGAACTTTTTATGCAAATGAATGGTTTCATAAACAGCTTTCTGTTTCCGTGCTAGTCGGCATTGTGGGTCCTTATAAGGGGAGCACTGCGTTGTGCCTTCATTGTTGTTCCCTTTATTGCTTTTCAAGCATATGGCTACTACAATATGTGTCTATGGCGTTCTTCTGATGAAATGAGGCCTTGGTGTAAAGCAAGAATACCTTTCCTATACAATTACATTCAAAGTCATTATTGGTATGCTCTTTTGCAACTGGTCATGGTATAGCATTCATTTCATTTTCTTCATGCATGAGATGTTAATAATTTCTCAAGTTTTCTAGATGCTAGTTTAAGTAATCCTATTAACGGAAAATCGTTAATGTATCTTTGGAATCTACATTTTGGCTTTCAAAATTGAGACAGATTAGATTTAGTTGGGATTCATTTCTCTGATTCATGCTTTTATATTTTATTTTATTTTATCCTAGGGGAGTGGGATTCTTGAGATACTTCCAGTTTAAACAACTGCCAAACTTTCTTCTGGCATCTCCAATACTGTTTTTGGCAGTTTGCTCAATTATCTATTATGTGAAGTCAAGACCTGAAATAGTTCGATCATTGGGTTTTCAAGCTTCAGTTGAGGAGAGAAGTGCCATGGCCATAATTTTTTCTTTTCAGAAATCACTCGGATCAAACGACACCCAATTTTCAGAGGAACATTCTTCTAGGAAGCAGGGTATTACTTCCCCAAACAAAATGACTCGTGAATTGTGAATGCAGACACTTATTTCTCTGTAGGGTTGTTGGCTTGGTGGTTTTAGTACTATATTGTGTCCCTGTTTCTTTCTGTTTGTTAAAGTGATTATTATCATTGTGACAGAAAATCATAATCTTAAATTGAGGAAGAAAATTAGCCGAGGGGATCATACCAAGGGCAGAATAGTTCATGGATCATCAGAGAAGCTAGGATATACATCTGCTTTTATTCTTCCCTTTATCCTACATGTGGGCTTCATGGTAGCTACATCATTTTTTGTGATGCATGTTCAGGTTAGTTTCGTCTCTTTCTCTGTACATCCTTGAAATTTGTCAAGACCACGCTATATCAATATGGTTTAGAAAACTTGGTAACATTTGTAAACATTAGACCAACCTTTTTCTTTCTTTCCTTCTCCCTTCATCTCCCCTTCCGATTTAATTGAATTATTGTTCTGCCTTTTGATTTCTTTAGGGACTAAGATTGTTGTTGACACACTCGTATTATGTCCACTGGCCTGGTGGGTATTATGTCCACTGGCCTGGTGGGGCTTATGTCTGAAATTTCATAGTGAATCAACTTGAAACAAATCACCTATTATGTCATATCCATTTATGAACCATAATGTGTTCAAACTGGTCATGAGTTTACCATGTCTATGTTTTGGTTGTACCGTCTAAGGTGCTCCAATGAGACAGTTAATAGATCACACAATGTTCGGTCCTTATTAAATGGGTTCTCTTGCTTCCTGCATCATATTTTTAGCAATTGGTATTTAGTAAGTATGGTGTAACGTAGCTTTGTATTTAACATTTGGCAATTGACAGGTTGCAACACGGTTCTTGTCGGCCAGTCCTTCACTATATTGGTTTGCTTCATTAGTAATGACTTCGCCCAATATGAGTAAGAAATGGGGATATATGATTTGGACATACTGTGTTGCCTATATCCTTCTTGGTAGCTTACTCTTCTCAAATTTCTACCCTTTCACTTAATTATTGTAATCCAATCCTTGTGATGAGTTATCATTGCCTTATGTTCGGATCTGGTCGGAAGTTCGACTTTGGATGAACTTCGAATACGGGCATGGTTTAACTGAATGGGCAATGAAAAGTGTTTGATAGTTGGATGTTGGCTGAGTTGGATAGTTATGATCATTTGAGTTGTATTTGCATTTTCTTTGGGGCTCAAGTTCCTATCAACTCCATTGAGTTAAATTCTTGTAGTTTTATATATCTTTAATGAAATTGAACTTACTTATTTCAATCAAAAGTTTTGCAGCACATCTTTCTTAATATTGCAAGATAAAGGTTAAAATATTATACATTTTAATCCACGGTCCGGATTTAGATACTTTGCAGTTCAAAATGAGTTCGGATCAACTTATTGACGCTTTTTTAGTTGAAATGATTAAAAAGTTATTAATGGTTATAATTTTTAGGATGATTCTTCTACTCTTGATGAGTACCGATGTGCACTATTGATGATGTGTATCATTAATTTAATTTATAAAAATTTAAATTTTAAAGGATTCAATATATAATTATAAATTAGTTAAAATTTAAAAGAAATTATCTAAAATAAAAGGTAAACTATACCAATGATCATCTAAGTGTCCTTTTTCATTTTGACCATCATTTTTGAAATTTTGTTATTTAGATCACTCAATTATTTAAATGCATTCAATTAAGCCACTTGAATATTTGGTACAATTCCACATTTGGTCACTGTTACTTATATATTCTATCAATTTGGTCCTAATTTTAATAAATTAAAATGGACTTAACCCTCAAATCAAATGACATCTTCCGAAATTTGGTCGGTATCACATCATAAACTAAAAATGACCTCCACAATAATAACATCACTAAAAAAACCTCAATAAACCAAAATTATTATACATGTATTTAAAGTTTTTCGATAACAAAAATTTGCACTAGATTATTACTTCATTTATATCATTTTGATGTTTCATTTATTCGTTTAATTGATTTACACGTTTTAAACTTAATTTAGTATTTTAAAATTTACTTTAATTCAATTGAAATTACTGTAATGAATGTCCGAGATATACTCGTAAAGTTCCATGATTCCTACAAATATAACTAATTCAAGTTATAGTTCATATTAATTGTGTTTATAATATTTTGAATAAATTTATTGAAACAATTTTAGATTCTAAAATTAATATAAGTTACGTTTTCCAATTAGGCACACAAATGAAATCAAAGAAGTTTACACGCTGATGGTAAGTTACAGTGACATATGATATCATTTGATTTGAAGGTTAAGTTTATTTTAATTTATTAAAATTAGGACCGAATTGATAGAATATATAAGTAACAATGACCAAATATGTAATTAACAAATATTTTAAATGTCATATTAGCTTCTCCGTTAAATATTAACGACAAGTGGCTTAATTGAATGTATTTAAATAATTGAGTGACCTGATTGATAAAATTTCAAAAATGCTGTTCAAAATAAAAAGGAGCAATAGTTAGGTCTTGATATAGTTTACCCTTTATTTTAAATAATTTACCTTTAAAATTCTAACTAATTTATAATTATACGTTGATCACTTTAAAATTTTAAATTTTTATAAATTAAATTGATGGTGGTGCTTCTTAATTTTTATAATTAAATTAAACAAATATATTTCATTATTATTATTATTTAAATAATAATAAACAACGATACACATCATTCTTTACATTACTTACTATAATGTTTCTTATTTATTTCATTTAAAATGTGAAATCTTCGTAAATTAATTTATAGTTTTTTTTTATTTAATTTCCATCTGATAAAATTGATTTTAGCAACATCTAAGCAGTGTTTTGAAAATCGGACCGGACGGCCGATTCAATCGGGAATCGCTGTCTAGTCTGGTTCAAACTACACCGGTTGAACCGCTACTAGTAAACCGGTCGAAACCGCTGAATCGTTCAAATCGGACCGGCTGAAAACCGGAAAAAACCAGGAAAAACCGAATTTTTTTTTTTAAAAAAAAATTAAACCAAACGACGTCGTTTGTTAAACGAGCCAAGTCGAACTCGAGTATTGCTGAGCTCAACTCAAACTTTAAAAATAAGCTCAACTCGACTCAAACTCACGAACTAAAAATTATCAAGTTCAACTCGAACTCGAAATATAATATTGAAACTTGAACTCAAAAAGGCTTGAACTCAAAAAAAATTTAGAAGCTCGATTAAAGCCTAAAATTCGAGCTTGATTGAAGTGAAAGAATAGTTCACTCTATGCACACCAAAAGGCTCAATGATTTTGAATGCCAAATTACTTCTATTATTTATAGAAGTTAGTTGGGATGCTCTTCTATATTTCTTAGCCATGTAAGATTGTTTTGTTCTCATATTTTTACTCTTTAGACTTTTGGAATGTTCTTCTATGTTTCTTAGCCATGTGGGATTGTTTTAAAAAAAATTAAATTAAACAATATCATTTTGTTATGATTTTTTAGCCCCAAATTTATTTTTTAATTATAATTATATTTATTATTTAATATGTTTTACCTTAAATATTATGTTGTAGTTAATTTGAATCATTTTGTTTCAGTTGATTATATGGTTTTTAACTTATATATGTTACGACTTGCTTTGAATATGACTTGTGATATACAAAATTTTTTTATTAAATATTTTTGGTATTTTTATTTAATTTTTTAAATAATTATGACGTCGTCCGGTTCTTCTGACCGGTCGAACCGGTTCGATCGGTTGAACCAGTAAACCGATAGCATAACCGGTTCACTAATCGGTCCGGTTCTGAAAACCATGCATCTAAGTGATCTTAAGGGACTTGTTATTTCTTTATAGAGATTTTAGGTTCGAGCACCTAAAGGTGTATGAATGTTCATTGTCAATTAATTAAAAATTCCAGATTTAAACACTAATAGATATATAAATGTTTATCATCAACTACTTGAGAGTATGTTAACATGTACTATATTGTGTTCATCTTAGATTTATTAAAAAAAACTTCAATAATGTAAACTATTATTCATGATTAGTTTTTAAAATATATAATTATGTTTAATTTTAACTAATTTATATATATTAGTAAAAAAAAACTAATTTATGTATAGTATAAGTTCCGTTCTTAGAATCAATCTTTTTTGTATATTATTTCACGATTTTCTTTCCCTCCCCAAACACGAGCAGGAGAAATGAGGAGTCTCATCAGGTTCATTGCCAGAAGAAATTTAGCAACAACTAGTAACCCTGTTTCACCTTCATCCTTGCGATCCTATTGCTCACACTCACCGCCTTCATCTTCCACTCCTCCCAACACCAAACTCTTTGTTGCAGGTCCCGTATTTTCTCTCTTTCTCACTCTCTTTATGTTTCTCTTTCTGATTGGATGTTTGGTTTTTGAAGGATTATCTTGGTCGGTTGATGAGAAATCCTTGAAAGACGCCTTCTCTTCTTTTGGCCACGTTTCTGAAGGTTAGCCCAGTCTTTTAGGTGTTCGATAAATTGTCTCAACGATGACGATGCCGAGAGTCGATGTGTTTCGTTTATGCTGATGAAATGACTGAAATTCTCTTAGATCATTATCAAATACGTCTACTTTCATTTGCGTTGTTTGAATTCTAAGAATTATTTGATCGATAAGTGTCATCAATGTTGTGCGTTTGAGTTACCCCCGTCTTTGGACACTCTGTATTTACCAAACATTCTTGTTGATTCGCTTAATGCGTTGTTAGTGGTTATTACCATCCATTTTAAAAGATAACTTATTTTCTACTACACGCCATTTGAGGGGACAATAGTGCCATACGAAGCTTGCTTTGCAGAATGACTTGAACAAGTGATTGCTCTCTGATCCTTTTGATGTTTCTTTTTTCTAGTGAGGATAATGTATGATAAAGACAGTGGTAGGTCAAGAGGCTTTGGGTTTGTTCATTTTTCTAATGCAAATGAAGCCATGTCTGCGAAAGATGCAATGGATGGAAAGGTACGCAAAGTGTATAGTATTGCTTCCATGGGAGATGGATGACTTATTGGATATTTGTTTTGGTGCAGGCACTGTTAGGTCGACCATTAAGGATAAGTTTTGCTCTTGAAAAGGTTCGCGGTGCTCCTGTTGTAGTCCCTCGTCTGCCTAACACCTGAAATTTCCCCAACACCAATGCTTCAGCTCTGCTCTGCAATTTGCTTTCCTACGTTCTTACTTTAAAGTGATTAGGGTCTTTGATGAACTAAACTTGATAGCAACATATGGTAGAATTCAAAATGAAAACTAAATTAGGCAATCCAATAAGTTTATTCAGTGCCAATTGCATTATATTTCGTTTGATTCTTTCTTAAACGAAGAAGAAATGCAAGCTTTTGCCCTTTAATACATTAAATGAAGAAATCTAACATGGTACTGAAAGCATGCACAAACCACACATTGATTAAGGGATTGTTATTATTTTTCGAGGTCTTGAATTTGAGCACGACATAGACATATGCAGGGATGTATGAGTGTTTATTATCAAAATGGTTGAGATATTTTCGAACAATACTATATTGTATCCATGTTAGACCAATGAAAAATGTGATTTTTAAATATATTACATAAAATCTATTTTATGGTTTGATATTACTAAAATAATAAACAATTTTAGTTTTGAGAACAATAAAAATGGTTGTAATGTAGCTCTACTTGAATCACTTTTTCTTTATTTTCAATTTCGATATTAGATGATTTGATTTGTAAAAGAAACATTAAGTTTTGGTTTTGATTTGTAAGCAGTGATAAAAATAAATTAATTTGTAAAAAAAATAACTTATAATATATTATTGGATAAAGTACATCAAAGGTTGCTAAACTATACTCAAACGATTATTTTGACTACTGAACTTTCAAAAGATATAAAATGATCATTAAATATTCAAATGATTGCAAAATGGTCACCACAATGTTTCAAAATGGTTATTAAACTTTATCATACAGTCACAAAATGTAATCATGGTTTCGTTTGACCCAAAAAAAATACTATCACAAAATTGTTGATTAAATTTATCAAACTTTATTATTATTAGGGCAAAGTACACTAGAGGTCATTGATCTATGCTCAAATAATATTTTTGGTCATAAACTTTCAAAAGTTTTAAAATAATTAATAAATTTATTGAACTATTACAAAATGATCACTATGACTTATAATAAATGTAATGGTTTGATAAATTGAATGACCATCTTGTAACTCTTGAAACTTAATTGACCGAAATAGTCATTTAAGAATAGTTCAATGACCTCTAATGTACTTTACCCGTATTATTATAAAGTTCCGGTGACCATTTTATAATTGTTAAAAACGTTTAGTGACTATGTTATATCTTTTTAAAGTTTAGTTACCAAAATATTATTGTAGTATAATGAAGTGACCTATCATATAATTTATCCTGTCTTATTTTAGGCTATCCAACAGTGAAATCCAAAAGTCATTAAAAAAATATCTGTACATTCACATGGTAGGGGGAGTGGTTTATTAATCTATAAATCGTGGTCACACCTAAACTAAGTAAAGATATTCATTATCAGTATCGAAGACCAGCAAAGGCCGAAAACCAAAGAGAAGAAAGCGATCAATCTAAGAGATCAAAGAGAGACGCAAAAACAAAAATGGGAGCAGCAGAAGGAAAAACAGTTCATTCACCTGCACTCACGTATTTCTCGATGATATCGCTTCTCTCACTTTGTCCTCCTTTTGTTATCTTACTGTAAGCAAACTCAACACTTCATTTTACATTTTTGTATCATTAATGCAAAGTTTTAGATCTTAATTGTGCTTATGATTGTTGGTACTATGGTTGTCGTTCTTGTAAAATCGTTGAAAAGGTTTATGCTTGTATTGAAAAATTCGTGAAGTTAATAGATTTAATAGATTCTTATATATATTGGGGATATTTCCTTATCTATTAAAGTTTTGAATGATTTTTGTGGAATGGATTTTTTTATTTTTGGTCTGTTTGGTTATCGAGAAAATGAAGGAAAAAATGCTCAAAGCCTGAATATTTGTTTAGTTGCAAAATAAAATTGAATACTAATCAAGTAAAGTTTCAATTTTTATCTTCTTATGTTTCAGTTTGCTTCCTGATTTATGCAAGTGCAAATGATAGGCATGTAAAATCTACGTTATTATAGCTCTTTCTTTTTTGAAGTATCCATGTATGATGCATATCCAGATATAGATACGATGATATGTTTCTCCAAATCATGGAAGTAAGAAGTTGTAGATACCCATGTCTGAGTAATACTGTGTAAAATCCTTCTGTAGCTGCTTAACCGAGTTCTTGTTTTTATCAAACTGACAATAATTTGATTCTCGAGTTCATATTAAAATTGTGCCTTTCCTACACTCAGATGGTATACAATGGTACATGCTGATGGATCCATTGTTCAAACATGGAATTTTCTCAAGAAGCAGGGTTTGCAGGGTTTTCTAGAAATATGGCCAAGACCCAGTGCCATTGCTTGGAAAATAATTTTTGTTTACGGGACTTTTGAAGCAGCACTTCAATTGATTCTCCCTGGAAAGAGGGTCGAGGGCCCAATATCACCCACTGGGCACCGACCTGTTTACAAGGTTTGAGTCTATGTTACTCTTACTCTTTGTTTTTGTACAAATATCAGTGTCCGACACTAATACAGGTATATGAGTACGAGTCCCCTCCAATATTAGCACTAGTAGTATAGGTTTGATTTGCATAATGTTACTGTGTTTATAGCTTCTAATCATAATATATATAACTATTTTATTGTATAATTCATCAGTTTTGTTTTATCTATTTTGCAGGCTAATGGTATGGCAGCGTATTTTGTGACATTGGTTACCTATATTAGTCTTTGGTGGTAAGGACTTTACTTTTTAGCATATCAGATGCAATTGCAGAATTTCTTTTCTTTTATTGAAAAAATATATGACAGCTCCATACACTGGTCATTGAAGTGTGAGAGGAAAACTCTGAATGTAAATAAGGATCTTGTATCAGTTTGGAAATAATGTTTCCGGTTTTTGATTCAGTGTTCCGACTTCTTTTTCGATTTGGTAAGAGTGGTTTTGAACTGAGCTCTTTTAGCAGTGGGATTCATGCACCTACTCATTGAGCCAAATATTCAGATATCATGCTCCAACTTCTACTCTTACTTGGAAGTATGCCTATGATTGTCATTGTACTGAACTGTTTACACGTGCAGTGTTCTGGTCCTGAGTTCTTATTCATACCTCTGAGATGTAATAAATTATATTAGCTTCATTCCTTTGATCCTTTTCCTCCTTGACCTAACTTTCAAGCAACATTAATCCCTCTGCCGATTTTTGTTTCCAGGTTCGAGATTTTCAACCCCACTGTCGTTTATGATCATTTGGGAGAAATATATTCGGCGCTCATCTTTGGAAGTTTGATCTTTTGTGTTTTCTTGTACATTAAAGTGAGGAAATAAGTTTTCCTATTCTTTTTTTCACCAGTTAATGGTTTGATTATAACTCCCGAAACTATGCTTTATTTTTGTAGGGTCATGTGGCTCCTTCTTCTACTGATTCCGGGTCATCTGGGAACTTAATAATTGATTTCTACTGGGTATGAATCTGTTACATTAGCTGTTTTTACTTTTAAAGTTCCTTTCTGAGCTTGAAAGGTTTGGATCAAGTAGATTATGAAATACTACCACGGATAACACAGATTAATATTTTTAGTTGAAGTGTGTGTTGGCGTTGATTGAGGATTTCTATCTAAAATTCAAACCTTTGGTCCTATTTGTTTTAGAAGTCTGATTTTTACGATGAAAACGCATACATAGACATGCAAAAGATATGCCAGTATATATGTTTCACAGATATATAAGATTGCGAAAAGAAAAAAGTACTTTACAAAAACAAACATGAAAAGTAGAATCAACTATTAGTTTTGTCCTAAAATGAAGAAAGAGACCTAGGAAGTAATAAATGAGCTGCTGCAAATTCTTGAAAAAGTGTTCATAGGAGAATTATGCAGCGTAACTTTGAGAATGCATTCCTTTTGATGCATGTGGTGAGCCTAAAAGTGTTAATGTGGTGGTCATTTTTGAACGGTCTATTTGTTGCAGGGTATGGAGTTGTATCCACGAATTGGCAAAAGTTTCGACATCAAAGTCTTTACGAATTGCAGATTCGGGATGATGTCATGGGCTGTTCTCGCTGTCACTTATTGCATAAAGCAGGTAAGTCTCGCTGTTTAATTATTGCAGTGCGGGTTGCACTAACAAATTTTCTCTAAGATCGCATATTGCTAGGCCTCGTTAGCCTTAGATAATCATTTTGATGCTATCTTTGATATCATCCTTTTTTTCTTTTTCGGTGTATCAGTATGAAGCCAATGGTAAAGTTTCGGATTCGATGCTTGTGAATACAACATTGATGCTTGTGTATGTTACAAAGTTCTATTGGTGGGAAGCTGGTTATTGGAACACAATGGACATTGCACATGATCGAGGTTTACACTTGTTCTACTAACTCTTTGTAGAAGTGTCGTTTATTGTTCGTTTGTTGGTTATATTTCTAGAGAAAAGAAGCTATGATCTTCTATTTAAACCAAATATGGTCCTCTTTTACAATATTTACCCTAAGCTCTTCTGTTGGCAAAAAGATGTCACCTGGATGATGTGGATTTTGGAATGTGGAAAAAATTGGATTAATGGGACCTGAATTTTTTTCCAGTCCATCAATTTAGGCATGTCTGGAAAGCACAGTGGCATTAACGTCCATGGAAGATGGGAAAACATATAAAAGTTGAACACTTCCACTTTGGAAACAAATATATATCCAGTCCGAGTCTGAGTATAGAATATAAAAACATATATAAAAAGCTACCTGTGTATATGTACTGGTATTGTACTTGGTATTATATTAATAAAATTTTGAGGCACTCTTTTCCTCCTTCCAATGTCCGTTAAGCTACTTCTGTAGTTTGAAGGTTATGAAGGGGGTTTTTAACGAGGCCTCCTATTTTTATCAAAAAAGAAAAAGAAAAAGCTACCTGTGTATATACATATGAATCATTTATATGTGCCACATTAGCTGATTGTAGCCTATGGTGCTGATTTTCTACCCAATTAAGCATCATCTATATGCGTAATAGATATGACTGGTTTGATTTTTTTGGTTTCAGCTGAACCTGAAACTGAACTTTGAATTCTTAGCCATTGAAGTTTCTACTGTTCTTCAAATGTTTAGTGTTTTGAATACTGAAATATTTTTTCGATATCTATCACGTCTTAATTCATGTATGGGTTTCGGCAGCTGGATTCTATATCTGTTGGGGATGCTTGGTTTGGGTTCCATCCATATATACATCACCAGGGATGTACCTTGTCAACCATCCGGTGAACCTCGGAACACAGGTATGTTACTGTTTTGCTACAAAAATTAGGGAGAATATGTTAGCCATCTCTTTCCATTATCTGTATGTCAGCAGTGTTATGTGCTCTGTTTGAAGATCAATGATCCCTATGATTTTGGGTTGCAATTGTTTGAAGTAACGGAGAACTGAATAAAACTGAGAGAAGAAAAGATTCTTATTCACTCTATTATTCCAAGAACCAATGTTAACTCCTAGAAATTAGGGATTAGATTATACGAATAATTTACATTAGTGACAAGATTCTTTTACTAAATACATACGGAATTCCAACAAGAACATTATTTACTGTGTTACTATGACTGTTTCTTTTTCTATCCTGTGTCACAACGTGAATACAGGGTCATGATTCTCTGAAGACCCTCTATATGCATGCAAAGTTCGGAAAAAGATAATGAACATACCCTTATCCGCACAATAAAATAGATCTTTTTGTCTATTTAAAATTTTTATGAAAATTATCTACCAGATTTAGGTTTCAGTCTTAAGCTTCAAAACAGTTGAATGAAAAACAAACTCTTCTAAGACTCTTGTTCATTGGAAGTGAGACTTATGCTAATTTTAACATGCTTTTGAAGTTAAAAAGGTTACACTGTTGGCTATCGGTGTCTAAAAAATAGCTTCTAAAAGTTTTCTTTCTATTTTGCAGCTCGCACTTTATATTCTTGTCGCCGGCATTCTTTGCATATACATCAACTATGATTGTGATAAGCAAAGACAAGAATTTCGCAGAACAAATGGAAAATGCAAAATCTGGGGGAAAGCTCCATCAAAGGTGCTTGTCTCATGGCATTTTTCATCTCAGTTTTCTTGTTTATAAATCCGGATGTTGGTGTTCGAAATCGCTGTCTGAACTTGTCTGCTCTTTTCTACAGATTGAGGCCACCTACACAACATCTGGGGAAACCAAAACCAGCCTTCTTTTAACATCAGGATGGTGAGTTTTTCTGGTGTGAATTTGAAATTTTCTGTGCAAACCAGCATGTATACGACAGTCGGAGGTTGCATGGTTCATTTCAACGGATTGATATCATTCCTCATAAACCTCAATTTATCAATATGAGGTCTAAAATCTAGAAAGATAAATAGAATTTTATGAATTTTCAGTATCCTTCTGTCTTGAAGATATTTATAAGCCAAATCAACATGTACAAGCTTAACTGGAATTGAGTGGCTTTTCATAAGCAATGATGTTCTTCACATAGTTATCAGTACCGGACAATATACTTGAGCTGTGGCTTGGACCTTGTCGTAACAAATGCAATATTAATGGCTCTTGCAGGTGGGGTTTGGCTCGTCATTTCCATTATGTGCCGGAAATATTAGCTGCATTTTTTTGGACTGTTCCAGCTCTGTTCAACCATGTACGCTTAATCATAGTTGTTACTAGTATACTACTTGGTCCTACTCGTAACCATATCTGAAAATTTTATTGCTTTTGGTTTCTCCATCAGTTTCTGCCGTACTTCTATGTCGTGTTTCTTACCATTCTCTTATTCGATCGAGCCAAAAGGGATGATGACCGGTGCCGATCCAAGTAAGCAACTTTAACTTGTGTGTTTCACTTGGACTTATCTGTTCTGTGGTTTTATTACTTTTTCCTCTGTACCTCTACTTTTTCACTTGGTCTTCTTTATCTCGCATGAGTTCAATCTGGAAAGTGTTGTCTGTCAATTGGTTTTAGGTTGTGGATCCTAATATCAAGCACGGACCATTTTTAATGAGAGAACATTTACTTTTACTAAAGAGAACTCGTTTTTTTGTTTGTCAGGTATGGGAAGTACTGGAAACTATACTGCAACAAGGTTCCGTACAAGATCATCCCTGGAATTTACTGAGAGATGGATGTTTCGAATGAATTCACTCTCTAACGTGCTTGATCTTGAAAACTGTATTGTAACATCATCTCCTTTGCCTTTTGCTTTTCGGGAGGTTTATGAAATGTAGGACGCCTTGGTGCTCTATTGAATCCCTAGTTGGGTTTGGCTTTTGGACAATTGCGGAGTAAAAGTGTTAATGATTTGGTAATTGGAATAACGCTCTGCCTATGAACTCAGGCTCTTTGTCAGACTGATCCCAAAATTTAAAAATAAATTTGCTCGATAAATCCCAAAATTTTCCACCGGCAGGGAAATCGGTATCATCTTTGCCATCTCCCGGAGAATCAAATTGGAGGTCTTTGATTATAAAATCTTAAAATTCACATTCAAATTATTCATCGGGAAAAAAAATTAACTGGTTCATTCGACAAGGTGAGGGATGATTTGATTTCGGGTAATTCACAGGAGGAAAGAAACGGGAATGTCAGGCGGGGAGTTGAAGTTGAAGAGAAAACCCTAATCTTTCGTTCATTTTGGTTCTATGTAGATCTAATAGTTTTAGGTGGCACTCGATGCAGATGGGAAAGCACAAGTCTCCGTTGATCCAAGTGAAAGAGATGTCAACAAATCAAATGCGGCTGGCTACTCATTACGAAGACAGAGCAACTCGATGCCGCTCGCTTGTCTAATAAATCTCACCGCTATAGAGTTCAGGACTTCAATCAACATCGGGCCAATATGATTACCACATTCCTAAAGTTGGCCCTGCTTAACTCAGGTCGGATCGGAGCTTCTGTTTTACGTACTGAGCAAAGCTACTGATTTAGGTTTGTATTTTTTGACAAACCATTAATTTGTGTAATATGTGCTTTTTGATAATTTTCATATATTCATCTGGTGTTCAAGTTGGTTTGTATTTTCACATGTTCTCGTGTTGTTCATTTCCAGTTGTTGATATCATGGATTATGTATTTAATTAGTAGTTGACAGACAAATCAAGGAATATTTCATAAAAAACCCTCAAAAGCCTCATCGGATCTGGTCGATATTACGGTCTATTTTACCATCCATAAACTACTTTTGAAATCGGGCGATTCCCAGTAATATGCAGTTTGCCAACGAGTAGGATATAAAATGAAACGAAAATAACAAGGCAATGAACTCAATATATGGATTGTTGACGTTGAATGAATACGCAGGCAGCTTATTATGATGAAAATATTTTTCCCAACCAAATCCAAGGCGAAATACACACACATCTTATTGCAAACATACATGACAGAAAAACGGACTCCAGTTTCATGCTGCCAAAAAGCAAAGGCCATAAAAATAATAAAATAATGAATTTGCAGCTAATAGGGCTCTAGCATTCGTGCCAACAAAAGCTACAACGCCGGCAAGGCATGCATCTAGCGAGATACATGCTCCGAAAGATGGAGAGAAAGAAGAGAGAAACCTGGAGTAGGATAGGGGAAAAAGTCTAATCTTGTTCACCTAGTCTCATCCTCCAATGCGCGGAAACCAACTGTAAGATCCTCGTTAAGCTTTTTGAATTTTGCCACAAGAGCTTCTTCTCCTTCCGCTGGGTCTTCGAATTTTTGTGACCTGTGATGTAACAAAAATGGACAAGTTGAGCAACGTCATTATCCCTTCTTTTGAGCCAAAAACACGACATACTAGGAAAACAACTTTTTGCGTCTCATTTCGCTTTGATTCATCTTTGTATTCTTCGACAAATTCCAAGCAGAAAGCTCAAACTTACACTAATCGATAAAAGGGATCTCCCAGACGATGCTTGATAAGACTATATGTTATCTTCTGACCATCCATCCCGGCTGCTTTCTCCACTGCCTGCACATCACACCAAACTCAATCACAACCTTTGATTATCATATATATACATTTATAACACGGTGGTACTTTTCTTAGCATACACTTCGCATCTTTAGTGAAATAGATATTTTAGAATTTGGAATGCTAATTTCCATATGCAATTTCTCTTTCCCATAAAGAAGTTGCCATTTTCTTTCCCCTAGCATTTTCCAATATAGCTAAAACCGCGCTAATATGCCGAAGCAGTCCCATATGATTAAAAAATACAATTTAGTCCATGTACTGTGTAAAACCGAATAACTATTTCTAATCTTGGTACAAATAAATAGAATTAATTGACATCATAAAACGAAAACTGCCAAAATACTAACACTGACTTCTAAATCTGTTCAGTTCTACTTATTGTGCATCAGAAAAAAAAAGTTGACACTTCCCAACTCATTGTCAGATTATAGAAGTCCATGTCAGCACCGAAAAACAGCCACAATAGAAATATCGAAAAATATAATAGTACCGATAAGAAGTTTAAGTGGTGGAGAGCATGGTTGGATTACCTGGTTGGCCAAAGTATTGAAATGAACAATGTTGCGCATCATCCAAACAGACTTGTAAAATGGGCAGAACTTGTCATATCTGTCACAGGAAAAATCAAGAAACACGTGCATAGAAGGATTACAATATGAAAACGAAAACATTTATAATGATAGCTACTAAGATAATTTTCTGGTATCAAATGGTAGAGGATGAATCTTACGGAGTAAAAGCATTCTGAGCAAGATAATCTTCCCTTAAAAGTTTAGCAGTTTCTAGTGTGATCTTATCTGTTTCAGCTAGAGCATCCTTTCCTACAAGCTGTGACAATAAAAATACCAGTGAGTGCTAAAGTGAGATGAGACAAAAAGACGGTCCTAAAAAATTACACTAGCACACTACATGATAAAATGCGTCCAAAGACTCAGCTGCGGACTGATTTTTTACCAAGATCCTCAACCAAAGCCAGTGCTAGCGATGTTTTTATTATTAAGGAAACTAGTAATTTGGGTGGGAGACTAGCCAGAATTTTCCTGTACGGGCTGGGCCTATCAGGTCAAACAATGACCCCTGCCCTTAAGCAGGTCTAACATAACCAAGACCAACAGTAACATTACAACCTAAATATGGAAACGAAAGCAAAATGAAGGGACAAGAGGACGAAAGCAGCATTATGTTATGCATAGTGACAGACTCTATTCTAATTCATCAAGAAACATAGCATGACAAGGAAATATACCTGGACAATTTCATTCAGATCATCTTCCCTCTGAAGCACCTCTCGGGCCTTTGTCCTAATGCTAATAAAATCTGGGTCAAATTTCTCATAGAAAGATTCCAATGCCTGGGAACACAAGAAACAATCAATCCATATGGAAAAGTTGTACCACTTGGGGAAAGGCCAGATCAAGGAAAGAACAAAGAAACACTGTTTTTTTTGGGATAATTACAAACTAAGATGGATCAGATTATGAACATACCCCCGAGTACTTTGAGTATGAAATAAGCCAGTTGACAGAAGGGAAATGCTTCCTCTGAGCAAGTTTCTTGTCAAGACCCCAGAAAACCTAAAATCCAGACCAACAAGGAACAAGGAGATAGTTTTCTTTTCTTGCATGGATAAATATAACAATCATACACATCACTAACATAACCGGGGGAGTGTATAAAATCTTGATTCATACCTGCACAATACTGAGGGTTGCAGATGTCACAGGGTCAGAGAAATCTCCTCCAGGAGGAGAAACTGCACCAACAATTGTGACACTACCTGTACGTTCTGGCCCACCAAGGCATTTAACTTTACCGGCACGTTCATAAAAAGAGGCTAATCTTGCAGCCAGATAAGCAGGATATCCACTATCAGCAGGCATTTCAGCCTGCAAGAGAAATTAACATGGATGCCAAGATGAGCTTAATAGAAAGAAAGATGTGAAGACAAAAGGGTGAATATCGGAAGTATACCAGACAGAAAGAAGAAATAACAATTTCGTTAACGAACAAAACAAAACAAAACAAGCCACTTTTCCACCAAATCTTAATTTTGACAGTATTTATAAGCTGAAGGACCAGACAACTGGAAAAACGAAAAGAAATAGCAGTTCTACCCAAATCACTTAAACATTATTAATTTATTGTCCGTCATAAGGATTGTTATTGAACAGACTAAACTGAAGTATTCTCCATGCACTAGGTTAACATCCCTAAACTATATGAAGCATTAGGAAAAATTATAAGTAAAAGGGAAGACAGGTTTCATTATCAAAGTTTTGGCAGAGTTTTACCAGCCGTCCAGAAATTTCACGCAATGCTTCTGCCCAACGAGATGTGGAGTCTGCCATCATACTAACATTGTAGCCCATATCTCTGAAGTATTCAGCTATTGTGATCCCTGAATACCCATTAAAAGAAGTGTTATGGCAGCCCATGTCCTTTTCATAATACAGGAGGAAACAACGATAACAAGAATAGATCCCACAAATTGTCATGTAACTAAAGAATTTAGCCAAAAACAACAATTGGACACCCTTAGTCCCAAATGTTAAGCTTCAAGCAATAGTTCACTATCCAATTACTGTGATTTGCAGTTCAAAGTTGCACCCGTATAAATCGAGGCTTCACGAGCTGCCACAGGCATGTTAGAAGTATTTGCCACAAGCGTTGTGCGCTTCATGACCGATTCTTCACGACCATCAGGCAATGTCATTGTCAATTGAGGAAAATCCATAAGAACCTGAAATAAATAAAAACATGATCAGGGTACTAAAATCTAACAGATGGATAAAATTTCAAATTGAACGAGAAATACACACCTCAGCCATTTCATTTCCTCGCTCCCCACAACCAACATAAACAACAGCATCGGAATTTGAGTACTGCACATGGTCAGAAAAATAAACACAATGAATATCTACAACTGAATCACTGAAAGAAGTTAAAGTTCAATAGAAAAATGTAAAAAACTTACCTTAGAAAGAGCTTGACTAATCACAGTTTTACCACAGCCAAATGCACCAGGAATAGCACAAGTTCCACCAAGAACTGAGGGGAATAGAGCATCAAGAACACGCTGACCACAGAGTACAGACAAAGTCAATACCAAATTCCTTCAAAGGAAAAGTTGATTAAAACAACCGTAACAAGAGTTACCTGACCAGTAAGCAGAGGAGTATCTGCAGCAAGTTTCGAAGCAACAGGCCTAGGTGTACGTACAGGCCATGTCTGTAAACAGGTGTAACATAATCGAAATAAAATAATTGCAATTGTTAAAAAGAAAGAAAAAAAAGTTAATACAGATAGCGAAATATTGACCCAACACAAATGACCTGCCCACCATCAAATGTCAGTAAACAAATAAAAAGACAATGGTCCAAATCTAATTAACAAAAATTATCTTGAACAACACCAATTTCTAATACATGGGATGACCAGTGTCCATACATTACCTATCCCCACTCAATAGTTTGACTCAAAAAATAATCAATAAACTGAACAGAACATAGCCCACCTACTGTCACCTAAGCATGGAAAATGAAATGACTTGAAAACAAAACCTGGAGCATGGTTATTTGCTTTTTGACACCTTGAAACTCAAGTTCCAAAACAGTATCCTGCAATGAAGCAAAAAGGTCAGATACAGCAAAAAGGAAGTTTTGTATCACATTAAAGCATATAGATGCCATGATAAAAGAGTTAAACAGCCAAACCTTCAACGAATATTGACCAGGGGGAGCAATGTAAGTGATCTTTCCCATTGAATCAGGAGGCAAGGCAACATGATGTTGCATCAAAGTGTTTTCGAAGACAGCCTGTATTAAAGCTAAATTATTAATTTAAAGACCTTAGAAGATTTAAAAAGAAACAAAATTAAGTGATCCAAACACCATCCAATTGCGCTATAGGAACTCGTTTATACATTTTGCCGTAAGTAATGCAATGAATTGAAACATGTAGATTTTATTACTTCTTTTAATTATTCAGGGTTTTGGTTCCTAGTCCTCCAACAAATATTGTTTACATGCCGACTTTTGTAGAGAAAAATCAAAGCAAATTGCAATTATGGAATCTCCCTCCCTTCCAGTCATTTTCTGTTTCGGCTTGCTGTAACAAATATTATAAATGAGAGCACAGGGACATTAAACTTACAGCATACAGGTCTCCACCAGTTAGCAGGTCTCCCTCACCTGCGTAAGAATTGTATTGATCAGCAACATCAGAAGCCAAGTAGCCAACATCTAATTAAGTTACATTTTAATAGCTACATACCCATTTTTATGGGCTGAAACTCCCAGAGAGTATCTTTGTCAAGAGCCGGGACAGAAACTCCTCTAGGGATGTACACATCACCCGACCTTTTAGCAATAGTTTTCAAAGGCCTCTATGTTGATTTAAAATCGAAACAAAAATCGAAACAAAAAGGAAGATCAGATATCAAGTAGCACAGACTCATAATACTACTATTTAACAGCAGTACAGCACAGCAGGTAAAACACGTGATTTTCATAACAAATTTGACTAGAAAGAGCTATGGAAGTAGAGAAATTTAAACCACAGGAAAAATGGGGTTGAACCTGAATGCCATCAAAAATGTTTCCCAATATTCCGGGTCCCAACTCAACAGACAGTGGCTGTAATAATAACATATAATATAAGGTCAAAATCCTAATCAACTTATTGTCAGAAAACTGAAGTGTAACTAATACAGTTTTAAAGTTCAAAGAGAAGAAACAATAATACACCTTGTGTGTCCGCAGAACTGGATCATTAACCATCAGACCAGCTGTTTCCTCATAAACTGAAATGATAACACGATGAATGTAACACCCCCAACCCGTATCCGACCCGGATACGAGTCCGAAGTGTCACATTGACTTTTCAAACATTTATTCATATAAAATAGTGAGTAATTTAAAAACTTTGATAACATTTAACTTATTCAAAACGTTTACAAAATATATCAGAGTTCATACAATTTATATCTTTAGACTACATGCCAACTACACTCTATAACCAGTACATATATTTTCTGATCTGACATTTGGTAAGGAGAACTGACCTGTCTTGCTCCGCATTACTCTTTACTCTTCTTGAAACCTACGTGTGAAACAATCACACGCTAAGTCGAAGACTTAGTGAGGCATAACAACTTATAATGCACTTATAACATATATCAATACATGCATGTTCTGTTCTATCATGTTATACCAATTCCATGCTTTCTTCGTATCATATAAAATCATATCATTTCTATAACATTTATCATACCACTAACATATTTGTTCATATCTCTGGATTAGCCCATGTACATATGTGAGAACTATCGATATGTGAGTCTATAGAGGTTGTGCACTAATGCTGTCACCACAGCTCGTATAATTGCACCGAAGTGCCGCGTAGAATTGCACCGTAGTGCCATATAATAATGTCCATAAGGACCACATATTCCTTAAGAATCATATACATATACTAGGGATCAAGTATGTGTCTTTCAAGACTTCACACATGTTCCACAGAATATATATATATCCCGAAGGACCGCGTAGAATTGCACCGTAATGCCATATAATAATGTCCATAAGGACCACATATTATTCCTTAAGAATCATATACATATACTAGGGATCAAGTATGTGTCTTTCAAGACTTCACACATGTTCCACAGAATATATATATATCCCGAAGGACCGCGTAGAATTGCACCGTAATGCCATATAATAATGTCCATAAGGACCACATATTATTCCTTAAGAATCATATACATATACTAGGGATCAAGTATGTGTCTTTCAAGACTTCACACATGTTCCAAAGAATATACATATGTCCCGAAGGACCGCGTAGACCCTCGACTCTTGGCATGCCAACTATACCCCTAGCTCTCATAACACATAACATGGGCGTTATCATTTATTTCATTTCAAATATTCACATAAACTTGTAATTCACTTTCACATATCACGTATCACATAGCTTCTTTTCATATTATCACATAGTTCACTTACACGTAGATCATTTCCATATAATTCACATGTCACATATATCATGTTTTCATATAATTTCTATCATTTCTCACCCAATCACATTTATTCATGTAAACATACTTATCATATCTTGTTCACATAAGATCATATACTTCATATAACATATAGAAACACCTAGAACACTTTCACGTAGCTTATATCAATTTTCAGAGTCCTTTCATATTACCTGATGACATATATCATATAGATATATAATAACTGATATCATATTATCTACCTTATGCTCCATTTCTTTGTATTCCCTTTTTCATATCAGCATACATTTAAATATTCTTATATGTCCTATCAATATCCTATAAACTTACTCATATTCTCATATATCATATTTTAATATAATTTGTATAGTAATACTCTATAATTGTATCATATAATGATTTTACCCAAGTACTCCTTTATAAAGTTTATATTACATGTTCAATTAGTCTCATGCTATCTTATAAATAATTTCCATTTATTTTATATCATTTTCCTTTTCCACTCACATAAACCATCTATTTATTTAGTTCAATTTCTCATGACTTCCCCAATACTCTTTAATAAAACTTTGTAGCTCTTCACTATAATACATAAACCATAGTTTCCTTTAATTTATCAATCTTCCCTATATTACTTATGTATCCTTATTTATGCCCTCGAATTCATACTATTCTCTTGGAGTCTCCTAACATTTCTCGTATAATCACTTATACCATATCATATAACTTATACTTGATTATCTTATTCTCTCATGTTCATTTCATTTCTTATGACTCTATCATATAACTTATCTCATGTTCTTCCATTATTACATATTAAAGTCTTACATACATCATATAGCATATACAAAGCATATCATTATCTTTAGTCATGCATACATACAATCAATGTAATACAGATAATCACATATAATTATAACCACACATAATCATGTCCATGACTTCATGCATATTACTCTAGGAAATAGACTCATCGCAAGTCTTATTTTCATTAAACACTACATATCACTAGTATGCACTCACCTGACCTCACTAGTCCATTCCAATCTCTTATCTTCCCTTTTTATCGATCTTACTTGTCAATGATTCCGGAACTCGTTTAGGCTCGATATCTACATAGTAATTAATTGATACTTATCAGTATACTAATTAGTATATTATAAACTATCATTTCTTAGGCTAAAAGAAAAGCCATTTTCATCTTTTAATGGAGGCATGCATCGATGCACTCCTGATGCATCGATGCACTGAGGGCATTCGATGTTCATTTTATTAGAAATGCATCAATGCACTCCTTATGCATCGATGCACTGACGACATTCGATGTTTGTATTAAAATTAATGCATCGATGCACCTTCAACAAATTTATGGGATTTATCATTGATGCATCGGTGCATAATGAATGTGCATCGATGCACATTACCCAAAAATGTCATTTAAGCATGAAAATCTCTTCTTACCCTACTTGACACTTTATATTTCCCCTCTTTTAATATCCCTAACTTGCATACTCTTACTTAAACTAATTATCCATTAAATACTTCTAAAACTTATAAATCTAATTCTCCATGTAGAATTTAAGAATCTAACCCAAATTCCAACATGTTCTAATTTGAATTCTAACACCTCATACTTCTTAGTTAGCTTAGTGACAAGTCAAATTTCACTTCTAATTCTTATTAAGAACTTAGGCTAAAAGAAAAGCCATTTTCATCTTTTAATGGAGGCATGCATCGATGCACTCCTGATGCATCGATGCACTGAGGGCATTCGATGTTCATTTTATTAGAAATGCATCAATGCACTCCTTATGCATCGATGCACTGACGACATTCGATGTTTGTATTAAAATTAATGCATCGATGCACCTTCAACAAATTTATGGGATTTATCATTGATGCATCGGTGCATAATGAATGTGCATCGATGCACATTACCCAAAAATGTCATTTAAGCACGAAAATCTCTTCTTACCCTACTTGACACTTTATATTTCCCCTCTTTTAATATCCCTAACTTGCATACTCTTACTTAAACTAATTATTATCCATTAAATACTTCTAAAACTTATAAATCTAATTCTCCATGTAGAATTTAAGAATCTAACCCAAATTCCAACATGTTCTAATTTGAATTCTAACACCTCATACTTCTTAGTTAGCTTAGTGACAAGTCAAATTTCACTTCTAATTCTTATTAAGAACCCTATTCCAAAATTTCACTTTTCTACTTCCTTTATTTAATTCTTCATACACTCCTCATCTTGTGGTTTTAAGATAATCTAAGCTTTCCTTAAGCTTAGTTATCAACTAAAGATCAATAAGAAACCTTAAATTCATCAAGAATTTGATCACAAGAAAACTCACCTTTGCTTGGCTTCACACGTGAAGAAGAAGAAGAAAGAAATAAGAGAACTCTGGAAACCTCTAAACTTTCTTCCTTCCTTCCACGTGTATCTATATATACCATATATATTATTATTATATTTTTCTTTTCCTTGCAAATGACCATATTATCCTTTCATTCCTCATTCTTTTCAATTTGATCTTACACCTCATTTCTCATATAAGTCTTTAAACCACTCAATTATTTTAATTTAAAATTACCAAATTTTGAAACCTTACGATTTAGTCACTAACCCGGTATTGAGGATGTTACAATGAAAGTTTCTTATCAATTTTGGAACTCATTTCCGCTAGGGATCCACACTTAGCCACAGGTAATTCTTCTTCTCTTTACAAACTTTCTTTCCAAGAAAGCAAAGAGCATTAGGCAAAAGGAAACCTTTAACTGAAAAGCGTAATGCAGTAATGAATGTATTAAGAAGACACCTTGGATTGTAGCAGAGTCTCCTTCTAACCGAATGATTTCACCTATCAGATTATCATGTCCAACACGGACTAATTCATACATTGCAGCACCGTCCATCCCATCAGCAACAACGACTGGTCCAGACACCTGTGTGCCAGTTTAAGTGAAGAAACCAGAAAAAAAGAAGTAAGAATAAAATGCATTAATCCTAGTTAATTCTGAAGGGTGTAGCCAATCAGAAGAAGAAAAAAAGCATTTCAAGTTGGGACACGAACTTCAAAAGAAAGTCAAAATATGAATATCTAGCACTTCCTTCAAATACAAAATTATTAGTATATCCACATGACAAATAGAAAGGGAAAAGAAAGTAGCCTTCTCATTACTTCTCATTATCTATCCTCATGGAATCCGTAATTAACAAGTTCTTTAATCAAACCCATAATGACAAATTGTGACAAGAAAGTTAATCCTGAACCAGGCTTAGCATCTGAATAAAATACATATTTTTCAGCTGACATTGAGCTATGAAAGCAATTCAATGGAAATAAATTATAAGATAAACTACAACAATAATCAATAAACAAGAATGCATAAAATTAAACCTGTGAATACTCTTGTAAATTGACATCCAGGTCAATCCAAAAGTCGCTGATCATGCATTTTAAAAAAAAACGAGACAAAACCCTCAGAGATCATATCAAACAATTCAAATCACTAAACTTATAATAACCAAAGACAACGCAGATCAAGAATAAAAAATAAAAATAAAATAAACACTTAACCAGCTCACCCCAAGCTCTAGTTCAAAACCATATAATGAAATCATAAAACACAGAAAAACGTCTCAAATCAACCGAGTCAAAACAATTACAGTAAGAAAATGCAGATCAACCAATGAAAATCACCAAGCATATCAAGATAATCTCAATCCAACGTTAGAAAATCAAATTGAGGTTCGAGAAGGTACAAAATGATATAAAGAAAGAGGGCTCACCTTACGAACATAACCGAATTCGCTCTCCTTCTCAGAATCCTCGAATGTTGTCAATCTGGCTCCGTAAACTGCCGGCATTTCCCCCTCTTCTTTCTTAAATGAAATTAAACAACACTAAAAGGAAAATCCAATCAATTTTTTTATAAAATGAAAGAATAGCTTTTCTTTTAAAGATCTGATCTATCGAAAACGATTCCACTTATGTGAAGAAAATATAAATAAATTTATCGGTCAAACCCTAGTGTTTGAATCGAGAGAACAATTCAGTGAAGCAAAGGAGCCACTCTGAGAGAAGAAAGGCTAGAAATAGAGACGGGAACAGAACGGGATAATGAGATTTATTTATTGGAATAATTTCATCAATAGTCCGTAAAACTTATAAAATTATCAATATGAAGTTGATATCTTAAAAATAGGTGTAAGTATAAAAAAAAATCCTAAAAAATAATTGAAAAATCGATTGAGCCCCTGCTCAAAAAGTTGGATTAATTGGGTACTTGTTGATCCAAACACTTTTTTCGTTAAAGGGTAAAATATAAGACACCGTAACCCACGATCCAAACACTCTTTTTTGTTAAAGAGTAAAATACATAAATAATCCCCTTATTATAGGGAATTACTTTATTGAATCCTTCAATTATTAAAAATTACAAAATAATTCCTCTTGAGTAATTAATAAAAAAATATTTTTTTTAGAAAAATATTTTTGAAATGTATGATTTATCCGAGATGTCTTTATCGTTAGTCAATACAAAGTTGTCATTCAAATAATTAATTCTTTTTATATTATATTATTATTTAATTTTTTATAGTGTTATTTATGTAAATTACAACTTTTTAAATAATTGAAATGTACTTCTGCATTGGAGAAATATGGTGTTGGTTCTCGTGGATTCTATGGTACAATTGGTAAGCATCAGTGATGACCAGCTTTGAATGATGTAGTTTTGGAAATCTCTTTCTAAATCTTCTATTAGAACAATATTCAGATTGTGACAACTTTCTGTTGATCAGATGTCCACCTTGATTGTGAGGCCAGAATAGCAAAGTTTTTGGGAACACATGATTCCATCCTTTATTCTTACGGGCTTTCGACCATGTTCAGTGCAATCCCATGTTTTTGTAAAAAGGGCGACATAATTGTTGTGTAAGTGAAAAATGTCAGTTCTTTAATTGGATGCATATATGGTTATTAGCCTGAATTTTACATGCTCATCCGTGGAATGAATAGCTTGTGAATTTGTTAGTTTTTACTTTCGTTCTTCTCTCTCTCTCTCTCTCTCTCTCTCTCTCTCTCTCTCTCTCTCTCTCTCTCTCTCTCTCTCTCTCTCTCTCTCTCTCTCTCTCTCTCTCTCTCTCTCTCTCTCTCTCTCTATGTTGCCTCTACCTTTCTAGAAGCACCATTGTTTATTTCAAGCACAATGACATGGAATCTCTAAAAAAAACTTTAGAGAAAATTACTTCAGAGAATCAGCGGCTAAAAAATTACGGCGCTACATTGTGGTTGAAGTTGTATATCAGGTACGTTATGTCAAGTTTACTCTTAAACTTCAACAATTTGTATCCTTAGTGTGCTCATGTTGAACATAAATAGTCGTGTATGTAGGATTTGTCTAATAACTAGAATTGTTGCCTTGAATTATTGCTCACGGGTCATTGGTATGAATAAGTCTATGATAGTGCATAGCCTTCTAAAATGGTCTTTCTATGGTTTCGGCAGTGGACTATTTATAAAATTTGTCCGACAGGAACATGTATAGTGCAAGTTATAAAGTTGACGTGCATGTGTTGTGGCATTGCATTTAAATGCAGTGGTCTTTGTACGTTCCCATCTTTTGTTAGCGTCTCATAATTGGAACAAAATAGGATGTCTGAGTGCTATAGTAAATTAGTATTCATGCGAAGAAAATATGTTTTTTCTTAACAAAATTGGTTAGAAATACATCCTAGCAAAAAATGCAAATGTCACTCTTTGGGATCTTAGGGAATCATTCTTAACAAAAAAAAATATTTATTGTTTCCTGTTTGTTGTACTTTCATGATATACATTCGTAAAAAAATGGTACATACTAGGAGACATGGAAACAAATTTTGCGAGACTCCTTTTGAGTTAAAAACTGCATCGCAATGGGTCAATGTGTGTTAAAACTGAAAATTAGGGAGAATTATACTTCATTCCTCATACTTTCAATTACAACAAATAAGTCCTTTATATAAACAATTTCTTGTAACTAACTCAATAACTGATATCTAACAAACATAACAAACTAATAGAATGTATAACTATATTTAAAATCAGTTAACACTTTCTACACTCCCCCTCAAGTTGGTGGTTGTAAAGAGGTCTTTAAACCCCAACTTGAAAACTAGATAATCATGTTGATGCACACCCAAAACTTTAGTCATCAAATTTGCTTGCTGCTCCCCTGTCTGGATGTGTTCTGTTTGTATCAAGCCTTCTTGAATCTTCTCTCTGACAAAGTGACAGTCTATCTCAATATGTTTAGTTCTCTCATGGAAAACTGGATTTGCTGCTATTTGCAAGGCTGCTTTACTGTCACACATTAGCTTAGCTGGTGCTATATTTTTTAAGCCCAATTCTGCCAACAAACCTTTCAGCCATACTATTTCTGATGCCGTCCCTGCCATACTCCTATATTCTGCTTCTGCAGAGGAGCGTGCAACAGTGTTTTGCTTCTTGGACTTCCAAGAAATTAGAGACATTCCAAGCTTGATGCAGAAACCAATTATCGACCTTCTAGTCATAGGGTAAGCAGCCCAGTCAGAGTCACAATATGCAATCAACTTGCATTCACTCGTAGCACTTAATAAAATCCCCTGTCCTGGACTTTTCTTGATATACTTTACAACTCTGAAAGCAGCTTCAAGATGTGATTGTTTTGGTTTGTGCATAAACTGACTAAGAAAATGAACAACATAGACAATATCTAGCCTTGTGTGAAAAACAGATTTGTCTTGCAACAATTATTCATTGCTACAAACTGCTTCATCATACTCAGCTGTAGTAAACTTCTTATTCTGCTCAAGAGGTGTCAAAGCTGGTTTAGCTCCCCCTGCTCCAGTTTCTTCAATTAACTCTAGAGCATACTTTCTTTGATTTAGCACAATTCCTTCCTTTGATCTCAGAACCTATAATCCTAGAAAGTATTTCAACTCTCCAAGGTCTTTCATTTTGAAATTCTTATTCAAAATGTGCTTCAGTTCTGCTATCAGTTTCTCATTACTCCCAGTGATTAAAAGATCATCAACATATACTAACAAAACAACTATGTCATTCCCCTTGTTGCTTAGTGAACATCGAATAATCATATTTGCTCTGCATGTAACCAGCTGTAACTAATGCTTCTGATAGTTAATGGAAATGAAAAAGGAAAGATAGTCTCATGAAAGACTACATCACAATTGACCAAAAAAGATTTTGCATGAAGATAAAAAAGAAGATAACCCTTTTGAGTTGATGAATAACCCATAAAAACAGAAGGTAAGACCTTTAGAGATAATTTATCTTTATAGTTAACTTTGCTTGCATAGCAAAGACAACCAAATACTTTCATATGAGAAAGATTATGTGATTTCTTATAGAAAGCTTCAAATAGACTTTTTCAATTTAGAACAGCAATAGGGAGCCTGTTAATGATATAACAGGCTGTTAAGACACACTCACCCCAAAATTTAATAGGAACATGAGAATGGAGTCTAAGAGCACATGCTACCTCTAAAAGATGTTTGTGTTTTCATTCAGCAACCCTATTTTGTTGGGGTGTGTGAACACAAGAGCTTTGGTGAACAATACCAAGGGATGAAAATAGTTCAGAATAATTATCACTAAAAGAATTCACCACCATTATCACTACGAACATACTTAACCAAAGCAGAATGATGAGTTCGAACAAGAGTAAAGAATTGCTTAAGAAAAAGGATTGCATCACTCTTAAGTCTCAACAAGTATACCCAAGACAACCTAGTGTGATCATTTACAATAGTCAAAAAAGACCTATAACCACTGTGTGTTGAAATCCTATAGGGACCCCACAAGTCAATATGAATTAGATCAAAGGGTTTAGGTGATCTAGATGAACTAATAGGAAAGGGTAACCTAGATTATTTTGCAAGAGGGCAGACAAAACATTGCTTAACAGAATTCTCATTTAAAGGAACATAACATAAAAAGGAGTTTTATGCATTTTAACAGTAGTAGCATGCCCTAAACGTTCATACCAAAGCATTGTATTATTATCAGATGAAACAGACATACAACCAGAACCAACTTTGCATTTAGATGATGACAAATCAGAAGTAACAGTTGTAGATGACAAACCAGAAACAAGGTCTTGAGAGTTGAACAAATAGAGACCACGAGCTTCCCTACCAATCCCCCTCATCTTCCCAGTGAAGAGATCCTGCAAAATGTAGACATGAGGATAAAAAACAATACTGCAATTGAGGTCTTTAGTGAGTTTTACACTGACAACAAGTTATGATTAAAATGAGGAACATACAGGACATTTATAAGAACATCAATTGAGTTAAAATGAAAACTACCAGTATGGGTGATTGGAACAGTTTTACCAATGGGTAGATGGACATAACTAGGCTCACATGAAGTTAGAGATTGCAAACAATGACTTTCAGACACCATATGGTCAGTAGCCCCTGTATCAAGTATCCAACGAAAAGAATTAGAAGAAGCAATACGTGCCAGATTAACTGCTGCATCAACAAAATGAGTTTTATTCAAGAGCTCAAGAATTTGATGATATTGAGTTGTTGTGAAAACTGGAGCAGGAACAGGATTAGCCGTGTGTGATTCACCAGAACGGGACTCATGATCGAAATCAGCCAGTGAGGGACTAGAGACAAGAGCTGCCTGAGAATTCCTTTTTTTGGTGAATTTGAAGTCTGGAGGAAACCTGATTAGACGATAACAATTTTCTCATTTTTGGCTTTTTAGTTTGCAGTAATCACAAACGCCAGTGAACCGCTTTCGATCAGAATTTCCAGACGCATTAGAGTACATGACAGCAGCATCCAAAACACCAGATAACTGAGCTCTTTGTGCTTCTTCTTGCACAATCATTGAGTAGGCTTGATTTACGGTAGGTAGAGGTTGCATAAGTAAAACTTGACTACGAACAACTGAGTAAGTTTCATTAAGTCCCATAAGAAATTGCAACAGTCTGTTGTGCAATATGTTTAGAATTTTGCTGAGATGCCTCGCAAATACAAGATGAAAGAGGAACTAGGGCATTAAATTCATCCCACGGTAATTTCAATTTCAATTTGGTAAAGTAAGTGGAAATTGTTGAATCACCTTGATGTAGAGTAGCTATTTCATGATGGAGAAAATAAATTATGGATCCATCGACCTTGTCGAACCGCTCTTTCAAATCATTCCATACATGAGCGGCGCTTGAAGCGAAGACGATTCCAGCCGAGAGATCACTGCTCACGGTGTTGAGAATCCAAGACAAAACAAACGCATTGCAGCGCTCCCATTGAGAGTGCAAAATTTCATCATAATCTCCTTTGCAATAAGTACCATCAACAAGACCTAACTTGTTCTTAGCCAGCAACGCGATTCACATAGACCGACTCCAGATGTTGTAATTTTCGATGCCAACCAGACGATGTGAAACCAGAACGCCGCCCGACGTATCAGATGGGTGCAGAAATATAGGGTGCTTGAAGTCGAGCACGGCGGTAGCATCAACGGTGTTAGAGGTATTCATCTTGTCGAAGAGAATCGCACAAAGCAATACCTAATTGAGAAGAGAGGGTTAAGGATTGAAGGAAGACACGGGAAGAGTGAGGACGGCCCAAGAATAGCCTGGGCTAAACTGATACCATGTTAAAACTGAAAATTAGGGAGAATTATACTTCATTCCTCATACTTTTAATTACAACAAATAAGTCCTTTATATAAACAATTTCATGTAACTAACTCAATAACTGATATCTAACAAACATAACAAACTAACATAATGTATAACTATATTTAAAATCAGTTAACACTTTCTACAATGTGAAGGATACCTTGTTTTGGATTGTTGAGGTCGTTAGATGATTATTGTCCCTAATTCCAGTCTCACTTGAAACTTTTTGGTTAAATATGTAGAATTCGGGCCAAATAGCTCCTTTGGACAAGATCATCAAGTTGAAAGAGAAGTATCGCTTCCGTGTCTTATTGGATGAGACTAACTCATTTGGTGTACATGGCCGCACCGGAAGGGGTCTCACTGAATACTGCGGGGTTCCTGTGTGTTTATAAGGTTTTTTAGGTTACTTTATTAGAGTTGCTTTAGTTTTTTTTGGTGATTAACAGTTGAACATACTGCAGACAGAGAAGATAGACATTGTTACTGCTTCCATGGGACATGCATTGGCAACAGAAGAAGGATTCTGCACAGGAAGTGCTCGAGTAATTGATCATCAAGTATGTAGACTGTGACCTTTTTGTATTGTTGAATAGTGGAAGATCTAGTTAGTTTGACTCTTCATAACCATTACTTATAATAGATAGACTCAGAGTAATGAATACCGTACTAGTGGCTGGTACGAATCAATACCAAAACAAGTTGTGGTAGTGTTTCATTTTTACCTTGAAAATAGTGTATACTGGCTGGAGTGGTACCAACCGGACTGGATAGACTCTTAATACACTTAAAATGTTAATGTTAATTCTATGATCTGTGGCAGCGGTTGAGCAGTTCTGGCTATGTCTTTTCTGCATCATTACCTCCATGTTTGGCTAGTGCTGCAATTACTGCTATTGATGTCCTAGAGGAAAATCCTGATCTGACATTAAAGCTGAAGGAAAACATTGCCATTTTATGGAAAGGTTGGTTTTGAGCTTATTATTATTTTTAAATAAGGTCAAAAGGATATCCTTTGTTTTTGTGATGATGTTTATTTTCTCTAGCTTCAACTTATCAGTGGCATTGGTGTATTTTATAGCGCAAACCCGTTTACGGTGTCTCTGGTAGAAAATAAAATAATGCAGACAAACATCGTACAACGAAGCACACCATGTCTTTGTTCAGTAGTTGATGATATGCTTTGATGATTGTTCTCTAATTGATCAAACCATTTCCGGTTCTAAACATGGGATGGAAATCATTATATTTCTCATTAACCTTTTTTAAGTAGTCGATAATAGTTGCAAACAAAGTTTTGGTGATTTTTTATGTAATTGATTGACCATTTCCTGTTCCTGAACTTGTTGTGGAAACCAGTACTCTAAGATATCCAGGGGATTTCAATAGCAAGTAATCCAGAATCACCCATTGTCTTCCTTGTACTTGAAAAATCAACAGGTTCAGTGAAGAGTGACCTCCAGCTCCTGGAAGACATTGCTGATTAAGCATTTGTTTCCGATCTAGATATTTATATAAAAATTAGAAAAATATGTGGCCAACATGCGGAGCCCAGGTAACATAGAAAACTGAGACGTGGTTGACATGGATGCCTGATTTTAAAACATTTATAAATTACAGGCCTTGAAACAAGAGTCCATATTTGTAGTGGCTTCCAAAAGATCAACCCTTGATAAATGCCCCCTGCCTGTGGGAATTAGACTGTTTGTTTCAGCTGCTCATTCGGAGTCTGACCTGCTCAAGGCTGTGAATCATTCAAGCGAGTCGCAGCGGCTATGCTTAGGTGAGCAATACACATACATACATACACACACACATACACACACACATACACACATACATACATATATTTGTATGTGGATTCGTATTATATCTACTGTTGGTAGAGTTTTCAAACATAACAGACGGAGTTAAAAATTTGACATGTTCTTGTATGCCAATATTTTTCTTGTGTCATATTTAAAATTATCAAGTTAAGAGGTGTCATGGTGATCAAAATTCCTATATGTACGTCATATTATTGTGTTTTCACCAGCCACGGACATAGGATTCATTCAAGAATTTTGTAATTTATAAATAGTTATGAATAAATAAATAATGGAAAGGAATTGGACCGTATTACTATATTGTAATATGGAATAACATAATATGATAGGGTTAATTACATGATTGATTACTTATGTTTGTGTTTTGTCCACTTTTCTCATTTCAAAAACATAACATTAGTCACTTTTATTTTTATTTAATTAAAATGTGGTCACTACGGGTTAACTTCCATTAATAGTTAACAAATTAGGTGGTGATATGGCAGTTAAATATGGTATAGTTACACATTTGGTCCATGTTATTTACATATTCTCTCAATTTAATCATATTTTTAATAAATTAAAATAAATTTAATTTTTCAATTGAATGATGATATGTGTCACCCTCTAGTTGAAAGAAAATAGAGCAAAAGTAAATTGGGGTTAAATGGATTCAAGCTTGAGTCTCTTGGGAAACCAAACATGTATCCAACTATCAAACCAAGACTAATTTTGGTCTAAAATTGATAACATGACATATATTTTGTATTTTAGTGTATAAATACTTAACTAGTAAATTAAATTCATAATATTTTATATATTAACTTGTTAAATATATTTTATTATTAACTTAATTTGGAGATTTTTTATTTTTTATTTTATTTAAAAATATATATATTATTCTTATCTAAATTTTTAAAAATATATTTTATTCTTATTTTAACTTCAAAATATTTTAACATGAAATATACACTTTTAAATTAAAATAAAAATAAAATATTTTTAAATCAAGTTAATAATAAAATATATTTAATAAGTTAATATAAAAATAATTTTTAAAGTTAATATATAAAAAATATTATGAATTTAAGTTACGTTTTTATATAGTAAGATATAAAATATATACATCATGTTGTTTATTTTAGACCAAGTATTGTTTTTGGTTCAATAGTTGGATATATGTTTGGTTTTCAATTGACATAGGTTTGAATTGTTTTGACTGTAATTTGATTTGCTTTATTTTCTTTCAACCAGATGATGACACATGTCACCCTTCGAATGGTGGAAAATAAATTAAAATAAAGTTAGTCTTTCAACCGAATGGTGACACATGACATCATTCAATTAGAGGAATAAATTTATTTTAATTCATTAAAAGTATGATCAAATTAAGATAATATATAAATAATAGGAACTAAATGTGTGATTATACTAACATATTTAACTATCATGTCACCTAATATGTTAACTGTTAACGACGATTAATCTATGATGACAACACCTTAATTAAATAAAAGCGAAAATGATTATATGTTATGTTTTTTTTTTTGAAATCAACCAAAAAAATGAATAAAACACAAACAATAAGTAATCAATCATGTAATTAACTAGATATACTATTACCGAGAATTTTATGCTCCAAAGAAGGTGTCATGCCAAGAATCAATACGTATGGCGATTGAGATTTGCATCTGCCACAGTTGCTTCCATCCTCCTCCCCATACCTATCATAAAGATGATAAGGATTTGCATTTGATTTGGTTTAGGATGATTGTATTCACTTCACTGACATTTGCCTCCTCATTCATTAAATATGATACACTTATGAATTATTTCATATATGATTTCTTAAGGTAATTATTATTTCACATACGTTATGCCACTTGTCTTGTATATCTTGAATATATGAATACTACTTACGGGTTAGTTCAAGTGATAAGTAGTTTGATATTATTAAACAATGTCTCAGAGTCTTTGTGTACGCAGAAAATCTCCGTTAATAGACTCATTCATCAAAATCAGGTGTGCAACTCGATCGGCCAAATTAATCAATGTGAAATCTTAGAACTGGAAGTCAATAAAAAAATATGAACATTAAAAAATAAAAATAAAATCGAATATTATAATTAGCAATCATTTGGTTGGCCAACTAATCACGTCCAGTATCACATGTCTCAATCGTTCACGCTGGATACTGATATGGATCCCAATACTTGTTATAATATTTACATTCAGTTATTATTATTATTCATAATAAATTTGTATTTTTTTATATTTGTATATTATTATTTAAGTCCTATATCATTACTAAATCCGTTTACTTTTGATGAGTGATGAATTCAAGAACTCTAATATGTACACACTGTACATTTTATTTATTTAAATCAAATATGCAATAAGTATGAACCAACTTATTTCAGTGGTTAAAAGAATCATTGTTGTTCTTAAAGGTCATAAATTCGAGCACCAACGACTGTAATAAGGTGATTGAGCATTCATTGTTAAATGTTTGAGAGTATTTATAACATATACTACTTTATAATCACCTTAGCTAAATAAAAAAATCAGATATGCGTAAATAATGTTATTCAATTCAAATTTTTATCAAGACATTTATTAATATTTAACATGAATAGTAAACATATTTGAATTTTAAAATACTTATATAGATTTATACCGAAATATTATTAAAAATATATCAGTAATATTTTTCTCAGTGATCAAAATCTTATTACCAGCGTGGCATTACAACAATTTTGTCAGTAATATTTATGAAATCTAAACTGATAAATTATTTTATAATATCTTTAATTTAGTCAAATTATTGCTTTGTCAAACGAAAATTACGTGTATATATATATATATATATGTATATATCAAAGTTCACATGGATGATCATGTGACCAGTGACGGAGCTATGTAGGTCTTGGAGGCCACTCCTCACCCCCAAATTTTTTTTTACCATTAATAAAATAAGAATACTTATCAATTTAGACCTTTAAATCTTTGTTTATTTTAGTTTTACCCCTCATTTTCTATTGTTAATTATATTTTCCCCTAAACTAAAATCCTGATTCTGTCTCTGCATATGACCTTCCCGAACTAACCCAAAAAATAATTAAAAAATCACATGGGCTATACATCTTTTCGGCTACATTAGTGTCTATGTAATGCAACCGTCAATACACGGATCTCTTCTAGAAATTAACAGAGTGCAATAATTTCATAGTAATTTTAAATTGTAGATGTATGATGTGTGTACTTATTAGTGTTAAATACAATCATTAGTTGTTAAAATATAAATAATATAAAAGAATATATACAAGTGTAAAATTTAAAAAAAAAATTAAATTTACATTAATACAATTTTTTTGTTGTCATCCAGTTCCAAGACTTTGTCATGATTAATCTGGACCGACCCAGGTCGCACACCTGACTTTGATGGGTGAGTCTCCCAACGAAATTTTTTTACATACACAATATACTAATTTCACGATTAAACAAAAAGGATACTGTCATTATTGATCTCATTGGTTCATGATTAACTTAAAAAATGAAATGATCAAATTTTCTTTAATTAGAAAAAAGTACTTTGATATTGTACATAGTACATGTATAAAAAATTATTAATAATTGTTGTCAAGTTGCTTAATTAGTTAATGATGGAAGCCAAATGGAGTGGGATTCTCACATGGAATTTCTTGAGTTTGCCAGCCTCCCTTGCATCTCCCAATACATTAATTTTAAATCAGCTAATATCAGATTCCAATTCTAATAAATAAACACTCTTTTGCATGTGAATCTGGTACGGGATTAATCACTCAATCCAGCATTTCCTAACTTTGTGATTTAGGTTAGTAGAATTTAAATTACTATTTAGGGTCAAGTATACAAATAGTCCACTGACTATAAGATATTGTTTTATTGAGTCATTTTATTGTTAAATATTACAAAATGGTCCCTCAACTATCGGGAGTTGCTTTGTTGAGTCCCTCGACTATTAAATGTTGCAAATGGTCACTCGTCTATTCATTATGTTCCAAACTCATACTTTTTCGTTGAAAAATTAACAGTCATTTGAGTTGGACGTTAATATGTTGACTGATATATGATAGTAATTTGATATTATGAGATCATGTTTTATCATATTTCAATCAGTAGGTTAACATACAACTCAGACTGTCGTTAAAATTTTAATGAAAAATGACGAGTTTGAAACATAATGAATAGTCGAATGACCATTTTGTAGTTTTTAATAGTCGAGGGACTCAACAAAGCGACTCCTTATAGTTGAGGGACCATTTTGTAACATTTAATACTCAAGGGACTCAATAAAGCATTATCCTATAGTCGGGAGACCATTCGTGTACTCTACCCTATTATTTAATAGTTAAAGTTTTATTTTAATATTAACATTATACTAAATATTTTTTTAAGCTTTTAAACCGATCATAATGATTTTTTTAGCTGACCCTATTCCTATATGTAATGAGGTAAGGGGGAGGTAGGGTAGTAGGCTGCCCCCAACGCCAGGTTGAGAGCAACTTCCGTGGAAGACCTCCGTTATGAATTGCCCTCAGTGAGACTCGATCTCACGACCACAAGATTAAAAGCATTGCGCTTTACTAACTGAGTTAGATGGGCAATTCTATCATAATGATAAAATAACTAAATAAAAAAATATTTCATATCATGATTTGAATAAATGTAATTATAAAATACTCTTCAAGTTACATTAATTACATATATTAGTATTTTTATATGTGATTACTATAAATAATAGAGTAGCTAATTTGAAAGAATGTTCCAAAGCTATTCATTAACAAAACCTTTAATTTGATTAAAATAGTATGTTTTAACATAAAAAAAATTAAAGCTAAAGGCTTAAATTCATAAAATATTGAACCGTCCAAAAGTAAGAGAAAACTTAAGAGATGGGTTGAATTGGAGAAAGCATTTTGTTAAGTCTAACATGAAATGATTAGGGTAAAATACACAAATGATTCCTGTTTTGTTGAGTCCCTTAACTATTAAAAGTTACAAAGTAGTCCGTCGAATATAGAGTGTCGCTTTGTTAAGTCATTCCGGTAATTAAAAGTTACAAAATGGTCACTCGATTATTAATATGTTTCAAACTCATCATTTTCCGTTAAAAAACTATTTTCAGTCAAAGTTGGACGTTGATAAAATCGATATTACTGGCACCATCGTTACTTTTAAGCATTGGTTTGACGACATAATATTTCAAGTACTAGCTCGAAAATATATTGTATACAGAGTCTCGATCCACAAAATACAACTCAAACAATTATATGATTAGATTTTATGATATCTCAATGAGCAATTTAACGTTCAACTCAAAAACCATCATTTTAAGAAAAATGACGAGTTTGGAACATATTGATAGTCGAGTGATTATTTTGTAATTTTTAATAACCGAAAGACTCAACAAAACGACGCCTTATAGTTAGGAGATCATTTTGTAACTTTCCGTAATCAGGGGACTCAATTAAACATCACTCTATAATCGAGGATCATTTATATATTTTACTCAATATTTTTTATTCAAATAGTTTCCTACTTATATTTCATTATTTAAAAATGGTTGCTAAGCACCTTCCAATTCTATGGAGCGTTGGAGCTTGTTTATATTATATAAACAACCGAAGGCTTTCATCAAAAGTAGGTTGAACCGTTTTACTTTGGCAGCAAGTTCAAAGTGCGTTTAATGGATTCAAGTAGAAGAAAGTCCAACAAGATCAGAGAGGTGGTCAGGCTTCAACAGATCCTCAAGAAGTGGAAAAAGATAGCAAATGCATCCAACGACAACAACTCCGCCGCCAGCAGCGGCGGAAGTGGAAGTCGAACCATAAAGTTCCTGAAGAGGACGCTGTCGTTCACAGAGGTTTCGTCTTCGTCTTCGTCGTCGTCGTCGACGCCAAAGGGGTTCGTGGCGGTGATGGTGGGGGAAGAGAGGAAGCGGTTCGTGATACCGACGGAGTATCTGGGACACGAGGCGTTTAGGGTATTGCTAAGGAAAGCAGAAGAAGAGTTCGGGTTTCAACAGGAAGGGGTTTTGATCATCCCCTGTGAGGTTCCGGTGTTCGAGAAGATCCTGAGAATGGTGGAAATAAAAAAGGATGGCATGTTCTTGCATGACTTTGGGTTCACCACCCTTGATGCTTCTTCTTCTTCTTCTTCTTGCTGTGCTTCACCGGACGCCGCCGAGTTACCGACGCCGCCTCATTATCCCCAAATGTGTAGATGACCGGGATCATACTTCCAAATCCCAGTGCCTTCAACAACCAACAAAATTTTTAAGTGCTTTTTCTTTCTCTTTTTTGCAGAAAAAATATTATTAAAAATAAAAAATAACTTTTGAAATGCTATTGTCGTCTTATCTTATTTCATCTTATTATAATAGTTATTTTTTTTATCAAAATAGATAAAGTGTTATTTATATAAATTCTCTAAAGGTATATGTCGATTTTTTTGTCAAATTGGATATTATTGTTTATAAAAATAAATACTTTATAACATATATTTTAATTAAATAATTAATTATTTGATTTATTGAATTTTTTTATTTTATATTATTTTAATATTTAAATGTCAATATATATATATTGAAATAGTGCTTTAATATTAGTTATATTTTCATTAATATTATGCTTGTGGTATCTATGATACTATTTTTAAACACATTACCTATATTTAGCTCATATTATAAATTTAATTCAAAATATTTTATTCATATAATGTAAATAAGTAAATTTGATTCAATTTTTTTGATAGATTAGTTTTATTAAAAATAGAAATTATTCAGAATTATAATGAAGATTTACGAGTATAACCGTAAACGTAAACTAAAATATAATTAGGAAAATTTTCTATAACCATTAACACAAAAACTAACCACCTAGATCACACAAGGACCATAAAAAGAAAATGTTAAAAAATCTAACCAATGCTTGAATAAAATAAAGATACATATAAATATGTCTGTATCGGTAAACGAACCACAAAAGGGGATGAAACTACTAAAAGACCACTGACAAATCACAAATCAGAGTCAAACAACGTGAGAAAACTATCAACGAGCGCAAAACGTGTATCCAAATCAATTTGAGGTCCAAAGCAAGGAAGATCAACATGATAACAAATAAGTGATATCTTGATCAGTCATGACGATGTCAAATCCAATCTTGTGAAAAAATAAGAAACGGAAAAAATAAGGGCAAAAAACCGTAAGCTACCAAAAGGTAGAGAAAAACATGCCACAAAGACAGAGATAAATATGTCATAAAGGCAGAGAACATGTTACAAAGACATAATTATTCTTATTAAAAAACTATAAAAAAAAAATCGGCGGCGACAACTAACATCAAAATAGGTACCGCCGTCGGTTAAACAAAATTAAAGAAGAAAAAGATGGTTTGATCAATAAAATTGACACAAGTTGTAAAGAAGAAGAAGAAAAGGGAGAGAGATGAGGAGGAAGAAAGTGATTAGGTTTGTTACAATCCTTTAATTTTATTATTTTTGAAATTTGTAAATTTGATTCATTTTTTTATAGAAAGCCACTAGTTTTATTAAAAATAGAAAATATTCAGAATGACAATGAAGATTTACGAGCATAACCGTAAATGTAAACGAAATTATAATTAGGACATTTTTCTATAACCATTAACACAAAAACTAGTCACTAGATCATAAAAGGAAAATGTTAAAAACCTAACCAATGCTCGAATAAAATAAAGATACGAAAAAAATATGATTGTATCGGTAAACGAACCACAAAAGGGAATAAAACTATTAAAAGACCACCGACAAATCACAAATCAGAGTCAAGCGACGTGATAAAACATCTACTAGCGCAAAACGCATATCCAAACCAATCTGAGGGTCTAAAGCAGGGAAGATCAACACGACAACTAATAAACGTCATCTTAATCAGTCGTGGCGATGTCAAATCCAACCTGTGAAAAAAATATAAACGAAGAAAAAAATCGTAAGCTACCAAAAAGGCAGAAAAAAATTGTCACAAAGGCAAAGATAAACGTATATAATACAAAAAACATGTCACAAAGACATAATTATTTTTATTAAAAAACTAAAAAAGAAAAAGAAAAAAGATAACTGGCAAGCGACAACCAACATCAAAACCGATGCCGCTGTCGGTTAAACAAAATTAAAGAAGAAAAAGTTGGATTGATCAATAAAATTGTCACAATTTGTAAAGAAGAAAAAAAGAGAGAGGAGGAGGAAGAAAGTGGCTAGAGTTTTTTTTTTTAAATGGGAAGAAATTTTGATTCAATTTTAAATTTTATTTATTATACAAGAGTTCATTTTGCAAAGCTATGATAATGAATCTTCCCATAAGTTAATCAAATTTATTGGATAATAAATACATTAAAATTCGAAAAATTAAAATTATCTTGCTTTTCAATTCATCATAAGAGAAAAAAAACATTATTATGACACTTGTAAAAGATCTATCATCGAATCGAAAGAGGAATTTACAAGTATATAACAGTCAATTTGTTTAGAAACTTTACAAAGACGAGTATCATTATGTAGTTAAAACCAACACTTTGTTGGTTAAAATATTGAAAAGTTATGCAAAAGGCTGGAAGACATGAGTTGGTGTTTGAATAAGGCCTGCCATGAAGACCCTAGTCCCAGACCTAAATCCACATGATTCTTTGTGTGAAAAGAGCAATTTGTAAGTTTAACTCACCTGGAATTAACATGAATGACTCAGTAAAATAATAGTCGCTCACTCACTCACTACATTGTTGTTCAGTTTTGGGGTTTGCTATAACTAAAATTCAGTTCCTTGTGTAATAAGAAATATGATTAACTAAAATGTGAAAAAAAAATAGCATGCAAGAGCATTTGATTCTTTAGACTGCAGATTTATGTTGCAAGTGGTAAAAGTGGTGGGGTTCACCGAGCAACATTGTTCTCATTGTGCTGAATGCCTGTGGTGGCAAAGGTATTAAGCAAGGAGATCCATTGTGTTTCACAGTCTTTATGAATGTGTTTTAGATATGAGAGGAGAACATAAAATCACCCAAAATGCATCAGCTCACACATTTGGGCTTTACTGGTGGTCTTCCAAATCATTGATTTTGGGGTTGCTAAAATGTCTTAAAGAAGTTGATTGCAAAGCATTGGTGGAAAATATAATTGGCTAAGAACTTGGCTTGAAAAGTCGATGCTTACTTGTGGAAGTGGAGTTGCGTTTGTCATCCAAAACCAGAGGGGTTGGTTGGGTGTTAAAAAGTTTGGAATAAGCCTTTGAATGCTTCCACCAGTCCATGCAACGGGGACAAGGCAAACTCGATCGACGTCATCTGCTCCAGGGGTAAGATAGTTTGCAGTTAGAGAACATGGGCTTACAAGGTGATGTGAATGTTGAAATCCTTGAAGCATTGCCCACGTTACGCACTCTAAGCCTTATGAACAATGATTTTGAAGGTGCGATGTTTAACGTGAGGAAATTGGGTGCACTGAAGGCTTTGTATCTGTCGAATAATCGATTTACCGGGGAGATACCTGATGATGCGTTCGAAGGGATGAGATGGTTGAAGAAAGTGGTGTTGGCTAATAATGGTTTCGCCGGTAAAATACCATCATCGCTAACCATGCTGCCCAGGCTTTTGATGCTGAGACTGGAAAGGGAATCAATTTGGTGGCCGGATACCTGATTTTAAGCGGAGCCCAAAGGTGGCTAGCTTCGCAAACAATCGATTGGAAGGTCCCATCCCCGCAAGCTTAAGCCATTTGGGTGCAACCATGTTCTCAGGTACTACCAACCATTCATTTACGTTTACTCATCAATATCTCTGCTGCCATAAGCATTCCAAACTCTGGCATGCCATGTTCATAACCAACCATGAAAACTAAGTAGAATGGGATTTGAATTTCACGGCAATACTTGCCACATTTAATATGATGCAGGCAACAATAATTTATGTGGGAAACCATTACAAGAATTCAGGTGGAGCGGTCCAATGGAGAGTCACATTTCCACTTCCACCCGGGTCCAGGAAGACAAGGCACCAACACATGCTCTCACGCTAGCGCTAATTCTGACATGTATGGTACTACTACTGCTCATCGTCCCAGCACTTGTATTAATATATCTGTCTCGAAGGACCCAAAATCCTCAAACATCACAGGGGACAAATGCTGTCGAGTCAAAGAAAAAAAAGGCGGTGAGGAGTCTTGAGCACGGGAAACTCACTTTCTTGAAAGATAGTCCCAAAGGTTTGGTATGCAAGATTTGTTAAGAGCCTCGGCCGAGGTTCTTGGGAGCGGGAATTTTGCAGCTTCGTACAAGGTGGTGATGTACGATGGACCCATGGCGGTGAAGAGGCATAAGCAAATGAAAAATGAGGGGAAGCAAGTTTTTTATGAGCACATGAGGAGATTAGGGAGGTTGAATCATCAAAACTTGTTGCCCCTTGCCGTATATCACTACATGAAAGATGAAAAATTATTGGCTTCTAACTACATGCAAAATGGCAGCTTGGCTACTCACCTTCATGGTAATTTTTTTCAATGCCTCTTAAAAATAACACTTCCAACTCATCATACTCATACAAATTTATTCTGGTATAAAGAGAGTAAAACTTACTTTGAATATAGTAAAGGGACCAGAACCATAATTTGACCAAAAAGTTTTCAGCTGCTAACTCTGCTTCGTTTTGTCCAGGCAACGATAAACCTAGTCTTGATTGGGAAAGTCAATTGAAGATCATAAAAGGCGTGGCGAGGGGGTTGAGTTACCTATACAAAGAGCTCCCGACCCTAATGCTACCCCATGGCAATTTGAAATCATCCAACGTGCTTCTCGACGACGCCTTTAACCCATTGTTATGTGATTACGGATTAGCACCGATGGTCAACCAAGAGCAAGTCCATTTGGTTATGGCTGCTTACAAATCACCCGAGTTTGCTCTTAAAGGTCGCATCAGCAAGAAAACCGATGTGTGGTGCTTTGGGATATTGATACTGGAGCTCGTGACGGGTAAGTTCCCAGAGAACTACCTAAACCCTAATTACGATGCTCAAACGAGTCTAGTCACTTGGGTCGCTGACATGGTTATGGAGAAGAAGATGGACCAAGTGTTTGATAAAGGGATGAAGCTGGGAACCAGGGACAAAAGGATTGGAACGATGAACCTTTTGAAGATCGGATTGAGTTGTTGTGAAGAGTATCTGAGGGTTAGACCCCAGTTAAAGCAGGTGATGCAAGAGATTGAACAACTGGATGATCAGAATCACTTTCCTTCATCCGTATGTGAAATGGATTTGGAAATGTCATAATTGTCTCCATAAATCATGATTTAATGGTACAAGCAAATTTTCAAATTTACTTTAAAATCTCGACAATTTATTTCAGATTTGTTTTGACTTATCGATTTGAGATTAAAATTACACGTGTGATGATTATTTTTGTTAATGTTGACCTAAAAAATAGTCAAACATTCCTAAATTCAAGAAGACACAATAAAGTGGTATACAAGAAAAAGTTTCTTTTGATGTAAAATAATTTTTTAATAAAATTAACTCTTAATTAATTTAGGAGATTATGTATTAGATTCATTAAGAAAATGTTAAGGAGTTTAAATTCTAATTTTTTTACATTGATAGGATTTTAAAATACTGAATTTGAATTACTCGATTAAAAAAATAAATATATTATACTTAACCTAGTCTAGAACTCGGAATTTGTGAATCTTTCAAATTTGTACACAAAAGTTTACTTTACTGAAATATTTAAGTTAGGCAATGGAGCTGAATCGATACAAGTACAAAGAAGAAGAAAGACCGGAAGAGGCAAGACAAGCTGAGGAAGCAGCAATGTCGGCGGTAGAAGCAGAGAGGGCAAAGTGCATGGCCGCCGTTGAAGCAGCCAAAGCGGCAGAGAGACTTGCGGTATCACAAAAATCACCCAGTTTAGAAGGGGAGACTCTAAGAGAAGCAACGGATATGAAGAAAATGCTTGAGGCTTTATCCAATATCGAAGATATACAATAGACGAAATTGAACAAGAGACCCAGAACTTTGCTCCATCTCGAAAGATCGGAGAAGGGGGTTATGGACCTGGTTACAAGTGTTATCTTGATCATACGCAGGTTGCAGTCCAGATGCTGGTCAAGGGAGATTACAGTTTCTGCAAGAGGTAAGCAGCAACTAATATGTTGTTTATATGCTACAACGTTTGTCACCATGCATACAATCTGAAACATTTTTCAGCAACATGTTGATGTTTGATTTGTTGCGCAAGCTCGAAGTAATGAGCTGTATAGGCCATCCGAACATGGTGCTTCTTCTAGGTGCCTGTCCTGAGTATGGCATTCTAGTCTACGAATACATGAGCAATGGAAGCTCAGAAGATTGCATTTTTCGGAAAGGGAATAATACTCCGGCACTGTCTTGGGAAATCTGATTCCGAATAGCCACAGTTATTGCCACAGGCCTGCTTTTTCTCCATCAGACAAAGCCGGAGTCGATGGTGCATCGCGACCTATAGCCCACCAACATATTGCTAGATCACAACTACGTTAGCAAGATTGGCGATGTGGGATTAGCAAGGCTTGTGCCTGCTGTTGCTGAGAACAAGAGACAAGTACACATAACTTCAGAAGTGGGTACGTTCTGCTACATAGATCCGGAATATCAGCAAACGGGTGTGGTGGGGTTGAAATCGGACATATGTTCATTAGGGATATTGCTTCTTCAACTTACAACGGCCAAGCAATCAATGGGACTGGCACATTTTTAACAGATTGCAGTCAGCTCATGGTGGATTGGCAGGAAGAAGAAACGTTGGCATTGGCAAAGATGCTCTTCGATGTGCCCAACTTAGGCGTAAAGACAGATAGGATCTTGGGAAACAAATCTTATCATTGCTTTCTTAAACTCACCCGTATGGCTGACCAGAGGAGAAAATTTTCTTCTTTGCAGGCACTCCAGCACACTTCCCATATCCATCTATTTTCTCCCTTTCCCCCCACCCGCCAAATATTCTGTTTTGTTCTATTCCACTCACGTATTCATATGATCCATCTCTTCTCTTTCTCTTCTTACACAGTGAATGCGGTTGCAAATTCTGGCAGCCCAAGTAGCCAAGATTAAAGAAGAAGATGATAGGGTTAAAATGCAGTCGGAACATAAAAAAAATACTAGCTATTTCCCCCCTTTTTTTTAAGTGTTACTGTTTTTTAATTAATCATTGATATTCGATTTATTGACTTACTAATTCATATCAGATTTTATAAAGATTCATTATGAGAGCTACCATCCTAACGTAATTATTTTATTTAAAAACACTAAAGTTTAAACTATTAACTTTATTTAAAGAATCTAATGTCTCTATCTACTAAATTAACTCTGACTACTAAACTAACTTGTCGTCGAAACAAAGCTGGTTTCTGCCTGCGTAAGTTTTAGGGTTTTTTTTAATTATTTTATGAAAAATCGATTTAAATATGTTGGTAATTGTGCATATAACACCGATGTAATTTGACTGCATAATTTTGTTAATTTCTCTGTTCTTATGTTTCAATAAAAATATTATTTTGATGCCTGCACGATCCATATAAGGACACGACTTCAAAATTCTTCCTACATTTATTTAAAAAAAAGGTTATAATATACTATTATAATAAAATTATTTAAATGAATAATTCAAAATTCATCAATTACTTATTTTAATGAAATTTGCAATCGCAAAGTCATTTCAATGAAGAGAAAAGAGTATCCAGTTTTGATAAGAGATGACAACAGATTAAGCGAATTTGGACTTCTAAGCAATTATACGGTCCTAAATCCTTGATTTTAGGTTGATTTTCTTATGTACCAAAACTGGTAAGTTTCGGGTTTTCAGACCAATAAAAAGGTATATGAATGGGATGCATTATTTACTTCTCCATGCACGAATTGTACATTGCAAAAGACTCATAATAAACCAACAAATTTAAAACTTGGATTCATGGAAAAAGAACAGTTGTATGATGATGAAAAACACCGCAACAAAGAATTGTTGGCAACTGAAATTCCAATAGTCCTTTACTTCTGTAGTTCGAACTCTTTTAATTTTCTTCAAGTATCCGTATCTGATGACCTTACCAGGAGCACAAAACATGAGTTACTAGAATACTAACCTTTAAGCGTTTTTCCCCCTCGTATATTTGAAGAATCTTTAAAGAGTCGTATCCTTCGTACACATCGGGAACAGATCAAATGAAGAATATCAAGAGGGAAACGGAAAGAAAGGCAAAGACTCTACAACACCAATTGAAGTATTCTTTTATTAGACCTGACTGCCTGCAAGGATGGGGAACTTTACAAAAGGAAGATATCAGCCATTATGCAAAGCAATTGCTAGAACCCAAAGAAAAGACGAAAGGGAAAGAAACTAGTGACTACGGTTAAAGAAACGAAGAAAGAGAAAACTTATGATTACGGGCAAATATTACACATGAAGCAAACCAGCCCCATAAAACTTGACAGACCTTGTTCCAACTACGAATGCACTCCAAATGAATTTCACCAAATGAGAGATGTAGCATCTCACAAAATAAAAATGATAAACAAAAGGCGAAAAAGGAAGTTTGTGTCACATACAGTTAAGCAAGGCTGCCTGGAATGCTTATTCCTTACTTGCTTGGGCAGAAGGCAGAAGGGACGGCTGCCGTGACAGCATCTTCAAGTTTAACACTTGCAACTTTCAAACCATCAGAAGCAGAACTTGTTCTCTCAATAGCAGAGCCATCTTTATTACCATCATCCAAGCAGACAACTTGAGCAAAGCTCTTTGACATCTGTTTTATAAAGTCGTCGGATAATGCAACGGTATTTCTATGCTCAGTTTCTCCAACAACCCCAGCAGACACAAGGCTAGCTTGTTGTCTGGTCTTACGCTCCTGCATGGCTTTCTGCCTCTCCTCATAGAAGTCGAAATCATCCAGGATTGATGTATCAGTTTCATAACTTTTAAAGATGTTCAACATCTCAATTCCTTGCTCCAATTTCACCTGCAAAATTATTGTTCAACACAAAAACAAAATAAATATTACTATAAATAAGAACTATCCAATTAGTAAAACCATTTAAATCCTCAAAACTAAGAAGGCTAAAAACAAAAAGCACCTCAACCTTACCAATTTTTATAGTTATTCCCCTGAATTTTTATTAAAATCAAGCCTTTAACCTTTAATTTGTACCTTTGGGGGGGAAATCCAACTAGCTTTGACTATAAGGTAAGTCAACCATGCATTGGGACTAGGGGCTTTATTAAGGTACAATAAAATATAAGCATAGGGGTTTACCAAGAAAAAGTGAGAAGGTTCAAGGTTAATTTGGTTTTTTAGGGTTAGCCCTAAATAGAGTTACCCATGAATATTTAGCTGTCTTAACTAAAAGCAGTTCACCAATTTGAAAACCAGAACACTTTGAAATGAATGGTCATTTTTAATATATGATCATCTAAATATGTACCTCTTGAGTATCTCTACTGTTGGTTACAGGCTTATTATCATTATTTTCCAGTATAATGTGACGGAACTGACTGTTGGGAACATCTTTGATAAAATGCCATTTAACAGGGAACTGCCCACTCCATTTATCTCGCTGCCAGTAATCCACACTCTTATCAAAATCAACAGGTCCAACCATTTCAGCGACACCACAGAACTGAGCACTAGCATTCACCTGCAAAAGTTGTGACATACAAAATCCATGGAGATGAATGGGGTGAAAAGGAACATACCATTCCTAAGAACAAAAAGAAATAAAGCATATGAACAAATGCAACCACAAAATAAATGGGTTAAATGGCTGGATTCAAAGAAAATGACACCTTAAAACTATAGACCTGACACTACATGTATACATGTCATGTTCCTGTGTTTCACCATGTCATTAACATGTTTTAGTTATTTTATATTTATACAAATTTTGATACACTTGCTTAGATCTTGAGATATTCATGTACTCATTCTATGTTCGTGTTCTCTTACATGTCGCATTTTTGTTATTTATTCCCATGTCGTGTTTGTGCCGTGCAATCGTGTCTTGTCCAATACTGCTAGGTCTACTTAGAGCTTGATATGTTAAATAGCATATATTAAACTGGCATAAATCAAGTAAATAGAAAATTTGTCTAAAACTTATTTACCGAAAAGAAGAGAAACACCGGGCAAGGGTCCTGGTTCTCCTTGGCCTCACGATAAGCAGCATCCAATTTTTTGTTCCCATTAAGAGTGCTAGCCCAGACACCATATTTGATACTCTTGTGAACATTGTCTTCACTATATGACTTGATTATAAAGAACTTGGCATTCTTGTAATCAGCTGAGAAATCTGGCCTGTTGTATGAATCATCATGGATCTTGGATGGAGGTTTGTTGTTTTTATTATCATCAATGGAAGAACTATGTTCAGTTGTAATTTGATTCTTAGGTTTTGAGGCCCTAGGTCCTCGGTTTTGCTCGCTAAGGATATCAAGAGCACCATTACAACCACATAGAGGAACACCACTGCCCCTTCCACGCCGTCTGTCACTATCAAGTGATAGCCAGCCCCTGTTGCTAGCACCCGGACTAGGAAATGACCCACTTCCAAAACGAGGGTCGTGGTTGAGATCACTTTGCAAGTAGCCTCTGTTATAGGAGTTTACACCGGATCCCAATTGATAAAATAACCTTTGTTGCTGATATGCCTGACCAAGAAAAAAATCAAAATTAAGACAGTATACTAATTTAAAATGTATCAAATTCAGATACTAGCTTCACCAAATATATTGATATTACAATGAATGTAGTACCACTGCACAGACCTTATTCCTATATAAATTTAACAGCTAATGAAAGATATTAAATGGGAATAGATAACCATGAATATCTATTATGGAAACTAAGATGGCGTTTGGTTCGCTGGAATGTTTATGAGGGAATTGGAATCTGTGAAGGAATTGGAATCTGAAACTTATTTAGTTGGCAGGAAATTGAACTGGAATCCAATTTAATATTCTGTTTGGTTTGCATACATGTAAGATGAATTTGATTTCAGTAATGTAAAATGACAGAATTACTCTTCTTATTTTTTTGCTTAATTTTAATTTTTTTTATAACTTACATGTAGCAATATATTATTAAAATTTAAAAAATATTAAATTTTCATTTTATTGATTATTCATTTCAATAAATTATAAAAATCATACTAATAAACATCATAAGTTAAAATCATCCCAATTAGGGATTGCCATGGGTCGGGTTTTTGGTCCACCCGACCCGACCCCAGAACAAGGGAACCTCCCCCCGAGACCCAACCCGACCCGACCAAAATAAAGTTTCACCCAACCCGAATATATGAATTAGAAACTCGACCCGACCCGACCAGAAATAATAAAAATATTATTTTTATTCAATAAAAACATTGACTTAATTGAAAAAAAATTATATATAGAGGGGTATAATTGTAATTATTCCTAAATATATAAGATAAAATTATATATTTTTTCGGGTCGGGTCGGATATTTTTCACCCTAAACCCAAACCATAACCGAATATCACACTTAAAAAAACCCGACCCGAATATTAAACTTAAAAAAACCCGACCCAAACCCGAAATTTTAAAAAAAAATCCGACCCGAATACCAAAAGATTGATGAGAGTAGTATGGTCAAATTTCACATTCACTCCTCCAAAGGATTTCAATTCCATTATGTTATGGATAGAATTTACTTTCCCTCCCTTGATGGAATTGGATTCCAATTCCCCCTTTGAAAACTTGAACCAAACATGGAAAAATGGTAGAATTGGATTCCAATTCCCCCTAATTCCAAGGGATTCCAACGAACCAAACGCCACCTAAGAATGTTAAAAGAAATATAAATTTGGAAACCTTCCAAACTCAAAACATGAAGCTTAGTTATAAAAGAAAGATAAATGATATATAATAAAATCTCCAAAATTCAAAATACCAGTGGAACATTCTGCCCAATTGGTCCAAATGACTGGGGAGATACTGCCTGTGATATGGGAGCCAAAGATCTCTGTCGGTCAGAAGGCTTGGACCAATCTGACCAAAGTCCTTCAGACCTCAATCCATCAAAACCTTGATGTGAATCACTAAATCCTAGTGTACCAGGATTTCCGGGGAAACCGCCTCTACCAAAAGATCCCAATGGAGTGCTATAACCGGACCTTGGTCCAAAAAGCATGTTATCACCTTGTTGGTCAACACTAACTAAGGTGGTTAGCTCCGGTTGTGAAATTGTAGTAGGTGAACTCATATAAGGCATACTTGGAGGAACTAACTGCTGATAATATGGTGGCCCTGAGAATGGAAATTGCTGTGCAGAGTACAACTGTGCATCACACCGACAGAAGGCAAAGGGGTAGTAACTGGGGAATATGGTCCATATGGCATTTGCGGATTGTAGCCATATCCAGAGTGGAAGACAAGTGATGGATTGTCATTGTAGATGCCCTAATTAATATAAAAATGTCACAACAAAAGATATAAAGCTTAATCATTGAAAGAAAGTTTACATTAATGGAAGGAGAGGTTCTCACCATAGATCCAAGTTCTAGTCCATCATCATTTACATAAGGTGGATATTCAGCCCATTCACCAGCAGTATTGTTGTAGCCTGCTGTTCAATTAGGAAGAAGTCCCTCAGGTTAATTTCTACTTCAAATATCTAGTAATGATAAACTGAGAGAGAAACAAAATGTATTAGAAAATCAAAAGGTTTCTGCTACTCCTTGCACAAATAAATTACTCTTTTCCACATTTTTTCAAAATACAGAAAGTACTAAAAAAGTAACATGCACTATCACCTATACTATTACTAATATAAACAGGATATGTACAACATAGAATAAAGAAACGGATTGAGCATCTTAAAATGTTTACATTTACAACTATGACTAGTTTCAGCTCTCAAATTAACAACCTATATCTTTCTAACATAAATCCAAAAGAGGAAGACAAACTGAAATATGGGTTTCCTATTTCAAGTAGTAAACCCAATTAAGAACAAAACCAGAAAAAAAAAAGTTTGGTTTATGGTAGCTGAGGAATTCTTTTTTTCACATATATCATACAGTATATACTATTTCATATAAATTCCTTGCCCAAACTAGGTTTACATGGATCAGTGAATGATATATCAAGGAGCTACCACAATAATAGCTACTATGCATTGAAAGATAAAAAGAGTACTCTTTTTACCAATCTCCAATGCACAAGGAAATTAGATTTTCAACTGGAAGCAGTACATAGAAGACTCAGCCAGACTGGCCCAGCTTTAAAATATTTAAAATAGACCCCAGAAGACAGAAGATTAACCTCTGTAATAGAAAGACTGTGCCTGAGGGGCATATATTGTTGGTGTGTAGACGTTATGATCTCCAACTGAACTGAAAGATCCAGATTGACCAGTGCTATCCCTCGGATGACCTACTGGGGCAGTATCATGGGAGGAATTATGAGAAACCGTCGCCTCATTTTTTGTTGAAAGCGGCTGTGTAAGAGAATGATAAATTAAGGTCATTAGTAAGAATGTTCTTCTTCAAATGATCAAACAGAAATAAATAGGTTAAAGAAGCAATGCCATTAATTCAGAATTACCTGCTCCTCCATGTTTTCAGGATCAGCATGTAGCTCTTCTGCATCCACGATCAGTATGCTCAGTGACAAATTAGTCTTAGAAACACAGGCACTATAATTATTGACCAACCAAAGCTAAATTCGAGGATAGGTAGTCTTGAAGCTAAGCATGTGCCATCAAAATCCTCAAATCATCTAGCATCTACATCATGTTCAAGCTCGAAAGAAACTGATAGCATACAAGGAAATAAGTGAAAGGGATTTCCGGAATCAGCCTAAGATTTTCTGCAATTTGTTTGATGTTAAATATAGTTCAAGGAAGTTCACGTTGACACCAATGTCAACGTAGTTTTTTTTTTTCTCAATTTCGATTCACCTTCTTTTTCTAACTCGTAATCAATTGTTTAATTCCAAGTTTTTAAAGGGAAGAAAAATTGAATACAACAAAAGCAGAGCATAATTTATCAATAATTCCTTCCAACTAACAAGACCCAGATCCTAGATCTTAATAAAAAGATCAAATTCCATATAGATCAAATCAAACCAAACACAGCAAATCAAACAAAGATCCACAAAGTTGAAACACAGTAAATAAGTAAAAGAAATTGACCCATTAAATTCCAAATGACTTGGTACAAAAAAAAAACCCAATGAAATCAAAAGAGCCGGAGAAAAAAAAGGGAAAAGGAAGCCAGAAATAACAAACGATCAACAAGAAAGAGAAAGAGATAAAATACCAGGGGTACGATTTGACGTTGCCGCCATGAATCTCTGTAAAACAAACAAAAAGTAAAAAAGAAGATTGCCTTGAGAATCTAAACCTAACCTACGGATGCAGGCAGAATCTTTCTATTTCTATTTCTTTCTATTTCTATGTCATATCTTCGCATATTAGCATCACCCATACTCCATTGAATTACTTACTATTAATTAACTAATTTATTAATATCATATATTTCATCCCAAATCGAAGTGGATTTCATTCTAAATTATAAATACTAACCGTAAAAATATAATTTATTAAATATTTTATTAAAAATAGAAAATTGTTCAATTTCATTGTATTATTTCGAAAGATAAAATACATAATTCATCACTTTCATTTAAATTTTATACATCAATTCTTATTAAATTTAAAAATATAATATTCAATCACTTTTAACTATATTTAATTAAGACATGATTATTATCATGAAATCAGTCTGATTGCTTAATTGTGTATGAAAAATAATTAGTAATTTTAAGCAACAGAACTCATCTGCGTTATTTGCCACATTAAATGTACGTAAAACAAACCGTATAAACCCAAAATCTTGGATCGCAATGAATGAAGGATGTTTTCCATGAATTCAGCCTCTTCCAGCATTGTCATATGCCTGAGCCTGCAACCAACATCAGCTAGCTTTATGATGTTTAATTGATCCCACCCTCTTCTAAAATTGCAGTCTTGCCTTAAAAAATACTGCCTTATCAATCAATGTTTTAAAAAATATTATTTAATAAAATTCTCTACAAAAAGATGGAGATAGTGGTTCGTGAAGGGTTGGTGCGATCAACAAGCCGTTTCAGGTTTATGTTGCGTGAAGGGTGATTCACGTGAATATAGCAGATGTGGTGGGGTGTGTGGAAAATAAGTAGAAAGTAGGAAGCTTTTGATGTTTTAGTGACCAGTTTGTAATTGTTGAAACTGTAGTGAAAAAAATTACTTAAACATTAATGCTTATTTGTGTAATTTACATTTTTTAATTTTATGTATTTATTGTGTCACATTAATATTAAATGTTAATCGTAGTTAATCATTATTGATCACATTTTAATTAAATAAAAACTAAAATGATCAAATGTTATATTTTTTAATTTAGTTAGAAAAAATATACAAAACTCAAACAAAATCGATTAATCTTATAGTTTATTTTATTTTAAAAAACCATATATAAATTTTGCTGTGTAATTGACGAAAAACTGAGCTTTGAAAATAATAAATATAAAATTAATTTTTTTATTCTTCGAAGTACAATAAATATTTGTTGTTTGTAGGTGAATGGTGCACCGAGATGATTAACAGAGTCATGTAGGTTAAGGCTCTGTTGACACTTTCTTTTCTCTTTTTTTAGTTCTAAATATTTTTTTAATGATTATGATGTTATATATCCCACTCTTGATTATAATGTAGGTTAATGTATTTAGAGAATTGTATTATTTTATCTTATGGAATGAGTAATATTCCCTTTTATGTTTATTTTTATTATGTTATTTTATCTTTACGATGATCATATATTTATCTTTAATTTTATAATAATTATAGTTATATGATCCATTTTTAGGACCTTAGAAGATAAATTTAATTTTTAATCAATATAATAAATTATATGTTAATATAATGATTAAAATATAATGATATTAATAATTTGGGGATTGAATTGAACCTTTCGAGATAATGTTTAATTTTTACAACACCATCTTTTCATGGCTTAAATAGAAACCTCCCCTTGTTTTTTACAATGGCCAAAATAGAATCACTTTAGTTTTTTTTCAAGACAAAACCATAATCTCCCCTTTTACAAGGTGAGCGTTACAAAATTGAGCTCACAAAGAATGAATGAAAAATATATACAATAAAACTCAGTACTATACACAAGAGAAAATAAAAAATAAAGATTGAAGACTATTTTCGCATGATTTGTTAGCTTAAATATGTGTAATTATCCTATTGAAGTGTTCTTGAGGTCCTTGTACGATGAAAAATTAATTTGTAGTCGTTTATAGTCGTTGGAGATGAATTATAGCCTTTTCGAGATCTTTTCTCACGCATTAAAACCATTTGGGAAGTAAAGTTTAAAACTTTATGTTGAGTTAATCGATCGATGGAATCGGCCAAGAGGGGGTGAATTGGCAATTAAATTTCGGTGAAAGCTTTTTTTGCAGAAAATTGAAAAGATTTGCACAACGATTAACCAAAGTCTACGTCCACTACCTTAGTTATCACACTAAGGATTTTCCAACAAATTCACTAATTTGTTCTTTCTTTTGAGGCCAAAGAGATAACCTTACAACTCCCTCAAGAATATACCACAATTCTTTAGAACACTCTTTCTCAAAGAGAATATTACAAATTTGCAAACTTAATGAAAAACCTCACAAGGCAAATGTGTTTGCACAATTCTAGAACAAAGAAAAGAACACTCAAGAATAAATACAATTGAGTACAAGTAGTGTTCTTGAAAGCAAAATGAATATTGAATGAAAAATAGGCTTGAAATGCTCAAACTTGAGGTTTGATGCTTTCTCTTTGATTCTCTCTTAATTCTTGATTCTTGTTGTTTCTTGTTTTTGATCAATGGCTTCTAAGCTTGTTTAAATACTCCTTCAATTGATTCTGAACGTTGGGGATGATTAGTGGAGTCAATAGAGTTGTTTAAGTGTGAAAACAATTAATAAAACAATTGGGAGCGTCTGGTGCATCGATGCATAAGGCGAGTGCATCGCTACACTATGTGTAAAATTCAAATATTTCGACCGTTGGACCCTTAGTGCATCGGTGCACTAAGAGTGCATCGATGCATAAAGTGCATTCGATGTTTCAAACAAGCCCGAGTGCATCAAATGCATTTGATGTTTTCATAAAAACCTGAGTGCATCGATGCATGGTATGTGCATCGATGCATATAATGCATTCGATATTCATTTTATTTAATGGTGCATCGATGCATGGATTGGTGCATCGGTACACTCTTTTGAAAAATTGATTTTAGGCTCGTTTTTTGTTCGAAATACTTTGTGAAAATTGTTTCAAAAATATTTTAAGATTAAAACAAATTTTACACTTTAGTGAGGATTGAAATTGATCTTTGAAACACTTGGAGTAATATTTTGATATTCGATTAATTAAATCGAATATACTTAGAAAATCATTTATAAAATCTTAAAAATCATTTATACTTAATTTGTTATATCGAAACATCAAAATGTTTTCAACAATCTCCCCCTTTTTGATATAACAAAACATTTGAGTAATTTTAAGATTTTCTTTGAAAATAATTTTTGTAAACAATTTTGAAAATTTATTTACTCCCCCTTACTATATTCTCCCCCTTTTTGTTAAATCAAAAAGACTCTAAAAACATTTTTAAACAAGATTTTAAAATAAAATAAGCCAATTGTTCTTTATAAAATTAAAATTAAAATTAAATTAAGCTTAAGCTTAAGCTGCTAAGATCAGAAACAAAAGAGAGATTAGCCATTAGTTTTCATAATCAATATTCATAAACATGTAATGGATAATTGGTCATATATGTCTAATGATGCAAAAATAAGTATTGATATCCAAAAGAAAATTCAAACCAAACATATATATATTAAGATCTAATATCCAAAGCAACCAAAGTATAAATCCAAACAAATTCAAACATCCAACAATCAAAGTAAAACAATCCCAAAAGCATTCAAAATGTTTTAACAATTAAAGTTCTAAGTAGATCCAAAACAAAAACAAAGCAAGGTCTACTCGTCCATAGAAGGATCGGGAGGGGAGGAAATCGTGCTTGCATCTCAAGAGTAAGAGCATCCATACGTGCAAGCATCTCCTTTGAAACTCCATTTGTTGAGCTTCCAAAATGTCTAAGCGATGATTCACCACTTCGTTGTTTGCAGTTAAATGGGATTCGATGGAAGCAAATCGTAGATCAAATGTCTCCAAAAACGAACGAAAATATGGAGGCACTTGATCCTCTTGTTGTGCCGACGCATTGTCGGGATCGTCAATATCTTGAAATAGCCCTTGAAGCTCGGGATCATCGTCTGCAGCCGTTGTAGGATGAGGTTGAGTACTAGAGGAGCTAGACGCAGGAGGTGCTCGTGAAGAACTCGCTCCCAAAGTTTGCTTAGAGGGTTGATAAACCCATTGACCAGTTTCCTCATCCTGTTTCCAATCAACTTTCTTCAAGAAGGTGAGATTATTTGGTTTTGAAGAGGAATGGGATTGTCAAGAGAGACGTTAAGACCGAGCTTGATAAAAAGATTACTAAGTAGACACCATAAACTAAAGTTTCGACATGTTTAGAAGGGACAACATTTATGGTATATACTAGTTCACTGAAAATGATATGTGGCAAATTTATCTTTCTATTATGATGGATACAATACATCCACCATAAATCCCTGACACGAAGAGTGCAGTACCTACCTCCGGATGGTCTAAACCACCAAGAGATCATTAAATGTAGAAAACGATTGTGATGTGTACGTAAGGTACTAACACTTGCATTAGGAATATAGGGATATGCCACAGTTTCTTTTTCATTGTATAGACTATTGTCATCTAGACCAAATTGCCTAGCGATAAACTCGAGTCAATATGAATATATTGTCCTAAAAGGTAGGATCTAATTCCTATCGTCCCATATTGAGTCTCGTTTTGAATACATACCACATTAGAGTAGAAAATGCGGACTAATTGATGATAGACAATTGGTTTAAGGTGAAATAATTTATCAAACTTTCAGGACTTGAGAGTCGGTAGGTATTGAAAGTTGATATCTACCATGGCTTGAACAGAGGAAATACGTTCTTCCTGGATTTTGTAAGATTGGAAGGAGTTCATATACCTATGGTAGAGTTCATCCCTATGACGCTCAGGCATATTAAAACAGGAACTTATAATGTTTTGGTCATTCGGGTTTGGATTTTGAGGTTGAGGAGGAATAGGATTAGGGGGTCGGTTAGAACGACTCGAAGAGGACCTAGGGCGTTTTGGGTTTGACATGATTTAGGAAACATAATTAGAAATGTAACCTGCAATTTTGAAACACATGTATGCAAAATAATCAATCCCAAAACTTAATTGAGTGCGCAATAATTCAAGATTCTCTAAACGAATCCTAATGATTTTGAAAACTATTTGAAAATAATATTAGAAATATCATAATACATATAGTTTTCATTAAAACAATACAATTAAATCAAAAACAATAATTTTTGAAAATATCATTTTCTATTATTATTTCGAAAATTCAAAGACAATGTTGAAAAATTGGTTGTTTTTGACAAAATTGATTGTAAAATATAGTTTAGAATCATAATATAATCAATGCCCGATATAATGTTCATCCTAGAACTAATCAAAACTAGTTCTAAGTTCAAAAATCAATAAAACAGAGGTTTTGAAATATTACCTTGAAAATTTCGGATTGAGAGGAATGTGATGTTGTTTTGCACAATTTGATGATAAAAGCAGGATTGGGAGATGAAGAACGATTGAAATCTATCAAAATTACGTTGATTTAAAGCGAAAGTAGAGATTAGAGAGAAAGAGGGACGAACGACGCAATGGAGTGTTTTGAAGAGTTTTGAAGAAAATAAAGAAAAATCAGGGTTTTTATCCAAAAACCCGACGGATGCATCGATGCACCTTCATGGTGTATCGATGCACTGTTCAGTGAATCGATGCATTAAGCATAAAAATGTCAAAATCCGTTTTAAACATTCAAAATGCTAAATTAATAAGCTTAGTGGTATTTGGAACTCATATATTGAAAATTAATCATGTTCAATCAATCAATTTAATTCTTAAACTACATTTGAACATAAAATTAATTTTCACTAAGATCATAAACTCCCTAACTAATAGCAAAGAATGCAATAAAAAATTATTATTATTATAAGCATTTTTCATTTAATTTTAAAAATGCTAAAATTAATTTAAAATTAAGTGAAGAAAGGTCAGTTAAACCTAATTATCTTCTAAGTGTCCAAAATCTTTCTTTGTCTAAAGGTTTTGCAAAGATGTCCGCTAATTGGTGCAAAATATCAACAAATTCTATAGCTACATCTTCCTTAGTGACATGGTCTCTAATGAAGTGATGTCTAGTTTCAATATTCTTAGTTCTAGAGTGTTGGATGGGATTTTTAGTGAGACAAATAACACTAGTATTGTCACACTTGATAGAAATGGTACCTACTTCAATTCCATAATCAAAAAGTTGTTGTTTCATCCATAAAACTTGCGCACAACAACTACTAGTTGAAATGTATTCCGCTTCGGTGGTAGATAATGCAACACAATTTTGTTTCTTTGAAAACCAAGAAATCAACATATTTCCAAGGAATTGGCAAGTACCAGAGGTGCTTTTCCTATCTAATTTGCATCCTCCATAATCCGCATCAGAGAAGGTATGCAAGCTAAAACTAGAGTCTCTAGGATACCAAAGTCCTAAACTAGGAGTGTCCTTAAGGTATCTAATGATCCTCTTAACGGCTAGTAAAAGTGATTCTTTAGGACATGATTGAAATATAGCACATAAGTAAACACTAAACATAATGTTTGGTCTACTTGCGGTTAAATAAAGCAAAGAGCCAATCATTGACCTATATAATTTAACATCCACGCATTTACCTCCTTCATCTATGTCAAGCTTTGTTGATGAGCTCATTGGAGTGTCATGAGGTTTCCCATTTTCCAGTCCATACTTCTTGAGCATATCTTTGACGTACTTAGCTTGATTGATGAAGATGCCATCTTTTCTTTGCTTGATTTGGAGTCCCAAGAAAAATGAGAGCTCCCCCATCATGTTCATCTCAAATTCACTTTGCATTAGCTTAGAAAATTCTTGGCAAAGAACATCATTTGTAGAACCAAATATTATATCATCAACATAAATTTAAACTAGTAATAAATCTTTACCTTTATGTTTTAAAAACAATGTAGTGTCAACATTCCCTTTTGAAAAACCTTTTTCAATTAAAAAAATTTGCAATCTTTCATACCAAGCTCTAGGAGCTTGTTTTAAACCATAAAGTGTTTTTGTCAATTTAAGAACATGATATGGAAATTTTGAATCTTCAAAACTAGAAGGTTGTTCCACATACACTTCTTCTTTTATAAAACCATTTAAAAATGCACTTTTAACATCCATTTGGTATAATTTAAATTCATTAAAACATGCAAATGCTAATAACATTCTAATTGCTTCCATCCTAGCTACGGGAGTGTATGTTTCATCATAGTCTATGCATTCTTCTTGAGTATACCCTTGAGCAACAAGTCCAGCCTTGTTTCTCACTATATTACCACTTTCATCAAGCTTATTCCTAAATACCCATCTAGTACCTACAGTAGATTTATTACTAGACATTTCAACTAATGTCCATACTTTACTTCTCTCAAATTGATTTAACTCTTCTTACATAGCCATAATCCAATGTTCATCTTTTAATGCTTCTTTAATGTTCTTAGGCTCTATTCATGAAATAAATGCAACATAATTACAAATATTTCTAAAAGAAGATCGAGTAATTACCCTTTTGGATGGATCACCTATAATTTCACCATCCTTATATAGTTGTACTCTCTTGGATAAGATACTTCCCTTTCTTCAATGATTGGATTCTCCAACATCATGTCTAACATCATTTGCTTGCATAATACCTACATCATCATCAACACAAGAATCCTTCATTGGAAGGGGATTATCATCGAAAACAACATGTATAGACTCTTCTACAACTAAAGTTCTTTTATTAAATACTCGATAAGCTTTAGAATTTAAGGAATAAACCAGAAAAATTCCTTCATCACTTTTAGCATCAAATTTTCCAAGGTTTTCTTTACCGTTGTTTAAAACAAAACATTTACATCCAAATAGATGAAAATAACTAATGTTAGGCTTTTTATTTTTGAAAATTTCATATGGAGTTTTCTTTAAAATTGGTTTAATCATTACTCGATTTACAATATAACAAGCGATATTTGTGGCTTTCGCCCAAAAATATTTTGGCAAATTATTTTCACAAAGCATGGTTCTAGCCATTTCCTCTAAAGTTTGATTTTTCCTCTCAACAACTCCATTTTGTTGAGGGGTTCTAGGTGTTGAAAAATTATGGCTAATACCATTAGAATTACAAAATTCAGTAAATCCAAGATTTTCAAATTCAGTTCCATGATCACTCCTAACACTAGTTATAGAGTAACCTTTTTCGTTTTGGATTACTTTTGAAAACGTGATGAATTTTTCTAATGCTTCATCTTTAATACTTAAGAATAGAACCCAAGTATATCTAGAATAGTCATCTACCAATACAAAAGCATATTGTTTTCCACCCAAGCTAGTAGTTCTAGATGGCCCAAAAAGATCTAAATGGATCAATTGTAATACTCTACTAGTGGATACATCATTAATGGATTTAAAAGAAATTAGCTTTTGTTTTCCTTTAGCACAAGCATCACAGATTTTATCATTATCAAATTTTAGTTTAGGCAACCCTCGAACTAAATCTCCTTGAATTAACCGTTGCAAAACACTCATACTAGCATGTCATAGTCTATTATGTCATAACCAACTATCATGTTCATCTTTAGCAACTAGGCATAAATTAGTCATATCTATGGAATCTAAATGCACCATGTAAATGTTTCCTATTCTATGACCAACAAGCATAATCCGATTAGATGCAATGTCAATGACCTTACAACCATTAATATCAAATATGACATTGAATCCTTTATCGCACAATTGACTAATACTCAATAGATTATGCTTTAATCCATTCACATATAAAACATTCTTAATTTGTATGGAAGAGGTATTACCTATAGTGCCTATACATTTAATGTGACCTTTTGAGTTATCACCAAAAGTCACATCTCCTCCATTTTTGGCGTTGAGCTCTATGAACCGGCTTTTGTCACCGGTCATGTGTCTTGAGCATCCACTATCAAGGTACCATGAGTTTGAATTTGTTTCCCGTGCCTTGTAGTAATGCTCCTTTTCCTACAAACATAGATTAATTTTTTATTTTTGGTACCCAAATTCTTTTGGGTCCATATTCATTAGTTTCCAAAATCCTAGTCCCCTTAGGTATCCATTTGTGTAGGATAACCTTATCTTTAGTAGTAATGAGTTCTTTACCCATATACTTATAACGATTTTTCCATTAGAAGTTCTTTGGGGACCTCTATGATTGTAGTTTCTAAAACTTTTTCTAACAAAGTTGGTTTTTGAATTTTCTCCTTTTTCAAAACGTTTTGATCCAACTTTATCAAAAGAAGCTTTAAGATCATCAATTTTCTTTTGATGACCATCATTGACTCTTGAAAGTAAATTTTGCAAATCAGAAATTTTCTTTTCAAACTCTTCTAGTTTGATTTGTAAATCTTTGATTTTACTTTCAAGATCATTGTTGGTCTTGGATATGAGATTATTTTCATTTTTCAATTTTGAAATATCATTTTGTATTTTAAAAACAATTTCTCATAATCCAAAGCTAACCCATTATATTCCTCTAATAACTCATCATAAGATAAATCATCTAAATCAAATGAGTTAGAGGTTACCTTAGAATCTTCCCCAATACCAACAAGCACAAGTTTGCTACTTCTTGTTCCTCTTCATCGGAACCTTCTTCATCGCTCCATGTAGCCACGTGAGCCTTGTGCTTATTCTTTGATTGACCCTTTCTCTTCAATTGTGGGCAATCATATTTGACATGCCCCAGTTTTTTACATTCATAGCAAATGATCGGGTCTTTTTCTTTTGATTCATTATTGAAGCCTTCATTTCGTTTGAATTTTCTTCCTCGGTTTGGCCTCATCATTTTTCTGAACCGTTTTGGCAAACAATGTCATCTCCTCGTCATCGTCATCTTCATCCGAATCACTATCATCTTTTGTTGATTTGAGAGCAATTCACACGTTCTTGTTCTTCTTCTTCTTTGGTGTCTCGTCAATCTTATCGAGGTTCACCTCATCTTCAAACATCATTTCATGAGTGAGAGAGAACCAATTAGCTCTTCAAGAGTTAAGGACTTTAGGTTCTTAGCCTCGATGATTGTCATATTCTTTGATTGCCACAATTTTGGAAGTGAATAAACTAACTTCCTCACAAGCTTTTCGTTTGGAATGATCTCTCCATATGATTTGAGACCATTGACAATCGTTGAGAATCTATCCGTCATAGCTTTGATATCTTCATTTGGTTTCATCCTGAAATTTTCATAGCTATGTGTTAGAAGACTAATTTTAGATCATTTTACCTCGTCCGTGCCTTCATGAGTGACTTGTAGTTTATCCCATATTTCTTTGGAGATTGTACAAGATAAAACTCTTCCGTATTCATCTGGTCCAAGAGCACAAAATATGATATGAATGGCTTTGGAGTTGAGCTGGAACATTATTGTCTCTCATTCACTACACAATCTTGGATGAGTGAGAGGCTTGATATATCCGTCTTCTACAACATTCCATGCTCTCATGTCACTTACGTGAATGAAATACATCATACTATTCTTCCAATAGGCATAGTTAGCTCCATTGAAGAAAGGAGACTTGTTGACGGGCATCGAATCGAGATCGGAGTCGAAGTTTGAAGTGGAGGCCATTGATGACTTGATTATCGATGTAACTCTTCCCGAATCGACTCAAGAGACGAGTAAACCTTAAAATGAATGAGACTTTGATACCAATTATCGATTTAATCAATCGATGGAATCAACCAAGAGGGGGTTGAATTGGCAATTAAAATTTCGGTGGAAGCTTTTTGCCGAAAATTGAAAAGTTTTGCATAGCGATTTAGAGTGGTTCGACTTTCTTAACCAAAGTATACGTCCACTACCTTAGCTATCCACACTAAGGATTTTCCAACAAATTCACTAATTTTTTCTTTCTTTTGAGGCCAAAGAGATAACCTTAAGACTCCCTCAAGAATATACCCCAATTCTTGAGAACACTCTTTCTCAAAGAGAAGATTACAAATTTGCAAACTTAATAAAAAACCTCACAAGACAAATATGTTTGCACAATTCTAGAACAAAGAAAATAACACTCAAGGATAAATACAATTGAGTACAAGTAGTGTTCTTGAAAGCAAAATGAATATTGAATGAAAAATAGGCTTGAAATGCTCAAACTTGAGGTTCGATGCTTTCTCATTGATTCTCTCTTAATTCTTGATTCTTGTTGTTTCTTGTTTTTTTATCAATGACTTCTAAGCTTGTTTAAATACTCCTTCAATTGATTCTGAACATTGGGGATGATTAGTAGAGTCAATAGAGCCATTTAAGTGTGAAAACAATTAATAAAACAGTTGGGAGCGTCTGGTGCATCGATTCATAAGGCTAGTGCATCGGTACACTATGTGTAAAATTCAAATATTTTGACTGTTGGACCCTTAGTGCATCGATGCATAAAGTGCATTCGATGTTTCAATCAAGCCCGAGTGCATCGATGCATGGCTTGAGCATCGATGCATCAAATGCATTCGATGTTTTCATAAAAACCTGAGTGCATCGATGCATGGTATGTGCATCGATGCATATAATGCATTCGATGTTCAATTTATTCAATGGTGCATCGATGCATGGATTGGTGCATCGGTACACTCTTTTGAAAAATTGATTTTAGGCTCGTTTTTTGTTCGAAATACTTTGTGAAAATTGTTTTAAAAATATTTGAAGATTAAAACACAATTTTACACTTTAGTAAGAATTGAAATTGATCTTTGAAACACTTGGAGTAATATTTTGATATTCGAGTAATTAAATCGAATATACTTAGAAAATCATTTGTAAAATCTTAAAATTCATTTATACTTAATTTGTTATATCGAAACATCAAAATGTTTTCAACACTTTACTCACTATTAATGAGCAATACATGTGTATGGACAACGTTGATAATAATCAAATATCGTTTTTCATATTTTAAAAACCTAAACACATATTTAATCACTTTAATAAAACAATTTAAAATATATATTTTTGAGTTTTAAAAGTTTTCTAAATATTTTAATAAAATGAATTTTAAAAATAAATATATAAATCAAATCATTAGTTAAATCATGTCAAAATTATTTTTGTTCAAACTCAAGTTTTGTGACTTTGAATTATTTTTTCAAATATTTGATTAAGTCCAGAAACACTTATACATTTATATCAAAATATTAAATTCAAACTTTAACACAAACATTTTATCTTATTATAAATACTTTTAGGCGACAATATTAAACACTAAAATTTTAAACCCAATTTTTTAAAATCACTTTCCAACAATATTTAAAAAAAATCAAAAACATTGTCAATTTTAACTCACTCTTAAAATTTAAACATTAGGTGTGTTTAAAATTACATAATAAATTTGATAAAAATCAAACGACTTTAGTAATTAAGAGGTTATTTTTATTTTTTTAAATTCAAACACAGTATCTACAAAAATAAATAAATATTTATTATTAAATAATTAAAAATCTTTTAAACATATATAATTTTATATTCACTCGTATTAATAAAAAAAACAACTAATGAATTTAAAGAGTCAGGAAACAAGTTGGGCTAAGCATTGACAAATAATAAAGGATACAAAATTGGAGGTAGGTCCAACACGGAGTCAGGTATTGACGGCCATCCCTTGTTACGACCCCATCGAAAATAGCTTTTCAATGAAATATACATTGCACATTTACAATTTGGCTTCCCCACCAAACACAACGCCATTTTCATGATTATTATTAGGGTAAATTACATATTTAGTATTTAAATTATTAGTTTTAATATATTTTCGTATTTAATTTTAATTTTTTTTAAATCATATATAATATAATTTTTGTTTTATTTTAGTACCCGTCAAAGCGGATACACTAAGCCCTCATAGGGGCTAAATCCATCCTCATTATTTAGGAAAATAGTTAAATTTAGTTTAATGTGTTAAGTAGAAAAAAAAAAAAAAAGAATTTGCATACCCAATTATTTTTAAAAAAGAAAATTAAAATTTTGAATCTCCATTTTTTAAATATCTGGATCTGCCACTGGTACCCGCTATTAAAAACTTAATGTGTTTAGTATTTAAACTATCAGTTTTAGTCTATTTTAATACCTAAACTTTTAAATTTTTTCAAAACTTAATATTCCACCATTCCATTAAATTTGTTCTTTATTAGTTTTTTTAAAAATTAAAATTTTTGAAATATTTTTATCAATAATAAATCAAATTTTAAAAAAATTGACAAAAAATGAATAAAGTATATATTTAATAAGACAGGGAAAATAAATAGTTTTAGTTATTTTCCGTATGAAATTGAAACTCATAATGTTTGACTTAGTATGAGTCTTACTATCGTATTGCTTGATTTTGGCAAAAAAGATAACGACCTCTAATTTTTTATATAAAAGAATAAAAGAGAATACAATCCTATAGAACAAAGCAATGCACACTATATAAATGAAGTGCGTATATTTGATATATAGATTACTAATTTACGTGAAATTTATCTTATAAAATATATTTATTTTCATTTTAAATTTAGTCTTAAAACTTAATATATTAAATTCTAAACCTTAAATCTAATATTAAAATAGATATTTTTTATACAATTTATATATTAGATAATATTTTATAAACAAATCTCAATTGTTTGCGTGCAATTGTATTTATAAAAAATAAAATAAAAGGGAGATGTGTTCAACATTTAAATAGAATTAATTCACTTTTAAAAATATATATTTAATTTAAAACTAAAATTTTCGATTAGAATTATCATACGAAATTCCTATAAAACGCCATCACATCGAAAATCAAATCTAACATTTTTATTAGTAAATATATATATATATATATATATATATATATATGTATGTATAATAAATATAAATCATTTTTTATAAAAAAAATATTATTTATTCAATTAGATTAAAATATTTGTTTAATATCACATGGCATCAATCATTATTGGTAACAGAATTATAATGTTTGTAAAATATTGTTTATAAATTTTAAAATTACGGTTATTTAATTTAAATTTTATTTTTATGATGTAAACATCATAATAAATTAAAAATAATAAATTAAAATTACTACTTATATTATATTACTTTAAAAAAGAAAATTTTTAAAAGTATTTATGTAAAAACTTTGAAAACATAAAAGCTATAAAATAATGGTTTAATACAAAAATAAGTGCCTAAATTTTACCTTAAAAAATGATTTGGTGTCTAGCGTTTTCTCAATTATAATTTTAGGTCTTACTGTCATATTTTTTTTAATTTTTTAATAATAAAAATATTATTTTTAATGAAAAAAAAAATTAAAAAAAATTAGTTTTTTATAAAGAACCCAAACTTTTAATGAAACAATAAAAAATCTAAAAAAATTAAAATCTCTCATTTCAATCTCGTTACCAACCGTCGACGGTAATCTCCGGCCACCATCATCATTGTCGAACGATCACCAACCGTCGTCGTCCACCCATCGATCAAACATCGCCCTTACCATCACCCAAAACCCCTAATCTCTAAAATCCCTAATATCCAAATCCATAAACCTTTAAAATTTTAGTCTCCACGATTATGGGTTTTGAGCCGAATTACACGATGGTTCAAATGGTGGTAACGGCGTGACATATGAACATTGAGATATTCGGAATCGACGAAAAAAACGACGTTGGCTTAAAATTCGACAAACCTTTGAACGATTCTCTACGGCAAAAGGTGACAACTTACGGTGAAATGCCAACGAGGGTTTGATCAGGAGTCGATGTTGGTGCTAACGAAGGTGACGGTGACAATGATGGTGACTGTCATGGATGGCCGGGGAAAGTAGGAAGGGAAAAGGGGGGAAATCGAGGGGAGCAGTGAGCATGCGGGCTATTTTTTAATAAAAAATATTTTTATTTTTTAAAATAAATTCTCAAAATGAACAATACTCGACATATGTCATCTAACAACCAAATTTAACGGCCGTTACGTTATAGGCACCTAAAATTGCTCCTATGAAAACATTAGGTACTTAATTTTAGCAAAAAAAAATTAGGCACTAAAATATTTTTTAAGATAAAATTTAGAAACTTATTTTTATATTAAACCTAAAATAAAAGTATTTTACTATTAAAATTTAATAAAGAGACAAAACAAAATGATTAGGGAAATTAAAAATCAAGCAATGGAGAATTTAATTTTAAAAAAAATATTCGACCGAGTTGTAGTGATCTCATCTCACGCCAACCTTAAAACTTAAAATCTGAGATTCAGAATAAAGAATAAAGAAAAGGGAAAATTGATGTCAGCATCAACACCTGTATAATTTAATACATGATTACCATCATACCAAACATTGCACCTCATCGGTACGTGCATTTCAACTTCCAAAAAAAGGCGCGTAAAAAGATCATGCTGATGTATTATCAATCATTCATTTTCCTATTTTTCTTTACAAAAAAAAAAAAACTAGTAATGCTGATTGAGCGCAGCCAAATCATTTACAAGAAGAAGAAGAAAAGGATTTGCCTCTTTCACCTCATTACGTCTTTGCCGTTGGCATTCACGTCATCATTTCATACGAAAGCTATAAACTAGGTGGCGTTTAAGCATTTTGATTACTTATGTTCTTATCTCGATGTTTTCTAAGATCTGTTTTGTCATAAACTGAACCAGAATTCATTTTGTCTACAAGGATTCAACTTCAACAAGTACAATCTCTATGGGTTTTTTTTCAATCTTTTAATTGTATTTTTTCTTATACATGTATGCATATGTTTGTGTCGCTGCTGATGTTTATTTTAGTTGTCTTGGTCTGGAATCTGGCTAAAAATGGATGTGCATAATCTAGGGGGACTTAATAACAAATATGGGTTTTGATTTAACCCTTCTTTTTTCGAAGCTTTTAATTTTGTTGGGTTTTCCTTTGTTCTGTGAGATATTTTTTTGTCATTGGATTGTCTATCTTATCTTTCGAAGCTAATAGCCTAATATCTGTCTTTTCTGTTAAACTTTTAAGATTTTGGTTTGTTACTATTACATTGGGAATTCTTCTTGTTTTCTCTAATTCTTCATTTTTTTTTCTTTCTGAAGTATTCATTTTCGATGCAATCTGGACATGGAAATCTCTTAAGAATTGAACATACTTGTGGCAGGCACGTATTCCTTTCCAACAATCTTATCCGAGTCCAAGTAACTTAGGTTTAGAGAGATGTATTTAGGTGGACAGTCAATTATGCATCTGAATTTGCTTTTGCAATTATAGTAATACTAACAAACTACTTTCTGTTTGCTGAATTTGCTTTTGCAATTATAGTAATACTAACAAACTACTTTCTGTTTGTATGTGGATAGTCGAATTGGATTTAAGCATACAAACATCTATCTTGGCAAGGTTCTTTGAAGATTGACTATGAATTCTCCTGGCACAGGGAAAAACTAGAAATTTCTGACCATACTTGTGTTGAATATATACTCATTCCGTAACTCGTAACTTAGTTCGAGTTACATAGGTGAAATTCACTTGGTATCTCTTTTTTCTTAGATTAATTATGGTGAGTTAGATTGATATAGATCGCAAATGCTGAGGTTTTGGAAAAGCTATCATTCCTCTGTCAATTTATGAACTGAAAACTTTGGTCTATTGGTCCTTTGGAGACATGAGATTCCTATTATCCCATGTCCGATGCACTTCCGAACTGTTCTCTTCTGATTCTGTTTTATCTTCTTAAATATTTTATACCATAAATTTATCTACTGAAAAACCTTTTGCAGTTCGGAGTTGCTTATATGCATGATTGATGTTTGTCTCTTGTGCTCAGCACCTGTTGTATTTCCACTACTTATTAATTAAGAAGTACTTTTAAATGTATATGTCTGGTTCATGTAACTGGAGATTGCATCGCTTAATAGTGTTACCTTAATGCTGGACAGTCAAACACTGTTTATCTGTACCGAAACATGCAACTTGGTTCCTAGTTCAGAAATCATGGTATCTGTCTAGTATTTGTATAATTTTGATTGTTGAAAAGGGGACATTTGTTTCATGGTATCCAATACAACATATTCACAGATTGCCGCTACATGGTGGCTGAGAGTGATAAAACCAATATCATGATGATGATTGTAAAGAGAAGGTTCATTTTTGTATTGTAAGTACTTGAACCCCCTAACAGGGGTTCCCAATTCTGCTGCTGTGGTTATGAAATGGATTAAACTTTGAGACTTATGATTATAGAAGTCAATATCTCATGTGGGAAGGAATTATATGTGAAGAGTTCAATCCCTCTGTAACAATGAAAGTGAAAATCCGCCTTAATCACAAAGGCACCAAAATATCAATCCATGTTCATGTATCATTCATGTATTTTATAGCTTCTCAGCTTTTGCTGCAACTTTCTTTGTTCTTGGTTATGACGAGTCTATAGCAATCAACCAAGACATAATGCTTATAGTGATCATGGTGTGAGCCCTTGTATGCATTTTATAGCTTGATGCATTTGGTTAATTCACATTTTAGTTCTGGAATATCCTTGTTTTCTTGGTTTCTTTAATGCTGTTAAGCTGATTGGTTAATTCTGTTGTGTTTTCTAGGTGTTTCTGGGAAAAGATTGTTTTCTGTATTATTTTTTTTGGTTGAATGCAGATCATTAGAACTGTATCTTATTTGAAGTTCTAAATATTTTGAAGAATGTAACCTTTGGTGACAAGTTTGCAATCTTGAACAATTTCCGGGTGTTGATCACCTTACTTCCATCCAACATCTTTAATTCTTATTGTTGACTCGTGCAATATTCTGGTATTTGTCAGTTTGATAGCAGGATGAAGGTTGGGATATCTTCCAAGGCAATGATTCCCCGTCTTTCTCTCAGTGACAGAAAGTGAACCTAGCAAGGGAATTGTAGAGTCATATCCCAAAGCTACATCCCCGGTTCTTAATTTTCCGAGTATCGAATCCAAAAGTCAATCTTCGATGGTTGGTGAATCTTCATCCCAAATTCCATTTCCGTCAAATTCTCCAAGGTCTGAGGCTAAGATTGCACCTTCAACTCCTTCTGTGTTCTGTACCAGTTTGTATGTGTCATCTTCGTCGGCATCCGAAACACAGCGACAGCTTGGTAATTTGCCATTTCTTCCACATCCTACCACACGTCACCAGTTCATTTCCTCCGATTCGTCAAAATCTCCGTCAGTTTTTAGTGAGGATTTGAACAATTTATATAACAAGGCTCAATCTGAAGTTATCACGAAGGACATCCGTAATTTACCTGCAGATGCTTCTTCTGATGGTTGCTTTTATGGTATGCATTGGGAAGGTGACGATTTTTCCATCACAAGTGAACAATTAGAGTTACAGTTTTTGTCTGATGAACTTGACATTGCTATCACTGACCATGGAGAAAATCCCAGACTTGATGTAAGTATGTTCTTCATATCTATTTGTTGATAACTATGGTACTCACTACTCAGGAATCGAGTATTGGATACAAGTACGCGTTCGGTACGAGTATAATTATATTATCTATGTTTTTCCAGTGAGACTTCCCATATCTACGTGTCTGACATGAGCACTTCAAGAAAAATAATGGTTCAGAATAATGTAGGTTGATAATACCTATGTTGATAAAGCTCTTCATTTTTCTCGAAGTAATTATGTCGGGATTTTAAAAGAAGTCTCCAAATACATGAAAAAACTGGAGGAAAAATGAACATACTTGTATTCTACTCGTACCCGTTCTTAATACTTGCGCTTAAGCTCAAATAACACATGAAAATACTTTTATTTATGAATCATATATGATTCTTCATTTTAATGGTATTTGAAGTAAAGCCTGAAACATAAAACATAGAAGAACAAAATGAAAAAGTTGAGGCAAATTCACATTTTTTACCAATGTTTCTCTGACTTTTCAAATTTTATTTTTGAAGTATTTGAGTTGGACATACATATCCAACAGATATTAGGATATTTGTATGTACATGGGATTTTTTGGAAAACTTGAAAATATTGTGTCTTAGCACTTGCATCCTAGTTCAAGTGACATAGCTTTTCTGCACATCCTTTCCTGATTGCTTGACAATTTAGGAAATATATGGAACATCTCAACCTCCCTCATCAAAGCCAAGTCTAGGGTTGAAATGTGACCAAAACCCTAATTCCATTGCACCATCCAATGATGCTCCTGCAATTTCTGGAGCTGCGGCTGTTCACAAGCCAAGAATGAGATGGACCCCGGAACTGCATGAGCATTTTGTTCAGGCTGTCAGCAAGCTTGATGGCCCTGAAAGTAAGTAGATCTTGTTCCATACTCCTCTTTTTTTTTTCTTCAGATGTTCTTCAACACATTTTCAGACACTGATATGGTTCGGTAAGGAGAAAGACAGAGAAAACTGAAACCGACTTCAACCTTAGCGTTCGTTTAGTTTCATTCAGATTTTCTTTGAGTACTAGTCAAATAACTTCGGTTGGTTTTCGGTTCAAATAATATAGATTCCAAAAATAAACATGTCTTAGTTCTTCATAATTAAGTTTTAGTTTATATTTTATATAATATTTTGTGATGAAATTCAGTGAATAGAATCATTCAACATATATTGTCATGAATAAATTCATTGTCAAAGAAGAGAGCAAGGAAAAACTCATGTTAATGCATGATGGCAGAGCCAACTCCAAAAGGTGTATTAAAGCTTATGAATGTTGAAGGTTTGACTATCTACCATGTGAAGAGCCACTTACAGGTACTTGAGTAATTCTATATTGACTGAAGCTTATCTTGCTTGCTCCGACTTTTCATTTTTTTGCAATATTTGCATGTGAAGCTTGTGTTCAATAAATATGTCTATAAGCATCAATATGACCTTCTTAGGATTAAGGATCTAAATCACACGCTTGTTCTTGGGTTCAGCTTGGAAAAGAAAATTTGAATCAAGTCCGGTCATTGTTGAGTCGAGCTATAAAAGCTTGAGTTATTGAGCAAGCTGAAGTCGAGCTAGTTGCGTAACTCACGAGTTTAATCAAGCTCATGCTTTTCTACTAGGTTGGGCTTTAAATAAAACATGATTGGGCTCAAGGATGAACTTTTAATTTCAATTGAAGCTTGAGCTCGAACTTCTAACATTGCGTCTTGGCTTGATTGTACCCCATCTAAGGACCCTTAAAATATGTAAAAATAACTTGGGGAATTTTGAACATATCTATGCCGGATACATACCATATCCCGAGCTCACACTGAATCGGAATGGCTAAGCTATGTTTTCAGTTAGATCTTTTTTTGCTTGTAGTGGTATTGATCTACATCTTTATTAACAATCTTTTTACGTTTACAGAAATATCGACTTGCCAAATATATGCCAGAGAAAAAGGAAGGTACCGGATTCGTTATTTTTCGTTTACTTTTTAATTCTTATTATATAAACATATATTATTTCTAAATTAGTGAAAAAAACAGGAAATGATTTAAAAAATGGTAGAATAAATTTTGGATTTCTTTTTAGTGTCATTAGTAATGCACATGTTTGACAAAAGCTTTTACATGAACTTTTCAGAGAAGAAGACTTCATTCAGCTCTGAAGAAAAGAAAGCAGCTTCAAGTGGCAATGAAAGTGATGGAAAGAAAAAAGGGTAACTGCATTATTTGGTGTAGAGTTTTCTTTTTTTCTTTTCGCATTTAATGATTTTTAACCATTGGTGTGTAGGGGAATGCAAATTAAAGAAGCTTTGCGCATGCAGATGGAAGTACAGAAACAATTGCATGAACAGCTGGAGGTATTATTTAGTTAATCATCTTTCATGCAATTGTTTGAACGAAATTGATGTTGTGCCATGCATTTCTGTCATTTCAGCTACAAAGGTCGCTTCAGTTGCGCATAGAGGAGCATGCAAGGTATTTGCAGAAGATCTTGGATGAACAACAGAAAGCTGGCAATGCCTTGATTCCTTCACTAAGCTTGTCTGATTCCGACCAAAATTCCCAACTGCAACCTTCTTCTGTTGCCACACAACCCGAGCCTTTCGAGTCCAAAACCAAGTCGTCGACATCATCAAAGCATGATGCTGATGAGTGTGACCCTAAATCAAGTCCAAAAAGACCTCGAATCAAAGAAGCCGAGGTAGAAAATCCTGTGCAATAATAGCTTCTAAACTCGCCTTGATCTAGTGTAAAAATAGATAGCCACTGAATTCAGATTTGCTACCTTTGCGTCTATGAAATCCGACAAAATTGCTTTGGGTCTGGGTCAGACTAGCTACTTATTACTATTATCATTTTGCTGATGGGCAGCTGAGCATCAGTTTCTATGTTTTCGGTAGAACCAGGAAAATTAGGTTCATATCGTGTTCAACGCATTCGTATATATAAATCGAATTAAAGACTTTGTCCCAATTCCTTTCAACCCTTGTCAACAAAAACTAAACCACAAACAATTATATATAACGTTACCACTAGCATGGCATGTATCTTTGACGACACCCTACTTCATCTCACGTTGTACGGATACGCTAGGCTAATTTGGGCAGCGCCTTCGAATTCAAGCTAGTTTAGTTTAGGGTAAATTACGTGTTTAGTACATGAACTATCAGTTTTTATCCATTTTAATATCTAAACTCACTTTTTTCAAAATCATACCTAACTTTTAGTTTTTATTTAATTTTAGTACCTCGCCATTAAAAACTTAACGGACAGGCTTGTCGACTGTCGTGTCTACAGTCATCGCCGATTGCATCCGTCGGTCGAGGAAGCCCAAACTTTCCATCCTACACCTTTTTGACCCATTGAACGTGATTCCGGCCTCATTTTCACTAAAAAATGCCTCAATCTCCCCAAATCGATGATGAACTTTTGGACTTCTTCACCCTCCGATCTCCATCGTCAACCATTTGATTGGTCTGAAACTAGACTTGTTGATCGACTCGTAATTCTCTCATGGTCTATAGTTCGAAATGGTTGTTCGTCCATTGGAGCTATGCCCCGTCAACCTGTCCATTAAGTTTTTAACGACTATGTATTAAAATGAAATAGAAACTAAACGTTAAGTGTGGTTTTAAAAAAATAAAAAATTTAAGTATTAAAATATATCAAAATTGATAATTTAAATACTAAATGTGTAGTTTACCCTTTAGTTTAACTTGAAAATACATAATAATCATTAAAATTTTTGACAACTAGTAGGGGTGTGCAAAGTGATCCGGTCCGATCGATCCGATCTGGTGATCCGATCTGAAAATTTAGATATTCGATTCGTTTTTTTATTTTCGGATGATTCAGATTGAATATTCGAGAATTTTTTTGGATAATCAGATTGGATACATATCAAATAAGTTTCAATTTCTGATTATACGAAAATTTGAAAATATATGAGCTTTTAGATTTTAGATACCCTTTAGCCCAATAAACGAGTAACACATTAAAACTCTAACCCAATAAAAATTAGGATATTTAATTATTTATTGTATGTAAGTAATTAAATATATATATATATATATATATATATATATATATAAATATAAATATAGTAGAAGTATCAAATAAGTTATATTAAATCATAAAATTTAAATTTTAGGTATCCGAAATTTTGTTGCTCTATTCAAATCGTTGCTCGTTAAGCTCGCTAAAATTTTGCTCGACTTGTGCTCGTTAAGAAAAATTTATTGCTCGACTCGTTGCTCATTAAGCTCACTAAAATTTTCATCTTATTTTCTTAACTATATGTAAAATCTACTAATACTATATAGAGCTTAATATAATGATAAATTAATAAATTTAACGGAAACAATATCAAAAGAATGTGTGAAGTAATTTCAAAGTCTAAACTCTAAAATAACAATCCATAAATACATTAAAATAATAAATAAGATTCTATTTTTGAGTGTAGTAAAATATTAATTAATAATTTAGTATTCTTTTGTTGTTTATTAAAAATTAATGGATTAACAATATATATATATATATATATATATATATATATATATATAATTAGTAATTTTTTTAATGAAATAATTTTTTAAAGATAACTATTAAAAATTATATTAAAAAATAAATAAGTTACTCGTGAACTTATCAAGTTGAGCTGGACTTTGCTCGACTCAACTCGTTAAAATCTCAGGTCGAGTCAATCCGAGTTGAGTTTTTACCAAGCTATGATCGAGTCGAGTTCGAGCTGCTCACGAGTTGTTCAACTCATTAAGTACCCCTACTTGTTTCTGTTAATGTAGTTCAAACATCAATTATCTACTTAATAATTAATAAATTAAAAACTTATCAAGTGGTCTCAGATATAAAAGGAATGTTATTTTCTTCCGAGTTTGAACAGTTGCTCTGCATGATGTATATGCTATCAATTGATTAAAAAAATATTGAACAAATACTACATTATAGTTTTGTTACAATACTTGTTGGACACCGTCAATTTATATAGTTCGAACAATTATATCATGTATTGCAAAATATTATATGATGTATGCATATCATATCCAACGTCTTATTTTAAGTTCATTATGATAAGTGAAAATTAAATTTAAATAAATTAACGATAAAAGACACTATATATATATATATATTCTCTTACACAATGTAAAACTCTTTTAATTTTACATAGATTTAGGATAATTGGATGAGTAAAAATAGACAATTGAAATTATTAATAGTAAATGAGAAGATATTCACTTAAAAAATGTGTTAATCTCAATCATCTATTTCCATCATCCATCAATCATAAATCTGTGTAAAACTAAAAGAGTTTTACATTGTGTAAGTGAATCCTAATATACGAGTATTCATTTGTGTTAAAAATATTATACATAGTTATATTTTTCTCTTCACATGAAAAAAACCTAGTTTTCTCTTATTGGTGTGCCGCTTATCTCTCTTTTTCATCTTTGTTGATCGGTGACGGTACCAATTTTAATGTCGGTTGCCGATCATCGATATTCTTTATTATCTTTTTCTTTTCTATATCTTATCTTTATTTTCTTTTTTCTTTTTTTTTCAATAAGTCTGCATGTCTTGCACATTTTCATCAAACTTTATGACACGTTTTCCTACGTTTTTTGTCATGTTTTTGGTCGTTTTTTCATTTATCTTTTTTATGAGGGTTGATTTGACATCCTCGCGACTGATCAAGATGAAACTTATCTGATATCTTGTTTATATTCCTTGCTTTGGACCCTCAGATTGGATTTGGATACCTAATTTGCATTTGTGGATAACTTTTCATATCGCTCGAGTTTGACTTGCGATTTGTCAGTGGTCTTTTAATGGTTAATCTTTTTTGTGGTTCGTTTACCGATGCGATCAATATGTTTGTATCTATCTTTGTTCAAGTTTCGTAGCTAGATTTAATCTTTCCTTGTATTTCCCGTTAGATCATATTGATTTAATTGAAAAAATTGAATGATTAACTGCGATGGAACTGCTCTGGGCGCTTGATAGCAGGTCTAATGGGGACTTAGATCTTCGTCTTCTTTGCTGCTGATTGCTGGGTTTTCTTCTTGATTTTGGTCGTAACTGATCTATTTTCTCAATTCTTTCTCGAATTTTATGGAATCCTTGTCTTCCGAGCTCGATTAGAGAAAACTTTTTGAGGAACGAATGAGCAATCCCTAGAGTATTTTCCGCCTGAAGTGCTGGAGGGAATTTCTACTGTAAAGCCTCCTATTACTGTAATTGAAGAGGGAATTGTTGAATGAGATTGTGTTGTGGTTGGGCAATTCATTGGAGACGCATGTCTGTCTGGGTTCAATTATACAATGTTCCCTTAGAGCTTTTTTCTCTAGTAGGTCTTAGCTATATAGCTAGTGTTGTGGGCAATCCATTTTATATGGATTATGTTACTGCTTCAAAGGAGAGGCTCAAATTCGCCAAAGTTTGTGTTGAGGTTAAAGCTGGGGCAGTGATCCCTGAGGTGATCCATGTATTCTTAAGGGATGACTCTATTACAAAAATTAGGGTATATGCTACTTGGTTTCCTAAGATTTGTTTGCAGTGTAATACTTTTGGCCATTTAGCAAGTAGCTGTGCTGAAGTGCTAAAAGCCCCTTGAAAACTAAGAAACTCTTTTTAGAGGAAGAATGTGAATTCAATCGCTTTGGTAATGCTGGTAAAGAGGGGTTGGTTGGCCACTCTAGCTTGCCTTTGGCTTCCTCTTCTTCTGTTACACAGAAGGCTCAATCAAGTAGTGAGATGCAGAGGGCTACCAGCTTGCAATTAGGTTCTATTGAGGAGGTATTTGTTCTTGCTCTTCAGGAGCCTACTACTACCACTCTGCAGGTGGAAAAGATAATGGCAGATAGTACTGGGAAAGATGATCAGGTTGGTGCTGGTGAACTGCTTCTTGACCTTGTTTGTAACATCCCAACCCGTATCCGACCCAAATATGAGTCTGAGGTGTCACATTGACTTTTAAAAACGATATTCGTACAAAATATCAAAACATTTGAACTTATTTTAAGAAAATACGATAGTCTATTGTTCAATTGTGTTTGGTATAAAATTTTGAGGTAAAAACGTATTTGTGAACAGTAAAATACGGTATGAACAGTGAACAGTATCGTATAAACATTAATTAACAGTACTGTGAACAGTAACATGCTACAGTACCCCCCAAATGTTAAAATTTCTAGTTTGTAATAGGGGAACCGATTCCCCTGCTACAGGGAATCGATACCCTACTACAGTACTTCCGTAAAATTACATATAAATTTATAAAAATCATAGTTTTCATTCGTATAAAATTTCCATTTACATATACGCCTTTAAAACATTACAAAATTCAATCATATGATTTTACAAAACCGATTAAAACATATCGGACTCAAATCTTTTATATTAGTACATGCCAACTAAATTCTTTCTAACAAAATACATGTAATTCGATTTACATTTCTGATCTGATCTTAGATAAGGAGAACTGAGTTGTCATGTTTCTTTTTACTTGTCTTTTCGCTTTCCAAACCTACGTGTGAAATAATCACACGCTAAGTCGATGACTTAGTAAGGCATATAAACATATAATAAAAATCATAAAACATTTCACATAACAGAATACATACATGTACATATGGCAACATTATCATGATCTCTATCATATTCATACACTATTATCATTCATATTTCTTATCTCTTGTTCATACAACCTCTTATGCTCTTATCATATATATTATGTCTCATTCTTATAACAGATACAATGACTCATAACACACATATATCATTTCATACAATTCATATCATATAGAAATATATCATCATATAATTCTTGTAACATTTCATATCATCAAAAGCATATATCATATATATTATATTTAATCTTTTTATTAGCTCATGTACACCGTTGAGAACTGAAGGTATGTGAGTACATTGAGGTTGTGCACTAATGCTGTTACCACGGCTCGTATAAGTCCCACTGAGTGGCATATGAAATTTGTCTCGAAGGACCTATGTATTTGTCCCGAAGGACCACTGTATATATCCCGAAGGACTGCGTAGACCCTTGAATCTTGGCATGCCAACTATACCTATAGCTCTCGTAATATATAACATGGGCATTATTCTTATGTTTCATATGTTCATGTACTCATGTCATTTCTCTTGTAATCACATATAACATGTGCATATAATCACGTAGTTTACTTTCATGTCACTTTTCATATGAATTCATATTCATATGTCACATAGCTCGTATCACTTTGCATGAATTCATATAAACATATATATCATTTGATTCATGTCTTATTCTTATATCATCATATATATTTCATCTATGTTTTATCACCTAACCTCATATCATATAATATGTTTTATTCTCTTATGTTCACATGACATATAATGCATACAAATTATATTCACATATGCCTTTACTCATGAATTCATATATCATACAAATCATGTCATCTCTTGTTCTCATATGCTTCACATGCATCACATATATCACATAGCATATATCAGTTATATAATCAAGTATACATACATTTCATGTCATTCACCTCCTTATAATCAATACTCCATACATTATAACTAATGGAAATAGACTTATCACAAGTCCAATTCCTTATAATCCTATAAACTAAAATGCACTCATAAGAATCATATCAATCATATAACATTTTAAGAGTCACTTCTTACCATAGTAACTCCGTCACTGGCTCATCGCAAGCCAATTTTTCGATAGCATAAATACAATTAAATTGCACTCACCTTAGCCTTGTTTTGATTCAATCTAATCCTTTGATTATTCTAGAACTTGTTTAGGCTCAATATCTACATAAATATAACATTTCAAAACAACTATCAGAAGTCTAAACTTTAAACTTGATATTAATAACTTAAACCAGTTTAATGAACCAAATTCCATTTTTTTCATTTAGGGGGTAATCGATACCCCCCAGGGGGGAATCTGTACCCCCTGCGTAATCTGGAAATTTTGTTCAAGCCCAAAAATCATTGTTCATTACACGAAAATCACTATTTTTGATTCAATTCATCATATTTCATCCCTTTTATATTCTTAACTCAAATATACATACTTAAACTAATTTATATCCATTTATTTCATCTTAAACCTCAAAATTCTATTCTCCATATAAAAATCAATAATCATACCAAATTTTCCATGTTATCCAAACTTAATTCTAACATTTCTAACTTCTTATTCACATAGATGACAAGTTATTCAAGATTTCATTCAAGAACTCAAATCTTTAATCTCTCCTATACCTTTCATCTTGTTGTTTTAGAACAAATTAAGCTTTTCTTAAGCTTAATTATCATCTAATGATCAAAACCCAACTTTTAATTCAACAAATAATCAACACAATAGAAAACTCACCTTTGCTTAGCTTCCACGGGGAGGAGGAAGAAGAAATGAAGAAGAATATGAAATGTTTTCATCTTCTACGTTTTTATCTCTTATTAAAGGGATAAAAATATCTTTAATGTCAAATGACCATTTTGCCCTTTAATTCTTTGGATAATTACTAAAAACTTTCAGGAAATATCCCCAAATAAATCATTGAACTATTCAACTATTTCCACTTTAATCACCAAATTCTGAAATTTTAAAATTTAATCACTAACCCATAGTTTGGGATGTTACAAATCTCCTCGCCTTTTAAGAAAATTCATCCTCGAATTTTCACTGTACCTCTTGATAAGAACATATCTTATAATGTTCTCATGTTACTTCCTTTACTTAATCTTTCTTGTCATTATTAAAAACTTGCTTTTCAATCTTTTAGCTTTCCAACTTCCTTTTCCCTTTATACATCCATCTACTATCACTTATCATATTATCAGTAACTAATAATCTCAATTTATTTCTATCTTTTCTCTCTTCTATTCTGCATTTTCCTTTGACCTTTCTAAAATTTCATATAATATAACTCATCACGTAAACAGTAACATCCAATCCTTACTACTCAATATTATGAATAGATTGATTTCCTTCATCATTCTTTAATTACTTTACACCTTAAACCAAATCTTTACTCAATCCTTAATTCTTGTATGTATTACAATACACAAAATCTTTTCATATAATCTCATGTACTGCTACAGTACTTCCGTAAAAATATGTATGAATGTATAAAAATCATAGTTTTCATTCGTATAAAATTTCCATTTACATATACGCCTTTAAAACATTACAAAATTCAATCATATGATTTTACAAAACCGATTAAAACATATCGGATTCAAATCTTTTATATTAGTACATGTCAACTAAATTCTTTCTAACAAATTACATGTAATTCGATTTACATTTCTGATCTGGTCTTAGATAAGGAGAACTGACATGTCTTGTTCCTCTTTACTTCTCTTTTTCCAAACCTACGTGTGAAAAAATCACACGCTAATTCGATGACTTAGTGAGGCATATAAACATATAATAAAAATCATAAAACATTTCACATAACATAATACATACATGTACATATGGAAACATTATCATGATCTCTATCATATTCATACACTATTATCATTCATATTTCTTATCTCTTGTTCATATAACCTCTTATGCTCTTATCATATATTATGTCTCATTTTATAACAGATACAATGACTCATAACACACATATATCATATAGAAACATATATCATCATATAATTCTTGTAACATTTCATATCATCAAAAGCATATACATCATATATATATTATATTTAATCTCTTTATTAGCCCATATACACCGTTGAGAACTGAAAGTATGTGAGTACATTGAGGTTGTGCACTAATGCTGTCACCACAGCTCGTATAAGTCCCACCGAGTGGCATATGAAATTTGTCCCGAATGACCTATGTATTTGTCCCGAAGGATCGCATATACCCTCGAATCTTGGCTTGCCAACTATACCTATAGCTCTCATAATATATAACATGGACATTATCCTTATGTTTCATATGTTCATGTACTCATGTCATTTCTCTTGTAATCACATATCACATGTGCATATAATCACGTAGTTTACTTTCATGTCATTTTCATATGAATTCATATTCATATGTCACACAGCTCGTATCACTTTGCATGGATTCACATAAACATACATATCATTTGATTCATGTCTTATTCTTATATCATCATATATATTTCATCTATGTTTTATCACCTAACCTCATATCATATAATATGCTTTATTCTCTTATGTTCACATGACATATAATGCATACAAATTATACTCACATATGCCTTTACTCATGAATTCATATATCATACAAATCATGTCAGCTCTTGTTCTTATATGTTTCACATGCATCACATATATCACATAGCATATACCAGTTCATATAATCAAGTATACATACATTTCATCTCATTCACCTCCTTATAATCAATAATCCATACATTATAACTAATGGAAATAGACTTATCACAAGTCCAATTCCTTATAATCCTATAAACTAAAATGCACTCATAAGAATCATATCAATCATATAACATTTTAGGAGTCACTTCTTACTATAGTAACTCCGTCACTGGCTTATCGCAAGCCAATGTTTTTCGATAGCATAAGTACAATTAAATTACACTCACCTTAGCCTTGCTTTGATTCAATCCTAATCCTTTGATTATTCCAGAACTTGTTTAGGCTCAATCCTAATCCTTTGATACAATTAAATTGTACTCACCTTACCCTCTGCGTAATCTGGAAATTTTGTTCAAGCCCAAAAATCACTGTTCATTACACGAAAATTCACTATTTTTGCTTCAATTCTTCATATTTCATCCCCTTTTATATTCTTAACTCAAATATACATACTTAAACTAATTTATATCCATTTATTTCATCTTAAACCTCAAAATTCTATTCTCCATATAAAAATCAATAATCATACCAAATTTTCCATGTTATCCAAACTTAATTCTAACATTTCTAACTTCTTATTCGCATAGATGACAAGTCAAATTCAACTTAAAATTCAATTTATCAATTCTATTTCAAGATTTCATTCAAGAACTCAAAATCTTTAATCTCTCATATACCTTTCATCTTGTTGTTTTAGAACAAATTAAGCTTTCCTTAAGCTTAATTATAATCTAATGATCAAAACCCAACTTTTAATTCAACAAATAATCAACACAATAGAAAACTCACCTTTACTTAGCTTTCACGGGGAGGAGGAATAAGAAATGAAGAATAAGATGAAATGTTTTCATCTTCCACGTTTTTATCTCTTCTTAAAGGGATAAAAATATCTTTAATGTCAAATGACCATTTTGCCCTTTAATTCTTTGGATAATTACTAAAAACTTTCAGGAAATATCCCCAAAAAATCATTTAACTATTCAACTATTTCTATTTTAATCACCAAATTCTGAAATTTTATAATTTAATCACTAACCCATAGTTTGGGATGTTACACTATTATTCAAGGTAGTAAGCTTGAGTTAATGGAGAGTGTTGTTTATCACACTCAATCTCCTGGGAATACTGATATTACTAACCTTATTGAGAAAGTATCTGGTAGTGGTGATCTGATTGATGCTGCTGGAGATAAAATCATTCCTAAAACTATAAAATGTGGTGGAGATTTCCCTTATCTACAAGATTCCTTGAATCAAAAAAGGAAGGCTAGAGGTAAAAAGAAAGACAATGTTGGTTCATCAAGTAAATTGGAAACTCTTGCTGGAGGTGGTGTTCTTGATGGGCCAATGAAGACTAGGACAGCAACCTTGGGAGTTGCTATGCTCCTTAATGAAATCAAGACAAAAAAGAAAGAGTAATTGGATAGGGCTAAGGGTTTAGAGGTAAGTTGTGGTGTTGGAAGTGGAGACCCTCCTATATCTAACAAATGATCATTAGTTTTTGGAATGTTAAGGGGATCAATAATAGCCTTAAACTAAGAAGAGTAATAAGGAGATTGGAGGCTTTATGTGTTGATGTAATCTATTTTATGGAAACTAGAGTTCGAAGTGCTAATTTCTCAAAGGTTTTTGAAGTTTTGAGTGTTGATTGGAATTTTGTTGCTAATTATGACTTTTCTGATGGAGGCAGACTTTGGGTGTTGTGGAGAAAAACGCTGGCATTTTGTTTTTTAAAAGGTTGTGATCAGGCCCTTACTATAGTTGGAGATGTAGTTGGTCATAGCATGGTTATTACTGTTGTGTATGGCAGTAATAATGGACTGGCTAGGAGGGGTCTTTGGGAGCATTTGAAGAATCTAGAAGTTGACATTGGTTCTCTCCTATGGATTATTGGGGGTGATTTCAATGTTGTTGCCAATGCACAAGAAAGTTCAGATTTTGATATTTTGGGATTGCATAGCAGTTCTGACTTGGAGGATTTTAAATAATGCTTGGTGGATTTGGAGTTGCAAGATCACCCTTTCTTTGGCCCCCTATTTACCTGGTCAAATAAGCAAGAAAACTCTTATTTGGCTCAAAAACTGGATAGAATTCTTATAATTCTCAGTGGTTGTTGGAGTTCTTCTGACTCATTTGTGGAGTTTCAAGCTCAGGGAGTCTCTGATCATTGTCCTGGCATAGTTTGATCTCAAAGAAGTGCTCAAGTCCATAGGCCTAAGCCTTTTAAATTTTTTAATTGTTGGACTGCAAATGATAATTTTTTAGGGTGGTAAGGGATTCTTGGCAAGAACAGTGTACTGGAAATGCTATGCAAATTCTGTTCTGTAAGATGAAAAGGCTAAAGTCTTTGTTAAGGGAGTTCAACAAGAACTATTTCTCTGACATCTCTAGTAGAGTGATTGGTAAGAGAGCTGAACTGAAATCTATCCAGATTCATAACTTGTCTAAGTTGATCATAGAAGAGTGGCTGAAGAGAAGATGATTCAGGCAGAATTAATTAAATTGGAAGCTGTAGAATATGAGTTTTATAGACAAAAAGAAAAAGATCATTGGCTACAAGAAGGTGACTTGAGCACTAAATTTTTTTCATCAGAGAGTAGAGTCAAATAAGAAAAGGAATACTATCAGAATTATTAAAGATGAGAATGGGAAGTTTCATGAATCTTTTGATGGCATGGCTACTGAACTGGTTGATTTTTTCAGGAGCCTCATTGGCACTCCTGACCTTCTGGTGAAATGTTGTTCTGTGGAATGGTTGAAATCCCTGTTGAATTACTCCTTGTCTGATGGAGCTGATGTATTCCTTGTTGGTGAGATCACATATAAGGAGATTAAGGAAGCACTTTTCAGGCAGAGGAACGATAAAAGCCCAGGACCAGATGAATTCACTTCATGGTTTTTCAAGGTAGCATGGGAGATTGTTTGCAAAGATTTTCTGGATGTTATAAGGTATTTCTTTCAAACATCTTCACTCCTGCCTGCTTTTAATGCCACCACAATATTGGTGCCTAAGTCCTTGAATGCTTGTATGGCTAAGGACTTTAGGCCTATTTCTTGCTGCTCGGTAATTTATAAAACAATTACTAGGATTTTGGTCACTAGGCTGGCAGTCTATTTTCCTGGTATGATTTCTCATAACCAATCAACATTTGTAAAAGGTCAAAAATACTGCTGAAAATACCTTGCTTGCTCAGGAGATTGTTAGGGGATACTCTAGAAAAAACCTTTATCCTAGATGTTCTTTGAAAATAGATCTCCAAAAAGCTTTTGATTCAATTTGCTGGGATTTCTTATTGAATGTTCTTGAAGCTTTGGGTCTGTCTGTCATTTTTGTGGATGGATTAAAGTATGTGTGACTACTCCTAGGTATTATATTTCATTAAATGGTAGTTTAGAAGGGTATTTCATGGGAGCAAGAGGAGTAAGGCAAGGGGATCCATTGTCTCCATACCTCTTTGTTATTGTGATTAATGTGCTTGCAATTCTATTGAATGTTGCTGCAAAGAATGGTGTCTTTAAGTTTCATCCAAAATGCAAGAAAAACACTGCCTTACTCACCTTTGCTTTGTTGATGATATACTCTTGTTCTACCATAGGTCTCTAGATTCTGTTATGGTTGTTAGCATTCTTGACAGGTTCTATGAACTCTCTGGTTTAAGTTTAAATGCTATGAAATCTGAGTTTTTTGCTTGTGGGGTGTCTGTGAATATTCTAGAGCAGATTCGATTAGCTACTGGTTTCAAAATTAGCCAGCTATATGTTAGATACCTAGGAGTGCCTTTGGTTACTCGAAAACTCACAAGTAAGGATTGCTCAGCTTTACTTGTTAAAATTAAGAGCAGGATTGATAAATGGTCTAGCAGACATCTAAGCTTTGGGGGGAGACTTCAGCTTGTTAAATCTGTTTTGTTCAGCATCTTTGGCTATTGGAGTAGACAACTTGTCTTGCCCAAAGGTGTTATTAAAGATATTGAAAAGCTTTGCATGAGGTTTTTTTGGAAGGGAAATGATATTCCAGCAAAAGGGGCCAGAGTGAGCTAGAGTCAGATTTGTAGTTTAAAATCTGAGGGGTGGTCTGGGCATGAGGAAGTTAACATATTGGAGCAAGGATTGTTGCCTTATGCTTGTCAGGAAAATCCTTGCTGATGATGGTTACTTGTGGATTACATGGATAAAAGGTTATTGTTTTAAAACTATGGATTATTGGAATGTTGGTTGCAAACCCCATTTCAACTGAATTCTCAGAAAACTGATAAAGCTAAGGGAGGAAGCTAGAAGACTGTTCTAGCCTGCTACTAATTTGACACAGATCAAAGGTGGTTGGATTTGGAATAGTGTTCGCGATAGGAGGGACAAGGTTGATTGGTATAGGCTTATTTGGTTCACAGTTCATATTCCTAAATTTTCTATTATAGCTTGGATGGTGATCCTCGATAGGCTGCCAAAAAAGGACAGATTAGCCAGATTTGGCATGGTGACTGATAATGTATGTGGGTTATGCGATGCTGGCTAGGAATCTCAAAATCATCTTTTCCTGGAATGTTCTTTTGCGAAAGAGGTTTGGGGTGCTATTTTGAGAGCTTGTGGACTCGAACTCCAGATACTGCACTGCTGGAATGATGTTTTGTGCTGGCTGACATCGAATTTAAAAGGTAAATCCCTTCTAGTTCAAATTCTCAAGCTAGCTTGGACTAGTTTTGTTTACTTTCTATGGGAGGAGCGGAATCATAGGCATTTTAGAGGTGTGATTCGTCCGACCGAGGAAATTGTTGATAGAGTTAGAGAGGCAGTTAAAATCAAAATGTATAGGTGTCATATGAACAGATTGGATAATGTAAATAGGAGGTTGTGTCTTGGTTGAAATTTGATTTAGCTGATTGTAATGTACCTTGTTGCAGCTTGCTGTTTTCCTTTTGGATAAATAAAAACTTTACTTATCCAAAAAAAAAGTTAATTAACTTTTATAATTCTTGCGTCATAATTAAAGAAAAATATCTTATTAAAAAGCCTAATATTTATAGGATTGTTAGGTTAACTTGTCCGACCCATGCACGTCAAAAAGGGTGAGAATACTATCTACGTTAGGTTCACAGAATGTAAGATTATATTTGAGGATAAGATTATCGAAATATAACATTACTATGAGAATGTTGTATTATCATATTTGGTTTGCTTAAAGAAATATAAGATTACATTGTTTGATTGGAGGAATATAAGATTATTTGAATGCATATTTTACCAAATTATCCTTGTCATATATATTTTTTAATAAGTTAAATGTTAATATTAAATTATAAATATTTGAATGAAAACTCATAAAAATATTCTAATTATTACACTATTTAAGTTTAAAGAAAAAAAATTAACATATAATTAGCATATCAAACTTATAATTTTAAATAATTTTTATAAGTATCATATTTATTTATATAAAATATAATATAATATGAAAACTAATATTGTGATTTCGAGTGGACAAATATATTGTTTTTTAATATATAAGATCTATTTTTAATAAATCAAAGTTAAATATTATTTTAATAATAATATTTTTACCTCATAAAATTATAAAATAATTAATATACTAAATATTGAAAATATAAAATAATTTTAACTACTGAAATTTATTAATATTTTATTAAATTAAATTCTTTGTATATTATTATTATTAAGTTTATAATTTTGAGTAAACCATAGAGAATTATAATTGATAAGGATCCATATGAAAACAAATCGTTATTTCAGAGGTATTTATGTCCTAAGTTGTGGGAATTGTTCATTATCTAAGAATTTGGAGGTAATGACATTCCCACCATTTTAACATAAAAATGTTACTATTAATAATAAGTTATTATATGATAATGATTTTTTTCTGTGAATCAAACACGAGGATACAATTCCAGAAAATATCATTCCCCTTGTTAATGATATTTTTCGAAAACCAAACACACCCTAAAAGAAAAAGAAATCTAAGGGATACAAATAAGTCTTCAGGCGTGAGAATGTACCAACAATAATTCAAGAAGCTCAACGCAAGAACTCGAGAAGTATAATCCAAGTGAACAAAGTAAAATAACAATTAAAATTGTGTAAATTTCATTTTGTATGGACATGCATTATCAGTCACAGATGTAGAAATGGGAGTGAATCACACTTGAGCCGATTTGAGACTTGTAAACGCTGCAGCTTGGAAACTTTCTTTCTTTTAACAAATAGATTACTCATTCACCTATCTGACAAAAGGTTACAATTGCAATCAAGCAACTACAGTCTCTTCTTGATTCTGATTTCTTCTTCTTGTACAGCTGAAGTAGTATGATTGGACAAATTTATTCACATGGTTAAAAATAAAAAGGTGAAAGTATGTATACAAACATTTTGTGCATGTATATGTATATGTATATGTTTCCAAGAAGCGATGGAGGACACTTCTCACGAATCCTTATTTTGGTTTCTTGCGATTGTTCCAACACTCTCGAGCCAGTCAACAACTTCCTGGATAGTTGGCCTCTTGAAAGGATTGTAGTTGATGCACAGGCAGGCCACATCAAGCACTTGCAGCATTTCTTCATCCGAAGCTTTTCCTTTTAGGAGTGGATCGAAGACTTCATTTTGCTTGCCCTCACTCCTCAATCTCTGCACCCAGGAAACCAATTCTCTTGATGTTTTCGGCCTAGACATATCCACGGGCCTTTTACCAGTGAGCAGCTCAAGCATGACAACCCCGAAACTGTACACATCCCCTCTCAAGGTGGCTACCCATGCTTGCCCATATTCTGGAGGAATATAACCCAAAGTACCAACAAGCTCGGTTGTAACATGAGTGTGATAAGGAAGAATGAGTCGCGACAATCCAAAATCTGCAACATGTGCCTCAAACTTGTCATTAAGAAGAATATTGCTCGACTTGATGTCTCGGTGAACAATGTGTGGCTCACATATCTGATGCATGTAAGCCAGTCCAATACTTGCTCCCCTAGCAATCTGTAGTCGAGTTTGCCAATCTAACCGGGATGGACCATCTTCTTTCTCATGTAACCAGTAGTCTAAGCTTCCATTCTCCATATAGGAATATATTAATAGCCGAACTCCTTCGTGTACACAGTAACCTTGCAGGGACACCAGGTTTTGATGTTGAGCTGTGGATAGAGCTTCTACCTCAGCTTTGAACTCCCTCTCCATCAGGCCAACATCTCCTGAGAGCTTCTTAACTGCCAATTTGGTCCCATCTGCTAATATTGCTTTGTAAACCAAACCAAAACCCCCGCAGCCAATGATGTTTTCTTGATTAAAATTGTCAGTTGCTTTCAAGAGTTCAAATATGGTGAGATCCTTGACTTCATTGGTCTTGTTCGGGAACAGCATAACAAGGCTAGCATCCTTGTCGGTCTGTGGATGAACTCCAGAATATGAGTTGCAGGAAAGTGAATCTAGTTCAATCTTTTCGGCGTTCCCTCCTGGAATAATCCTTCTCTTGGACAATATCCACAATGATAGAACAGTAACAACCAAACCAGTACCAGCACAGATTCCAAGTACAAGCCCAATGATAAGTTTAGTGTTTAAGCGTTTTGGTACAGTGGGAGAATGGACACTGCCCGGTGCATTGGGGCAAATGCGCTGCACAATTGAACCACACAGACCTGGGTTCCCTTCAAAACTAGAGTTGGTAAAAGTATCAAACTGACCTCCAAACGGTATCGGTCCTTGAAGATTGTTGTATGCCACACTGAATGAAGACAAAAAGTGAAGGCCTCTTAAGGATTCAGGAATTTGGCCAGAGAGCCGGTTCCCAGATAAATCCAACTTTTCCAAGTTTGTGAGATTTGATATTTGCTCTGGAATGCTGCCAGAAAAGTCATTCTGGCTGAGATCTAACACATGAAGAAATTGCAATTGACCAATCTCCCCAGGGATGTTTCCAGTGAGGTTGTTGTTTCTCAGGTAAATAGCAGGTGGAAGGTTGGAGAGCTGGTTATACAGCTGCTGGCTGGTGGCATTATTGGGCATAACAAACACCGGGAGTTCCAGGTAACTTCTATCTACTTGATCATTAGACTCTTGTGTTGCCAATGCATACAGGCCTGCGAGTTCCTTGGGGAACTCTCCTGATATTAAGTTTGAAGACAAATCTATGTAAAAAGGTTTGGCAGGCCACCCAACCAACTGGGAATTAAACCACTGATTCTATTTTGGGACAGGTCTAGCACCTCTAGATTCTTCAGCTTAGCTAGCCAGTTGGGGACTTGACCAGTGAAGTTGCATCCTCCTAGTCCCAAAATCTGAAGATTTTGAAAACTTTCCTCTCCTATTATATTTTCATCATTGGGTATTGCTTCATTCACAAAGTTATTAGTAAGGATGAGAGTAGTAAGGTTTTGGAATCCCATCAAAATCCTTATTGCCCCAGTAAAATTGGTTAACTTATTAGTAGAAATCGAGAGGAATGATAAGGATTGCAATGCAAGTATGGCTGGTGATATCTGCCCCTCTAGCTGGTTACTAGCCAGTCTTACCGCAGTTAATGACTTGCAAGAATAAAGACTTAAAGGCAAGGTACCTTTAAAGTTATTGTTGCCAAGATCAAAAGTGTTGAGGCGTTGCAGGGTGGAGAAATTGAAGGTGGAGAGATCTCCTTCCAGATGGTTAACCCGCAAATTCAAAGTGATGAGGTTGGTGCAGTTCATTAGAGATGGTGGGAGATAACCAGTGAAGTTGTTGATGTGAAGCAGCAGTTGTTCCAACTTGGAAAGCTGGCCTATGACTTTAGGGATGGGGCCTTCAAATTCATTGGAAAACATCTCAAGGACGGTGAGCTGGGAGAGTTGGACGATGGCATCTCGGATTCTCCCGGAGAGGTGATTAAACGGTAAGGACAGTTGCTCAAGTGAGGCGATTCTGTAAATATCAAGAGGAAGTGTCCCGGACAGATTGTTAAAACCCGCACGAAAGATCTGCAGCTTGGAACACTTGTCCAGTCCAGTGGGAATTTCTCCATTGAATTTGTTGTAGGACAAATCCAAGATGGTGAGGGAAGTATTGATGCAGATCCAGGATGGAAGCTGGCCTGTTAAAGTGTTGTTGCTCACATTGAAAACACTCATATTCAGGGCTGCTGCCCGAACAAGAGAATCGGATCGAATGGTCCCTGAGAAGCGGTTGCTTGATAAGTTGAGTGTCCGGATATCATCTGAAATGAAATCCAGAGGCAGTTCACCATAGAGGCTGTTGTAGCTGAGATCAACAACTTCGAGGTGATTGAGGGAAGATAAAAATCCAGGGGGCAGAAATCCAGTCAACCGATTATAGGAAAGGTTAAGATGGGTTAAAAGTGTGAGGTTTACCAGAGACGTTGACAGATGACCTGTGAGGCCTCGAGAGGGCAGCGATAGCTGAGTGACTCGACCCATATCTGGATCATCACAAACCACTCCTTCCCAAAGGCAACAATCTATAGAAGCTGACCAATTCAAGGGGGATGAAGATGGCACTGTTATGTTGGAACGAAACCCCAAGAGAAAAACCCTGTCGTTTTGATCACAAGCAGCCTGGCAAGGAGAGGCAAAGAAGAAAACCTGTGAAATCAATAGAAGAAGAAGAAGAAGATTCAAGAGCAAGTGAAGCATGGAAAAAGTCGTGGGTCTTGAAGACGAAGCACCAAAAGAGGCCTCTTTGTCATCAATCATCGTAGGAAACAAGTAAGAAGAAGAAGACAACGTGAAGAAGAGAAAAGGATGGACAAGTACATCATTATCTGGTCTTGGTTAAGCTTGTACAAGATTGCAGTAAACATCCCATTGACCTCAGCAATCGAGAGAGAGAGAGAGAGTACATTTCGTGACATTCATAATTAAATATTATATATTGCTCTAATGGTCAGTTTAAAAAAAAAAAAAAAGAGGAGAAAGACAAAGACAAAGACAAAAGAAGGCAAAGGGCCTTTGTTGGGGTGCTATTATTGTTTATGATGAAAAAGAAGAATTCCCATTGAAGCGTTTACTTTTGGGACGGCTGCCACTGGATTGTGCCATTGTGGTGGTGGAGGTGGTGGTGGACTTTTTCCAAGATGATGATTGATTGATGACTATAGGCTCAAAGTGTGTGGGTAAAGTTTTTATCTCCTCATATTTATATATTATATTTTTATGTCTTATAATTGTAAATATAAATTGGTGCGAGTTGCAGATACTCAAAACCACCTGTCTAAAACGTAAACAGGTTCACTTCTTTGCCTTTTTACCTTTCAAGTATATAAAGTTTAGGGTAAAATACATGTTTAGTACTTGAACTATTAAGTTTGTTCTATTTTAATATCTAAATTTTATTTTTCCCCAAAATCACATATAACCAATGGCGGATCCAGAAATATTTTTTAGGGTGAATATATATATACTAATAACAAAAATTTTCGGTATGGGGAGAGTACAAATAAAATTTCAGGTGAGCACCTTTAGTAAAATAGACAACTAACATAAAGAAATTCGGATTTCATAGTGGGTATGTGCCCACCCTGGACAGTACATACATCCGCCACTATACATAACGTTTAGTTTAGGTTTCATTTTGGTACTGAGTTGAAAGTTTATCGAATTTTTTACGGATAAATTATATTATTGATCACTCAACTATCTTCTCTCTTATTGTAACTAAAGTTTAAAAAATTTCAATTTAATTACTCAACTTTGAAATTAATCATGTTTTAATCACTCTAATTTATTTTATTAATGCTTTTTGTGACATTACATTTTTTTATTAATATATAATTAAAATGAAAAATTAAATTTAAAAGTTAGAGTGATTAAATTAGGAGTCGTTTGAAAGCTAAATAATCAAATTAAAAAAATTAAACTTTAATGATCAAAATAAGAGTGAAAAGATAGTTAAATGATCAATAATATAATTTACTCATAAAAAGTGTCACGTACTATAGCCCGGTTAAGTTTTTAAGCACGATATACCAAAACAAAATAAAAAATAAATATTTGGAATGATTTAAAAAAATAAACGTTTTGGTATCAAAATGGGAATAATAATAATAATTTAGATACTAAACATGTAATTTATCCTAAAATTTATGGGATTTCTGTTTCCGAAATTTAGTGCCTTCTATGCTGCTTCATTTCTATGCATTGTAGACATATATTAGAGGCGTCCATCATTTTTAGTACTCTTTTTGTAGAAATGTCATGCTTGAGTTGGTTCCATGATCAAAATAGCATCAAAAGTAAAAATATTTTTTTTTATAAATTTATAATTAAACTTAAACACAATTTTTATTAAATTTATGGAAAACATAATTTGACTTATAAAATTTAAATTTAATAGATTAAATAAATAATCTATTTTTTTAATAAGTCTACAACTTTTTTGAGACTTTCAAAAATAGTATTGGGCTTGCTGTGTCATGATAACTAAGTTCCTCACACTTTTAAATTTAGGTTAAAATTATTATCTTTCAGGAAGCATCTTTCTTTCTATTATAGTTTATTCAAACGGCATCACAATAATAATATATTTAAAAATTAAAAAGAAAAAAAAGGCAACAATAGTCAGAACCCTTTGTTTTCGTATTATTATTATTATCATTTTTTTTATAGATAGTTGTTAATTTTATTAAAAATATAAAATATTCAGAATTATAATGAAGATTTACGAGTATAACCGTAAACGTAAACTGAATTATAATTGGGATATATTTTATAATCATTAACACAAAAATTAACCACCTAGATCACACAAAGATCATAAAAAGAAAATGTAAAAAAATCTAACCAATGCTCGAATAAAATAAAGATGTTGCATCAGTAAACGAACGACAGAAGAAGATGCAACTATTGGAATATCACCGACAAATCGTAAATCATAGTCAAACGACGTGAGAAAACTATCCACAAGCACAAAAAGCGTATCCAAATCAATATGAGGACCCAAAGCAGAGAATATCAACAGGATAACAAATAAGTGTCATCTTGATCAGTCGTGCGATGTCAAATCCAACCCCGTGAAAAAATATAAATGAAAAAAAGGCAAAAGACCGTAGGCTACCAAAAGGCAGAGAAAAGCGTGCTACAAAGACAAATATAAACGTGCCATAAAGATAAAGAATATGTCACAAAGACATAATTATTCTTATTTAAAAAATTAAAAAATATATATATAACCGACGAACGACAACCAATATCAAAATCGGTGTTGTTGCCGGTTAAACAAAATTAAATAGAAAAAAGTTAAAGATAAATAAATTTCACACAAATTTGTAAAATAAGGGGGAAAAAGGAGAGAGAGGAGGAGGTTATCATTTTTTTTATTATAATCGATCAATCCTATTATATATATATATTATCTGGGATATAAATAAAAATTATATATTTTAATTGAATCAATATAAGTAAAGATGTCACATAATCGAATCAAGTAATTAGGTTAACTTTTAATATCTTGTTCTTTTTAACGAAATTATCTATTTTTTAAAACTTTATAACTAATTTAATATATAAAATTAAATTCAAATCTGAACAACATAAATATATGTACACGCATGATAACCATGAACACAACAACAACAAAAAATAATAGCACATATAAGTCACTAGTTTTATTATAATACAAGGTGGCAGACAGGGTATCTAGGTGTGATGCATCGGTGGATTTTCTTTTAGAGCAACAATGTTTTATTTGTTTGTTTAATACTAGTGGGCTGGACTACCAATTAAATGGGAGGATTTTTGCTTCTTCTTAATTGCAATCTTTGAAACAATTGAATTGCTTCAACCCTTGCCCATTATGATGAATTACCCACGATGCTTAGGTTGATGAAAATTAGATTAATCAATATAATTTATTTTCTTGTCAACAGTTTATTTTTTTTATTTTTTTTTCAAAAATAATTTACCGTATGACTTTTCGTAAGTTATTTTCTGAACTTTTCACTTCAAAATATAAATACTCAAAATAATACTATTTTATACTGATATAATATTTTAACAATGGTTTAATAAAAATATCGGTTGTTAAAATACTTAAACTATATTTATTAATAATTTTAGTAATATAGTATTATATTTTTTAATATTACAATAATATACTCTATTATATTATAATTATATATGGTATTGTATTCCCAGTTACCGAATAGTAGAAAATAATTTACGCAAACATCATAAAATGAATTTTAGAAACGGTTTTTAAGATACGTACTACGGAAAATATTTCTCGAAAAATATGTTCGGCGAAAAAGTAAATTTAATTTTAATCGTAAAAATTGTTAAATTAATTAAATAGACTTTTGGTATTAATTAGGCCATTACTTATTGGTAGAAAAGATCTATTTATGTTTGTTTGAAGGGGGGAAAAAAGAACAGATGAAAATGATAATATAGATGGAATGAGTTGCATATTTACCTTGGTTCTAGTATAGATATAGAAACATAAAAAAAAAGTATCAGATTACATGGATGCATGAAAGGAAACAAGAAGTTGTTGGAAACGACTATCTGCACCGATGATGACCACTTGTGCAATGCTTTTGGGGTTTGTCTTCTTTATTTGCTCACAAAAGGGGGGGATGGGGGAAGTAAGCAGTAATGAATAAGGTCACTTTTTATAATATCACACAGCTCAAAGTGTTGTACTATGGCAGCCTCTTTAATAGCATTACGGAAGGCCTTGACAACCGGGAACTCCGGACCAACAACAAAAGTTTGGTTTTCCATGGAGCAACTAATACAAATCACGACTTCACCATTCCATGCAATGATTACTTCCCTCTGTCTTGCTCGAGATTGCAAGCGAGTTGTTTCACTCGGGTAAAAAAGATGCACAAACCATTTAGGAAGCTGAAAGCTTCACATGAACACGGTAAAAAATGAAACAAATATCAATTTCAAAACATATAGGGGAGAAAGAGAGTGTGCAAGAGAAATATTACGAACTCTTACCTCAAAGGTTTTCAGTATATGCTGCAAGAGTTGCCAGTAAAAAATGAAGTCGGTTATAATTACATCAGACTCATCAAAAAAGAAATATGGACAAAGGCATACAATAACGGATATCAGTATGGTCATATGATTACCAACTTAATTGAGGCTATTAATTCAAGTTTAAAGGAGGCGTGTCATTTACCTATAACTGCGTTGGTTAAAATGATATATTTTTGTTTAAGTTTTTTGAAAAACTCGAGGAACAAACTCTTATTTGAATGCAAAATGATCATATTTATCACCCAAGATTGATAGCATATCCATAAAAGAAAGTTGCATCCTCAAATGGGACGTTGGTATTAGAATTTTTTTTCATACCCATGAATAATTTCGTATGTTGGAGATGTCATTATCTCTTGAAGGGATTGAATCTAACTCTTTCAAAATGAATCTACAAGAAAGGTGGTTTGATTGTGCTTATTTCAAACTCTAATGTATCTATGCTTTCATGTTATAGCAGTTTGCTCACATTCTCATATGGAGTACAAATGCTATGTTTGTTTCGTATATTAGTTTTCGCAAGTTGATCCCGTATATCAGTCAAAGTATAAGAATTTGAGTTTCCCAATACGTAATGAAAAATATCCGAATGAGATTCAAACTTGACCTACAATTAAATTAGATATGATTTTATTAAGGGAACCGAGTCGTCCAAAATCCACTCAAATTCATTATGATATGAATATTCGAGAGAATACTAGAGAACCTAAAAGATATGTGCATTGTATAACCCAGACCACAATAGGCAAAAATGTGACCTTATTTTATATCCTCTCTCAACCGTAGACAATAATTATGTTATTTTATTTTCTGGTATTGTATTTTATGTTATTGTAGTTTGTATTTTGTTATAAAAATATTATTTTATGTATTTTTAGTTATTTTTATTCTTTTAATATTTTACTTTCACAATCTTTTAAAGATATATATTATGGTTATGTATGAAAATACCTAAACTTATTATCATATTCGATATATTATTATAAATTTTATGTATTTTTACCTTTTATTTTCTAAATTGGAATATTTAAACTTATTATCACTCTAATTTTATATCTAGGTTTATAGTTTTAGGTAGAAAAATATCTTATGAGTTAAAAAAATTAGGGACCAAAATAAAAAGAATGAAATATCTTAGGGTTTATATTTTAAGTCAAACTATTTTAATAATATAATAATTAAAACCCTAAAACCAGAAGCCTAACCCTAAAACAAAGGTGTTGTAAATGTGGTAAAGACACTTTTTGAAGGAAAAAAACGCTTTATACGAGTGCTACCAAACCATACAAAAAGCGTCTCTACCACTTATGTATGTGTAAGATGTGTCTAGTAGAATATGACTTTATTTAAATTGGTGATATTTTGGTAAATAATAATCAAAGGTTAATATTTGACAAATAATAACTTTTTGGGTGATTTTTGAATAAAATTGTCTAATTTAAGGGTTTCTTTTGTTTCACTGTAATTGGTTTGTTCAAAAATAATTTTTCTCATTTCTCATTGTTGTTTAGTTGGTGAAAAATAAATGTCAATGTAATTTATTTCATTGGTCAACAAAATTTCCTTTTTATTTTTCTGAAAAAATGACTAACGATTTGATTTTCATAAGTCATTTTTTAAATTTTTTACTTTAAAGTATAAATATTCAAAATAATATTATTTTATGTATCTAATAATATTAATATACTATTTTAATATTATTTTAATAAAAGTATTAATGATCAAAATATTTGTATTAATAAATTTAATAATATAGTACATTTTTCTTATTTTAATATAATAATATTATTACATATTTAATATTTTAATTTAATAAATAATTTATAAAAAATTATTTTAATAAAATATAATAGTCTTGATGATTTATTTATAAAATTGTTAAAATAATATTCGAATAATAATATTGACATAAAAATATTAAAAAATATTCAAATATTTTAAAAATAATATTATTATTTATTTTATAATAAATAATATTATTTATTGTATTCAATATTTATAATAAATATTTTTTTTTAAAATTTTTTAACCAGTGAAAAATGATTTACATAACATTATCTAAACACCATAAAATGATTTTCTGAATTTATTTTCCAAAAAAAAAAATTTAATTTACCGAATTCATTTTCAAAATCTTTTTTCATCTAACAAACATACTCCAATTGTTTTGTTAAAATTATACATTCTACGAAGGTAATTACTTAAACAAAAACTCTCTAAAAAGAATAATATATTTATCACTTAAACCACTTTAAATTCAGATTGTACATTATATTGAATTAATCCATTGCCCGATATTTACATCTCCACTTGGTTGTGGGAGTTTTAGGGTTTCGGGTACCTGACCACTTGTAGGGGCTGATGCACTATGGCTTTAGGATACTAATTACACACTCTTATTTCTATATTATTTTATTTATTTCCATAACTTAAAACGTACTATTTGATAATAAATAATGAAAGATTTCCTAAAATTAACTTTACATGAATTTGCTTAGTGACATTTTTAATCTGATCGTAATATCTTGATTAAGTTGAGGTATTACAACCAAAATGTGGATTATCAATCAGGCTTCTTAAATCTAATGCTGGATCTTTCATGCCCTCTATAATTTAAGATTTTTTTCTTTCAATTTGGCCTTCCAACTCATAAAATAAACCTGACGTGGCCCTTTAACAAATGTTTTTTCATCGTTGATCATTACAGTACTGATGTCACAGTTAAAAGTGTTGACATGATAGTCCACGGTGCTAACACGACAGTATAGGGTGGAAGATTAACTAAATTGGTAACTCAAACATGACAGATGGACTGTCACGTTAGCACTGTGGACCGTCATGTCATCATGGTGAACTGGCACGTCAGTACTGTAATGGTCAACGAAGAAAAGCGTTGGTCGAACAGCCACATTGAATTTATTTTCTATGTTAAAAGGCAACATTAATAAGAAGAAAAAATAATACGATGACCACATTGATTTTTTCTCAAACTTAAAAACTTTCTTATTAAAAAATCTGAAGATGTTACAAAATTTATTGACATGTAATATATATATCATTAATTTGCAAAAGTCTATATAAATCTATAGCATTTTTAACATGTATACAAAGAACAAGACGAATACATTCTATATTTCTCTCCGATTTGATTCATTGAAATAAATTATGCTAAAGGTTCTTGTTGATTAAGATACGACACAATAGAGTGCTCTTTATAAAACTTTATGTAAAACAAAAATATTAAATCCAAACAAAAAATTACAATGTATTCAAAAAAAATTTAGGGACAATAATTACAAAAAAAACATCATATATAAAACAAAAATATTAAACTTACAAATATAAAGAAAAATAAAATTTTTCATTGAGAATAATGTCCAACATCAAAAGAACCCAATAACCTTTTATAAAAATCATTGTCTCTGTCAAACGAAACGTTTTACAAAATAAAAAAAGTTGGTGAGCAAACCAAATAATTTGGTAATATGCTCTGATACATAATTATCATTATATCGACAAATAACCTTTTATCAGTGAGGGAATCTGATCATACTTGACCACCGATAAACAAATCAAAAAACAAATGTTGTGGAAATCTGTGTGAGAGCACCAACATGGTTGTAGAGGTCTACGAAAAATGTACTAAAAGCTATAAGAAACGTATCACAAGAGCTGAGAAAAAAGCGTGCCACAAGAGCAAATAAAAATATGTCATAAGGAGATTTTTATTTAAAATTAAAAAACTCAAAAAAAAAAAAGGACATGATTTGAAAAACAACAAGAAAATGATTTGAAAAACAAGATTCAAATTAATAATCGCCGGTGATTGACAACAAATATTAAAATTAATGTGATAAAAATATAAAGAAATACGACATAAAAAAACTCAGAAATCCTTTATTTATTTAAATTTAATGAATATAAATTAATGTGAAATCGATCATCTATGGTAACGGGATCCAAGGTCCCTTTCAACCCCTTCGACTTTTTCTGTTTCAGACACAAAAAGATTATATAATATAAAAATAATTAATTTACGATATGGAATACTTTAATATATCATGCAAGAAATGTAATTAAAATTCAATAAACAGCTTCTTCAAAAAAATCCATCAATATGAAAGGAATTTACTAACTATTCAAATTTACATTAAAAATAATTATATATTTGATTAACTCATAATATTAATTTAATTAATACTTTTGTGCATATATATATATAATATCATAGGCTTAGTGTAAAAGAAAGTGTACAAATTATACCTATTTTTGTTTAAACTTTTTTTGAATTAATGTAAGCGTCTAAAGTTACCAACGTTATCATTTTAAGTGTTTAGAGTGTCACAATCGTTAAAAAATGTATTATCTGACACCTGTTACGTTTATAAAACTTTATTTTTTTTAAATTTACTTTTTTTAAAAATAAAATATTTTATTAAAAAATCCAATTTTCCCCCTAAAATATAAAAAAAAAACTCTAAACTCTTTAAATGTCTAATTTCACTTCATATTGATATCAATGGGCTTTTTGGTTAAGCGGAGTTGATCCCGACAAGTGCGATAGCGACAAAATAGTTGCGGCTGGAGTCAATGGTTGTTGTGAGAATAACAGGCAGATTAGTTGAGAATTATATATTTAATGTTTACAGGTGGATCCAAAACAGTTGCGGCTGGAGTCAAAATGCTTGTTGTGCTCATCCTCCTTGGGCTGCCAAGTTTCTATGTTTCAACTTCACCCACTTTCTAAGGTCTTTGATGATTCTACAGTCATTTGGTGATCGTTTCTTCTCGTGCTGTATTCAGCAGTGTGTTGTGGTTTTCACAAAAGAAAGTTTGCATGGTTTTGTTTTAGACATATTTTAATTTTAATTCCAAGTCACTGGTGTTCAAATCCGTAATTTTTAAGAACAACAACGATTCTTTTAATTACCGAAGATACGGTCGGAAATTGCTGACAAATTACCCTGACCTTCCTCTTGATCAAATATTGAATTCTGACGTTATTCGGAAACCAATTTTGAAGAAACTTGAGAAGCCAGTTTTACTTTCTATACGAATCATCCAGTTTTTTATATGTAGTTAATTAAGATACTAACAACAATTGCAGTAATTAGGATTAAAATAATAGTCATAATATTTTATTTACTTTATTTTATTATATATTTTAATTTAAAAATAAATAAATAAGAAATTATAATTAGTGTCACGTGACAGGATTTAAACGGACAACAATTATTTTTTAATGCCTATTACATTTTGTAGACGTTTTATTTCGACCATATCATATAATGAATATATTACATAATAATATATATATTTATACTTTTCTTTTTATTTTACAAAACCAAATAAGTACACAACAGCCCACTTGTGTTCGATCCAGTAACAAACCTTAAGGTAGATTAGGGTTCCTGATGTCTCAGCAGCTTTCCATCTCACCCCAGCCCCGCATGGTCAACAGTCCACGTCCAAGAGTCCCACGACCGAATCCATCGGTCAATAACCCTCACCAATGTCCGAGTTTCACGGTCACACACAACGATCCCGAAACGTCCGACAACACCAACAACCCACGAAGACAACCAAGTTAGAATAGGACTCAAATGCTTAGCAAATCCTAGGCTATAAATAACATATGTAATCAACACAGAAAGGGGGATTTTTACACACACAAACACACAAGTTTTGTACACGATTACGAGGGAAATCAGCAGCAAACCGCAAATACTCAAAGTACTTGTAATATCCGAAAGCAAGAAAGAAATAAAGGTAGCCTTTTTTACCTCGTTTGGTTCTTCTTTGCATGCGAGTGTAGATCCTTTCCTTTGTTTTCGTCTCCTCATTCAGACGGCCGATGACCCGGGGAGGGGTATTTCGAGTGGATCTATTCTAGATCTACCCTCCCGAGGCCTCCTTTTCACAAAATCAGTATGTTTTTTTAAACGAGGGTACAAAGACCTCTCGGAAAAATGAAAAATTTTGATTTTTGCCGCCGATGAACGGTGGTCGTCGCCGTTCAACGGCGGCGGCGAGGCGGCGACGGGTGTTTTCTGGGTTCATCAAGAACCCAGGTGGCGGCGTGTTCATCCAAAGATGAACTGAAGAGAGAAAACGAAGAGATGGGAGAGGGATTCGGCTGATGAGAAGAGAACAAATGAATTTTTTTAAAAAAACTTAAGTTATATACTAAAACCCCAGATCCGCGTGTTTTTCTTAACGAAAGGAGAAACTACATGTTTGGTCCTCTCGTTTTTTTAAAAGGCTCGATTTGATCCCTGATTTCAATTTTGAATTCAATTTTCTTTAAGATTCAGTCTCCGTTTCTGATTTTCTTTTAATTCGGCCACCCAAGTTTGCGTTATTTCATTATGATTCTCTATATATATACGTACATATACATTGTTATAATATACTATATTTTTTCTTTTTCTTTATTTATTTATTTATTTATACTATAGTATATTATATTATATATATATATATATATTACTTATATATATATATATTTTTTTCGTTCTTTATATATTTTATTCTATTGCATATATTTTTCTTATGTAAATTTATACGTATATATACATTGTTATAATATACTATATTTTTTTTCTTTTTATTTATTTATTTATTTATTTATACTATAGTATATTATATTATATATATATATATATATATATATATTACTTATATATTTTTTTCGTTCTTTATATATTTTATTCTATTGCATATATTTTTCTTATGTAAATTTTAATATATGTTTGTACTTTTTTTATTTTTATCTATTTATTGGTTTATATTCTTATTCTATTTTTCTTTCTTTATTTTCTTTTTCCTTTTGTATTTTCTTTATATTTATTCATACTTCTGTGTGTACCTTGTTATTTTCTTTATTCTGTCTCTTTGCCTCATATTCTTCCTAGTACTTTTATCTTCCATGTCTTCATTCTTTTTTTTTATTATTGGTATATATATATTAACTATTTTTATTTTCTATTTTTCCTCATTTTATTTTACCACTTTTATTACCTAACTCGTTTCTTGACTTTTTAAGGGGATTTCTAAACCAATCCAAGGTAAGTGATTTGGATCGATATTTTTTACCTTTTAATCTAAAACTATAATTTTCTTAATTAAGACAATTGGAAATTACATAGTACCGAAAGGGCGGTTCAAGGGTGTTAATCCTTCCTTGACCGTAACCGACTCCCGAATCTGACATATCACTGGTGAGACGCAGATCAGGTAAGAAATAAGGTATCCGATTAACCTATTTATTTTTAAATAAATAATTGGTGGCGACTCCAATCCACATTTTTCAAGTCGAAGCCCAATTCCGGGGCCCAACCGAAAGACGGTTGCGACAGCTTGGCGACTCCGCTGGGGACAGGTAAGTGAGTCAGGCTAAGGTAATTTCCAGTTGTCTTTTTAACGAAAAAGGTAAGTTTAAATTTTAAGGTAATATTTCGATCCTTATTACTTACTTTTGATTATATTTTTTTGAGTAAATAGTTGGACTGACCGTTTTCTAATGATTTCAGCTTTTCAAACATTTTTCATCTAAGGCTCTAAACCCGAGCTCCGAACCCGTTTTAAGTGGGGGTGAAAGCGACGCCTTCGTGTGAATTTATTCACCGTGCGGGCCTAGCAAGTAGCCTTCGGGATTCATATACCTTATGTCTTCGTGTGAATTTATTCACCGTGCGGGCATAAGGGAATGTGTCCTCTCGAGTTTAACTTAGTCCACACAAGCCTGTGATGGGTTTAGGACTAAGGGTCTGGCAAGCCCAAGGGGGCACCGGCAAGGAGAACTCGGGTACCGTTTTTAAAACCTAAACTGGGAGACCATGAAGAATTAGAGCCTACCCCAAAACCACGTTCCAAAACCTAGGATATTTTTACCCTAACCATGTTTTTTTTGTGCTTTTTCCTTCCGTCATTTTTTTTATTTGTATTTTTATTTTGCTAACGTTTTTGCCTTTGTGTTTGTTTTCTAGCATTTGCATCATTACAAGAGGTTATTGATCCCAAAAAAGCGTTTGTTATACACAAAATAATTCAAATTAATGGACAAAGGTGTTGTAATACAAGAGATTGAAAACGCTGAGGCACGACTATGGTCCGAGAAGACTCAGAAAGAGAAGGGAGAAAGTCTTCAGGGAAATTATGTGTCAGAGCTGGTTAGTCACGCCGCTGTCAGCCTGAAACAGAATGATGTCCAAGAACTGCGAAACATTTGGGATAGTTGGAAGAATGACAGAAAGCAGAAGTTCAGCCAACGATATGGTGATATCGCCCTCTTGCTCCATGTCAAGACTGATGAGCCCCTGCTCCGAGCATTAATTCAATTCTGGAACCCAGGATATAGTTGCTTCACCTTTAACCGGGAAGACATGGTGCCTACTATTGAAGAGTAAACTACTCTACTGCACTGCGAAGGTATCAAACTAGAGAGAGCATATATCAAACACATCAAGAGTCAGCCTTTCAAGAACGGACTGGCCAAGATTGCAGGGGTTGATGAAAAGTGGGTAACTGATCGACTCCGGCACAAAGGTAACGGGGAAGGAATCGAATGGATCCATATAAAGCAACTAATGAAAAATCACCCTGATGAGTGGAAGACTGTAGACCTTTTTGCACTCGGTCTGTATGGTTTGATTATCTTTCTGAAGGCTTTGGGGTGCATTAACGCTGCCGTGGTAGAACTGTTTGAGCAACTCTCAAAACAAGTTAACCCAGCACCAGCCATCTTGGCCGAGACCTTTCGATCTCTCAACCATTTCCGAAGAACTGGCGGAGGAAGATTCACTTGGTTTATGCAGCTCCTTCAGGTCTGGATTCACAGCCACTTCTGGAAGACTAACGGGGTCGCCTACCGCCGTTTCAGCACCACTTATTCACCTCTAGGTGAGTTCATCACCTTGAAATTGCATGAAGGCGCTTCGAAGGAAAAATCGATGAAGGTCTTTACGCATCTTCAGGACCGGGATATTGTCTGGAGAGCCCCCTGGTTATTCTTCAGTGATGTTCTTTTCCGATGTGGTGACTCTGATACTGTGACCTTACTTGGACTTTGGGGAGCAGTCGGGTATGCTCCGTTATTAGCACTTAGACAATATGGGGCACGTCAGTTTGTCCCAGCAACATGCGGGATAACTAGGTCAGAGTTTGAGTATCACGGTGATAGCTATAAGAAAATGATCAAAGAAGCAGCCGATTCATGGAGGAAAGTATTTCGGATGGATGTTGTAGCTGCCAGAAGCATGCTTACTCTTGATTATGTGGAGTGGCGAAGGTTGAGGAAAAATGACAATATTCTGGTACCAGACTGTGAGGACACCCGTACCATTGAAGAACATCTCAGGCATGTCCCTTCTAAGCTTGAGATAGCCAAGACCGAGTTTGAAGCTGTGAATAACGAGCTGAAGCAGAGAATAAGGGAACTTGAAGCTGAACGTTATCAGTGGAAGCTTGATGCTGACTCTCAGAAAGATCGGGCAGATAAACTGGAAAGAGAACAGAAAAGGGCCCGCTTTGAGCTTGAAGACCTGAGAAAAGGGTATCAAGATAAAGTCAAAGATAACTCCAAGTTGAAAGTGGCTTCCGAATACTGGAAAGACGAAGCTCATAGCCTGAAAAGGAAGTTCGAGGGGCCTGATGAGAAAGCTTGGAAGGAACATATGAAGACTGCCCAAAGACGCTTGGCAGATAGTCAATATCAGAACCAGCGCTTGAGAGTTCAGGTAGCTGACTTAGAAAAACAACATGAGAAAAATGGCATGACGATTGCTGAGTTGGAAGCTGTTGTAGATGGGTTCAAGAAGCAAGCAAACGAGCTTCAGATAGTGCCCTTCGACGGAGGATTACAATGGCGTTTCCGTTGGGAGCAAGCACAGCGAAGGGTGAGGGCCCGCGATGCAACCATCCGAGATTTCCTGGATCAAATGCAAAAAGCAGCCCGTCATCTTCACGGCCTAGCAAGGGAAGCTGGAGTGGTTCGACAAGGCATTCAACCAGTAACAGATGAAGGCAGAAGACTCGTCAACCTACTGGAAGCCGTTCGGGGTCTAGAGGATTTAGTCCGAATGTACCTTTAATTTGTTTTTATGTCTCTAAAAAGATAAAACATTTTTGTCTGAATAAGGATTATTTATAATAATGAACACTTTTCTGGATCAATGCCTCCAATTGCATACATCATACATTGCATTTCTTGCATTTTATATTTCATGTTTGTTTATTTTATATTTTCCATGTTTTTACATTCGTATTAACTAACAGAACATGTCTCAGACACCGAGCTTACCATCGCAAGCATCAGATACACATCACCCGCACAATACTCGAGCAAAAAAGAGACAAATGGAAGCCAGAATGGAGAAGATCGAAGAGAACATGGCAAGACTTCAAAAGGAATTAGAAGATAAGATGGCTCAGAACAGTGAAAGTACTCTGGAGTCCATAAAGAAAAATTAGGAGTCATTGGTCAACCAAATCGTAGCCAAGTTGTCGGGTCTACAACAAGCTAGTGCATCATGGGGCATTTCTTCCGAGGGGGTGGCTATACCACCAACCCCGCAAGTGGTTATCTCACCCGGAATATTACCCGGGGACGCATCTGCTACTAAAGGGAAAGCAGCACTACCCGGGGACTCATTCGTTACCAAAGCGAAAGTTGCACCTGCTGTGAAGATACAAACTTCTACGATCATCCCTGACGATCATCCGGATGATTATCATGTCCCAGACTTTGATGAGGAAGATAAAGCCAAAAAGATGGAAGAAAAGATAAAAATATTAGAAGATCAAATAAAGATGGTCCAGGGAGACCATGATTATTATGGAGTGGACGCAATGGAGCTGAGCCTAGTTCCAGACTTGGTGCTTCCACCAAAGTTTAAAGTTCCTGAGTTTGAGAAGTTCGATGGGAACAGCTGCCCTTCAGCCCATATCACTATGTTCTGTCGAAAGATGACAGGATATGGCGGGAATGACCAACTCCTGATCCATTGCTTTCAGGAGAGCCTGTCCTGTTCAGCTATTCGGTAGTACAACCAGCTTAGTCGAACTCATATCAAGACATGGAAAGACTTAGCCAAGTCTTTCTTGGAGCAGTATAAGCATATCAACGATATGAGACCAGACCGGGTTATGTTACAAAGCCTGGAGAAGAAACATAATGAGTGTTTCCGACAGTACGCACAGAGATGGAGGGATTTATCTGTACAAGTTCATCCACCCTTGGATGAAAAGGAAACTAGAAATCTGTTTGTTCAGACCCTGAAGGCACCTTACTTCGGGCATTTGGTAGCAATCACGTCAGGGAGCTTTTCAGATTTAGTCATGGCCGGTGAAATGATCGAGTTGGCCATTAAACAAGGAAAGATTGAGGGAGGAGACTCCAGTAAAAAGCCTCCCATGAGAAACAAAGAGCGAGAGATCAACAATGTGAACACCTACAACGTCAACAAGGGGGTTACGATCTCAAGTTCAAATTCCACAGCAGCTGTACCATCCGGTACTTCTAGACAAAACCAGAGGGACCCAAGAAGGGAAAGGGAAAGGGAGCAGTTTGACCCTATTCCCTTGACATATAAAGAATTATAGCAATAGCTCTTCGACACTCATACAGTGTCGCCTTATCCTATGGATCTAATAAAGCCCCCTTACCCGAAATGGTATGACGAGAGCGCTCACTGCGAATACCATGGCGGTGTGCAGGGGCATTCGATTGAAAGTTATCTCGCATTCAAGAGACTTGTGCAACGAATGCGTAACAAGAATTGGATCACTTTCAACTCCGGAGCACCAAATGTCGCCCATAATCCCTTGCCCAATCATCAGGAGACAGGAATCAATGCCGTTACTACCGAAGGGGGCAGGAAAATTAAATCGAGTGTTTCGGAGATCAAACCTCCTTTGGCTTGGGTATGGAGCCAAATAGTGAAGGCAGGGCTTCTTGCACCATGTCCAGATACGACAGAAAATGAAGATGGTAACCATTGTTGTTACCACAACAAAGAAGGGCATAAAGTGCAAGATTGCCCAGAGTTCAGATCGTTAGTTCAGCTCATGATGGACCAGAAAGAGGTGGAGTTTCATGAAGAAATTCAAGAGTCCTTGGAAGCAGATGTTTGTGCCATCGCAGAATCATCAGACAGAAGATTTGGTAGGGGTAGTCCTCTGATAATTACCCCTAAGGCAAGCATGACAGTAATAACACCAGCTAAGGTGGTAATCTCAGCACCGCGGCCTTTTCAATATAAGGACAATCGGCAAGTGCCATGGAAGTACGAATGTCAGGTGAGTACTTCCAGAGGATGTAATAGCAAAGTGGGGCAAAGACCACTTGATCCATTCAAAGAAGATGTACTAGTTGTCAATGAACCTATAAAGGAGGAAGAAGCTAAAGAGTTCCTCAAGATCTTGAAGCATAGCGAGTACAACATTGTAGAACAACTCCACAACTTACCTACACGTACTTCAATGCTAGCACTATTTTTAAGCTTGGAAGCACACCGAGAAGCGCTGTTGAATGTCCTTAATCAAACGTTCGTGCCACAAGACATACCAGTCAGCAAGATGGATCGACTGGTGAATAATATTCAAGCTGATAATCTCATCTCATTTTCAGATGATGAGATTCCATCCGAAGGAAGAGGCCGAATAAAGGCGTTACACATTACTACCTACTGTAAGGGGCACGCTTTACCAAGTGTCTTAATCGATAATGGTTCGGCCTTGAACGTGATGCCTTTGGTTACGTCGAAGAGGCTACCAATAGATACCTCTCATATGAGAGCTTGTCAGAATGTGGTCCGAGCATTTGATGGGACCAAAAGAGAGGTAATCGGAAAGATCGAGGTACCATTGACCATCGGACCAGCCACCTATGATGTTGAGTTCCTTGTGATGGATATCATGCCGTCCTATAGCTGTCTTTTGGGAAGGCCATGGATTCATCAAGCCGGAGCAGTACCCTCCACGTTGCACCAAAAAGTTAAATTTGTTATTGACGGTGCCTTAGTAATTATCAACGCTGAGGAATATATCGTGGCAAGCGTGACCACGGAGGCTCCATACATCGAAGTAGACAAGGAAGCTATAGAATGTTCGTTCCGCTCCTTGGAATTTGTGAATGCCACATTTGTGGCAGAAGGAAAGAGGATCCCAAGACCACGACTCTCCAAATGCACAAGGATGGAGATCAAGCAAACCCTGGGCCGAGGCGCCAGAACCGAGAGAGGTTTTGGGAAATATTTGCAAGGAAGGATCAATCTTGTCCTTCCTATCTCAAAATTAGACCAATTTGGGCTCGGTTTTCAGCCCAGTTATCATGAAAAGAGAAAGGAGATCCAAAAGAACCGGGAGAGAAGATTGGCCAGATTGACTGGAAACAAACTCCAATGGAAGCCTATGGCATTCCCACCTCTTTTCAGAATATTCAAGTCAGGTGGTTATGTGTTTGAGACCACCATGTCCCAGTTAGAAGCGGCTCTGGAAGATCTGAACATCAATGCCGTGACCACAGAAGATGTTGACAACGAAGATAGATCCGGAATATGCCCTCTGCCACCTGGTTTCGTGTCTAGCAGTTGGTCGATGGAAGAACTACATGTGGTTTACAAGAGTCTTTCAGAGTAATATTCGAACTATCCCTATTTACCTATACCCGGGGCAATAGGTGATCTTTTGTAAGGGTGAATAAACATTTTTTTAAGTTTAATAAAAGATGCATTTTTCTTTTTCCATGACAAACAAACTTTTCTTTTATTTTTGAATTCGTTATCTATCTCCTTCATTCCAGTACTTCATCTCCAGTAACTCACGAAGTTAATCCTTGACTGTTCCGTGTGGGATATTATCCTCTCACACATGCACATTTTTCTCCTTTCAGGTTCCCAGATAACGATAATGTAGGCACTAATGATCCTGATCCGGATGTGGATTTTGAATCAACCATTTGTCTTGGGGAATTTGATGAATGCGATAACGGAAAGGAATGCAACTTGCCTACCGAATTATTGAGAATGATAGAAAGATAAGAAAAACAAATACTGCCACATGAGGAGGCGATCGAAATCCTAAATTTGGGCACTGAGGAAGATCGAAAGGAGGTTAAAATCGGTACAACTCTTTCGACTGAAGCAAGACAAAACCTGATAGTCTTACTTCAGGAGTACATAGATGTGTTCGCTTGGTCGTATCAAGACATGCCAGGACTAGACACAGATATGGTAGTTCACAAACTGCCAATCAAACCAGAATTCAAACCTGTGCAGCAAAAACTAAGAAGAATGCGACCAGAAATGCTCCTTAAGATCAAGGAAGAAGTCAAGAAGCAATTTGATGCCGGTTTTCTTCAAGTAGCCAAATACCCGGAGTGGGTGGCCAACATAGTGCCTGTGCCGAAGAAGGACGGTAAAGTACGCATGTGTGTTGATTACCGGGACCTTAACAAGGCAAGTCCCAAGGACAACTTTCCTTTGCCACACATAGACACTCTGGTGGACAATACAGCCGGGAACGCCTACTTTTCATTCATGGACGGATTTTCGGGGTACAATCAGATCAAGATGCATCCTGAAGATATGGAGAAGACCACTTTCGTCACAATGTGGGGAACTTTCTGTTACAAAGTGATGCCTTTCGGATTAAAGAATGCTAGGGCAACATATCAGAGAGCTATGGTGACCCTGTTCCACGACATGATGCATAAAGAAATCGAGGTTTATGTCGACGACATGATTGTCAAGGCACAGACTGAGAATGAACATGTCGAGAATTTGAGAAAGCTCTTCCAGAGATTGAGAAAATTTCAGTTACGGCTGAACCCTAGCAAGTGCACCTTCGGGGTGACATCTGGGAAGCTATTAGGCTTTGTAGTCAGCAGAAAAGGCATTGAGGTTGATCCTGATAAAGTCAAGGCTATCCAGAGTCTACCTCTACCACAAATACAAAAGGAGGTCCGAGGTTTTATAGGAAGATTGAATTACATAGCTCGGTTTATAACTCAGTTAACCGACAAGTGTGATCCAATCTTTCGCCTTCTTCGAAAAAACAGCCCTGGGGCATGGGATGAAAACTGTCAGATTGCATTCGAGAAGGTAAAAGAGTACTTATCTCACACATTATTTAATATACTATATTTTTTTTCTTTTTCTTTATTTATTTATTTATTTATACTATAGTATATTATATTTTATATATATATATATATATATATTACTTATATATTTTTTTCGTTCTTTATATATTTTATTCTATTGCATATATTTTTCTTATGTAAATTTTTAATATATGTTTGTACTTTTTTTATTTTTATCTATTTATTGGTTTATATTCTTATTCTATTTTTCTTTCTTTATTTTCTTTTTCCTTTTGTATTTTCTTTATATTTATTCATACTTCTGTGTATACCTTGTTATTTTCTTTATTCTGTCTCTTTGCCTCATATTCTTCCTAGTACTTTTATCTTCCATGTCTTCATTCTTTTTTTTTATTATTGGTATATATATATTAACTATTTTTATTTTCTATTTTTCCTCATTTTATTTTACCACTTTTATTACCTAACTCGTTTCTTGACTTTTTAAGGGGATTTCTAAACCAATCTAAGGTAAGTGATTTGGATCGATATTTTTTACCTTTTAATCTAAAACTATAATTTTCTTAATTAAGACAATTGGAAATTACATAGTACCGAAAGGGCGGTTCAAGGGTGTTAATCCTTCCTTGACCGTAACCGACTCCCGAATCCGACATATCACTGGTGAGACGCAGATCAGGTAAGAAATAAGGTATCCAATTAACCTATTTATTTTTAAATAAATAATTGGTGGCGACTCCAATCCACATTTTTCAAGTCGAAGCCCAATTCCGGAGCCCAACCGAAAGACGGTTGCGACACATTTGAGGCACTTAAAATGATAATGTTGGTAACGTTAGACACCTACATTAACCCAAAAAAAGTTTATGCACATAAACGAGAAAACATGTATAATTTAGATACTTATTTTTATATTAAACCCATAAAAAATATACTAAAGTATTTTTTGTCATCTATATCTCCAGTATAATCACTATTAATAAAAATCAAATAAATCTAGTTTTTCTCCCTTTCTGAAGAATAAACCAAATTCTTTTGTATCTTGTAGGTAACGTAAGATCCTCTTGATAGTAAAAAGATGTACTTCTGTAGGATTTTTCATGTATATGCTAATTAGACTCACATAATACATGATATCTAGCCTTGCTGCCGTTAAATACATCATACTTTCCACGATTAAAAAACTTGTATTCTCGTATTAATAGAAGTTTATGTGTGTTAGAAATCATTCTAAAAATCATTAAAAGTTATTTTTTATAATTGTTATATTAGGTTGTGCGCGAATTTGAAAAAGTTCACGTCCGTGATACTCATAATGACCATAATAGCAGTTGTTACGTCCGCAACCGTGATAAACACAATGTGATCGAAAACGCGATCGCGACCGTAATTTGAATCCTGACTCATCCTAAGCCAAACGTCAACAGAACTATGCATTCAATTTCGGTGAAGAACCAACTTTAAGTAACATTCAATTTTATCAAAACAAGGGGAAAAACTATACTTCCCATGCTCACATGGCTATATATGGCTAATAATTACAAATAAGAAGAGAAGTTAACGCTTTGTGATATCATCTTTCTTGATAGTGAAATCCCAGAGATCTCCATATTTCTCATTAAAACCCCAAATGCTCATGGTGTTGTAGTCATTGATTAGCTTAGCACGAGCTCCCCTTTCCATGTTATATATCTGAGGCTCAAAGTGGTGAGGCTTATCTGGTTTATCCATCTCTATTATGCAGAATATAATCGTAAACACTCCACCTCCAATGAACAAGTACTCCCCCTACACCATCAATAAATTCATCAAACAATAGAACATTTTGTAATAATCTTGTCTACTAAATGAATTTTACCGGAGCATTGAAGAACATTCCAGCTGCAACTGCGGGGAGGAAAAGCCATGAAAGAAGTCCTGCAAGGAGTTGAAAACAATCAATTACAAAATTAATGTATGAAAAGAGTAACAAAGAATGAAGAGATTTAGCTTGGAAGCCTGTGGTTGGTTCAATAGCTTGAATATCATCAGCAATGGCTCCCCAAAATGTTCCTGCAACTAAAACCTTCAATACCAGTGTTTAAACAGAAACAACATCAAAATTCCGCTCTTTCTAAGTTACCTTTCTCCTCCTCTCCTTCAAAGTAAGTATGGTGCCCATCATACTCTCCATACTTAAAATCTTCCTATAAAACACATGCATCGAAATCAACCAACACATTTACATAACCAACACAAATACGGCTTTGTCCTTGAAGCTTTTTTTATATATATAAGATGAAATGAACTGACAGACAGGGTCTTCATTAAGATCAGGTTCAATCTCGGACAACCCTGCAGCTCTCAATCTTGTGAAGCTGATTCGTTTTCTAATCGGCTTGAAATCAACAAAACTTGCCTCTCTCTCTCTCTCTCTTGGATTCAAGCTTCCTAAAGCAGAGTTTAGGCACCCAATTTACTGAGGCGACTGAGAGTGGTGCATGAATTGCCATTTCTGTTCTCTCTCTCTCTCTCTCTCTCTCTCTATTGTCTCGTTTTTTACGGATTGAGCTTTGGAAGCCTTCTCCATCGTTCGTTTAAGCTATATGCTCGTTATCCATTTTCTAGGACTTTTAAACAAGGCCAATAATATGTTAGGGTTAAAGTACATAAGAGGTCACCTAACTATATTCAAATCATCATTTTGGTTACTAAATGTTTTACTATTATAAATTTATCAAATCGTTACAAAATGGTCACTATAACATTATAATAAAGGTAAAAGCTTGATAAAATTTGATGATGATTTTTAACAAATAAAAAAAATTAATAATAATTTTGTAACAGTTTAATAAATTTATTTTTTAAATTTTTAAAATTTTAAAATAAAAAAAACTTTTAAGCATAGATAGTTCAACAATAATATATTTTACCCGTGAGACATCAAATGTGATTGATAAAGGTTTATAGTACATAACAAAGAACCCTTGATAATAGGTACTCATTTAGTTTTACATATATGTTTAGGACAGTTGATTATATGGGGGGTTTTGCAGATGTTTCATCCATTGACATGTCAGGCATTGAAACATTCATTGAGCTGGGTAGAGTATTGATAAGGAAGAGTATAAGGTAAAAACTTAAAATATACAGTGTTGTTTATTATTTTTAGAAGAACATACAAGTTGGATTAATGGTTAAACTTCAACTTTTATTTTTATAGGTTTAGAGTTTGAATATCCTAGAATTAATATTAAAACAAATTTTATTGAGTAAAATGGCATCGTCTTGAGTCTTTTAGGTATCAAAACAGCTTTACCAATACGATGATGTTTTGGTGAGGTAACCACACCAATAATTGTTATCTCTGTCAAGGCGTACAATTATCATGTCATCATCTCGGTAAATCATTAACAAATGAATGATATATTGAATATAAAATTAAATATTAATGTTAAAATCAACAAAATTAAAAATTCGATGATATAAATGAATCAACTCTCAAAGTTTGATGTATAAATATTTTTCCTAATAAAATTATGAATATAAAATAAAAATTAATTAGGAGAATGCATTCATAAAAAGATGTATTATAAAAGACATTTAGTGCTGTAATTTTCTCGGGGGGAAAAAACAATAATCCTAAAATGCAGCCAAATCAAAAGTGGAGAACAATCATCAACAAATCAAAGTTGAAGTATCACATCATTCCTTTATACCATTAATACTAATGTTTATAACACAATTCATCTATTTTTAAGGTTTAGGTAACTAAATATAAAATTATCTATATGAAAACGATTTTTAAAATATAACATTATTTAATATATTTAAAAATGTATTTAGTAAAATACAACATTATTACTAATATATTGGAATTTAAAAATGGGAATAAAATTCCTAAAATAATCACTACCCTAATAATAAAAAGGCATTTAAACCTTCGAAGGGCAATTTAGATTTTCCAATAAGGTAGTTTGCAACATTGTGAAGTGCTCAATTTAAGGATCCTTAATCTCCGTCCAATTAACAATTCTTGTGAAATGAAAATATTTATATCCATCAAAGAGGTAAGAGGATAACTAAATTTCACTGAAACCATAATTAAAACTATTCTTGAACTAGCGCCAATTACGTAATACTACAAAAAGTTACTTGATACATCTCTCCCCCACACCAATTTGCTTTCATGGATGCCAGAACCCGAGTTTACCTCATCCCTGCAAATACAAGAGATAATATGTTACAAAATTACATGTACAAAGAATCAGCGAATGAATCCACAACATGAGATAATATGTTACAACACGTTTAGTATATAAACTCTCACTTTTGTTCCGTTTTAGTACCAAATTTAAAAAAAAAAAAATATACCTAACGTTTAATTTAGGTTTCAATTTGGTACCCTGCCATTAAAAACTTAACGGCACCGATGACGTGGAATTTACATTACAAGACACATGGAATATCAAAAAAGGGGAAATAATTCCACACCATCGCTGCCGCTAAGTTTTTAACGGCAGAGTACCAAATTGAAACCTAAACTAAATGTTAGGAATGGTCTTGAGAAAAATAAAATTTAGGGTACTAAAAAAGAATAAAAGTGATAGTTTAGGTACTAAAATGGAACAAAAAAAGATAGTTTAGATGCTAAACGTGTAATTTACCCAAAAAAATAGTCTTAAATACTGGTGCGTCTTGGCTAATATTCAACTTTGTATTCGATAATTAGGAGACTTGATACTAAAAGCATTTAGCTAACAGAAGGTACAAACTGCAAAGAAAAAGGAATAATATGCCGAAACAATAAAGTCAAGGGAGGGAATTGCAAATAATTCATGTTATCTCAAGGGCCCTTTCCATTTTCTGAGATATGGCAATCCCATGTAGCATGCATTTTTAGTAAAAGTACAAGACTAGGATACCAGATAGGAGCTTACAAGCCCTCAAGAAGAATGGAACACAGGACAGGCACAAACAATGATAAAAACCAATTTCCCACCATATAAAATGTAGAAAAGTAACAATAGTAAAGAAAAAGTACAATTAGATCCAAGTCACGGTCACCAAACCTGTTGCTTTCTCTTTTTTGGTCTCCTCTTCCTACGTGGTTTGCGAGCATCAGAATTTGAACTTAAATTACTACTGTTTCCTGTCTTTGAATTTGAGGACCCCCCTGCCTTAAAGGAAGAACCACTTCTTCTGTTTGATGTGTTGCTAGATGTGGACATTTCAGCTCTCTGCATGGATGAATTTCGGCTGGATGAAGATCCAAACCTTGATTTTGCACGTACCAAATTTGAAAATGAATTAGGCCTTGGAGGTGGCATTAAAGCTCTGGCAGAAACCTGTCTCTGTTACAAGTTGAAGGGGTGGAAACATCAAAACAGTTAAATTAATTATTTTCTTAAAATGAAACTGTACAATTCTATACTGAACCTGGTTCCTTTCATCACTAGACATGCCAGATGCTGCTTTCCCGGAAGCGCTAGAAGCCTGTTCTCTGCATATAAATGTTTGAGTGCACTTTTCATCACAACAAGAGTGGGATAAAGATTTGTGGCCTGTTCAACTAAAACAACATTGCCGTATATCCAAACAGTACATCTGATAATGACAGAGTCGATAGTGATAATGGTTCCACGTTCAAGTGAAAAAAAAGGTTCTTAATGGCAGCATCAGTCTACTTGCATCTCTAACTTATAATGCTTCATAAGAGCAAAGTTCAATTGAGCAGTTCAACTCACATGTCTAATACGTACCGGGTACTTTTATCTGTCCATTCATCGTCTGCGTCAACTTCATCGCTTGAAGATCCTTTTAAGAAGAAATCATCACTCAAATCCAACAGCCCATCATCCTCACTCCCTGTCTCTGTTAATCAAAGTCCAACCAGAACATATCATTCTTTTGAACACAGCAATACAAGTTAACAAGAACAATTAGTAGGTAAAGTAAAAAGTAATAAGAGAGAACATGTTACATCAATAACATGTGAGTTCCAGTGCAATTCACAATTAGACCTTCATTCTAAAAAGCTTAATTACACTATACCATGAAATAAAGGTAAATATGTTACTTCATATAGATTATATCGCCAGCTACAGTGAAGAGAAAATGCACCTTCCATATCTTTCCCGCTGGCAGCAGCAGCAACTACGTTGGCTTTTATCTGCGTCCGCAATCTATTTCTCCTATCAACCACTTCTGAATCATCACATCCCATAAATAAAGATACGTATTTCTCGGTCTTGGGGAAAAACTGCATTTGCAAATAGAAAAACAAAACTTCAGCTTTGCATAGTTTAGGAAAGACATACTGAACTCAAGTTCAAATAGTCAGTTAAACAACATTGTCCTATCATTAACATTTCAAAAACAAATTCTGCTACAAAGCTTACCCTAACATATTCAAGATCCTCTTTCAATTTTGATAGCTGGTTAGCAATCTCTGTGTCTTGTGTCTGACCAGATGAAGTTCGTTGCAGCTTCTCCAAACGCCGAATCCTCCTTTCTATCTTTCTTCTCTCTTCAATGGCAATTGAGATATTAGCAAATTAATGATTCATTCCCTATATGAACTAAATACAACAGTGTAAGAAAAGATCATAGTAATTCTTTGTTTTTTTTTTACCAAAAAACTTAATCTTTCTGTTCCTCAAGAAGATTTTTCGTTCCACGGCTAGTCGAGTATGGATTTCTTGTTGTCTCTTAAGCCCTTCTAACTTATTTTCTTGAGCCTCTCTAACTTCAGGAGGAAGATCCTTATATTACATATGCGAAAAGGAGCAAAATTGCAATTCAGAGAATTTATAATACATACGAAGACCCTAAAATTAAAATTTAATTCAAAAGGAGGAAAAGGAAAAACTGAGATGAAGAATACCTTCCGCAGCATGCGTTCAATGGAGCGTATCTGGTTCTTGAGAGAAACGGCTTTTGGCTTCGATTTCTTGTCTACGCCAGGTCCCTTTGATCGCCGAATGACGCGCTTCCCTTCCACCACGCGCCGCTTACCATAGCCACCGTGGGCCATGTCGTTTCTAACCTTTTTGCCCACTTTTTTTTGTTACTGATCTTGCTCCTTTAGAGATATTCTTTAACCTTCTTCTTTCGTTTTCTGCTTGCCTTCGCAGGTCCCATGAACCAAATACACGGTGTTTGATTCAACGATTGTGGGATCTTACATTCTCATATTTGGTTGATTGAAAATTTCATTATCAGAAATATTTTATTATTAATAGTAGATTTTTTAGTATATTAACATGAATATCATTACCTCTCTTTCTTTAGGTATTGTAATATTACCGACGTTTTGGACTAAAATTTCCTTAAATTTTTATTTTTTTTCAAAAATATCATTATTCTATCATTGAATAATAAAAATTCTACGAAGATTAAATTATAAATTTATCCTTAAATTATTTTAGATTTACAAAAAAAATTTATAATTAAAATTTTATATGAAGTTAGGGATTAATTTTTTTTACCCTTTATAATAAGGACAATTTGGTCAAATATACATTCCAATAATCTTTTATTCCTTTAACCAAACATGGTAATCTTACATTCCTGCTAAACCAACCAAACATTAAATACAACATTCTCAGTAATCTTATTCCCTGGTAATCTTTTATTCCCACTTGTAATCTTACATTCCGTGAACCAAACACACCCTTAACCCTTTTCTATTAATATTACTTTTTATTTGTTTAATCATGATACCATAAATATTCATTAAAACAACATATCTATTTTATCAATACATCTATATTATATATTTCTATATACATGTTTTAATAGTATAATGCTAAATATAATCATTTAACAATTATTTGAAAATCACTTTAATTTATATTTTTTTATTGAATAATCAAATCTAACTTTAACTTCATTAAAAAAATAAGTAAAAGGGTACGCGAAGCCCCTGTACTTAAAAAAAATCAATGTGATCATTATATTATTTTTCTCTCAATGTAGCTCTCTAACTCAAAAAAAAAAATTAATACGACCTTTTAACCAACGTTTTCCGTCATTGACCGATATTAGTATAAGTATTTCGCTATTAGGATGCTCTAAGTCAACCATAAGTTTCTGTAAAATCTATCCACATGGTTTTTTCATTCCTCTTCAACAACTGTCTATGCAACCGAAAATTGATTATATCTCATTTCTACCAACAACCACAAACAATATTTTCTTCATACTAGATTTGAGGAAGCATTCACGTCTACATGAATTAACGGAACAGTTGGTTAATGACGAAAAACCTTAGTCAAAGAGTCACATTAATTTTTTTTAAGTTATAGGGTCACATTGAAAAAAATATATAGTACGATGATCACATTAATTTTTTTTTAAAGTATAAGAGTTTCACATACCTTTCACCAAAAATATAATATGTTCGTAAATTGATCTAAGATGTAACTAATTACGTGAAAAAAAGATTGTGCATGTTTCCTTTTTCCTCTTGCTGCACGATAATAGGACTAATGGATCCCAGTTTTCTGCACCATCTTCATTGTTTCTTCGATTTTATTTTTAAAAAATATTTTTCAAACCTTAATTATCTTCAACCCCAGGGGCGGACCTTATAGTTGTCTTGGGTATCTCAGGCAACCCCTTAAAATTGTCTATCTAGTGTTAATTTTTTTCTAATTTTTTTAATTAATACAAATGTCACCCCTAATATTGTGTGTAACTGTTGCTCTTTATTATATGAAAAAATTAATATCATATTTAAAATTTAAAAAAAAAGATCAAGCCCATAAATCAAGCATCTATTTTTAGTTTTGTGGGAATTAGGATACGCCTGAATTTTTGGGCAACCCCTGAATTTTTGTCCTAGGTCCGCCTCTGTTCAACCCACCCTTGAGCCTTTGTTGCGAACTAGAGTAAGTGGTATCTATATGAGTCAATGTTATAATATATTTTCAGGAATTCGTCACGGCGATATAACGAGTTCAGTGAAAAGTAATTTTTTTTAAAATATATTAATTAATTTAAAATTTTTAAAAAAATTAAAACTCATCATGTCGAGGTGATGAGTTTCTTTGAAATTTAAAATAAACTGGACATTTATAGTCATTGGGCAACATACAACATCAACGATCAGAAGCAACAGACATATTGAAACTTGTCACGTCGAGGTGATGAGTTTCATAGGGTTTTGAAAAATATAGTCGTTGACTCGTTTATAGCCGTTGGGTCTGGGGTTTAAGATTTTTATTGTGTATTGTTAAGAAAAAAAAACTTAGAAAATTGTAGTTTTTGAAGTATTACATAAAATGTCTACGCGAGATTAAATGTTACGTCTTGATGATGTTCATATTTCTTCACTCAAACTCACTCTGTAAGAAGAACAAACCATTCTTCAACGAGGAATGACATTTAGTGATTCGCATCAGTAGATTATTATATATTTACAATAATTCAGATTGTATCCAATCACATTTCTTCATGATTTTAAGGTGAACATGACACTGATTTCAACGTGGATTGAACGTTGGAGGCCCGAAATGTATATTTTCTATTTTTCGAGTGGTGAAGCGAGATGTCGCTTACCAACTTAGTGTTTCAGTTAATGGTGTGACACTAATGAGGCTCAACGATTACAATCGATTCTAAATTATTGAGAAAATTTTGGGAAATGTGTCACCACCAGAGGTCTTAAAAGGGTATTGGATACAAATAACTTGGTTGGAGTCTAAATTTCATGTGACTGACGACTCTATCGATGATGAGGTCAGATTTACAGCCCGAGCATATCTCCTCCAATTAATTTGAGGGGTATTATTACTGGATAAATCCGAGAATTTGGCACACACTCACTATCTTCCGGTATTGAATAATTTTACTGAGTGTCATAATACTAGTTGAGGCTCGGCGATTTTGATATTTTTGTATTGTGAACTTTGCAATGCTACAATCGTTAAAAGGGTCAAAAAGTCGATGTAGTGGATTGTCTAGTCTTGCTACAATCTTGGTCGTGATATCGGTTCTCATTTTTTACAACAATTACAACAACCTTGATTTAGTTTCCTCTAGCTGGAAGTTAATTTTTTAACTTTAGTTTTTTAGTAAATTTTTTATTTATTTTATTATTTATTTAGATGACAGCATAAAATTACCGAGACAAAGTTGTCAGGTACAAATAAAAATGATATGCGAATGATGATCAATATCGTCGGTAGACACATGGTAAATATTATTTTAATAAATTACTTAAATTTTTATTTATTTATAATTTAGACTAAGTTTTATAATTTAATTAATATTTACATTTTTGTTGGCTTCTGTATTGCGAATATGAGATTTACCGGTTACTAACACTGGGATTTTTTGAAGGCTCGGATTTGTGGTGTGTCATAACATCTTTACTTCATTTTGCGATTGTTGAGATGCACGTCGCAAATAGAGTGTTGCGTCAGTTTTCATTCCATCAACCAATTCCTATGCAAACTTTTTATATGACCGTGCTCCATAAAATTGATACGCGTTAGAAGTACAAAGAAAATTTTCCGAGGAAGCATGATGTATACATTCAACAATAAAATTAGTGACATTTATCTGTTCTTATACGTTTCGAGATTACAACTGTTGACCTTCATTTCAACATTTCTCTCTACCTCCGAAATTATGAAGTAAATGAGAAATCATATTTAACAACACCAAAAAAGATGACACAATAAATGAAATGAAGGCCAAATACGTGAAGGGCAAGAAATCATCATCATCGGCATTTTCGTCTTCTGCTTTTATTTCTGTAGAATATTTTACATTTCTTACTAGTTATAATTTTTATCCTTCATATCATGCTTCAATGAAGAGTAACCTCCGGGTGAACTTGTTATTTTTATATATAATACTTCCAAATGTTAGAATAATGTGTCGGGATATTTTTCCTTATAAGACTTGTCATAATTCAGGTTTTCATAAATTTTTATGAATGTTTACTGTGCTCATTATTACCGTCAGTAATCATATTATTAGAAGGTGAAAACTTTATTTCACATCTAAATCTGAATTCAACAAAAATTTGTTTCATTTGTATAATTTAAACTGATTCATTGAACTCAATTAAATATGCGAATCGAACTTAATTTAATATAAAATGGTTCATATTCAAATAATATGAACAAATTTTTGCTGAAGTTTATTTAAATAATTAAAACTTATTATAAGTTTTTGTATTATTTTTACAGTTTATTTTAATTTTTTACTATAAGAAAAAATAATTTAGTCCCTACATCGTATCTGAAAGTTATTTTACTCTCTACTATAAAAAGAAATATTTTAGTTCTTGCACGTTTGAAATTTGATCCAAAATACTAAAATTATTGTTAGATACTTAAATATTTAGGGTTAAATACCCCTTTCATACATGAATTATATCAAATTCTCAGTTTCATATATAATGTTTAAAAATTCTCAATTTTATACATGATGTTTTCTGCCATTAACGGATTTACCCACTTCCATCACGAAAGTGACGTGGAGCCCTACGACCACTAATAAAATGACACGTGACACTTTAAAAACATGTTTTTAGGTAAATTACTAATCACTCAACTATTTTCTCACTCTTATTTTAGTCACTAAAGTTTAAAAACAAAAACCAACGCCAAGAAAAAAAACTTGGTTTTCTTTAAAATTGTTGCCCTACCCCTCGTCGTCGTTCAACCTTCTTCTGGCCGATCGTGGCATTCACCACCACCCTGGGAGCTTTGCCATTGTCCCACAAAGTTAACCTGACCATCAGTTACCTCCATCCGGTCGTCGTTCATCTGGAAATTATAAAGAATCGTATGAGTCTCACCATCGTTGATCTCAGCCACCATTGAACGGTGAATGTCACCTCCCTCACCTGTGGAAGTTCCTCCCTCGTCGGATCATAACCCATCAACTCACACGCTGAGTCTCGCCATCATTTGTCGTAGAGAAGAATTAAAAGGTTCGTCAAAAAACTTCTTCTTGTCACTATTTTTTCATAATTTTCCGTAAAACTGACCGACGTTACATCTCACCGCCCCTCCCATTGAGTTCTCCGGTCAGTTTCGATCAAGACCCAACTAGTGGATCATGTCACTGCCGTTATTTCCGTCGTTATCGACGTTGGATAAGCTTCGAATAACTTTTTCGGTTGTTTTCATCATGATTTGGTTGTTTTTATCGTCATTATTTATATTATTTTAATAAATTTGAGTTTTTAAAACAAGAGTAATTTTATAGTTTAATAATTAAATTAAAAAAATATAAACTTTAGTGACTAAAATAAGAGTGATAAGATAGTTGGGTGATGAATGATGTAATTTACCTAAAAATAAAAAATATATGTTTTTTAAAGCGCCACATGTCGTGGTTCTAAGGTTCCACGTCACTTTCTATGACGAAAGTTGTTGAGTTAATCGATCTACGGAATCGGCCAAGAGGGGGGTGAATTGGCAATTAAAAATTTCGTGGAAGCTTTTGCAGAAAATTTAAAGTAATTGCACAGCGATTTACAGTTGTTCGACTTTCTCAAACAAAGTCTACGTCCACTACCTTAGCTATCCACACTAAGGATTTTCCAACAAATTCACTAATTTGTTCTTTCTTTTGAGGCCAAAGAGATAACCTTACAAAATCCCTCAAGAGTATACCCCAACTCTTGAGAACACTCTTTTTCCCAAAGAGAAGATTACAAATTTGCAAACTTACAAGAAAACCTCACAAGGTAAGATGTTTGCACAATTCTAGAACAAAGAAAAGAACACTCAAGGATAAATACAATTGAGTACAAAAGTGTCTTGAAAGCAAATGAATATTGGATGAAAAATAGGCTTGAAATACTCAAACTTGAGGTTGATGCTTTCTCTTTGATTCTCTCTTGATTCTAGTTGATTGATGTTTCTTGTTGTTGATCAATGGCTCCAGAGCTTGTTTAAATATCCCTTGAATCAATTCTGAACGTTGGTGATAATTAGTGGGGATAATAGAGCCGTTTAAGTGTGAAAACAATTGATTTTTCTAGGTGGAGCATCTCATGCATCGATGCATGATCAAGTATGCATCGGTGCATTCGTGTAAAATTCAAATATTTTGACCGTTGGAACACTTGATGCATCGGTGCACCAAGTGTGCATCGATGCATGAAATGCATTCGATGTTTGAGTAATAGCCTGATGCATCGATGCATGGCTTGTGCATCGATGCATCAAATGCATTCGATGTTTTGAAAAAATTCAGAGTGCATCGATGCATGGAGAGTGCATCGGTACATGGAATGCATTCGATGTTCAATTAATTCATCGATGCATCGATGCATGGACTGATGCATCGGTGCATGCCTTTGAATAATTGATTTAAGGCTTGTTTTTGGTTCAAAATACTTTGTGAAAATTGTTTCAAAAATAGTTTAAGTACAAATCACAATTTTACACATTTAGTAAGGATTAGAATTGATCTTGAAAAACTTGGAGTAATAATTTGATATTCGGTTGATTGAATCGAATTTGTAAAATCATTTGTGAAATCTTAAAAATCATTTAACTTAATTTGTTATATCGAAATATCAAAAATGTTTTCAACAATCTCCCCCTTTTTGATATAACAAAACATTTGAATAATTTTAAGATTTGTTTAAGAAATTATTTTTGAAATCGATTTTGAAAAACTTACTCCCCTTACTATAGCACATCTTAAATTTTCTCCCCTTTTTGTTAAATCAAAAAGACTCTATATAAACGTTTTAAACAAGAATTTGAAAAACATTAGCCAATTGATTTATTAATAATAAGCTGCTAAGATCACAATCAAAAGAGAGATTAGCCATTAGTTTTCATAAACAATATTCATAATAAAATGTGAAATGGCATAATTGGTCATATATCTAATGATGCAAAATGAATAAAATTCAAACCAAATATATTAAAATTAAGTTCAAACATTCAAGTATCCAAACATCCAAACAAACATAAACATTCAAATCAAAAAGTTTAACAATCCAAGTTCTTAAAGTTTAAAACCAAATATCATCAAATAACGTTTAATCATCCATAGCGGAATCGGGAGGAGGAGGAGGATAATGAGCTCTAACTTCAAGAGTAAGAGCATCCATACGATCACGCATCTCCCTCTGAAACTCAGTAATCGTAGACTCCATGGAAGCAAAACGCAGATCAAACGACTCTAGAAAAGATTGGAAATAAGGTGGCGTTTGATCATCTTGCCGAGCTGGTACTTCCTCGTCAATATCTCTCATAAGCCTTTGAAGCTCTGGATCATTATCAGCGTCAGGAGCTGGAGGAGGAGGAGGAGCACGAGAAGAACTAGGAGCAGCTTGTGAAGAACTAGCTCCCGGGGTTTGCTTACCGGGTCGAAAAGACCATAGTCCGGTGTTCTCATCCAATTTCCAATCCGATTTCTTTAAGGATGTGATATTGATTGGGTTTTGGAGCGGAATAGGATTGTCAAGGGAGACATCTAGGCCGAGTTTGATAAACAAATTGCTTAGTAGAAAACCATAAGGTAGGGTTTCTACATGCTTTGAGGGAATGATGTTTATGATATCGACAAGCGCGCTAAAGACAATATGTGGAAAATTGATTTTCTTTTTGTTCTTTATACAGTGCATCCACCATAAGTCTGTAGTACGTAGTGTGGAGTACCGACCTGCGGATGGTCTAAACCACCAAGAGATCATTAAGTGAAGAAATCGATCGTGGTGAGACCTAAAGGTACTGACACTAGCATTAGGAAGATATGGATATTCCACATCTTCCTTCTCATTAAATAAACCCTCATCATCTAAACCAAAATGAGATGCGATGGATTCAGAAGTAATAGTGATATATTGTCCTAAAAGATAGGATCTAATCGCTATAGTACCGCACTGAGTTGTGTTCTGAATACAAACCGCATTGGAATAAAAGATGCGGACAAGTTGGTGAAAGACGATGGGTTGAAGAGAAAATAGTTTATCAAACTTCCATCGGCGAAGAATTGAGAGGTATTCAAATTCAAGTTTTATCATAGCTTGTAGAGAAGGAATACGCTCTTCCCTAATACGATAGGATTGGAAGGAGTTCATGTACCTAGAGTATAATTCATCCCTACGGTTTTCAGGCATGTTAAAACAAGTACTAATGAGGGATGAAGGAATATTGGATGGATTTTGAGGTCTAGGAGCGGGAGGACGGTTTTGGTGAGACCGACTCGAGGATGATCTAGGGCGTTTAGGATTAGACATGGTTAGGGAAATCGGAAAAGAAATATCACATGCAATTTAAAAACACATGTATGCACAAAATTCAATCCCAAAACTCAAATGAGTCCTCAATAATTCAAGGTTCTCTAACATAATCCTAATGGGCAAAGTTTTGAAAACTATTTAAAATTAATATCATAATGCGCATAGTTTTCATGAAAACAACACAATTGAATCAATAATTTTTGAATTTTTTTTAAATTCGAAATTTCCAAATAATTTCGAAAAATTATGTGTTTTTGATGAAATTCGTTGTAGAAACTAGTTTAGAATCATCATATAGCCAATGCCCGATAATTATTTCAAACTATAACTAATCTAAACTAGTCCTAAGTTCAAAAATTTAATGAAATAGAGTTTTTGTGAAAATACCTTGAAAAATTCAGATTGAGGGGAATGAGGAGATGTTTTGCGCGATTTAATGAGTGTAGCAGGTTTGTAGGATGAAAAACTTGAAGAATCTGATGTTTTCCCGAAGATTTTGAGCAAAAATAGAGATTTGAGGTGAGAGTGGGACGAACGGCCGTGAGTTTATGTTTTAGGTTTTGAGAAAAATGAAGAGATGAAGATTTTAAACCTAAAACTCGACGGATGCATCGGTGCATGGTCTTATGCATCGATGCATATTCAAGGATGCATCGATGCATTGTTAAATGCATCGGTGCATGAAGCACAAAAATGTCAAAAATCCGTTTTAAACACTTAAAATGCTAAATAATTTGGCTCTAATGGTAATGGCAACTCATATATCAAAAATTAATTATGTTCAATCAATCAAATTAATCTTCAAACTTTATTTGAACATAAAATTAATTTTTATTAAGAATCATAAACTCCCCCTAACTAATAGCAAGAATACAATTTATTATTATAAGCATTTTTCAGTATTTATTAAAAGTGCTAAATTATTTTAAATACTAAGTGAAGATAGGTCAGTTAAACCTAATTCTCTTCTAAGTGTCCAAAATCTTTCTTTATCTAAGGGTTTTGTAAAAATATCCGCTAATTGGTGCAAAGTATCAACAAATTCTAGAACTACATCTTCCTTAGTGACATGGTCCCTAATGAAGTGATGTCTTATTTCAATATGCTTAGTTCTAGAGTGTTGGATGGGATTTTTAGTGAGACAAATAGCACTAGTATTGTCACACTTGATAGGAATGGTACCTACTTCAATTCCATAATCAAAAAGTTGTTGTTTCATCCATAAAACTTGTGCACAACAACTACCGGCTGAAATGTATTCCGCTTCAGTGGTAAATAATGCAACACAATTTTGTTTCTTTGAAAACCAAGAAATCAACATATTTCCAAGGAATTGACAAGTACCGGAGGTGCTTTTCCTATCTAATTTGCATCTTCCATAATCCGCATCAGAAAAGGCATGCAAGCTAAAGCTAGAGTCTCTAGGATACCAAAGTCCTAAACTAGGAGTGTCCTTAAGGTATCTAAAGATTCTCTTAACAGCTAGTAAATGTGATTCCTTAGGACATGATTGAAATCTAGCACATAAGCAAACACTAAACATAATGTCCGGTCTACTTGCAGTTGGATAAAGCAAAGAGCCAATCATTGACCTATATAATTTAACATCTACACATTTACCTCCTTCATCTAAGTCAAGCTTTGTTGAAGAGCTCATTGGAGTGTTATGAGGTTTCCCATTTTCCAGTCCAAACTTCTTGAGCATATCTTTGACGTACTTAGCTTGATTAATGAAGATGTCATCTTTTCTTTGCTTGATTTGGAGTCCCAAGAAAAATGAGAGCTCCCCCATCATGCTCATCTCAAACTCACTTTGCATTAGCTTAGAAAATTCTTGGCAAAGAACATCATTAGTAGAACCAAATATTATATCATCAACATAAATTTGAACTACTAATAAATCTTTACCTTTTCTCTTTAAAAACAATGTAGTGTCAACCTTTCCTTTTAAAAAACCTTTTTCAATTAAAAAATTTGACAATCTTTCATACCAAGCTCTAGGAGCTTGTTTTAAACCATAAAGAGCTTTTGTCAATTTTAAAACATGATCCGGAAAATTTGAATCTTCGAAACCTGGAGGTTGTTCCACGTACACTTCTTCTTTTATAAAACCATTTAAAAATGCACTTTTAACATCCATTTGATATAATTTAAATTCATTGAAACATGCAAATGCCAATAACATTCTAATTGCTTCCATCCTAGCTACGGGAGCGTATGTTTCATCATAGTCTATGCCTTCTTCTTGAGTATAGCCTTGAGCAACAAGTCTAGCCTTGTTCCTCACTATATTACCACTTTCATCAAGTTATTTCTAAAAACCCATCTAGTACCTACAGTAGATTTATTACTAGGCCTTTCAACTAATGTCCATACTTTACTTCTCTCAAATTGATTTAATTTTTCTTGCATAGCCATAATCCAATGTTCATCTTTTAATGCTTCTTTGATGTTCTTAGGCTCTATGCATGAAATAAATGCAACATAATTACAGATATTTCTAAGAGAAGATCGAGTAGTTACCCCTTTTGATGGATCACCTATAATTTCACCATCCTTGACATAGTTGTACTCTCTTGGAAAATATACTTCCCTTTCTTCAATGGTTGGATTCTCGAGGGGATCATGAGTTTCCTCATCTTTTGTTTCTTCCTTTGATGATGATTCTCCAACGTCATGTCTAACGTCATTTGCTTGTACAATACCTACATCATCATTAACAGAAGAATCCTTCCTTGGAAGGGGATTATCATCGAAAACAACATGTATAGACTCTTCTACAACTAAAGTTCTTTTATTAAATACACGATAAGCTTTAGAATTTAAGGAATAACCAGAAAATTCCTTCATCACCTTTAGCATCAAATTTGCCAAGATTTTCTTTACCGTTGTTTAAAACAAAACATTTACATCCAAAAGGATGAAAATAACTAATGTTAGGCTTTTTATTTTTGAGAATTTCATATGGAGTTTTCTTTAAAATTGGCCTAATCATTACTCGATTTACAACATAACAAACGGTATTTGTGGCTTCTGCCCAAAAATATTTTGGCAAATTATTTTCACAAAGCATGGTTCTAGCCATTTCTTCTAAAGTTCGATTTTTCCTCTCAACAACTCCATTTTGTTGAGGGGTTCTAGGTGCTGAAAAATTATGGCTAATACCATTAGAATTACAAAACTCAATAAATCCAAGATTTTCAAATTCAGTTCCATGATCACTTCTAACACTAGTGATAGAGTAATCTTTTTCATTTTGGATTATTTTGAAAATGTGATGAATTTTCTAATGCTTCATCTTTAGTACTTAAGAATAGAACCCAAGTGTATCTAGAATAGTCATCTACCAAGACAAATGCATATTGTTTTCCTCCCAAGCTAGTAGTTCTAGTTGGCCCAAAAAGATCTAAATGGATCAATTGTAATACTCTACTAGTTGATACATCATTAATAGATTTAAAAGAAACTCGTTTTTGTTTTCCTTTAGCACAAGCATCACAGATTTTATCATTATCAAATTTAAGCTTAGGCAACCCTCTTACTAAGTCTCCTTATACCATAACCAACTATCATGCTCATCCTTAGCAACTAGGCATAAATTAGTCATATCAATAGAATCTAATGCACCATGTAAATGTTTCCTATTCTATGACCAACAAGCATAATCCGATTAGATGCAATGTCAATGACTTTACAACCATTAATTTCAAATAAGACATTGAATCCTTTATCGCATAATTGACTAATACTCAATAGATTATGCTTTAATCCATTCACATATAAAACATTCTTAATTTGTATGGAAGAGGTATTACCTATTGTACCAATACCTTCAATGTGACCTTTTGAATTGTCTCCAAAAGTCACTTCTCCTCCATTTTTGGCGTTAAGCTCAATGAACCGGCTTTTGTCTCCGGTCATATGTCTTGATCATCCACTATCAAGGTACCATGAGTTTGAATTTGTTTCCCGTGCCTTGTAGCAATGCTCCTTTCCCTACAAACATAGATTAATTTTTGATTTTTGGTACCCAAATTTTTTGGGTCCATATTCATTAGTTTCCAAAATCCTAGTCCCTTAGGTATCCATTTGTGTAGGATATTTTTATCTTTAGTAGTAATGAGTTCTTTAGGAACCCACATACTTCTAATGATTTTTCCATTAGAGGTTCTTTGGGGACCTCTATGATTGTAGTTTCTAAAACTTTTTCTAACAAAGTTGGATTTTGAATTTCCACCTTTTTCAAAATGTTTTGTTCCAACTTTATCAAAAGAAGTTTTAAGATCATCAATTTTCTTTTGATGATCATCATTGATCTTTGAAAGTAAATTTTGCAAATCTAAATTTTCTTTTCAAACTCTTCTAGTTTGATTTGCAAGTCTTTAATTTTACTTTCAAGATCGTTGTTGGTTTTGGATATGAGTTTGTTTTCATTTTTCAATTTTGAAACATCATTTTTATATTTTAAAAACAATTTCTCATAATCCGAAGCCAACCCATTGTACTCCTCAAATAACTCATCATAAGATAAATCATCAAAATCGGATGAGTTAGAGGTTACCTTAGAATCTTCCCCGAATGCCATCAAGCACAAGTTTGCTACTTCTTGTTCCTCTTCATCGGAACCTTCTTCATCGCTCCATGTAGCCACATGAGCCTTGTGCTTATTCTTTGATTGACCCTTTTTCTTCAATTGTGGGCAATCATATTGACATGCCCCGGCTTTTTGCATTCATAGCAAATGATTGGGTCATTCTCTTTTGGTTCATTTTTAAGGCCTTCGTTTCGTTTGAATTTTCTTCCTTGGTAAGGTCTCATCATTTTTCTGAACCGTTTGGCAAACAATGCCATTTCCTCGTCATCATCATCATTATTAGAATCATTCTCATCTTTTGTGGATTTGAGAGCAACTCCAATATTTTTCTTCTTCTCCTTTTCCTTTGGTGTCTCTTAAACTTTATCAAGGTCCACCTCATCTTCGAGCATCATCTCATGAGTGAGGAGTGAACCGATAAGTTCTTCAAGAGTTAAGGACGATAGGTCCTTAGACTCGATGATTGCCGTCTTCTTTGATTGCCATGATTTTGGGAGGGAGTAGACTAACTTCCTCACAAGCTTTTCATTTGAGATGATCTCTCCATATGATTTGAGACCATTGACAATCGTTGAAAATCTATCCGTCATAGCTTTGATGTCTTCATTTGGTTTCATCTGAAATTTTCATAGCTATGCGTTAGAATACTAATTTTTGATTTCTTTACCTCATATGTACCTTTATATGTGACTTGAAGCTTGTCCCATATTTCTTTGGCGGTTGTACACGATGAAACTCTCACGATGAAACTCTTCCGTATTCATCTGGTCCAAGAGCACAAAAAATAATATGGATGGCTTTGAGTTGAGCTGGAACATTCTTGTCTCTCTTCACTCCACAACCTTGGATGAGTGATAGGCTTGATGTATCCTTCTTCTACGGCATTCCATGCTCCCATGTCACTTCTTGAATGAAGTACATCATTCTATTCTTCCAATAGGCGTAATTAGCTCCATTGAAGAAAGGAGGCTTGTTGACGGGCATCGAATCAAGACCGGAGTCGTAATTTGAAGTGGAGGCCATTGATGACTTGGTAATCGATGTAACTCTTCCCGAATCGACTCAAGAGGCGATTAAACCTTCAAATGAGTGAGGCTCTGATACCAATTGTTGAGTTAATCGATCTATGGAATCGGCCAAGAGGGGGGTGAATTGGCAATTAAAAATTTCGTGGAAGCTTTTGCAGAAAATTTAAAGTAATTGCACAGCGATTTACAGTGGTTCGACTTTCTCAAACAAAGTCTACATCCACTACCTTAGCTATCCACACTAAGGATTTTCCAACAAATTCACTAATTTGTTCTTTCTTTTGAGGCCAAAGAGATAACCTTACAAAATCCCTCAAGAGTATACCCCAACTCTTGAGAACACTCTTTTTCCCAAAGAGAAGATTACAAATTTGCAAACTTACAAGAAAACCTCACAAGGTAAGATGTTTGCACAATTCTAGAACAAAGAAAAGAATACTCAAGGATAAATACAATTGAGTACAAAAGTGTTCTTGAAAGCAAATGAATATTGGATGAAAAATAGGCTTGAAATACTCAAACTTGAGGTTTGATGCTTTCTCTTTGATTCTCTCTTGATTCTAGTTGATTGATGTTTCTTGTTGTTGATCAATGGCTCCAGAGCTTGTTTAAATACCCCTTGAATCAATTCTGAACGTTGGTGATAATTAGTGGGGATAATAGAGCCGTTTAAGTGTGAAAACAATTGATTTTTCTATGTGGAGCGTCTCATGCATCGATGCATGATCAAGTATGCATCGGTGCATTCGTGTAAAATTCAAATATTTTGACCGTTGGAACACTTGATGCATCGGTGCACCAAGTGTGCATCGATGCATGAAATGCATTCGATGTTTGAGAAATAGCCTGATGCATCGATGCATGGCTTGTGCATCGATGCATCAAATGCATTCGATGTTTTGAAAAAATTCAGAGTGCATCGATGCATGGAGAGTGCATCGGTGCATGGAATGCATTCGATGTTCAATTAATTCATCGATGCATCGATGCATGGACTGATGCATCGGTGCATGCCTTTGAATAATTGATTTAAGGCTTGTTTTTGGTTCAAAATACTTTGTGAAAATTGTTTCAAAAATAGTTTAAGTACAAATCACAATTTTACACATTTAGTAAGGATTAGAATTGATCTTGAAAAACTTGGAGTAATAATTTGATATTCGGTTAATTGAATCGAATTTGTAAAATCATTTGTGAAATCTTAAAATTCATTTAACTTAATTTGTTATATCGAAATATCAAAAATGTTTTCAACAAAAGTGGGTGAATATGTTAATGGTAGAAAACACCATGTATGAAATCAAAATTTTTAAACGTTATGTATGAAACTGAGAATTTGGTATAGTTCGTGTATGAATGGGGTATTTAACCCAATATTTTAATTGGAATACTAAAGAGGTGTCTTTTAATTTTAAACTCGAGCAAATTAATCTCTACATTTTTTGTGTGAATTTTTACATAAAATTTTTAAATGCTTGTGGAATCTAAATGCAAAGTTAATTTTTATTAAAACTTCAAACTCTATAGTCTTCACTTATAATAGTATTGAAATTACTAATAAAAACATGAAAGATATCTAAATTGTTTAATTGAAAAGTATGCATTAACTTTTTTTTTAGAATTTTTAGATTTGGAGTGTGAATAAGGGTTTAATAGAGAAAATAATAAAAAATATGTAAATTTTCATTAATATTTTCAAAATTATGAAAATATTTATTTTTATTTTATTTTACAGAAAATGTTATCCAATAGTAGTTGGACACGTGTCATGTATTGACAAAAAAGATGAACACTATCATGGATAATTCTTATTTCTACTCACTTTCAAAATGTATATTGAATAAATTACTCTTGTTCTTCTAGGAGGTATCAATTTGCTCAATTTTAAAATTGATAGACTTAAAAAGTGTATAAACCAAAATATTTAAGCCAACAAACTACAACTTTAAAATTTTAAATCAAAATATTTATTTTTGCAAATGTACATGTACTAAAATATCTCTTTCTCTAGTAGAGAGACTAAAATGAACTTTTAGATATAATATAAAAACTAAAATATTTTTATAGTACAACTTTTGAATATAATACAAGAATTTCTATTACACTTTAAACTAATTTAAACTTATTAAAATAATAATTTAAAATAACTTAAAATTAAGTTATTATTTATTTGAAAATTAATAATTTATGAATGAACCAAAATATCTCAGTGGTTAAAAGAATAATTGTTATTTCTTAACATCAACCACTGCATCATATGTTATTGAGCGTTCATTGTCAAATTATAAAACCAATTATCGCTCAATATTTTGTTGTTTAACATTCTAAGTAGACCTATAATGAAGAGAATTTAAAAATTTAAAAAAAAAATCCTAAAAATTTTAGAAAGTTAAGAATTTATATAAAAAAATTAAATAAATAAAATGGAAATAATTACTATAAAAATATAAATATTAAAAAAAGATATTTGAATTTAATTAAAAAAATTGGTAAAGTAATAAATAAAACAATAATAAAATAAAATTTTAAATTTAGAATAATCATAATTACTATAATAGATTAAGAATCGTTGTTGTTCCTAGAGGTCACGGGTTCGAGCACCAGCGGTTGCAGCAGAGTGATTGAGCATTCATTGTCAAATGATTGAGAAATACTACTTTGTAATCACCTTAATTTACAAATTCTTACGTATGGTTTACAAAATTTTCTTTTATACGTTAAGTTATTGTCGATTTGTACCATTTTCTCTTTTTCTTTGTTTCCTTCGTACCAATACATCAATTTTATTTTATTTATTTTTTATTGTCCTTATGGTTTCAAGACTTTGTCTTAACTAATTCGGACCGACTCTCATCACACATATGACTTTCGTGGTTGAGTCTCTCTCTACATACACAAAGAATCAAACCCGAGACAATACTTAAGCAACATCAAGTTGATTACCATTTAAATCAACCCTGTTAACTATTTTTTTAATAAATTTATGTAACTTCTTGCTTAAAATTTTAATCTCTCTTCATTTTAGTTTTGGGCCACTTTAACATTGAGAAAATACACGGATGACCTGATCCATCCATTAAATATTGGGGTTGGGTCAAACCCAAAATCTTTGGATTTAATATGAGTCGAATATGAAGCTTATAATGTAGGTGGATCGGAGTCTGAATTTTAAAAATGTGCAAATTATATCAAATAGTGTTATATTTTAAGATTTATAGCAATTTTACTACTCAACTTTAAAGACATTCATTTTTAACATTAAGAATTGGTTTTGGCTTAAATTATAGCATTGAAATGTCAGATTTTTAACGACCAAATAGATGGTGGTATTCTTCCTGATAAACTTTAGTTTGTGTTCTAATTTGTCATTAAATTTTAAAATATTTCATTTTAGATACGAAACTTTAATTCATATATCATTATGTTCCTTATAGTTACTTAAATCGTCATTATTTGTCAATCACCACCTATCACTAGTTTTCATTCACAAAAAAAATTGGTATCGAAAAGTTTGTATTTCATACATTTTTTTTCTGCTTAGATTAGTTTTCCACAAAACTCATTTAAAAGTGATGAAAATCTATCTAAAGGTTCGGTGTTCTAGTACTTAAATTTCCTCTAACGATTGTCCAAGTAGACTAGTTTTTTTTTTTTTTGAAAGAAGGTACTTTGCATTATAATCAGTTACAAAGTACACCACCTTAAGGACTTTATTAAAAAAACCTCCCTAGACCTAAATGGAGGAAAAAGAGTGTGCCTTGAAACAGTATGGATCATTATACAGTGAAAATATATTAGCTCTTTCAATACAAACACAGTCCCTACAACTTACCATTGACGAGCTACCCTTACCAACCTTCCAACGACTAACCCAAGGAAATAAAAGCAGAACCTGCTACTGTTTTAGGTATGTAATTTGTCTTCTCAAAAGAATGTTTCTCACCGTTCGAATTTTTTAATGAACATCAAATTCCTCAAATATGACAAATTCATCAATATCTAGAGACGTAAAAGACGTCAAAGAATGATGATTTTAAACTATAACTAAAAATATGTGCAAAATTCCTAACTTTAACAAAGAAAATGATAAGATGGAATAAAAAGTATTTTGAATTTCGACTTCTAACACATTTTAGTCTTATCTCAGCACTAAACTACCGTGTAATCAATATATTAATGGGTTAACAACCCAATGCTCTAATTGAAACCAAGACAAAAATATAATGCTAAATTGAAATTTGTTAAAATTTCATGGTGAAACCGATACAAATTTTAAAATTCAGGGGTATTAAGTTTATCCTAAAAGTATTGGAGGAGCCTCACCCAAATTGACCTATAAGCATCTCCAAGTTTTGATTACAACACCGGCGAAAACAGAGCACGTATATTTCTTCCCCGCCAGCCATGGATACTATAACATGCATCTCCAGTTTAAATTAATCAAAACATCCTTTGTTAAATTACCCTATCTTTCTACTTCTTCTTCTGCTGATTAGTTTGTGCATCTTTTTGTTTCTTCATCTAATCAATGACTCTATTTCATCCAACAACGACCACCAAATCAACCTTCCTGGATTCATTTCAAGCCTCTCTCTCCAGGTTCAATGGCCTCCCTCTCCCTTTTTTCAGGTCTAATCTTCCTCTAAAAGCCCTAAATTTTTGTGCTGCTAACCATACCATCGCTTCAAGCTCACATGTTCACCGATACCCAGAAAGCCAAACCAAAGCTTTTCCCATCGTGAGAAGTAATTGGTTAGATAATTGGAACAAAACCCACAAAAGAAATGGACCAAAACCACCGAAAACAGTGTTCAACTATAGGAAAAACGGGAATTCATGGAGCTTGTCTTATTCAAATAGTGGTAACAATGGGAGCAGCAGCAGCAGTAGTACAATGGAGAAAATAGTGGAGAAATTGAAGAAGTTTGGGTATGTTGGAGAGGAAACTGAACAGAAAAGAAAGGGTGAAGGACAAACAAGGAGAGATAATGAAAGAGGGTCTGTAGAGGATATGTTTTATGTGGAAGAAGGAATGTTACCAAATACCAGAGGTGGGTTCTCAAAGGAGTCGCCTTTGGGGGTCGAAAGTGTGTCTGAAAGTGATGGGGAAGTAAGGTTTCCATGGGAGAAAAGGAAGGAAGAAGAAGAAGAAGAAGAGAAGTGGACAGCCAGAAGAGATGTTAAGACTTCAGTGGCTGAGTTGACCCTGCCTGAGTCTGAACTCAGAAGGTTAAAGAACTTGACATTTCGGACCAAGAGTAAAATGAGAATTAAGGGCTCTGGTGTTACTCAAGAAGTGGTGGATACAATTCATGACAAGTGGAAGACTACGGAGATTGTGAGGTTAAAGGTTGAAGGGGCACCTGCGCTTAATATGAAAAGGATGCACGAAATATTGGAGGTTTGCTTCTGATAAACTTTCATTATTTTTGTTTTTAGTATTTGTAGAAAATTCTTTACCATTTTTGCTCTTGAAAGTAGAAATATTTGAAGAATAAACCTCTTTGAAAATATGTATATGCATATCCTGTTGCTGTGTTTATTCCCTAGTTCGTTTGGTTGGGGAATGATATCATCTCACATGCGGACTGTTGTACAAAACCAAAGGAAGTATAAATAATAATGTAATTTCAGGGGATGATAATATGTAAGAATGTTATAACTCCTATCTCTCTGAGTCGGAATGAAATTGTTAGTTATCTATCTGTTGCTAATTAGGCTGTTTTGTCTTCTCATTTGTGCAGAGAAAAACCGGTGGATTGGTAGTTTGGAGGTCCGGGACATCCGTTTCTTTATATAGAGGTGTTAGCTATGAGGTTCCCTCGGTGCACCTCAACAAAAATATATATAAGAAAAATGAGATGTCTACATATTCATCATCCCCAGTTTCTAATAAAACTAAGGATCCTTCTGACTCGGGTTCTCAAAATGAAGTGGCTCCACCGAAGGCAAACTCTGAAACTGCAGCTGAGGAGCATAAAAATGCAGAGCCATTGCCAGAAGTAAAGTACGAGGATGAAGTGGACAAGTTTTTAGAGGGCCTGGGTCCTAGGTATGCTGATTGGCCAGGATGTAATCCCTTACCAGTTGATGCTGATTTGCTTCCTGGAATAGTTCCTGGGTATCGGCCTCCATTTAGAGTACTTCCTTACGGGGTAAGATCTTCTCTCGGAGTAAAGGAAGCAACGTCTTTGAGGAGACTTGCCAGAGTTCTTCCTCCGCATTTCGCTTTAGGTATGCTACAGTTATTGTGTCACTGCATATGATCTAAATACGGTTCTTTCGAATGTCTAATGAAGTATACATCTCCAGGTAGAAGTAGGCAGCTCCAAGGTCTGGCGGTGGCCATGATTAAATTGTGGGAGAAAAGTTCTATTGCGAAGATTGCACTCAAACGAGGAGTGCAACTAACTACTAGTGAGAGAATGGCTGAAGATCTCAAGGTAATTGAACTAAATTTTCTCAGCCATTTCGTTGTATCTTTGTGTCAACTAGTATCCAATGCTTCCTATCCTTTTTTTGGTGTTCTGTCTTTATCCTCTGAGATGTGAAAGTTTTTGGTAAAAAGCTTAGCTTTTTGTAAAGTTAATGAATCAAACATGAATGTATTTTGTTTTCTGTTCAAGAACATAGCCTATGTTGAGTCGTTCCGACTAATAGGAATATGTTAGTGGACCTTGTCCAATTGTCCCTACTATGATCTTATTGCATACCTGCCTTCTTTTGCTAGCAATCCAGCTTTTGAATTCCTTGTGATTGAAGCCATGAGGAATAAGTTGAATCAATTTGAATATGAAATATTTATGCTATTTTATGCGCCATAATAATTCAGCATTCCTTCAGTAATCAATGAATTCATTCAACTAAATTAGACAACGCGATCGAACTTCCCCCGTTCTTCTGTTTTGGTTATCATCATCTCGTAATCATTCTAACAATGTGCTGGTGATACACTAGTGTCGAGGCTGAATAGGTAGTCCATATCAGTTATATTTCATAAACATGTTATGTTCAACTATTTGGGCTCCGAAACACCAGATTGAACTGTTGATCACTTACTGTTTTATGATTGGCTTCAGAAATTAACAGGGGGCATGCTTCTCTCCAGAAACAAGGACTTCTTGGTCTTCTACCGGGGAAAGAACTTTTTGTCAGCGGATGTTGCTGAAGCTTTATCAGAAAGGGAAAGAACGGCGAAGTCCTTGCAAGATGAAGAGGAGCAAGCACGGTTAAGAGCCTCAGCTTTGTTTGTACCAAGCACTGAAGTAACCGAGCAATCGGGGGCTGCAGGTACCCTCGGAGAAACTTTGGATGCAGATGCTAGATGGGGAAAGACGTTGGACGATCATCATAAGGAAAAAGTTATGAAGGAAGCAGAAATGTTGAGGCATGCCAACCTAGTCAGGAAACTTGAAAAGAACTTAGCTTTTGTGAGTTCCTTGAATAGTCATTAGCTATGTTTTCACAAGTTTTCTTAGTTTTATACTCTGAATGCTGCCGCTAGTAAGTTGTATATTTAAACTTACATAGGCTTGAATGTGAGTTTTTTTCCATTTCAGGCTGAGCGAAAGCTATTGAAAGCTGAACGAGCTTTATCTAAGGTTGAAGTTTATTTAAAACCAGCTGATAGACAGGCTGATCCGGAAAGCATAACTGATGAGGAAAGGTTTATGTTTCGCAAGCTCGGGTTGAGGATGAAAGCTTTCTTACTTCTTGGTATTTCTCTTCTACAAGAGTTGTCATAGTCTTCATTTTTAGAATTCGAGATTTTTATGGGAGTTTGATCCTCACTTCAGGTAGACGTGGAGTTTTCGATGGTACTATAGAGAACATGCACTTGCACTGGAAATACAGGGAGTTGATTAAGATCATTTTGAAGGCTAAAAATTTTGATCAGGTAAAAAAGGTCGCCATAGCGCTCGAAGCTGAAAGCGGTGGAGTTTTGGTTTCCGTTGATAAAATCTCCAAAGGATATGCCATAATTGTTTACCGAGGAAAGGATTATGAGCGGCCTTCTACAATAAGGCCTAAGAATCTTTTGACAAAGAGGAGGGCTTTGGCACGTTCTATTGAGCTTCAAAGACACGAGGTATCTCTCGACAACTCCTTAATTTACCGATTGGCATCGCATACACCTCCGAAAGGGCTCATCTTTTCTACTCATTCTGTTAAACAGGCACTCTTGAAGCATATTTCAGCACTGCAGGCTAGGGTGGAGAAAATAAGATCTGAGATAGTATGTTTTCTTCTGTACCGTATTAGCTTTTCTTCTTCTTCGTTCATGGGTGTGACCATGGATATAATGCATTAACCTTGCATGCAACTTTGGTAGGATCAAATGCACAGCATGGACGGCCGAGGAGACGAGGAATTCTATGACAGAGTAGATTCTTCATATCCTACTGATGACGATGACACCGAGGTATAGCCTTTTATTCTCACGCTCGATCTGCTGCTGCCGCTTGATGTAAGATATTTGATCTAATGCTTTGTTTTCTTTCGAAAATTTTCCGGTGTCTACAGGAGGAAGGGGATGAGACCTACCTTGGGACATATGAGAGCGAAGATGATGGTGAAGACGAAACCCAATTTCCCACTCCATAACAAACATCAAGAGTCATTAACAGAGTCCCTTGGAGCACTTGTATACACATTTTGCCTTGCATCGAGAGAGAAACCGATGAAGCGAGAAAAGAGATGAGGGTTAAATTACTGGGAAGTAGCTAAAGAGCAATAATGAACAATACTGGGGAATTGCAAGGCAATAATATGCACAAATCTATCATGTATTGCGAGAATATTTAAGAATAATGAGGTTAAACAGCGCCCTGCTAACCCCACTGTTATTTAAAATTAAGTACTTATTTAGCAGATAAAGCTTTTTTTCAAGGCTCAAAACTAATATTGATTGATACCCGCCAACAATTAGCTTATCAACTAAATTCTTTAGAATTTTCCTCTTAAATTCTAGGCTTTTTAAATATCTTGACAGATCACAATTTATTTTCGGACGGATGATATTGTAGTGAAATCAAAAGGCTAATACCAAAATAAGTGTTCGGATTATACCTAAATTAATTTTCAAATAGGTGCCTAAACTATATTTTGACGCATCAAGGTATCTTACAAACGTTACTCATTTAAGTGCTCGGGGTGTTAATTTTTCCGTTAAGTGACACATGTCACAATCTGGTGCTTTTAAAACTTTTATTTAAAATTAAAAATTAAAAATATTTATATTTTTAAAGAAAAAATAAATATTTTGAAATAATCCAAAAACTTTGAAAACTTTCATTTCAACCCTTAAACCCATGCGGACCATCACCCTTTGCCGTCGACGAAACTCCACCCGACCTCATCTCCTCCCGGCGACCAAAACCCCCATGAATTCGTGACCGATCGTCGGCCGGTCGACAGCGAATCGACGTTTTATACCAACGAACCCTATGATAAAAATCGTGATCCCACGCAATCTCGATGGCCAATCGACTGCAACTACGACGACCTATGGCTAAGAGGATGGCAGGGAATACGTCAGCGGCGATCGTCGTGGCCGAAAAGGGGGCGACGACTGATTAAGGATAGGATTTGTGGCTTTTAGGTATTTGAGGGCCTTTTTATAATTTAAGAGAAATTAGATTTTTTATAAATATAATAATATTAAAAAAAATCACCAGATTGTGACACATGTCACTTAACGGGGAAAATTAATGCCGTTGACGGCCAAGGCATTTAAATGGGTAACATTTGTAATATTTGGCACCTAGACGAGTCAAAAAAATAATTTAGGCACCTATTTGAGATGTTAAGTATAGTTTAGCCACTTATTTTGATATTAACCCAAATCAAAATATATTTTCGTTCAGATCATTTTCCATTCTACTTTCTAAAAATGTTCTTGAAGTCAAAGCCATCACTGAATATATTTTGGTAAAACACGTTCAGTGCAGTCAGAAAGCACGAAACTTTTGATGCGACTAATTAAGATGAATTATTCAAATTTTTATTTGAATTTAATTATAAATATTTTTATTTTATTTTATTTTAATTTAAACAAATTTTTATAACAATATAAAATAGATATACATGATACAAAATCGAGGGATTCGAAATTTAAAAATGATTTCACTAATTATTAAAAAATTTTGTATTAATAAAATTTTATTTTATAACTCAGTAAAAAAAAATTTAGTTCAATATCCAGTTCAAATAAAAAAATTGTAATTTTTTAAATCGAATTTTACTCACCTTTATAAGTAATAATAGAAGGTGGTTCTATTCAAGCTTATCTAAACCATGAACAAGAAAGAGTTTTTTGGGATTAAGAATCCAAAGATCGTATCTTTCACTACCAAAGTTACCTGGCGGACAAACTTTCAATGCATTTATACACTTTCTGGTTATAGATCAAATCAGTGAAGATTAATCAAATTACCAAACCATCTTCAACTAGTAAATGAAACATTCAGAGCCTCTGTTCAAAACATGAGCAAATGAAAGTCTCAAAATCTAACAACTTAAGCATATAAAATTTCCGTCAACTGAAAATACCGAAGGTGCAGCATGCAAAGTGAACACCAAGATGAAGAATTGAAGATGCAGAAATGGAGAGTTCATTTCAGAGGAATGAACCTGGAAGAATGAGTAGCACCGGCTTCTGTGCCATTCTGTTGACCATCAGAACAAAACATGAATCCTTCACCCGTCACCTACTTGCTCCATCTGTTCTTGCTTTTGGTCGTGTCCGAAGCCTTTTCGTTGATGCTAAAAAAAACAGACGTATTAATCAATCTATAACGATTTGGGCGAACAACATATCGGTTACCGCAACTCTTTCGAGTTCAGACTCCTCCCGAGCATCTTTATGAACACCTTTTTTTACTGCAGTTTTCAGTGGAATGGAACAACACATTGGTTCGACATTTACGTAGAGGCGAGGGATAAAGCTCTTTGTAGGCAGTGCGTGTGGAGTGTGAGGTCCGATGGTCCCTGTTTAACCAATTATGATCTTTGTTTCCCTTGGAATGCTTAATTACCATCATTATTTACCATGAAAGCTCTAGTGCTCTTGTATTAAATTTATACATCTCCTACTGGTGTACTACATATATATAAAATAAAATTATTGCCATGTTATTCTATCATTTAAATGAAACATATATAAAAAAAGTTGTATCACAGATCAAATTCAACAGACAACTCCTATTTCAATGTTGATACAAGCCAACCACTCATATTTACTAGGTGAATTGAAAGCTGAGGACTGATTTTAATCAGAGGCCACACCCACGATGAAGTAAAGATGTGCTGAAGCAGCTATCACCATCTCTGGTTTTGCAAGGCAGGCTGGCATTACATTGCAGTTTCTGTACACATGATGGAGCAAAGTGGATCTAGTCAATCTTGCGGATCAATCAATCAATATCGAAAAAGGTCGACCACCGACTCCACGGACGTTGAAGTGGATTGTCAATACAATTCAAAGCCACTTTAGAACTAGATGCTATCAACAACGCAACCTTTCCCACCCAATTAGCCTGTACAAACACTTGCATCGTTATTTTAAGGGTAAGTATAGTAATGGTCACTGAACTTTTCTAAAACTTTCATTTAGGTCTCCCAACTTTTAAAACTTACAATACAGTCCTCTAACATTTAGTTTGTTTGCAATATGGTCCTCGACATTACACTGCTGTTAGTACGTTTGCAATATGGTCACTGAATTTTTCATGCGCTTGCATTTAGGTCCCATAACTTTTAAAACTTGCAACATAGTCCTCAATTTCATTCTACAACCTAAATTACTTTTTGATCTCGAATTTCCTTTTTCGCTTCTCTCTTTTCGTTTCCAGTGTAACTTTTCAATCGATGATGCATGAGAAATTCTAGTCCAACTTTGAATTATGTGGAGGTGTTGACTTGAATAAGGGTCCATTGAGAGATGACCCGACCAATGGACTATCGGGACCATCAACGATTCAAGGTGTAATGTTAGATACAGGTCATCTCAGGTGAAACATAGATGTTCGATGAAATGTTTATGAGAAAAAAATGGAGTTAGAAATGTAGAGTTGACAAATACTACTAAGAGAACTAAATATCATTGTTGAAAGTCACCAACAAAGATGGAATTATTTTGTATAAATGGCATATAATAATTTATTCGTTTAATCCTTATGGTTAAAGATTTTCCAACACAGGGTCAAGTAGCTGCTCCAAATATACTACCCTGTCATGATGCCTTTCGAGTTGTGTGCATTCATAATTATCTTCTAAAGTTATAATTCAATACAATTCAATTGTAAAATTTCCAAAACATGTAAAAAACCTAATTCGTTCACGATATATCAGTCTTATAATCAACATGAACTTATTAAAAAGAATAAGAGCTTGCAGGACGTCGAAAACCACATGTCGAATCAACACAATTCCCAGTAAACTAGTACCAACAGTCTCTCGGATTGAGCCTGGCGATTTTACTATGTCGATACTCACAATCAATTCCCTGATTTAAAGAAAAACCAAACAAGAAGATAAAAAAAATTTAGCCCATGACCATTTTTCACTTCTATTCTGATAGATTGAATATCTTTCATAAGGAGTACTAAAAGTTTTGATTAAGAAGAAAAAAAGAAAATTAGATGATTTTGGTTCAAACTAACACTGAATATCCAGATCATTGACATGCAGTTCCAGAAACATAAAAATTTCAACAAAAAACACAAAGTGCGAGCTGAAAATGAGAAAGAGGAAAATCTTACTTCTGAATAGCCCAAAAGAGAAAATAAATACCTTCTTGCAAGTGAGGGGAGAGACTAAGAAATAAACATAATCAGTGTTGCGTTCCAACAATTCTTCCTCCATTTTTTCTTTGTAAAAAAAAAGATGAAAGACAGAGCACTCCTTAGATTTACAATTTTACATGGTGGAAAATTGAAGAACAAAAACCAAGCGAGAATGCATGTGAGCGAAAGAGACTGAGAGGTGATTGTGTTGTTCGGGATTTTATTATATTTGATCATCTGTTGGAAAAATTTTAACCACAAGGATTAAACGAATAAATTATTATATGTCATTTATACAAAATAATTCCAGCTTTGTTGGTGACTTTCAACAATGATACTTAGTTTATGTTAATAGTATTTGTCAACTCTGCATTTCTAACCCCATTTTTTTCTCACAAGCATTTCATCGAACATCTGTGTTTCACCTGAGATGACCTTGTTGAGTCAATCGATTGACGGAATTAGCCAAGAAGGGGGTGAATTGGCAATAAAAATTTTGGTGGAAGCTTTTGCAGAAAATTGATAGAAATTGCACAGCGATTTAGAGTGGTTCGACTTTCTCAACCAAAGTCTACGTCCACTACCTTAGCTATCCACACTAAGGATTTTCCACAAATTCACTAATTTGTCTTTCTTTTGAGGACAAAGAGTAACCTTACAAACCCTCAAGAATTATACCCAAAATTCTTAAGAACACTCTCTCCCAAATAGAACAATACAAATTTACAAACTTACAAGGAAATCCTCACAAGATAGATTGTTTGCACAATTCTAGAACAAGGAAAAGAACACTCAAGAATGAATACAATTGAGCACAATAAGTGTTCTTGAAAGCAAAATGAATATTGAATGAAAAATAGGCTTGAAATGCTCAAACTTGAGGTTTGATGCTTTCTCTTTGATTCTCTCTTGATTCTAGTTGCTTGATGTTTCTTGTTGTTGATCAATGGCTTCTAAGCTTGCTTAAATACACCTTGAATCACTTATGAACGTTGGGGATCATTAATGAAGATAATATAGCCGTTTTAGTGTGAAATCAATTAATAAAACAGTTTGGAGCGTGGGGGGAATCGGTTCCCTAAGTGTAAAATTCAAATATTTCAACTGTTACACAGGGGGAAATCGGTACCCCCTGGGGGGAATCGGTTTCCTCCGAGCATACTGGAATTCTCGGAGCCAACCCATTCAGGGGGAATCGGTTCCCTATGAGCAATCTGGAATTTTTGGCTTTGAGATGGTTCGAAATATTTTGTAAAATCGTTTTGAAATTATTTTAAGATTAAAACTTAATTTTACACTTGAGTAAGGATTAAAAATGACATTTGAAAGATTTAGAGTAATATTTTGATATTCGAATAATTATATCGAATATACTTAGAAAACCTTTTGGAAAATCTTAAAATTCATTTAACTTAATTTGTTATATCGAAATATCAAAATGTTTTCAATAATCTCCCCCTTTTTGATATAACAAAACATTTTAGTAATTTTAAGATTTTGAAATAAAAAACGACACGTTTTTGAAAAATTACTCCCCCTTACTTTAACACTTCTCCCCCTTTAAAACACTTAACACTTCTCCCCTTTTTGTTAAATCAAAAAGATTTTAAACAAGGTTTTTAAATCATATAGCCAATTGAATATATATAGTTTAAGCTGCTAAGATCACAATCAAGAGAAATATTAGCCATTAGTTCCATAATCAATATTCATAATTAATGTGCCATGACAAAATTGGTCATATATCTAACATGATGTAAATAATGCAATAATGAATAAATTTAACCACACAATATATAAGTTCAAACATCCAAACAAATCCAAAGTCTAACAATCCACAAAATCAAACAATCCAAAATATTCAAAATGTTGAAACAATAATCTTTTAGTTCAAAATTTTAAAGCTAAACACAGAATTAAACATCCGGATCGGGGGGAGGAAAACGAGCTCGCATAGTGGCCATCTCGTGTGAGAGTGCATCAATACGTTCATTCATCGAAGCGTTGTTTGTGCGCATCTCTCGGAGGATTTCTAATTGTTGAGCTCCCATTGTGGATAAATGAGACTCTATAGAAGTAAAGCGCGAATCCATGGTAGCATATCGGAAATCGAATGTCTCCATAAAAGATTGAAAATATGGAGGCATTTGATGCGTTTGTTGTGCTTGCTCCTCGGGCTGTTCATGCTCATCTTCGGCTTCATCGATGTCTCACATTAATTGTTGAAGCTCGGGATCGTCGTTAGCTTCTGGTTGAGCTCATGAAGAACTAGCTCCCGGAGTATTTTCAGACGATCGAACCCATTCACTAGTTTCTTTATCCTTTATCCATCCTGCTCTCGTTAAAGAAAGAAGATTAATTTGTTTCTTTAGAGGAAATGAGGCATCTAGACCTACTCTAAGCCTGGCTTTCGAAAATAGATTACTCAAAATGCAACCGTAAACTAGAGATGAACAGAGTTTCTTGTTAGGAACAAGATTTACGGTTTCAACAATTTCAGCAAAAATGATCTGATGTAGGTTTATTTTAATACTGTTTTCGAAACAATGTAACCACCAAAGATCCAAGGCTCTAAGAGTAGAATAACGACCTCCGGATGGTCGAAACCACCAAGAAATCATTAGATGAAGAAAACGTTCATGAAGGTCTAAGACACTTGTACTATCCCTTCTTTTATAACGAGATCCTAAGATTTGTTTTTCATTTGAAATACCATCATTATCTAATCCGAATGCATTGGTTATGTAAGCCGAGTCAATATATAAGAATTGTCCTAGGAGGTAGGAACGAACTCCTATAGTTTCGGTTTCAGTTTGGTTTTTAACACAAACGACATTAGAATATAAGATACGAACAAGTTGATGGTAGACAATGGGTTCAAGTTCAAAGAGTTTGTCAAATTTCCACTCTTGTAAAAGAGGAAGATATTTAAAATTAATATCTAACATAGCTTGACGAGAAGGGATACGTTCTTCTCTAATTTTGTAAGAGTCAAAATTTGATAATATCAAAAACGATGATTTCTAGGACTAGGATGATTGAAGCACGAGTTTTGGATCGTTATATTGGGATCAACTGGATTAGGATTAGGAATTGGAATTTCAGGAATAGGAGGTGGATTTGGAGGTGGATTTGGTTGACGGTGTAAGCGACTAGATGATGACCTAGCACATTTAGGATTGGACATGGTTTAGGAAATCGGAATAGAATGGATAACCTGCAATTTAGAAAACACATGTATGCAATTCAATCAATCCCAAAACTCAATTGAGTCCTCAATATTTCAAGGTTCTCTAATTCAATCCTATTGGGCAAAGTTTTTGAAAACTATTGAAAAATAAGATTTTGAAAAACAATATAGTTTTCATAACAACAACATAATTCAATCAAAACACAATAATTTGAAAAACAAATTATTTATTTATTTATTATTTCGAAAATTTCAAATATTTTGGAAAATTCTTGTGTTTTTGATGAAATTAGTTGTAATATCTAGTTTCTAATCACAAACAATCAATGCCCGATCATTATTTCTGCCTAGAACTAATTAAAACTAGTCATATGCTCAAAATCAATGAAATAGAGAGAGTTTAGAAAATTTTACCTTGAAAGATGAGATTGAGTGGATTTTGATGTTGTTTGCATGATTTTAATGATGCTAGCAGGTTTAGAAGATGATGTTTGAAGTGAATTCTGATTAAAATCCTTGATTTGAGGCAAAATAGAGATTTGAGAGAGTAGAGGAGGAGAACGGCAGCAATGAGAAGAGAAAAGAGAGGGTTTGAGCAAAAATGTGAGGTTCTGCCCGATAAAACCAGAACCCCGGGGGGTATTGATTCCCCTGTGGGGGGAATCGGTTCCCCTTCAAATGGGGAATCGGTTCCCTCATGGGGGTATCGATTCCCTCTGTACCAAAATGCTAAAATCCGATTTTAAACACACACAAAATGCTAAATTAATTTTCTCTAGTGGTATTGGCAACTCATATATTGAAAATTAATCATGTTCAAACAATCAAATTATTCTTTAAACGATATTTGAACATAAAATTAATTTTTCAACAAGAATCATAAACTCCCCCTAACTAATAGCAATGAATGCAATCAAAAATTAGCATTTTTCATTTAGTCTTAAAAGTGCTAAAATTATTTTAAACACTAAGTGAAGATAGGTTGGTCAAACCTAATTCTTTCCTAAGTGTCCAAAATATTTCCTTGTCTAAAGGTTTTGTAAAGATATCCGCTAATTGGTGCAAAGTATCAACAAATTCTAGAACTACATCTTCCTTAGTGACATGGTCTTTAATGAAGTGATGTCTTATTTCAATGTGCTTAGTTCTAGAGTGTTGGATGAGATTTTTAGTGAGACAAATAACACTAGTATTGTCACACTTGATAGGAATGGAACCAACTTCAATTCCATAATAAAAAAGTTGTTGTTTCATCCATAAAACTTGTGCACAACAACTACCAGCTAAAATGTATTCGACTTCAGTGGTAGATAATGCAATACAATTTTGTTTCTTTGAAAACCAAGAAATCAGCATATTTCCAAGGAATTGGCAAGTACCGGAGGTGCTTTTCCTATCTAATTTGCATCCTCCATAATCCGCATCAGAAAAAGCATGCAAGCTAAAGCTAGAGTCTCTAGGATACCAAAGTCCTAAACTAGGGGTGTCCTTAAGGTATCTAAAGATTCTCTTAACAGCTAGTAAATGTGATTCCTTAGGGCATGATTGAAATCTAGCACATAAACAAACACTAAACATAATGTCCGGTCTACTTGCAGTTAGATAAAGTAGAGATCCAATCATTGACCTATATAATTTAACATCTACACATTTACCTCCTTCATCTAAGTCAAGCTTTGTTGAAGAGCTCATTGGAGTGTCATGAGGTTTGCCATTTTCAGTCCAAACTTCTTAAGCATGTCTTTGACGTATTTAGCTTGATTGATGAAGATGTCATCTTTTCTTTGCTTGATTTGGAGTCCCAAGAAAAATGAGAGCTCCCCCATCATGCTCATTTCGAATTCACTTTGCATTAGCTTAGAAAATTCTTGGCAAAGAACATCATTAGTAGAACAAAATATTATATCATCAACATAAATTTGAACTACTAATAAATCTTTACCTTTATGCTTTAAAAACAATATAGTGTCAACCTTCCCTTTTGAAAAACCTTTTTCAATTAAAAAATTTGACAATCTTTCATACCAAGCTCTAGGAGCTTGTTTTAAACCATAAAGCGCTTTTGTCAATTTAAGAACATGATCTGGAAATTTTGAATCTTCAAAACCTGGAGGTTGTTCCACATACACTTCTTCCTTTATAAACCATTTAAAAATGCACTTTTAACATCCATTTGATATAATTTAAATTCATGAAAACATGCAAATGCTAATAATATTCTAATTGCTTCCATCCTAGCTACGGGAGCGTATGTTTCATCATAGTCTATGCCCTCTTCTTGAGTATACCCTTGAGCAACAAGTCTAGCCTTGTTTCTCACTATATTATCACTCTCATCAAACTTATTCCTAAATACCCATCTAGTACCTACAGTAGATTTATTACTAGGCCTTTCAACTAATGTCCATACTTTACTTCTCTCAAATTGATTTAATTCTTCCTGCATAGCCATAATCCAATGTTCATCATTTAATACTTCTTTAATATTTTTAGGATCTATGCATGAAATAAAAGCAACATAATTACAAATATTTCTAAGAGAAGATCGAGTTGTTACCCCTTTGGATGGATCACATATAATCTCACCATCCTTGACATAGTTGTACTCTCTTGGATAAGATACTTCCCTTTCTTCAATGGTTGGATTCTCGAAGGGATCATGAGTTTCCTTATCTTTCGTTTCTTCTTTTGATGATGATTCTCCAACGTCATGTCTAACGTCATTTGTATTTATAATACCTACATCATCATTAACACAAGAATCCTTCCTCGGAAGGGGATTATCATCGAAAACAACATGTATAGACTCTTCTACAACTAAAGTTCTTTTATTAAATACTCGATAAGCTTTAGAATTTAAGGAATAACCCAGAAAAATTCCTTCATCACTTTTAGCATCAAATTTGCCAAGGTTTTCTTTACCGTTGTTCAAAACAAAACATTTACATCCAAAAGGATGAAAATAGCTAATGTTAGGCTTTTTATTTTTGAAAATTTCATATGGAGTTTTATTTAAAATTGGCCTAATCATTACTCTATTTATAACATAACAAGCGATATTTGTGGCTTCTGCCCAAAAATATTTTGGCAAATTATTTTCACAAAGCATGGTTCTAGCCATTTCTTCTAAAGTTTGATTTTTCCTCTCAACAACTCCATTTTGTTGAGGGATTCTAGGTGCTGAAAAATTGTGACTAATACCATTAGAATTACAAAACTAAGTAAATCCAAGATTTTCAAATTCAGTACCATGATCACTCCTAACACTAGTTATAGAGTAACCTTTATCGTTTTGAATTACTTTTGAAAACGTGATGAATTTTTCTAATGCTTCATCTTTAGTACTTAAGAATAGAACCTAAGTATATCTAGAATAGTCATCTACCAAGACAAATGCATATTATTTTCCACCCAAGCTAGTAGTCCTAGTTGGCCCAAAAAATATCTATATGGATCAATTGTAATACTCTACTAGTTGATACGTCATTAATGGATTTAAAAGAAACTCGCTTTTGTTTTCCTTTAGCACAAGCATCACATATTTTATCATTATCAAATTTAAGCTTAGGCAACCCTCGAACTAAATCACCTTGAGTTAGCCTTTGCAAAACACTCATACTAGCATGTCCTAGTCTCCTATGCCATAACCAACTATCATGTTCATCCTTAGCAACTAGGCACAAATTAGTCATATTAATAGAATCTAAATGCACCATGTATATGTTTCCTATTCTATGACCAACAAGCATAATCCGATTAGATGCAATGTTAATGACTTTACAACCATTAATATCAAACATGACATTAAATCCTTTATCACAAAATTGACTAATACTCAATAGATTATGCTTTAATCCATTCACATATAAAACATTCTTAATTTGTATGGAAGAGGTATTACCAATAGTACAAATACCTTCAATGTGACCTTTTGAATCATCACCAAAAGTCACTTCTCCTCCATTTTTGGCATTAAGCTCAATGAACCGGTTTTTATCTCCGGTCATGTGTCTTGAGCATCCACTATCAAGGTACCATGAATTTGGATTTGTTTCCGTGCCTTGTAGCAATGCTCCTTTTCCTACAAACATAGATTAATTTCTAATTTTTGGTACCCAAATTCTTTTGGATCCATATTCATTAGTTTCCAAAATCCTAGTCCCCTTAAGTATCCATTTGTGTAGGATATCCTTATCTTTAGTAGTAATGAGCTCTTTAGGAACCCATATACTTCTAACGATTTTTCCATTAGAGGTTCTTTGGGGACCTCTATGATTGTAGTTTTTAAAACTTTTTCTAACAAAGTTAGATTTTGAATTTTCTCCATTTTCAAAATATTTTGTTCCAACTTTATCAAAAGAAGTTTTAAGATCATCAATTTTCTTTTGATGATCATCATTGACCTTTGAAAGTAAATTTTGCAAATCCAAAATTTTCTATTCAAACTCTTCTAGTTTGATTTGCAAATCTTTGATTTTACTTTCAAGATCGTTGTTGGTTTTGGATATGAGTTTATTTTCATTTTTTAATTTTGAAACATCATTTTTATATTTTAAAAACAATTTCTCATAATCCGTAGGCAACCCATTATATTCCTCTAATAACTCATCATAGGATAAATCATCAAAATCATATGAGTTAGAGGTTTCCTTAGAATCTTCCCGAATGCCATCAAGCACAAGTTTGCTACTTCTTGTTCCTCTTCATCAAACCTTCTTCATCGCTCCATGTAGCCATATGAGTCTTGTGCTTAATTTTTGATTGACCCTTTCTCTTCAGTTGTGGGCAATCATATTTGACATGCCCGGCTTTTTGCATTCATAGCAAATGATCGGGTCATTCTCTTTTAGTTCATTTTTTAGGCCTTCATTTCGTTTGAATTTTCTTCCTCAGTAAGGTCTCATCATTTTTCTGAACCGTTTGGCAAACAATGCCATTTCCTCTTCATCGTCATCTTCATCCGAATCACTCTCATTTTTTGAGAGCAACTCCAATGTTTTTATTCTTCTCCTTCTCCTTTGGTGTCTCTTCAATCTTATCAAGGTCCACCTCATCTTCAAGCATCATTTCATGAGTGAGGAGTGAACCGATTAGCTCTGCAAGAGTTAAGGATGTTAGATCCTTAAACTCGATGATTGCTGTCTTCTTTGATTGCCACGATTTTGGGAGGGAGTAGACTAACTTCCTCACAAGCTTTTCATTTGAAATGATCTCTCCATATGATTTGAGACCATTGACAATCATTGAGAATCTATCCGTCATAGCTTTGATATCTTTATTTGGTTTCATCCTGAAATTTTCATAGCTATGCGTTAGAATACTATTTTAGATTTCTTTACCTCATCGTACCTTCATGAATGACTTGAAGTTTGTCCCATATTTCTTTGGGGTTGTACAAGATGATACTCTTCCGTATTTATCTGGTCCAAGAGCACAAAATATGATATGGATGGCTTTGGAGTTGAGCTGTAACATTTTTGTCTCTCCTTCACTCCATAATCTTGGATGAGTGAGAGGCTTGAAGTATCATTCTTCTACGATATTCCATGCTCCCATATCACTTGCTTGAATGAAGTACATCTTATTTTTTCTATAGGCATAATTAGCCCCATTGAAGAAAGGAGACTCGTTGACGGGCATCGAATCGAGACCGGAGTCGAAGTTTGAAGTAGAGGCCATTGATGACTTTGATTATCGATGTAACTCTTCCCGAATCGACTCAAGAGGCGATTAAACCTTCAAATGAGTTAGGCTCTGATACCAATTGTTGAGTTAATCGATTGACGGAATTGGCCAAGAGGGGGTGAATTGGCAATAAAAATTTTGGTGGAAGCTTTTGCAGAAAATTGAAAGAAATTGCACAGCGATTTAAAGTGGTTCGACTTTCTCAACCAAAGTCTACGTCCACTACCTTAGCTATCCACACTAAGGATTTTCCACAAATTCACTAATTTGTCTTTCTTTTGAGGACAAAGAGTAACCTTACAAACCCTCAAGAATTATACCCCAAATTCTTGAGAACACTCTCTCCCAAAGAGAACAATACAAATTTACAAACTTACAAGGAAATCCTCACAAGGTAGATTGTTTGCACAATTCTAGAACAAAGAAAAGAACACTCAAGAATGAATACAATTGAGCACAATAAGTGTTCTTGAAAGCAAAATGAATATTGAATGAAAAATAAGCTTGAAATTCTCAGATTTGAGGTTTGATGCTTTCTCTTTGATTCTCTCTTGATTCTAGTTGCTTGATGTTTCTTGTTGTTGATCAATGGCTTCTAAGCTTGCTTAAATACCCTTGAATCACTTCTGAACGTTGGGGATCATTAATGAAGATAATATAGTTGTTTTAGTGTGAAATCAATTAATAAAACAGTTTGGAGCGTGGGGGGAATCGGTACCCCTTAAGGGGAATCAATTCCCTAAGTGTAAAATTCAAATATTTCGACCGTTACACGGGGGGAATCGGTACCCCCTGGGGGGGAATCGGTTCCCTCCGAGCATACTGGAATTCTCTGAGCCAAACCATTCAGGGGGAATCGGTACCCCATTGGGGGGGATCGGTTCCCTATGAGCAATATGGAATTTTTGGCTTTGAGATGGTTCGAAATATTTTGTAAAATCGTTTTGAAATTATTTTAAGATTAAAACTTAATTTTACACTTGAGTAAGGATTAAAAATGACATTTGAAAGATTTAGAGTAATATTTTGATATTCAAATAATTTATCGAATATACTTAGAAAACCTTTTTGGAAAATCTTAAAATTCATTTAACTTAATTTGTTATATCGAAATATCAAAATGTTTTCAACAGACTTGTATCTAACATTACACCTTAAATCGTTGATAGTCCCAATAGTTCCTTGGTCTGGTCTTCTCTCAATGAACCCTTATTCAAGTCAACACCTCCACATAATTCAAAGTTATATTAGAATTTCCAATGCATCCCCGACTGAAAAATTACTCTGGAAATGAGAAGATAGAAGCGAAAAAGAAAATTCAAGGTCGAAAAGGAATATAGGGTTTAGAATGAAATTGAGGATTATGTTGCAAGTTTTAAAAGTTGGGGGACCTAAATGCAAGCGTCTAAAAAGTTCAATGATCATATTGCAAACGTACTAACGACAGTGTAACGTCAGAGACCATATTACAAACGGACTAAATGTTAAATGACTGTATTGCAAGTTTTAAAAGTTGGGAGACCTAAATGAAAGTTTTAGAAAAGTTCAGTGACCATTACTTTACTTTACCCTTATTTTAATTGCAACAACTTCTGCAAAATCAGATCCCAAACCCAATGTTGGTCAGTTCCATGCCCATCCCTAATCATAGAGGCCGACGCTGGTAGGATTGTGAGCAAATTGAAGAGACCACGACCGGATCCTTCTCAGTTAGGCCTACTCAGTGAGGCATAGTCTTGAACTAGTTCTATCATTTCTGTCCAATTTAGCTATGTCCACCGAACGAGAAATAATGTAGCGCATTGGGTTGTAAATTGTCCACGACTGGAACCTTCTCTAATCTCTTTGCTGCTGAATCGCTAAAAAGAAACATACAAAACCCTTTAAGCTTCATGGGCATTCTTCTCTTTTACTTTATGACCTTTCCATGATGAAGCTTACCATAACTAAGCTAAAAAATGTATATTTCCATTCCATAAAAGGCACAGCTTCCACCCTAACAAAGCGCCCCCTTTAATGCCCCCTCTACCTTTCCCTTCATTTTTCATCTCTTACCGGCAGCAACAACCATAAATCTTCGCAAAGAAGGCGAAGAGGAAGAATAACTTGCAAGTTGAGTACACAGTCTTCACTTGGTTCATAAGTTCTGATAACGGTTACCGCCAAGGATGGACCGAGTGGAAGCCAGGGGCAGTCGCCTCCCTAGATATTTGTATTTTCTTTGTATTTTTTTTATTGATAATCGATTTTTGTCCCTAAAATTTTATAAGTCCGTATCCTCTAACAAAAGATCATGTGTATGTCCCTGATTACTGGCTTTGCCCTTTTACAATTTCACATAGCATCTATTCAACCAGTAACCCAAGCAACCAATGTCTGTTTTGGGAAATAAACACCAAGAAAAATATGTATCAAGATTATCAGTGTTAGTGAAAGATAACAGCAAGCTAAAGGATGGCAAGAATGAAGAAATATAGAGGTAGCGGTCTTTGCCTCCTCTCCATTGACCATGAGCGGTGAGCCCTCTAAACAAAGAGATTGAAACATATGATCAAATTTTATTGAATTGTTCAAATAAGTGAATTGGATTCTCTTGACTGTGAAAGATTACAGCAAATCAGGGACATCTATAGATGACATAACTTACATAAATTTACACTTAATAACAATACCGAAAAAAGCAACAAGTCTTTGCAGCTTTAAGATAACAAAATAAACATTCTTTAGAGCAATCACAAGAAAACAAGGAAAGAGACATTCCCCTTAAATTAGAAAACTCACCAGAAACTCAAGATAGGAAATCAATGTCCGAGTCAGTGTGGCCATTTGCCTTTGGTGGAATTGACTCACTCATCTCTTGTGCTTTCAAGGATTCATCTTTGAATTTCAAAGGAGCGTTGCCATTCTGGACGTTGTTTGGATTCTTTTCGTTTGCTGAACCAAAAGCGGCGACAATAATGTCTTCTCCCTGACTACCCAAACTGTGACGATTTTTGTGATAAGCACCTTTTACCTTCTCGCCCTGACTTGAATTGACTGGACCGCGACAACTTTTCCTCCGACCTAGCTTCGGAGACTTTGCACGAGTTGGTGGCATCTGGCATGCACACAAAACAGATTTAAGCAAAAAAATGTGGAGTATATATTTCATTGACAATGAATCATACACTTATTGTTGCTGATAGCTAATTAAATAGTGAATTAACTGTTTGGCCAGGCTAATTATGGATAAAGATTAATGAAATTCAGCACTATACCTTTTTTAGCTCAACTTTTGGTGGTGGTCCCTCATGGTAGAAGCTTGGCATTGGACTTGCCTTGAATGCCAAACTCTTCCTGAATTGCTTGATGGCTGCCTCACTCTCTTCCTTGAAAATTTTCAAAAAAAATTATCAAGTAAGACGCAAAGGGGAAATAATAGAATTACCATTGTTGGGTTATTTTGAAACTTAATCATCTGCCTCGGACAGAAAACTAGAACTGGTAGACATGAGACAGAGATAGAGAGATGTAGGCAGCATGGTGAGCTGTTGAACCTTTGTCCGGGCTTCACTTTGGGTTTTTTTAGCCTCCAGAGCTTGGTGTTTCTCCTCCAGTTTTGAATAGAACTACAAGAAAAAATAAAGTGAGACAAGGATTTTGCAAATGCTAATATGAAGGTAAATGCATATATCATGTCAAAATCACGGCAATACCTCCTTCCTCTTCTCTGCACGCTCAGAACATCGAAATGTAGGAGCTGATGCAACAGTTGACTTCAGCTTATCAGTCTGGGAAGACTCCAAAGTGCTTTTTATAGTCAAGGGATAACATCTGTGATTTCTGGACAGAGATGAATTCATGCTTTGCCATGGGCTTGTAGTGCCATCCAATCTAATGCATTTTTTTACAAATTTTTAACAATAAACATTTCCATTTAACCATGTTTAGTGTTCATAATTTGACGACAATTTTTTTTTATTTGAGTAATTTTTTCTCAATTACAACAGCAGAACGTGTGGACATTTTGGAAGATAATATCAACCATTCGCGATACCGAATTTTCAAACAGAAAATACCCAACATATAAGAACGTATGAATTTGAACAAAAGAAAGCATGTCAAAGATAACAACAAACAAGTGTAGAAAAAATATAAGTGAGCTTAAAATACAAGTAGAAAGAGGATACATGGAATTAACAGAATAAGATTCATCGTCATCAGGATGCTTCTTGTTATTAGGTTGCAGAGGTTTCCTCAAGACCGATTGTGGCTGCTGACAAACATATAAACACTTAATGAGCAACTATGAGGGAGAAAAAAAAGAAATTTCTAAGCTTGTAGTTGATCAGTCTATGATTCACTTCTGAGTATATTATTCCCTGTTGTCAACATCTCCATTTCTGAATTTTTACTTAAAAAAAAGTGCAGGCTATAAATTGTGGCACAATGCTATTCCTTCAGGTTTTCATTGTGAGCATGTACCAAAAACTGATGTCAAAATAAATTAAAGATCCCAGAGAAAGAAAATTTTGCAGATATTACCAATCAAAATAGTTTTCATCAATTTATACAGATTCTAACATATATAACTTGACCTAAGCCTGTTCCTTAAGTTTGCACTCGCATGAACCGGGGACTTCAAAGAAAGATATATATTTAAGAGGAAGGTTACCTGATTCTGTTTTTTAGTGTCTGGATGAAGTGCACCGATTGTGTTAGAATATTTGTTCAAACCAGTCCCAGTGCAAGCTTCAGCTGATGCCAGACGAGTTCCAGATGAAGCACGCTTTTCAGTTGCAAGGGCAAATGGATGCGGAACAGTGTGCTTTGTTCGAATATTAGCCGCAGCATGTTTTGATACATGCTTGGATACTCTTGATTTGTTATACTTTGGTTTGCAGTGTCAAGATTGGAGCTTAACACGCTTTGCTCTTCCTTAGTGTTCTCAATATGACTTAGTTCAGATTTCACCACTGATTTTTCAGTTGTGCATTCCTTTACCTCATATTCTTTTGCTTCAGAGCCTTCTTCTGTACCTTGGAGATCAGGATCCCTGTTCACATATGACTGCATGGCATCGTGCTGACTCTGAAATGTTTCATCATTCGAATCAAGCGAAACACCATTTGACTGAACTATTATAGAATCTGATTGCTTGTCCATGCAGATATCAGTAACTTCTACCCCCATTGAGCTGCACATTTCAATTGCAACATCCAAAATGCCATCAGAAACCTCATATTGATGCTTATTTACAGAAAACCATAAACAAGTTTAATCACCATTAGATTGATGGAAATCATGCTGTTTCAGAGCAATCAATCAATCATCTTTAGATGCAATGGCATATTACAAAGTTTTATCTCAATCATCTCAATGAAGAATAGAACGGGAGGAATAGTATAGATTCTATGGAACCCAAATATAGTAGTTAAAACGTAATTTCTTCGATTGCAATTCAAATGGCACATAAAGAGAATATCAGATATGATATCAAGGGAAAAGTCAACACTTTGCAATTAGAGAAAGACTTCATGACAGTATCTCTCTTCCTCAGAACTAACAAAGCCCTGCACTTTGACAGGACTGTTCTTTATATAGGCTTATTAATCAATTTTTAGGTATGCTACCCTGCTCCATACCTACATTATCCACGGTATTAGTTAATGTTAGATAAGGGTATGTGTCTAAGATCATATGCTCATTTATAGGATATCTTTCTATATACTTGAAGGATTATACTCCGATACCCATGTTTGATATGCATTGGACACTGTTATAGAGAAAATGAAATATCCATGTAAGATAGCTCCATACAAGAGTAGAAGACCATGGCTTTTCCTCTCCCGTAAACTAAGCTCAATTACCATCTGGAATGAAACTAATCACTAAAAGGGAATCAAAGAACAGATTTTGTGAAAGATGAATAGTTCTTTCAAGGTGAAAGAGAATAAGAACCTGCAAATACCAAAGACATTCAAACTAAGCCAAAAAAACCTTGACAATTAACATGAAAATACATTTTTCATAAAAAGAAATCGGCTTCACCGGCCTGGAAAGACATCTTTGATTTCTTTAGGGAAAAAATCAATTGATCTTATTCGTGCAGCGACCCTTCACAGGCTACGCCTTGCTTGTAAAAATTAAAGGAAAAAAGGAATCATTTGCATCTATTAGAGGTCTTGCTTTGTCCCTAACTATCATAAAAGTCCAATAAGTCAACTCAGTTATACGCACAAGAGAGCATAAAGCAACAATCATAGGTCAAAAGAACGGAGAACTTTGTTTTGATAGAACAAAAGAATATTCCTATCATTTGAATTTAGAATCAAAGGAAATTGACAAATCCCAGATTGATTCCAAAATCAATTCTATCTACACCAAGATTTTAACATGTAATCATAAATGTCACGAATGAGAAACGGTATGATATCTACATAAAAACACAGATATGTACTTTCGAGGCTTAGGAATCTCATTCAACACACCAAAAAGGACAAGAAAAATGATGATTGTACCAGCAATGGTTATTGATCCTCCATTTGGTTCCTGGTAAAGCAAAAGCAAAAGAGAACCTAAAATGCTATACATAAACAATCCAATACTTCAACTCAACTAAACTGGCCTTAAATTTTCATTTTTTTTCACATCACGGCAATATGCCTCGAAATCACTTAAAAAAGAAAAAAGTGCCTTCTGGATTTGTGTGAATATTGTAAAGCGAAAAACAACGTCCATATCCCTAAAGAAAACTAAAACATAAACACCCATTTTCTAAATGCAGGAAAATAAGTTAAATCTAAGGTCAGATCAAACAATGAAACAAAAAAAAAAAACATTCAAAGACAGATTTGAAATAAAAAAGGACATTTTTAACGTGAATTAATCAAAGAAGAAGAAGGGATCAGAAGTTATGAAATGGGAAAGGGGGAATGAGTGGTAAATTACTCACGCTTTTGGTCAGGTTTGATGAACAACAGAACTCTCTTTGATTCTTCCCTCCGTGTCTGTGCTCCTTTTGGTCATGTGTTTGAGAATGTTTCTGTTTATTTATCACTATTAATATATGTAAGCTGCTTCGTCGGTGCTAACGTTGACACTTAACGCTGTTTATCTCTCTTTTTTAATTTATTTTTCAAAATGGCCAAAATAATAAGAAAGGTGAGATTGACGTTGGAATAATATAATCTTTTCTAAAAACATATTTCCCTAAATTTTGGCTGTCTCTTAACTTTGCTAATATTTTGGGTTAATTACATTTGGCAGTATCTCATTATATTTTTTGGTTGCATTTCTGATTCACATCATTTTACCCCAACTAATTTAGACCGAATTCGACGGGTTTTATCCTTGCTTAATTTTATGAAATCAAGATTTTTTTGAAAATTCAAATTTGATTAGAGTTCAAGTTTAAGGTGAAAAGTACCTAACCTGAACCTATCCGAGAATAATAGTATAATTGATATTTTATATATTTAGTGATAATGATATTTCTATTTTATAATTTTCTATTAGGTCTTTATTTTATCTAATAAAAATAAAAATTATATATGTATGTTCATGTGTAAACGAGTCTCTATTTTTCAATTAGGGTTGTAAACGAGTGGAGTCAAGCTCGACTCGACTCAAGAAACTAAAAAAAAGAGTTTGACTTGGTTCGAAAACTCACAAGCCTAAAATTTTCAAACTCGACTTGTACTCGAAACCATGAATTGAAGCTCGAGAAAAGTCAAAAAAAAATTAACTCGATTGAAACTCAAACTCGAACATGAACCTTAAATGCATGAAAATTTTATATTGCATTTTAAAAAAAATCAACACATAAATGTTAATATGACTAATAATTTATTTTTTAAAAAACAAAATCTTAATATATTATATTTTCGAGTTGCTAGCGAGCTTTTCAAGTCGAGTATTAAGTAGTCCGTTTCTGCTCGTTAAGAACTCGAGTCAAATCCATTTGAATCGAGTTTTGATTGAATCGTTCTCGAGTAGGTCACGATATGTCTCGTCTCATTTACAACACTAGCATCATTATTGAGCTTAATCCATTAAACATATAGCAAAGGGGTAATATATTTTTAATTATATATAATTTTAGTATTAAATGATAATTTAGATTTTAATATTAAACATATTTAAAAGGGTTAATTTAACATTATGTAACTATATTTTTATATGATATCTAATTTATTAAATGTACTTTGAAAATTTTGAAATATTTTTTTGATAAAATATATAATTTAGTATTTATATATTTTCCTAAACATTCAATATAATACAGAAATTATCATTTCGTATATTATTATTATTATTGTACTTCGGTTTAAATTGTTTGTAAGTTTCATTCATGAATAATTATTTCATGTATTATTTTGATATAAGAATTAACATTATCGATAAGTATTAAATCAAGCAATGAAAATTTTCAAATACCATAATAATACACATGATGATCATTGATGTATTACATTGGATGTTTTGTACAGTACAAATTCGATATTGCCGCTTCCTTTTTTTCCCTATGTTTAGTTGGCGGGCGGCATAACCATCTTAGTGTTGGTTGTTGTTATTGATTTTTTTTTTTTTATCTTGCAGCTTTGTTATTTTGGTAAGTTGTGCGTCTATGATTCATTTTAGTATACTGTTTAAAATTTAACGTTAAATTTTGAAAAAAAATTAAAAGTTTAAGTACTGAAACGGGAAAAAACTTCATGTATTAAACGCGTTAAGTTTTTAATGACGAGATACTAAAATGAAACCAAAACTAAATTTTAGGTGTGATTTTGAAAAAAATTAAAATTTAGTACTAAAACATGCTAAAATTAATAATTTATGTACTAAATGTGTTGTTTACCCTTTTTGTTTTGTTTATAATAACATTTACGGTTTTCTCTTCCTTTCTGACTTTTTTTTTGCCTAGTACAAAAATGAGATTTTGTACCTAAATAATTTTTTATTAAAAATAGGTGTCTAACGTTTTCAACGTTACATTTTTAGATGTATGGATTGTAATAGTTGTTAAATTTATTGTTATTTGACTAGTATCATACATATAAAATTTCAAAAAATATTTTATTTAAAAAATTAATATCATAATTTAAAAATTAAACCCCCCCCAAATTTTACATTTTTCGTCGTCGATCAGCCACGGTCGGTCAATGGCCCTCACTATTGACATCATCAAAACCGTCTCGCCGTCACGTCCAAAACCTAATCTCCCACCACCGTAAATCCGTGTCGATCGTCGTGAAAAACGTCGCGAAGTATTTCCTAATTTTTAGTTATTTTCGTTTATATTTTTCGGCGATTTTGTTGTATTCTTCGTCGTGCTCCGAAAAAAAAAACAATTAACGATGATCGTTCGCCGTTGGAGGTGGGACGACAGGAGGGAAAGGGACGACGAGAGAGAAAGGAGTTTGATATTTTTTATTATTACAAAATAAATGGTAAGCACATAAAAGTATAACGAATAAAACGTTAGGCATCTATTTTTAGCGAAAAATTCTTTAGACACTTAATCATATTTCGAGGTATACTTTAGACACTTATTTTTATATTAAGTTTTTTCCGACCGTTTGATCATTCTTTTCGTTCATTTTTCACATAAATTTATTTTTTTGCGTGTTTAAATTTTGATTTATGTATTTTAAATATAATTTACTTTAAAATTTATCTTACATTTTATATTTAGATCGATATAAAGGAATAAAAAATTTAATTGATATAATATTTATATCTTAACAATTTAATTAGAACATTTAAAAGTATAAAGATTATTTTGAAATTTAATCTATAATTTTATGAATTAAAATATATCAAAAAGTTGAAAGCAAGGTAGAAGAATAAAAGAAAAGGAGTCAATTTGATTGTTGTGTATTAAAACGAGCTGGAGAGGCTGTTATTTATAGGTTTAAAATATATAAGTGGAACACGTGTCAAAGACTTGTGTCAATATGAACATAGATATAAATCGAATAGACGAGTGTACACATACAAAACATATATTTTCTAATATTCAACTAAAGAGAATATATATATATATATATATATTAATAAAGGCGTATCCAAAAATATTTTTAAGGTGGACATATATATATTAATAACAAAAAAATTGTATTAGACAAATACAAATAAAATTTCAGAGTGAATACATTCAGTAAAATGAATAACTAATATAAAAAAAATTCAGATTTTAGGACGGACATATATATATATATCCTTTTTAGAATATTTCCCCCACTTGCTATGAGATTCTACATTCTTTGTATTATCAAGCTTATACGTATGTACATCTACATTAAGAAAAGGGAGAAAATATGTCTAGTTTATTTATTTCGGTTACTTGGCAGTTGGCGAGAAGTGTAAAGATGAACTTATGGTTGATAGAATTTCTATAAAAAAGATTAATAAACTTAATTTAAATTAGATGGAGACTATCGGGCAATTAATTTTAAGACTCGATTTAATTAAATGTATAGGAATGAAGCTTGGAGTATCATTGATATAACAGCTTGAAGAATTGTTCTTTGTATTTATCTGCACTTTAGCATCAAATTTATGTTATATATTATTATTATTTCCACAATACCGTGAAACCTTTTAAAAAAAATTCTCCTTTTTTTTTAAATAAAACCTAAATTAAAATTTAGGGTTAAAACTAGTAACAAAAAGGGAGATCATGAACATTTGGTGTGATAACCGAGTAAGTGAAATGCGTAATTTTATGTTAGATGACGAATTTATAAAATTTTAAAGGATAATATTTTAAAATGTTTAGGAGGAACAACCGTCTCTACTCGCTCTTCTCTCGACCCATCATCTATGGGTTTGATAGTTGTAGTTAACCATGCACCAAAAAGGGGAAATCGTGAACAATTTGGTGCGAGTATCATTAAGCTTCCGTTAACCAAAAATTAATCACAAAATAAGATGCATTGTGACAAAATATTTGCTAGATAGAGACCTCTCACTAATAACACCATCACAAGGGGTTATAACATATGGGGATTAGTTGGTGAGTTTAGATGCTCATATCTTAACCAAAACGTTACGAAAGAGGAGGAGGTTTACAATAATTGACGAGCCCACCCATCCCCACCTTTGATTATTCCTTCCGATCCCCTTTTGATAAAGCCCTAACACCCTCTCCATTAAATTTGATTTGATACCCACTCCTTTATTTGCTTTGAATTTCCCAATTTCACCCCACACGCAATACCCAAGCAGTTTGGTGAACCAGGAGGCTCTTCACTCTTGTCGACCTTAACCACTAGCGGATCCAGGTTATAGATGGGATGAGCAAGTGTTTATATTAAAATCTGAATTTTTTCTGTTAATTGTCTATGTTTAGGGTAAATTACATTTTTAATATCTCAACTATCAATTTTATCAATTGAATTAATAGTGATGAGGACATGGCCTAGTATAATTAATAGTTTTATCTGTACATTCTGTCAATTTAATAATAATTTAGAATAATTCAATAAATTTAACTCTTAATATTTCAAAATCTTATCAATGTAATCCTTAAACATATCATCCCATCATCCTGCATCAATAACTGCAAATCTAACCCAAAGATCCAGCAATCAAAGATCTTTTCTTTAGATTCCCTCTTGAAAAATTCTTTCATACTCTCCCCGAAGAACACCGCAGAGGAATAAGAACTTTGGAAATTTTGTCAAAATAGAATCAACCTATAGTTTAGTGACTAGTTAGATAGTTTACCCATTTCTTTTATACATAAATTCAATGGTAAACTACATGTTTAATACCTAAACTATTATGTTTGTTTCACTTTGGTGCCCAGACTTTATTTTATTGCTTCAAAATCAAACCTAGCGTTTAATTTATGTTTCATTTTGGTACCCAGTTAAAAACTTAACGGTGATGTTGACGTGTTACCATAAGATAATATGATATCATCATTGAAAAATGTCATGTCAGCGATTTTATTATTTTTTTAACAGCGGGATACCAAATTGAAACCTAAACTAAACATTATGTCTGATTTTAAAAAAATAAAATTTGGGTACCAAAACGGAAAAAATAATAGATTATGTACTAAACGTATAGTTTAGCCTAAATTTAAAACAAATAAAAGATCGCAGAGTAAGTATCCTTTGGTTTTTTCAAAAGCACCAGCGAAGAGAAAGCGGGAAGACGCCATAAAACCCTTGTGGAAACAAACATAAATTAACTAACTCTTTAACCACGAAAGCAATGGAAAGCAGCTCAACGGCAACGGAAACGGCGAGACACACTTGCCTCAAGCTCGAAATTCCAAACACCGGTCCCCTCTTCGTAAAAGGCACGTGGTTCGATACACACTTCGATCTCTCCGTCACCGACGGCCTCCGCGCTTGGGTCTGCAACGGTACTTCTCTGCCTCTTTGACAAAATTTCCCCCGATTTTAACACGGATGTCTTCTATTTTCAGTTAAATGATTTTTGAATTTGTGGCAGCGACGGAGGAGGAGGTGCAGGAAAGAGCGGCTCAGTGGGACCACCCGGTCGCTAAGTATATTGAGTTAGCCGAACGGTATTTAGGGTTTCAACAGCCCGGTTCAGTCTACCGGTTCGTGGACGCCGGCGATGATCACAAAAGAGTTAGCGTTCCCTTTTCTATGAATTTGAACTTAGAAGAATTTGATTTGAATCTGTTTTTTTCCTTCAGAGTACAAAATAATGTTACCAGTAGGTACAAGGAAAGAAATATAGAAGGGAAATCACTACTTATATGAAACGTAATTCAATAGTTGTGAAACTTTATAGTAAATTATATGATTTGTTGGAATGTAAAACGTGTTTTTGAATCTTTATATATATAGTTTTTGTGTTTACATATATCCATAATTCTAAATAAATACAACCCATTGAGTGACCTCGAGGTTAAAAGGAGTGTTGTTCTCGTTTGAAGTTTCGGGTTCGAGCAGTTGTGTTAGCAAGGCTTGTGTGTTGTCAATAATTAGGTAAGATTATGAACAAATACTAACTTGTAATCACCCAGATTATTAAAAAATAATTCTAAATAAATATATTATGAAGTTTGTGAACTCACTTCTGGTAACAGTGGTATAAAATGCAATAGTAACTAATAAATTTCAAACTCATATGACGTGTTTATTTTTTCTCCTTTTGTTGTTGCAGCTTTCATGGACTTTCGAAAAGGAAGGAACTAAGCTTGAATGGCGATGGAAATTCCAGCCATCGCCTGATAGCAGAAAGATTACTGCAGGAATTTTGGAATTTCTTATGGATGCAAACATTAATCTAAGTGTAGTATTTTCCCTTTTTTTTCCATTGTCTTATTTTCTTGTCGCTTTCCATTAGTTCAATCATAAGCTCTTCAGCTTTTTGTCGTTTGTTAATTACAATGGCAATGGTATATATATATATATATTTAGTTTTATGCCATAATGATACTATGGCAGGTAATTAATTATTGAGAATTTTACAGGAAGAAGTGGTTAGGAAAACTCAATCTTTTGAGAAGCTAAAAGTGGAAGCAGAGAAATGTTTAGAACAAAGTGAGAGGCATACCAATGACAAGATGGAATTTGAATCCGGAATCTATGCAAAGGTGTGCTACTAAAATATTGGCATGTTCATGTCGGTCCATCCACATAATCAAATGCAAAATCCTTGTTTTCTTAATTGTTTTAACAGAGTAAAATGATATAAAGCAACCGTTTCAGATGGTCCTCTGCATCCCTCTCCATGTTTAAACCATTCTGTTATTTCAAAGGCAAGCTAATGAAATAAGGGAATTTTTAAAATGAATACAAAGATGGATGAGTATTTGTTAGGACAGAGCACTGGATTCCTTAGCTACTTCTGGTTTCATTTGATCATGTTATAGATACCTGCTATGTTTCTAATTTTTCTTCCTTCACCTTCTTGTTTTCTATTCGGGTTTTTTTATGTTCTCTTTTTGGGATTGGTAATTTCTTCGATGTAGCAATATAGTTGATAAATAACATTCGTTTGGTTATGATTGTTAAATTGTAAATATTTCTTGTATAGGAATATTCCTTTTCATATTTCAGCTCGTTTTTTCATGATCTCTTTGATGAATTCTAGAGCATATATTAAGCTGAACTGTGTTTTGATTTGATTCATTTTTTCCCTCCGCTTGTTAGATCTTATCTGACTTAAACCATACTAGCAAGAATATATCTGAAAAACCATCACCTATAAATCTTAGCCAATTTTAGATCAGGGAGAACCACGTTTATTAGACTTAAAAACAGTGTATTATGTTTGTTGCAAGTTAAAACTGTGTTTTGTTAGTAAAACTTCGAAGAAAAATCATAAACATTGGTAATTACTGCACACTAGTGTTAAAATAAAGGAGCTTTCAAATTTTGAAGAATGAACTGACCTCTCTGGTCATTTTAGTGAACTTGAGAGGAATGGGATCCTTAGTTTAGAATGACAAAGTTCGGCTTGTGAACATCAACACTGCTCCAACAGTTTACGCCTTACGGAGCCAAGCAACATGGCCGGACATGTCTGATATATATGTTCTAGTAGTCTTCCTTGGGCTGGCAGTTTTCTCTTGGTGTTATCATGTTGTCAATTTCCCTCAGGTTTCAAACATTTATGACTACTTTCAGTTGATATGCATGTTTGATGCTATCATCCGGTTAGCTAGTGAAGTAGAAATCTCAGTTTCTGCCTCTCATTTTCAATTTTCAGCTGTTGCTTTAGAAGAGTAAGGATGAATATGATATTGTATCAGAACATCCCATGTTATCTTCCAGAAAGTAGGCCGTTTGTCGAAAGTCTTTCCCAATCGAGTCTTTTGCCGGACTCTGTTAGTATCAAAATTGTGTTCCTCACCACATATACTTTTAATACATAAAAATATTATTGTCGGTTTTCACTTCATTCTCCTGACGTTATGACTGAATTGGGTTTTCTCCCGTCTCCAGTTCCTTGGGGTGTTGAATTCGAAGAAGGCAAAACTCAGGGAGCATCGAGATCAGCTCTCGAAACAAGAAATCGAGGGAAAAGCTTCGGTGGATGAGGAAGAATGTAGTGAGAAAACAGAGAGCTATGATAGTGGAAGTGATGGTAAGGAAAGTGAAGAAGAAGCTGCAAAGAACATGACAAGCACATCAAAGGATATTCGGGCAGGCAGAGGTCGGGGTCGAAAGAGATCTACACGCAAGTAGCGTGTAGTTGAGCATGTTATAACCCAATGGTATGCCCTCTCCCTTTTTCTTTTTTGTTTCTTAGCCTCGAATGGGAATATCTGTAGATTCTTTAACATCTATACCATGTTAACAGAAGTCCAGATCTCCTTCTTTATGAGAAACAGAATTTTGTGTATTTTTTTTAAAGTAATTATGTCAAAACCCGATGGCTCTTTTCGTGCACCACATTCTCTCATGTTGTCAAATTAATTGTTCTAATTTGAGTAATTTTGAATCTTGAGGTCAGATTATTTCACGAAAAACAGATTTTCGAAAATAATTTTGTACAGTTAATTACATTTTTTTGGAAAACTGATTCTGAAAATTAAAAAATAATATTAATTTTATTAATAAATTAATATGTATGATTAAAATAAGAGTATAATATCATATGTGTTATTATTATCATAATAAAAATGTAATACTATATTATTAAATTTATTGATAAATATATTTTAATAATTAATATTTTTATTAAAATAATACTAAAATATAATATTCACATTAAATATATAAAATAATAGTATTTTGAGTATTTATGGTTTGAAGTGAAAAGTTCAAAAAATGATTTATGAAAAAATAATCCGTAAGTTATTTTTCAGAAAATACAAAGAAAATTATATTATTTAGAAAAAAATGAATTATATATATATTTATGTCAAACAAAGGTTTTCGGAAAACCAGTTACAGTAAAATTTCGAACCAATTGTTTATTGCCGTTTGCTTGCTTTTCGTGGACGTTGCCATTTTATAAATGGTTTATTGATGCTCTCTTTATGGGTTGACAAGGACTAATTAGTCATTATAAGGTTAGTTTCAGAAATGAATAATTGAAAACTTAGAAATTAATTTAATCAGAAGCTCTAAAATGGAAAGAGAGGAGGTATTTCAAAATTTCATATTCAGGATCTTTACTTTTTGAGTTCAAGTTGAAAATATTTGAACGAATTACACAGTGCTTGCTTCTCAATCTTCCTTTGCATGATCAAAATTGACAGAAATCAGCCCACTCTAGTTTCAATGCTCGCAAGCATTTTTATTTAGCTTTATTTATCAAGTCTTAATGTCCAAAAGTGCCCAAATTATGCTTTTTTATGCCAAATAAATGCCTACGTTTTTTTCGGCTCATCTAGGTGCCTAACGTTACAAACGTTATCACTTTAGGTGCCCGAGCCATCAACACCGTTAGTTTTGAACGTTTAAGTGACACATGCCATAATTTTGAATTTTTTTATAAAAAATATTAAAAATATTATTGTATTTATATAAAAAAACCCTAACTTTTCTTATATTATAAAAAAACCTAAAATCCCAAATCTTAACCTTAATCTACTGTCGCCACCCTCTCTGGCCACGACCACTGTCGCCGACGTAGTCCTTGTCATCATTCTAGTTATATGCCGCCATAGTTGTCGCCAATTCACCATCGGAATCGCGTGAGATCACAATTTTCATCCTAGGGTTCGCGGGATTTAAAACAACGATTTGTCGTCAATCGGTCGTCGACCGATCACGATTTCATAGGGGTTTTGGTCACCGGGGGAGGGGTGGTCGGGTGGAGCTTCTTCGACAAGAAAGGAAGGCGGTAGGCACGGGTTAGTGTTTGAAATGAAGATTTTCAAAGTTTAAGGTTATTTCAAAATGTGTTTTCTTTTTTAAAATGTAATTTTATTTTTTTATAAAATTTTTATAATTTTTTTAAAATTATCAGGTTGTGACACGTGTCACTTAACGGGAAAATTAACACCGTTAACGGCTCGGGCACCTAAAAAGGTAACGTTTATAACGTTAGGCACCTAAATGGACAAAAAAACATAGGCACTTATTTGGTAAAAAGGCATAGTTTGGGCACTTATTTAGGTATTAAGCCATTTATTAATTTCTTTTATTTTTTACTTTGGATAAATGACAAAAATAATCACTAAAATATATTGAGATAATCTTATTAATCACTAAAGTTTCAAAAATTATAAAATTGTCATTAAATTTTATCAAAATATAACAAAATGGTCATTAAACTTATCAAATTATAATAAAATGCTCTTTGAATTTATTAAATCTTTTACTATTTTATGGTGTGCAAAGATCATTTTATAACAACCCGACAAGTTTATTAACACTTTGTAATTTTTTAATAATCTGAAATAATATATGTTCATAATTTTTCTTAATCATTGACAATACACACCCTGCAGACGTATCCGTTCGAACTCAGACCTCAAAAAAGAGAATAACATTTCCTTTAATCACTTAAATCGCACGACATTTGTATACTTCACCCATTTTCCAAGGATTTGAAGCCATCGATACAGAGAATGCGGTGGGTTGGGGAATGCCTAGATTCAAGAAACACCCAAATGCCTCTAAACATTGGGTATGAACTATGTATTAAATTCCCCCTAATTTTTGGCACTTTTCTAGGATTTCAAACGATCAAAGAAATACTCAGCCTTGTAGCGTCACAGTAATTGAAGGCATGATCGGAAGTACAGAGGGGCACCCTATTTCATGTATGTAGAAAGTGGGTTTTTGGGGTCCGGAATAAAATTCTACGTGAAAATTCTTAATCTAAGGTGAAAAAAAAATCCAATAAAATATTTTGAATTTCTAAAATGAAATTTAAAGGACTTTTTTTGGATGTGTTGGTAGAATCTAAATTATATTACAAGAGTCGATATGAAGGAAAAAGTAGTACAAGAGTTGAGCTGAGAATTTAGGAAGAATACATGGAACACAAGTGATATTAAGCCTAAAAAAATAATCCAAACACAACGTAAATACACATGGTCGAGTTTTCAATCTAGTCGAGTTGTTTTGTCCAGTCAAAAGGTTCCCAGTCGCGAGTGAAATTCGCAACGGCCTGCTTCTGCTCCTCCACAGATTGGTGCCTCCGGCGCCGGTACATGTCCTCCTCTGCCAATTGTAGCATCCCTCTTATAACGTTGAGGCCAAGGCTACTCTTGAACTGGCTCTCATCGTCGATAACATGAACAAACCCTTTGTTTAGACCAAATTCCACATGGAAGTAGGGAAAATTTTTCGGGATCGAACCGCGCAATCCCTTCTCACTCGTGTCTATCAGCTTCTTTGCGTTGTGCTGGCTCCACTCATCTTCAGCTTCATCAATTGCCTGAAAAAAAAAACCTTGTTTTAGAATCACACGGAAAACAAATGCATTCGAACAATATATTATAACATGAAAATGTACAACTTATTGCTACTCAGCTAACTAGATCTTTAACCAACTTCATATGTCACGAACAACAGAAGGTTCTATCTCCGCCACCGGTGTTAATGTGAACTATTTTGGACACAAATGTTAATAGATAAAATGAAAGGGTAAAGCATACAAATAATCCCAGATTATAGGGCGCTGTTTTGTTGACTCTTCTAACTATTAAAGGTTACAAAATGATCCCATGACTATAGGATGTTATTTTGTTGAGTCCCTTGAATACTAGAACTTATAAAATGGTCATCCGACTATTCATATGTTTTAAACTTGTCATTTTCCGTTAAAAAATTGACGATTGTTTGAGCTAAAAGTTAACTTGAAGATTGTGATATGATAAAATCATATTTTAATAATGTTTACCGACACCACTGTTGTTTTCAAGCATTGACTCGACGATATAATGTTTCAAGCACTGGCTCAAAGACATAATATTTCAAGCACCGGCTCGACGACGCAATACAAACGGAGAGTCGATTCTCAAAATGCAACTCAAAAAGTTATGATATCAAATTTTATCCTATCTCAGTCAACGAATTAGCATCTAGCTCAGATGACATGCAATTTTTTAATAGAAAAAAACGAATTTGAAGTATATAAATAGTCTGGTGACTTTTTTGTTACTTTTAATAGTTAAATAACCATTTTGTAACTTTTGATAGTCAGGAGGCTCAACAAAACAACATCCTATAGTCGGGGAACTATTTGTTTAATTTACCCTAAATGAATAGAACCTTACCTTTTTAAAATACACAGGAGCCTGCTTTGCAATTTCCCGTGGCACCGGAATGCATTCAATCGTACAATGACGACGCTGTTGTGCCAATCCCATAACAGTTTCTAGGAAAACCATCTCCTTGTCTTGCTTGGCAAACATCATAATTAAGCATTTCTTGAAGTTGCGAATTTCATCCCACACATTGTTGTCGATTGTTCTCGTGGCCGACTCATGCTGTCAAGGGAAAAAGAGTTTGCATTCTGAATAAGGATACATCAAACAGTAAAGCAGAAGATATAGACTTGTTTTCGTCATTTGATCTATACATCCCATATAAACATATCAAAATCAACACTGTTTAGCTTAGGTGGCATGAAATGCAAATGGAAAGACCCTATTAATAATACTAAAATCTTTCAAAGCCATGAACTGTAGTTAAAAAGATCACATTTTATAACCAGTCTGATGCAGTTAACATTTAAGGACTAAAGCAAAGAGATATATGACGACACCATAGACAGTACCTGCATTGGTAAGATGCAGCAGTGACCTGGCACAACAGGCTGCCACTGTGGCAGCATCAAGTATGTGAAATTTGCTATAGCAACAACAAGATGCTTTGGTCTGTTGGGGTTCTCAAAGCAGAACAGACAGCGCTCTTGCTGAGTCAATATACGTCTAGCCAAATGATTGTTTCCAGAGACCTTCTGATTGCTTTCCCTGCCCTTCTTTTGGGATTTCCTGCTTGGACCATCTTCATAGTCGTATTCATCATCTGCCTGACCAGATAAACTGAATTTTTTGTTCTGCATTATTCTTTGGGCTAGATGCCTATCGGAATCATCATCATCCTTCCCTTTCCTAACCGATACATCATGAACTACAAATCTAGATAAAATACAAAAATTATTATCAGAAGAGAATAATTATTTGTAAGATGCAAAGGGAGAAAATGTAAAAGGATATTGAAATGGAAGTTAGAATGCAACGTTATAGAAGGGAATTCGTTTTTACTTTATTAAAAAAGTCACTGAAAAGAGAAACAAATCACTTTGCAATTTGCCAAGTTTGAAATACTGAATGATACTCTCTTAGAGAGCTATAAGCTCACTATATTAAGCTTATTTGAAACAGCAGTTTCAGAATTGGGAGTACCAAATTACCAATGAAATATAAAGATGAAAAATTACCTGCTTCTGTTGTCAACATTCTGCTGCATAGTGGCATGATCTCCAGTGCTCTGCTTAGCCTTCAAGTTCTCAACTTCCAGCTAATAAAAAAAAAACCACCAAAACAAATTACATTAACTATAGACAAACTTAAGCCCCATACTTGAAACTTTAAATAGGAGAGAAAAGAAATGTTCAAGTGCATAAGGTGTATATGGAAACAACTAAAACTTATGATCTTTTAGTTTAGTGTAAAGTTAAACAGGGTTTTAATACTTGGACAATAGGTTGTAGCATACCTCAACAAAAGGCTTTAACTACCTATATTTTCAAGATCCAGGAAACATTTGACCGTTATAATCTCAACATGTGATGATTTGCTTGAGATTATCTTTCTATTAATGCAATAACAAAACTTTGGAATTTATCGGTAAGCATTGGATCAATAGACTCCTCAATTAAATCAAAGTATTGTATGAAAGCAAAAAGTTGTCTTACCAGAAGTTTCTCAGCTTCTTCATGCTTTCCCTTCAACTGAAGCTGCAAAGCCTTAGCTGCCAATTGATTTATGCTCAAAGTTTCCTTTGAAATTGTAGTAGCTTCACAACGTTCTTTTGTCTCTGATGCTATAACTTTGGAATCCACATTTCCATCATCATTTGCATGTGAACCAGATGCAATAGTATCATTCCTCTGCTTACGAAGAAATTCTTGCATGAAATTTCCATCATCGGTAAACTTATTTGCAGTTGATGTAGCAACAGCATTTTTAGCAGGACTATCATGATGTTTTCGTTTTCCCCAGGATAATGAATCACGGACTTTTGGGGCCCTCATCTCAGAATGTCGAAGAGATACATCCCGCAGATAGTCTCGATTAGTGTTCTGGCAATCAAAACCATAATAAAGATTAGAACATCTGCTGTTCCTTGATTACTGGAGTGCAAGCACTACCTTTTTTTTATTTAAACTAACATATTGCGAAACCGAGCTAGGTGTCATTGCAAGTACCCTTTTAGAATTTCTTTCACTTTGATTGTCTGCAACATTTTGCTTCTCATCGTCTGGGCCCTGCTTTCTATTTCTTATGGCATGAAGATGGGCTCGAGGTGCAGCAGCTCTACGAGATTTTCCATACTCGGCCAATATATCAAGAGAACCCCAACGTTCTAGTACAACCTGTATAGTTTTGACAGTTGATTAATAAAGATTAATAAAGTATAGCACCCTTCCATGATACGAATTTTCCCTGAAGATTAATAGAGACCGCAGAAACATTACCTCCTCAATGCTTCGTCCTTCTCGAGCAGCTTGCTCTTCTGCACGCTTCAAAGATTTAAGTCTCCAACTAGCACCTCCATCCCCTACAACCGAAGAAGATAAAAGCCTGTCTACAGAAGCTCTCTTTTCATCTGCTTCCTCTGGATAACCAGTTCCATTATCTTTCAGATATGGATTCAACTCTCTAGGATGTGTTGTCTTTATCTGGCAAAAGTATATGTACTATTGTCACCTAAAGTTTCATGCACTCATAAAATAAAAAGGCAGAAGCTAAAGAATGCATAACCCATAAAAAATGAATCATAATATACATTCAAACTCGCTTCGAACACTCCTAAGTGGAACATAACTAAAGCAATTTTCAGAAATATACAAGAGAATGAAGCTTATCAAATCCTCATATAAAAAGTAGGAATTTTTTCTAAACACGAAAGGAACCGAAAAACTAATAAGATATTCTTTTACTTTAAAGTAAAAATGTATATCTCCGGCAGCAAGCATTTGTTAAATAAAATAAAAGGGAAAACAGACATCATAATAATAGTTCAAGTGTTGTACCTCCTTAGTAGGAGGCTCCTCAAGTTGTTCAACAGGCACTGAAGGATTCTTATCAGGCTTACATGCAGGTTTAAGCATCCACTCTAATCCAATTTCTTTCCTTTCAATCTCATTCTCTTTCAAAGAAGAATATTCTCTACCATCATCTGCAAACCAAAAGCAATTATAATAATAATAATAATTGATAAATGTCCCAGATGAACTAATAATCAATCATTCAAAACAAAAAATTGTCTTTCCCTACCCTTTTTCTTTCCGACTCCTGAATTTCGTCTTTGATCCTCTTCTTCGGATGAATATTCCTCTGATGCAGGAGAATATCGTTTCTTTTTACGCCTTGATCGTTTCTTAGACCTACCGCTGAGTTCATCACCTGAACTATCATTTCTAACCCTCTTATCCTTTCTCCTCTTCCTATGCCTCTTTTCATCTGAATCAGAACTCCCTTCGCTCTCGCTTTTGTCCGAATACTCCTCAGATGAATACCACTTCTTATTTCTTCTAGACCCTTTTCCTATTCTCTCAAGATCATCGTCAGAAGAACCACTATACCCTGAACTTTTCTTTTTCCTTTTATGCTTTTCCTTTTTACTACCATACTTTTTCTTCTTCGCGTCTGAGATCTCATCTTCTTCCTAGTACCAAATATGGAGAAACAAAAAATCAAATGAGCAAACTTCAATAATCAAAATAGCAGAAGAAAAAGAAATTGATGATTATACCTTATCAATCTGATCACGAGGTACAATCCTAACCCCAGAAAGCATTTTCCTACAGAATTAAGGAAAGTTTTAATTGAATTAATTTTTATGACATCATATATTGCTACCAAATTAGAGAAGTGTATTTTAAAAAAAATAAGCAAACTCACCGTAGCAAAGAGGAGGAAGACAGCGCCTGTGGTTAGGGTTTGGGCAGGGAGGTTGCAGCGGTTAATTTGGATTTTTGGCTTGTGTTTTGAAGAGGGGAGGGGGCGGGGTTGTATTCGTAGGATTTGGGGGATTCTAGCCAAGTGAAATTTAGTTCATATGTTGGAGGATAATGGCGGTCAAGAAGGCGAAGAGCGGTGGTTGTCTTGTTTCTCGCAGTGGATGGCGCTTCTATGTATTTGATGAAGTTTCTGCATTTATAGATCGTTTGGTTTTTGCAATATGACCATTTTTTAAGGTAATTTTTGAATGACAATTTTTTTTAAAGAAAGGAAGAGTTGTAATGTTGAACTGTCCGTCCAGCTCAGTTGGTAGAGTACAAGGTTTTTAATTTTGGGGTCGTGGGATCGAGTCTCATGGTGGGCAATTCATAATTCTGACTGCAGGAGGTCTTCTACGAAAGCTGCTCTCAACTCAATGTTGGGGACAGCCTACTACCCTATCTCCCCTTACCCCATTACATATCAAGGAGTGATTCATCCATTATTTGTTTCTAAGATCAACTCTAACGTATCACTGAAGTGGCTGTAATCTCCATTTTGGAGAAGAATTTTAACTCTCGCCCATCGTCATTTTAATGTTGGATTGCGATTTGGTGACAGTTACAGTTGCACGTTACAATTGGCGTTGCACTGTAGTTGCGTTATATTTTTTTTTGGGTTTGAAAATTTGTGTAACTTTGTTTTGAGGAAGAAATAGGTGGTTTTGAGGAAAAAAGAGAGAAAAATGTTTTTTTTGAGGAAGTTCAAAGGAAAAGGAAAAGAGTGTGGTTGTTATTCTGCAAATTTTTCTGAGGTTAGAAGAAGAAGAACAAAGAAGAAAGAATTTTAAAGCAGACGTGGTAAACGTATGTGTTTATTTCTTGGGTAAAGTTCAAAATCGATCACTGAACTATTCTACAATAATATTTTGATCAGTTAACTTTTAAAAGTTATAAAATAAATATTAAACTTGTAATTACATGGAACACAAATAAAAAATAGTTTTCAAACGAGAAGAATATGAATGAATCCCAACTCGAAACTTCTCATTCATACTGAACGGTAATTTAATGAATTTTATTTTATTTTATATTTGCAAAATCAATATTATAATAGTTAAATATTGTGAATAAAGTAGAGTTTGTGGTAATGTAGAGATAGTGTTGGAGATGAATTATTGTTTCATCTTTAGAGTAGAGATAGAGATGCTGTAGAGTAGAGATGAGGGCTGGAGATGGCCTAAGACTGAAATTCATTCAATTTTATGATGTCACTTGGCAAAGAAAACGGGAGAAGGTTGAACTCTTTTCTCATATCTCATTTTTTTTTACAAAGTTGTCTTCTTCTTTTCAAACTTCAGCTTCTCTCTTGTGGATTGGGCAAAAGTAATAGTTAGGGATAGGCATAGGTCAGGTTGGGTTGGATTTTTGATCCACCCGACTCGAGAACAATAAGTCCTCCACTTGAGATCTGACCCGTATGAAACAAGATTTTATCTGACCTGAAATAATAAAAAATATCATTTTATTCAATAAAAATAGTGACTTAATTGAAAAAAATAATATATAGAGAGGTATTATTGTAATTATACCTAAATATATAAGGTAAAATTATATATTTTTTCGGGTCGGGTCGGGTATTTTTCACCCTAAACCCGACCCGACCCGAACATTACATTTAAAAAACCTAACCCGAACCCGAATTTTTTTTTAAAAAAAACCCAATCGTGTTAGAACCCATCGGATTCGGGTGCCATACCCATCCATAGTAATAGTTTTGAGATCATTTCTTCCCTATTTCAATATTGTAAGGTAAATAGTGGAATCCTTGCCTCTTAAGCTTCCATTCAAGCTTTATCCCTCAAGTTTTGACCATGAAACGCCATAGTTGGGGGTTTAGAGAGGTTTTAGCAAATCTGATAAAACCAACTTATTATTTGGTAAATGGAACCTTTAGGAAGTCAATTATCTTCTTATTGAGTTTATAAACAAGTTATTAATTCGTTCCTTGTTCTTTGATTACTGAAAAAGGTGAGAGAAAGCTCCAAAGGCAAAGGCAAATATAAGCTTCTTCTTTGGTGAGCTTAGAGTGTTTTCTTACAGCTTAGGAGTAAGGTAACACACTTCTAACTCATCTATACCATATGTAGATCATTCTATTATAATTGCTAAGCTTGTATAAGTGCATGGAGCGTATAAGTGCATTTGGATTTAAATATGATTATTGATGAATTATATGTTATTAAAGCATGAAAATGACTTACCATGATCCATTCTAACTCACATAAGCTTCACATAGTGTTTAAGGGCCTTAAAAGGACTTAGGGGTTTAGTGAGGTGTCAAACTCGTGTAAAAACGTAGTATTTCTGGGTTTAGATATTAGTACTAGATGAACAAAATTGATAATGTTCGTCAGACTGTAAAAAACTAAGGGTTTTTAATTGGGTAGTGTCAATACTCTGTTCATAGAGTATTTGTACTGCTCTTAGGGTATCAATATTAAGGATTTAGGTATTAGTACCATCGTTAGATTGCAAATTCCAATAGCCGATTTTGGTATTAGTACTCGAACAATAACGATACCCTCTAAAGAAGAAGTATCGATACTATAAATAGGAGTATCAATACTACGTTAATTTTCCAAACTTTGAATCCAAATTTGGTATCGACGCCCAAGGAGGGAAGTATCGATGCTCCATACAGTAGTATCGATACTATTAGTCTTTCTCAAAACATCAAATATATGATTGGTATCAGTACCAGGGGAGAGTACTAATACCCAAGAATTGGTATCGATACTGAATGGCTTAGTATCAGTACCATCAGACTAAAATAGAAAAAAAATCTAAGTTCGATATAAGGACTTGAGAGGGATTCAAGGATCAACATAATTACTCAATAAATATTATATGTGGAAACGTCAAAGAATTTGTAATATGTATAAGAACATTACGAAGAATAATGCCATAAAAATTCCATTGTTTAACGCTCAAGAAACGATAAGGACACTTGAGTTACTTGCATGTACACGCCAATTGGGTGTAGACCTTGATGCTAAGTGACCCTGGAGGCATCTCAATATTGAGATACTTTTAAGCTAGTTGGGTGTAGACCTTGATGCTAAGTGACCCTGGAGGCATCTCAAGGAGTAGACTAACAGGACGTAGGCTCTGATGTTAAGTGACCCCATAAGCGTCCTAGGTATTGGGCAATGAGAGCCTTTCTAGATGAAGGTTTCAATGCTAAGAGACTTGGGTCTTATCTTGGGTATCTTGTGTAGGATAGAGGGTGTGAGTCCCGAGATGTTAAGTGACCCTCCTACTACACCATGATACCTACCCATGTTTGTGTGTTAATGTTCTTATATGTTCATGACTATACTTGCTCACACGCTTATGTAACAAATGCATATAGTATAGTAAAGTTATTTGTGTGAGATCGAGCTTGTGAGCTCAATGTTGGGAATGTGTTTTCGTCCGTAGGTTCTTAGGAGGACAGATCGAGGAACTTATCGCCAGTACGAGTTTCCAGTGTGGGTTTAATGATCAGAGTACATCTTGGATATTTTTGGTGGTCATGTACTTTTCACCTTATATGTATTTGAGTCATAACTCTATTTTGAATATACTTCTTTTATTTTGGGATGTAATTTTAGGAGCTCTTCACATTTGTAGACTGAGTATACTATGTTTTGAACTATGATTTTGAATTTATGAATATGATACATGTTTCAGAAAAAATGGTTAGTTACTTTGTTGGTTTCATATGACACATTGACCCTTCGAATTTTGGGTAGAATCGAATTAGGTTGCTATAATATAAATCTAAGGGAAATGGATAGTAAGTTTAATCTAAATAGTAATTATCTAAGCTTGGGGTGAAGATATAAAAATCTATTAACGAAATTCTTCACATAACAAGATGCCCAATGCAACGATGAGACAAATCTCAAAATCCTTAGTAATTAATCAAATTTAAAGAATTTTTTTATAGAATAGAGGAAAATATGAAGAACGAACCCAAATAAATTTGGTAAGAAATTGAAAGAATTTTACATAATAAGAATGAACAGAGAAAAGAAAGACAAGCATAGAAAATAAAAAAGTACAGAGAATGAAAGTCAACAAGAAATCTAAAACAATAAGAAATTTTCTTATCTTAATCACTATCTCCGATGGAATGATTTTGATATTTAGTAAGGGAGATCAATAAAGCATGATAGTTTTGGGTAACTTTGGGTTGAAGAGAGACTATAAAATAAGATTAAAAACTAGAAAAAGAAGGTAGCTGTAAGAACACTTTACATAATGTTTTCCTTGAGAAAAGAAAAGATTACAAACTCACTCCAAATCTAAGACCCCATCAAATTTTCCTCGAATCAATTATTATATCAGACACCATTCAAATTTGTAGACAAGCTCTATTGTTTACCTATATCTTCAGTATTGAAAAGTAAAGCCAACTTTCGGTGGAATTGTTGGCCACTTTCGGTGGAAAAGCAATCGAAATTGTCAAAATTAGGCGCATGAAATTGTTGAATTTCATGGATGGTAAAATCTTAATTTTAGTTATTGTAATTTAGGGTATTTACAAATTAGTCCTTAAGCTTCAACTATAAATACCCTAGCTCATTTAGCTTCAAAACCATCTCAAAGCATTCTAGCTTTCTTCCAATACTAGAGAATTTAGAGAGTCTCTTAAGAGTTGTTTTCTCATTTTTATCAAGAGAGAATTATCATTGTTTTCTCCTTGTTAGATCGAGAAAAGTTGTAATTCATATTTTCTCATAGTGAAATTCTTCTACCGTTGCCCGTGGTTTTTACCCCTATATTATTTAGGGGTTTTTCACGTAAATTTTGTGTCTCTTTTATCTTTATTTTTATTTTAACAAAATTATCAATTGCGATTTTGCTCTATCCGATAGCCTTCTTCCGCAACAATTGGTATCCGAGCCAGATTAGAGTGTGTAATATCTGCTTATTGTCTTTGTGGTTACCACCAAAAGGTAGATCCTCCAACATAATAAAGTAAGAAGTTATTACCCATTCTTTGAAGGTTCCAGAGAACTATTCACGATAGTGAAATAGTGGGAGCTATCCGTAAAAGAAGCTATGACAACGAAATTTGATATTGAAAAATTCAATGGGAGAAATTTCTCATTGTGGAAATTGAAGATGAAGGCCATCCTGAGGAAAGACGGTTGTCTAGCATCTATCAGTGAAAGGTCGGTGGATTTCACAGATGACAACAAATAGATCAAAATGGATGGGAATGCTATGGCAAACTTTCATCTAGCATTAGCAGATGAAGTATTGTCAAGCATCGAGGAGAAGAAGGCAACTAAGGAGATATGAGATCATCTCACCAAATTGTATAAGGTCACATCGATGCACAATAAAATTTTACTTAAGAGGAAATTGTACACTCTCCATATGTCAGAATCTACTTCAGTAACGGAGCACTTAAACACACTGAACACGTTATTTTCTCAGCCTACATCCTTAAGATGTACAATAGGAGAACAAGAATATGCTAAACTTCTACTTCAAAGTCTACCTGATTCGTATGATCAACACATCATCAACTTGACAAACAGTAATGTCACCAGTCTAGTCTTCGATGACGTTGCAGCTGTTGTTCTCCAAGAAGAAAATCGGCGCAAGAACAAGGAAGACAGACAAGTAAATATGCAACAAGCAGAAGCGTTAACAACGATGAGAGGGATATCAACAGAACGTGGCCAAAGCAGCAGTCACAAACATGGTAGATCAAAGTCGAGGAGCAAAAAAAATTTAAAGTGCTACAACTGTGGAAAGAATGGTCACTCAAAGAAGGATTGTTGGAGTCTAAATAAAAACTCCAACCCACAAGGCAATACCGCAAACACTTCAGATGATGGAGATGCTCTATGTTGTGAAGCATCAACCACCGTAGAAGGCAGAAAAAGATTTGCAGATATATGACTCATTGATTCGGGAGCAACATATCACATGACCTCAAGAAGAGAATGGTTTCATCATTATGAACCTGTCTCAGGAGGATCTGTGTATAGTTGCAATGATCACGCCTTAGAGATCGTTGGCGCGGGAACCATCAAATTGAAGATGTATGATGAAACGATTAAAGTTGTCCGAGATGTGCGACACGTGAAAGGCCTAAAGAAAAATTAATTATCCTACAGATTGTTGGATAATAATGCAAGCAAGATTGAAACACAGAAAGGAATCATGAAGGTATTCCGTGGAGCGCTCGTGGTGATGAAAGGCTAAAAGATAGCAGCAAAGACCATCCTAAAGCATTCTAGCTTTCTTCCAATACTAGAGAATTTAGAGAGTTTCTTGAGAGTTGTTTTCTCCTTTTTATCAAGAGAGAATTATTATTGTTTTCTCCTTGTTAGATCGAGAGAAGTTGTAATTCTTATTTTCTCATAATGAAATTCTTCTACCGTTACCCGTGGTTTTTACCCTATATTATTTAGGGGTTTTCCACGTAAATTTTGTCTCTTTTATCTTCATTTTTATTTTCTCAAATTATCAGTTGCGATTTTGCTCTATCCGATAGCCGTCTTTCGCAACATTCAGTGCCCATTCGAAGGTCGAAATATGGCATAGTCATCAATGTCACATGCCATATTCTGATACTCTGGGCTGTAGTATGGTTAACTTCCACCATCTCCATTCGTCATGCCATATAAAGACAGATCGGCGGATGACATTTTCCACTGGGTTGGGACCAGTCCATCAATTTGTTGGACACCGGCATAAGGTAGGGGGCTAGCTTGTGGAATAAACTCCCTCAGTGTATCGAAATGGTTGCTCGCGGAACTACTATAACCTCGTTTGAATCTGCCACAGTGGTAACCCCGTACTCGCTCAAACCTGCATGAGACACTCAAGATCCCGTTTCACCTGACAAGCCAAAATTGGATGGAAAAGAAAATTGCTGATTTAATAAATGTGACCCATTTCTAAGTGTAGGGAAGCATGTTCCTGCCCCATCAACATTGTGTTCCTCATCAAGCAACTCATTGATGATGTCAAGATGTGGAAACTCATCTGCCAACACACCTTGGGTCTGGCGCCTGGAAGTACAGGATGGAAACTCCATTGATGTCAAGTGTTCCCTGGATCCATCATGCACAGACTTGTACAAAACAAGATTTTCAATCTCACCAAGTAAAGAAGGATCGGAGTGCATGCTTCTAGTGCTACCCCTACGAAACCTCTCCATCGAATGGGGAACATCACGAAAGGCTTCCTCAATTACCATGTCTAATGGAAGGCCTGATTGGATAGAATCTCTCTCCATCCTCTCAGAACTCTAGGGCATATACATTGGAGTAGAAACAAAGGCAGGCGATTGCTAGTATATTGGTGATGGGTTGACTGCTGAGCTAGGGGAGTTGGAATGAGTAAAACCAGCTGAACTAGAAACAACATTATGGTTACTTATTATAGCATTTCTATAACATTGAGGAACATAAATAGCCTCTGGGGATGGATCATGACCTAAACGGCCAACAACATTAACTGATCGAGCAAGTAAAGGCGTTGTTTGAACCATAGAAATAAAAGGAGCAGTATGCCTAGTACAAGGAATTAGAGGAGCACTGGAGGGCCTTGACATCACAGGGAGTTGTGGGGTTGTAGGTTTTTCAGTTGATTTCAGAGTTGCAGCCTTCTGAGTCTCTGATTTTAATACACTAGCTATTTGGACCGATATACTTGAAGATGCAGGTTGACCACTATGTTGCATGCAGTTTGATGAAGTCTTCCTAACCGGCAGAGAATCTACTCTACCTGCACTCTTGTACTCTGACCTATACTGAACGGATGGCAGATTTCTGGGAGGGCTTCTTAGAGAGGATGGTATAGGAGCCATGTTCTCTTTAGGTCTTTCTAAATCAACTGAATCTTGGGCACTTGGTTTCTTTTGTAACAAAACTTCTTCCTGAATCACATTGAGAATATAAATGTCAATCATAAAAATACAACTTTTGTAATGGCAGAAATACTCACTGAGATGGAACATAAATATACACCACCTTCCAAATAGTATCCTGCTCGGCCCAATTTTCTGATCTGACAAGGAACCAGCAGGCTCGAACTCCAACTCACCAGCCTTACTACTTTCAGAAACATCATTTTGATGCCCTGAATCTAATGCCGGACAAGGCTGATTATCAGATTCTGTAGTCCAACTACTGCAATCGCTTACTGTTTTACTTCCCTGGTTCCTTCCTCTACAAATTTGAAGACCCGGATGAGATAAATACCTTGTCTTATCATCTAGAAGAAATGAAATAAACCTAAGCAATACTTTACCTGCTCAGTGATTGTTTATTGTGGTTTGAAAACGAGTTCCCTTTATAGGTAACACTCATTACCACTGATGGTACTGAGTCTGTCGAACACGTCGATGAACTATCATCCATTATAGAGGGGCTCCTCTTATCAGCTACTCCATTCTGTACACATGACAGTCCACTTATTCCACTGGTACAGACTTCTGCAGGAGGATGAATTTCTGATGTATTTGTATCCCAATTAACAGGACTAGCATCTCTGTCTTCTGAGTCTGGCTGAAGAACGTCCGTGGCAGCATCAACTGAATCAGAAACATCACACAGAACATCAACCATTACAGGCACTAGCGTCAGCTCCACCATCACGGAGGCTTCATTTTCATCATTGTGGTGGTCCTCTTGGTGTTTCTCCCGTGCTGCCACAATAGCCTTCTCCTCCCTCCCCTTATATTTGCTTTTCCGATTATTCCGTTTTTGCCTAGACTGCAGTATGTAAGCATTGGAAATGCATCGTATTCAGAAAAGAACTTTACAAAATGTAGACACCTATTTTATTAAAAGATATAACTAGCAAGAGTTTCTCTCCTAAGGGGACTTTTCCACCACCATATCTTTTAAATCAACAATTACACCAACAAACGTGCAACAACCGGGCAATGAGTCTAGTTACATTAAGATTCTATTGTTGATAGGATTCTAAGAATAGTTAGGTTTTTTTCACTATAAATACATGTAATCCTCCCCATTTGTAAGACACGGATTGTGATACGAAATACAAGCAGAAATTACGAGCAATCTTAGAGTGAAATTAGAGTTTTTTTTGTTGTTGCAAATTTTCGAAGAGAAATACAAGGTAAATATAGTATCTTTTTCGAGTTTATGCTTGCATGCTTGTGTCTTGTTACATTTTGTATTCGAAAAATACCAAAGAAAACGATTTTTTTTTGCCGATGAACAGGGGCATTTTTCGAGATCTATTTTTATAGATTTAGCCCCTGAGGCTTCTTTTCTTGAAAAAATACTTTGATTTTCGGAATGGGTGTGAAAAAGGGTAATCTCACTCTTAGTCCCCTCTGTTTTTTAAAGTATTTAATTGCCCCCCAAAATCAATGTTTTCTCTTCAAAATTGGACCTTCACGTTTCGATTCTTTTGATTTAGTCACTTTTTGAAATCCAACTTTTTTCCCTCATTTTATTTATTATATTTTTATTATATTTATTTACTTTCACGTTATTATATACACATTTTTTTATGTTTACTATTTTTTATTATTATTTTCTCATGTATATATATATTTTTATTTATTTTGTCTTCCTAGTGTTTATTACACATGTATATATATTTTTCTCTTTTCTTACCTTTATTTATTTTATTAATAATATTAGTATATATATATATATATATATATATATATATATATATATATATATTTAAGTATACTTTTCTTTTCATTTAAATATTTCTCTATTTTTGTTTCGAATTATTTATATTATATTAAAATTTTTCTTATATATATATATATTATGTCATTATTTATATGTATAAGTAGATATTTTTTGTTATTATATTTTGTTCTATATGTTTCTATATATATTTCTTATTTTTCTATTATTATTTTTATTTAATACTATGTACATCTTCATTTTTGTTGTGTTTTATCTTTTTTTTTATCTAACGTGTTTCTTGACTTTTCAAGGGTGTTTTTTAAAACAATCAGAGGTAAGTAATCAAGGTCAAATTTTACCTTTTAATTTAAACTTACAATTTTCTTAATTTAAAACAACTGGAAATTACGTAGTACCGAAAGGGCGGTTCAAGGGTGCTAATCCTTCCTTAATCGTAACCGACTCCCGAATCCGACATATCTTTGGTAAGACGCAGATCAGGTAAGATATAAGGTATCCGATTAACCTATTTTTTTTTAAATAAATAATCGGTGGCGACTCCAATCACATTTTTCAAGTCGAAGCTCAATTCCGGGGCCCAACCGAAAGACGGTTGCGACACAAAATTAATCTCCACGATCTTATCTTTTTTTCAAAATGGAATATATATATACATATATGAACATCACACACACACACTTCAAATTGCTTCCAAAGTAAATTAGGGAATGTTTCAGATAATAACCAAATAAAATAATTTGAATATGCAAAACATTATTTTATTAGATTAGGTTCGCTCAGGTGGTCCATGGAGAGTATATCAGGATATTGCCAAGATTCTATCATGCCATAAACGAGGATTATACCTGTTTTTTCTTTGATTTTTTCTCCTTTTCAGATTGTGCTCGTTTAGCCTTCTGCTCGCTTTCAGCCATCCAGGCAGCTTCTTCTTCACGAATGAGTTCTTCTTGCATTTTCAAAGCAACAGCTTCCTGATAGGCAACTTCAATCTTGTTGCTGTATGTAATCACAAAAAATTAGGGCATCTATGGGTACCAATAAGCATCACTATCATTCAGTAATATCCTACAGAGATGGCTGAAAAGAAGTTCGAAACACTGAAAAATAAGAATCAAAGCTTTCCATTAAGCTGACAGAAAAAGTCATATAAAGGAGTACAAAATCAAGTGTAACTGCGCATTACCACCAAAATTTGTGCACATAAACGTCCATCAGAAACAAGACAATGCCCTATTTCTAGAACAAATATATTTAGCTGGTAGGAACACACTTTTGTTCTATACTATCTCGGATAGAGTTCTCATGTCAACTGGACACATCATGCAGATATACAGATGCATTATGTAAGAGAATGCGAATGCAAATCCCAAAGTCCCAATGAAGAAATTTCAGCCTTCATTTAGTACACAATTCTAAAATTTGCAATTTTCAAAGAAAACGTCTAGGAAAAACAGAGAGAGGTCCATTTTAATCACAAAATATCAGATGCATATTAATAATTTTTTTAATATTTATTATTAGAGACTTGTTTTAATAATTTATTTTTTTTCTAATATTAGTAAAGTGTATAATTTTTTGCCAATATTTTTTTTTAACATTTGTTAGTAAAGGCTCAATTTTTTCAATACTTATTATCAAGAGTCTAATTTTTTTAATATTTATTATTAGGGGCACACTTTTAAAATTCAATTTTTTCTAGTATTTATTTGTTGTTATGAATCTAATTTTTTTCATTATTTTTTATTGGAAGTTCAATTTTTTAATATTTGTTATTATGATCATACTCTTAAAATTTATTTTTTTTTGATATTTGTTATTAGGGACTCATTTTTTCCTATACTTAATATTATGAAGGTACCCTTACAAATTATTTTTTGACACTTATTATTATGAACAATTATTTAATAATGGTATGTAATCACAACAATGAATGTTATGCAGTTGTAACGACATTGTCAAAAACTGCGATATCAACAATTGTTATGTCCACAATAGTATATGTTATTAAAAATACATAACCACAATATCATTTGTTATGTTCACAATAATGATAAACAAAATGCGATTGAAGACACAAATACAAATTATAATTTAAATATTTGATTAAGATCTAAATTTTTAGTTTCCCAGGGCGACAAAATTCTCATAAGCGGGTTTGATGAATCAAAATAATTTTGGGTAATAAATAAACGAATGTTAGCATTAAGAAAAGGGCAAATAGGTTTGTTTGATTTCTAAATTTTCATTTTCATTTTTAAAAAAATTCTTCTTTTTATTTTTATTTTTGAAGATTAAAAAATGTTTTATAATTAGAAATAAAAATATATAATACATAAAGAAATTTTTCTGTTAACAAAAATATGAGATATAACTTTGTATTTTATTTATATTTATATGAATTTGAAGTAAAATTATAAGTTTGATATTTAAGAGTTGCTTAAAAAAGAATATTTTACATTTATTTTGAATCACCTTAAAATTATTAAGTTAACATTTCATTGTTTATATTTTTCAATTTATAAATAATTTTTAAATAATAAAAATTGTTATTTTAAATTGTTATTTATTTTTATTTAAAAACATTTTCAAAATTTTTAATTAAATAAATTTGCTTCAGTATTTTTATTTTTTTAAAAATAATTTCTGTTTCTTAGAATCAAACGGAACTTAATATTTAAGAGTTTCGTTTTAAAAGTTGAATTTCAATTCTGGATTTTGCATCTAATAGTACTATTCAATAAAAAAGAAAGAAAGAAAGGAGTGGGATTTATTTATATTAGGGTCGGCAGACGTTTGCCTTAAATTGCGATTCTCATTTTAAATTGGTCCGCAAACATTTGAATATTTCAAATTATCCCCAAACTATGATACTCATTCTATATTCATCCTCAAACATTTAAACATTCCAATAACATCTCTCAAGATTGTTCAAAAGTTTGGGAACGGAATTGGAATATTCAAACTTTTAGGGAGTAATTTAGATTGAGCTTCACAGTTTAGGAATAAATGTGGAATATTCAAAAGTTTGGGGACCAATTCATAATTAGAGTCACAATTTAAGGATGAAGTAAGAATGTCCAAAAGTTTAGGGACTAATTTAGAATAAGAGTTATTGTTTGGTGATGTAGAATACAACTAACTCTTAATTGTAATTACAATTCCTAAACTAAAACCAGTTGTTTTAAGGAAAGGGTAAAAAATTAAAGTGTCTCAAATTTAGCATACACCAAAAGACATAAGTGATATCGTCAGAATGCAAATAAAATTAATTAAAATGAGTTAACGTCAATTTATTCTTTTTTCCCCTCTCGTCTAGTTGGAGATAGCTTTGCATATATGAATCACATCAAAGCGTGTGGATATAAGAAGACATGGCCCTCGATGTGAACCCTTCCTCCTTCCATCTGATGAAGCACGCCGTTACGTCATGCATGACATGAATCCTTCCAATGAAGGGTTTATGATATTTTCCCAATATTTTCATAATTTAGGATGAGTTCCTTTTTTATGCATGGCGAATCAGAGACATAGCCAAGGCAGCCAGCAGTATCCTTTCCCTGTTTTAATGGTCGAAATGTGTTTTAGCTCCTCCAAAAATATAAGAATTCAATTCAATCCCTATGAACTCTTAGTTATGTGACTAATTTTCATTTTTTGACTTCTCTTATAAATTTTAATAATTTAATTTCAGTCATTTTAACATAATTTTTTCTTGCTTTGGCCTCTTAAAGACTTTAAATTTTATCTTGTCCCCGAGATAAAATTTCTTGCTTCGTCACTACGGTCAACGTGTACGAATTATTTTAACAATGAATCACACCCTAGCGCTCATTAAAAGCTCCTTAAAATACAATGCCTGAAAAAATAATTTAAGATGAATTCTTATTTGGTGCACGGCCAATGTAGAGGCACAGTTCACTATAAGTGTATTTAAGATAATTCTTACGAGTAGATATGTACTGATATATCTTCATATTTTCAATGACTTAAGTTATTGCATGCGAATCACCGAACTTTAAATTCTCAAATAACGTAGGTATTTTCTTTATTTTTTTATTGATAATTTGTTTTTATTCCCAAAAATTTTATAAATTCGTCTCCTAAAGTTTTACTAACTTTATTTCATAATATAAAATCTTATGTCGGTCCCTATATTAGATAGTACATGAATACTTCATAGAGATAAATTTGAAATATGGAAAATATGCCCCTTTACTCAATAATTCATAGAAGGGAATCTAAATAGGGTAAAAGGAGGAGGCCATGGAACCCCACTTTCCTTTGGTTTAAGAACTCTGATAATTTTAGCTCGCCCTTCAAACCCTACGTGAAAATAATATCAAACTATACGCGGTTTCATGATAGCATTTGTTTCTCATCATTTGTATTCACGTGTTGTTGACTTTAGTTTTTCTCTTCAACTATAAATGTTTTATGCAAGAAGTATATTTTTACAATGTGAAGCTCAAAGGTTTATTTAGGTTTCCCATCATCCTTCACGATAGTATCATATTACAAATAGAAATATTGTACCAAAAATATATAAAATATCCTTCAAAGTCTCTTTGTAAGAGTATGTGTGAATGAGAGATTATATTATAAGGTAAACTACAAGTTTAGCACCTAAACTATTATTTTTGTTACATTTTGGTATCTAAACTTATATGTATGTATGTATGTATGTATGTATGTATGTATGTATGTATGTATGTATGTATGTATGTATGTATGTATGTATGTATGTATGTATGTATGTATGTATGTATGTATGTATGTATGTATGTATGTATGTAGTATGTATGTATGTATGTATGTATGTATGTATGTATGTATGTATGTATGTATGTATGTATGTATGTATGTATGTATGTATGTATGTATGTATGTATGTATGTATGTATGTATGTATGTATGTATGTATGTATGTATGTATGTATGTATGTATGTATGTATGTATGTATGTATGTATGTATGTATGTATGTATGTATGTATGTATGTATGTATGTATGTATGTATGTATGTATGTATGTATGTATGTATGTATGTATGTATGTATGTATGTATGTATGTATGTATGTATGTATGTATGTATGTATGTATGTATGTATGTATGTATGTATGTATGTATGTATGTATGTATGTATGTATGTATGTATGTATATGTATGTATGTATGTATGTATATATGTATGATGTATGTATGTATGTATGTATGTATGTATGTATGTATGTATGTATGTATGTATGTATGTATGTATGTATGTATGTATGTATGTATGTATGTATGTATGTATGTATGTATGTATGTATGTATGTATGTAGTATGTATGTATGTATGTAGTATGTATGTATGTATGTATGTATGTATGTATGTATGTATGTATGTATGTATGTATGTATGTATGTATGTATGTATGTATGTATGTATGTATGTATGTATGTATGTATGTATGTATGTATGTATGTATGTATGTATGTATGTATGTATGTATGTATGTATGTATGTATGTATTTTTTTTACACTTGCCCATTACCTTCCTCCATTAACTTAACGTTAGGTATGATTTTGAAAAGAAAATAAATTGGGTATCAAAATGGAATAAAAGTGATAGTAAGAATACTAAATGTGCAGTTTATCCTATTTTATATTACGAAGTAAAATAAGAGAAAATGGATCCATCATAAAGCCGACTCAAGGGAAAAATCCTAATTCATAGAAGGGAATCTAAATAGGGTAAAAGGAGGAGGCCATGGAACCCCACTTTCCTTTGGTTTAAGAACTCTGATAATTTTAGCTCGCCCTTCAAACCCTACGTGAAAATAATATCAAACTATACGCGGTTTCATGATAGCATTTGTTTCTCATCATTTGTATTCACGTGTTGTTGACTTTAGTTTTTCTCTTCAACTATAAATGTTTTATGCAAGAAGTATATTTTTACAATGTGAAGCTCAAAGGTTTATTTAGGTTTCCCATCATCCTTCACGATAGTATCATATTACAAATAGAAATATTGTACCAAAAATTATAATATAAAATATCCTTCAAAGTCTCTTTGTAAGAGTATGTGTGAATGAGAGATTATATTATAAGGTAAACTACAAGTTTAGCACCTAAACTATTATTTTTGTTACATTTTGGTATCTATGTATGTATGTATGTATGTATGCATGTATGCATGTATGCATGTATGCATGTATGCATGTATGCATGTATGCATGTATGCATGTATGCATGTATGCATGTATGCATGTATGCATGTATGCATGTATGCATGTATGCATGTATGCATGTATGCATGTATGCATGTATGCATGTATGCATGTATGCATGTATGCATGTATGCATGTATGCATGTATGCATGTATGCATGTATGCATGTATGCATGTATGCATGTATGCATGTATGCATGTATGCATGTATGCATGTATGCATGTATGCATGTATGCATGTATGCATGTATGCATGTATGCATGTATGCATGTATGCATGTATGCATGTATGCATGTATGCATGTATGCATGTATGCATGTATGCATGTATGCATGTATGCATGTATGCATGTATGCATGTATGCATGTATGCATGTATGCATGTATGCATGTATGCATGTATGCATGTATGCATGTATGCATGTATGCATGTATGCATGTATGCATGTATGCATGTATGCATGTATGCATGTATGCATGTATGCATGTATGCATGTATGCATGTATGCATGTATGCATGTATGCATGTATGCATGTATGCATGTATGCATGTATGCATGTATGCATGTATGCATGTATGCATGTATGCATGTATGCATGTATGCATGTATGCATGTATGCATGTAATGCATACATGCATACATGCATGCATATGTATGCATGTATGTATGTATGCATGTATGCATGTATGCATGTATGCATGTATGTATGTATGTATGTATGCATGTATGCATGTATGCATGTATGCATGTATGTATGTATGTATGTATGTATGTATGTATGTATGTATGTATGTATGTATGTATGTATGTATGTATGTATGTATGTATGTATGTATGTATGTATGTATGTATGCATGTATGCATGTATGTATGTATGTATGTATGTATGTATGTATGTGTTATTTTTTTTACACTTGCCCATTACCTTCCTCCATTAACTTAACGTTAGGTATGATTTTGAAAAGAAAATAAATTGGGTATCAAAATGGAATAAAAGTGATAGTAAGAATACTAAATGTGCAGTTTATCCTATTTTATATTACGAAGTAAAATAAGAGAAAATGGATCCATCATAAAGCCGACTCAAGGGAAAAATCCTAACACAAACGCCAAAACCTAGTCTTCACTTGTCAACAAATACAAAGCAAATGCAATGACAAAGCCTATGTCTTCCAATTGTCTCCTCGTTTCCTTCTTCTTCTCTCTAACCTTGACCACTTTCTTTTTTTCTTTGAGGATGGAATCAGCCATGAAGCAACCGAGCTCCGATTCTTTGAGCGAAGAAAACGATCCGGTCGATCGAGTCAAGTGCGACGCCGTGACCCCCAAACGCTCCTACGAGTGCATCTTTATGTATGTATGTATGTATGTATGTATGTATGTATGCATGTATGTATGTATGTATGTATGTATGTATGTGTATGTGTTATTTTTTTACACTTGCCCATTACCTTCCTCCATTAACTTAACGTTAGGTATGATTTTGAAAAGAAAATAAATTGGGTATCAAAATGGAATAAAAGTGATAGTAAGAATACTAAATGTGCAGTTTATCCTATTTTATATTACGAAGTAAAATAAGAGAAAATGGATCCATCATAAAGCCGACTCAAGGGAAAAATCCTAACACAAACGCCAAAACCTAGTCTTCACTTGTCAACAAATACAAAGCAAATGCAATGACAAAGCCTATGTCTTCCAATTGTCTCCTCGTTTCCTTCTTCTTCTCTCTCTAACCCTTGACCACTTTCTTTTTTTCTTTGAGGATGGAATCAGCCATGAAGCAACCGAGCTCCGATTCTTTGAGCGAAGAAAACGATCCGGTCGATCGAGTCAAGTGCGACGCCGTGACCCCCAAACGCTCCTACGAGTGCATCTTCTGCAAACGAGGTTTCACCAACGCTCAAGCCTTGGGAGGCCACATGAACATACATCGGAAAGATCGAGCCAAGGCTAAGCAACCGACGAGCTCGTCGGTTCCGAGTCGACAACCGAATGAGGAGTACATGGACCCTAGATACGTTCCAGCAATCCCAACTCTTGACCCATCAAAGTGTTATCCGATTTTGGAGGCTGAAGCTCAAGGGAATGATCACATGTATTTTCAAGAACCATCAAAGTACTCTTCATATGGTCATTATGAAGAGCTTTTGGGTGCAAATTTGAGCTTACAAGTTGGCCCTACAAATGTAGATAACACTGAAATGACGATAAAGGGAATCATGAAAGAAGATGAAGTCGATTTGGAGCTTCGACTGGGTCACCATCCATAACGTTATAACTAAGGAATTATGCTGTACAGTGAAGAAATTGTTTTGACAGGTACAGTTTCACTGGATTTAACAAGCTTTTGATGTTTATAGAGATTGAAGAATGGCCCCTTAATGATTTGGTAAAGGAATTATGCTGTTTAAGTTTGTTTATGTAGAAACCAATCATTATTAGTTTTAATTTTGCACAGATGATTCCATTTTATACTTCTTATTATCAACTCATAGTTCTGGTTTCTTCTTTTTGGTATATAAGATGTGCATTTGATGTTTTCTCTTCAAATTATATGAAACTTTTGTAAATTTCTTTTATTTTTGGTCTTCAATTCGTTGTGCCTAGCGATCCTAGGGTTTTTACATGCATGTGAAGTTTATTTATAGAATGTTAGATAAGTTTTGTCAAAGCTAGTGAACTAACTCATCCTTAATTTTTTTCTCAGCAATGTTTGAATTTTATTTAAGAAAAATGGTCATACAAGACATCCTTAAATCACAACTACAAATCCTTGCTTTGTGATCATAACAGTTTTTAACCTTGTAACATTAATTTGTGATAAATGCAACATACGTATAGAAACAATATATTATACAACTTAGAATCTTAAAAATTGGTTAACTTCAAAACAACAAGTACCCAATAAGGGTTTAACCTAAAAACTGGAGACAAATTAATTTACTCAATATTTAAAGTAATAAGAACTTAAAAAGTCATTCGATAAAAATATTTGAGGGGCAAGAGTCCCTACCAAGCATTACATGGTTTCATCTCTAATACTTAGGGATGGACCGAGGTGAAGGCAGATGAGTGCATCGCCTCTTAAAATTTTTAATTATCTATATGTTTTAGATATCTTATTTTTAATTTATGTTGAAAATCTACTTTCGTCATTTTTAAAATTTTATAAATTCATCTTTTAAAATTTTGTAAGTTTATCACTAACATAAAATCTTGGATATGTTGCCGTTGATATTGTCCCAACTTAAAGTTGTTTCAATGGTAGACCAACTTGATGTAATTTGAAATAGGGTTCCTAGAGTTAACTCCACGATATCTTTGGAAATGTATAGAGTGAGACACATGTGAACCATTTTCAACTATAAAAATGGTATAATTTCAATTTTATAGCTTTATACTAATGTTCCTTAGTACCATCTTGGCACACTTCGGGCGGTGAGCACTTAGTTTTTAGTAAAATATACATATAATTTCCACATAAAAATTTCGATTAATTTATTAAAATAATAATCTAGTTAGATATTCTAAGAATTTTAACCAATAAAAAGTATAATAATCCTTAAAAATATATATATTTTCCAGTTTTAAAATTCCATTATCTTATTTTCATTGTTCCGGGTAGGATGAGTTTGGACTTCGAAATCTCCCCACCACTCCCACTTATGAGGATTATCAACTTTATGTTGTGACAACAGAAAATTATAAAAATAAACAATATCAAATATTTTGTAACGCCTCAAATCTTGAGTTATGAGTTTTGAGTTAATCCGAGAGGGCCTTGAATTAATCTCTTAGTTTGTAGGAAATTTTGACCCTAGTTTGAGTGGAATTGAATTTGAATTGAGCCCAATTGGCTTTAAAAATGGCATATTTGAATTTTGACCAAAGCTTGAAGGAGCAAATAAGTAATTATATCAATTTTAATTTCAAAGGCTGAATACCCATTAAGGATGGCGATCTCACGTCTGCACCCCTCGCTCATATCTCTTTTTCTTCATCCTTATCTTCTTCTTCCATTCAAACTCTCATTTGTCTTTTATTGTAACTTAAGAAAAGTATCACTTTGTGACCTATCAAGCTTGATCTGAGATTCTAAAGGTAAGAATCTTAACCTCCATTTTCAGAGTTTCAATTCAAGCCTTCAATCTCTCTGTTCCATCATGGTTTCCAAAATATGGTCTTTAATGAGGGTTTAGAAACCTAAGTATAACTAGTATGTTTTTAGGAGATTTAAGCCTTTATAAACGTTCTAAATCATTTTCTAATCTTCCAATCCAGTTAGTAACTCATGTTTTTAATTATTGCTTAATGAGAGAAGTTAGAGAAAGTTCCAAGGTCAAGGGAAAGGTGAAGCTAGCATTTGGTCAAGTTTTGAGTGCTCTCAGTAGCTTAGGACTCAAGGTAACTCATTTCTAACTCAACTCTACCACATGTAGATCGCTATGTGTATTTTGGTAGGTTGCATGAGTTATAAAGCGTGTTCATGGTAGATCTCAACATTTGATTTTTTTTCCAGCTTGTTTATAGACCTATTATGACCATGTTTAACACACATAAAACTTTATTAAGGTTTGGGAATCTTAGTAAGTTTTTTGGGTGTAATAATGAGTCATTTTCGTGTTTAAATAGGGTATTTATGGGTTTGAGTATCAATACTGAAATAACAATACCGATATTATCCGTAAAATGGTTCAAACAAGGGTTTTTAGGATACAAGTATTGATACTTCTTCATTGGGTATCGATATTATCAGGAGGAGTATCAATATCGGGTTCACTTAGCAAATTTTAGTAGCCAATTTTGGTATTGGTACTCATGGGAGTATCGATACTGGGGGTAGGTTATTGATACTCTCAGTAGGGATATAAATACTAAGGCTTTTCAAAACATCGAAGTCAAATTTGATATAGATACCCTAGTACAAAAGTATCGATACTATCGTCCCTTCTCAGTGTGTAATAGTTATTACAATATCGATACCAAAAGGTAGGTATCGATACTCAGGGGCCAATACTAATAATGCAGGGCTCAGTATCGGTACCAATGTATAGGTTTGGATAAATAATCCAAATGATTAAGGGGTTAGACTTGAGGGGCTCAATAACACCAGAATGCCTTGTAATAAAACTACAAGTAAGAACAATAATAAGCACAATACAACTAGAAACAATAGCAAGCACAATACAGCTAGAAACAATAACATTTAGGATTACATAAAATTAGTCTTGTTTGATGCTCGAGAAAACAACCAGGACGCCAAAGTTACTTTAGTAGAATACGATCGTCTTGTGTGGATATATCCTAGTTAGTGCCAAGTCATTTTAGTTGACGATCGTGCACAGATGCCCCAAAACTCAACGGAGTAAATTGGTCGGGTGTACATTTTCGATGCAGTTTCAAATCTCACCCCAGATACCTGAGGGTATTTTAGGAAAGCTGGAGGGGTATGTGCTCCGAGATGCAGAACCCTCCGCCATACCATGATGCCTATTTCAGCATTTCCTGACAACACTCTTATGTCTTCATACCTATGTCACAAGCATGCTCATGTAGTGAATGCATGTAGTACAATACAATTATTAGTGTGGCACTAAGCTCGTAACCACAACGTTCGGAATGTGTTTCCGTGAGCAGGTTCTTAGGAGACCGCCCGTGGAGTGTTATCATCACCATATATTCCAGTTTAGCTGAGGTTTCAGAGTACATCTTGATTATATTAGAAGACATGTACTATTTATAGACCCTTTTGTATTCGGTCGTAACTCCATTTTGATTAAACTCAGTATTTGTATTTTTTAGATGTATTGGAGCTCCCTAGTATTTTGTAAACTCATATTATTATGTTTTATTTTATTTCACTATGGATGGTTTCATATGATGATTTACAATCGATTTTAAAAGAAAATTTTTGGGTTAGCCACTTCGATGATCCCATGTGATACTTTAATCCTTCGATCGGATCAGACTGAATTAGGGTGTTACATATTTACTACTAAAATTATATTCCATTTTTTTATTAATCATAAATCTTAAAATAAAATTTGATTCCACCTTTATATTTAAAAATATCAATTATTAGATAAATATATCTATTTATATATTAAATAAATATTAGTGGCATCGTTAATCAATAATTCTAATTCAATTATTAGATATATATATATATATACATATAGACACACACAATTAAATCTTTTATTTTAAGTTTCAATTATTAGATAAATATAACTATTTATTTATTAAATAAGTAAATGCCAGTGACATCGTTAATAAATAATAATAATATTAGAGGTAGATAAAATACTAAATTAAGTTAGAATTTAATATATATTTACACAAAATTAATTTTATTTATTTTAAGTTGCATATTAAGAGTATGTTTGGACATCACACTGTCATCGTATGCAAAATTAATAAATTACCATATTATTTATATTCTCACGTAATTATTAAATATTCTAATTACGTAGATATATTTGACAATTACATCTTAATTCATCTTATCATGCTTGGTTGTATAAATTGTAATTACAGATTGTATAAGTTTATACTACAAATAATAATAATAATAATAATATAATATTAAATCCTAAAAGCATTTTATAAATATTATTATAAAATCTTAGCGCTTAATCCCAAGAGCCCACATCTATGACAAAATTTAACATTCAATATTTTTCTCATTCTTATTTTAGTCACTTAAATTTAAAAATTTCAATTGAATAATTGAACTTTATATATTAAATTTTTTAATCACTCTTCGATTAATTTACTAAGATTAGTTTATCATTAAAAAAGAGAAACATTTCTTTATCGGTGATGCGACGATGAGAAGAAAATAAGTTTAAAAGAAAATCATTTGAGAATAAACTAAATCCAGATACCCTTCAAAAGGGCTAAACTCTCGACATAACGTTCTCGAACAAATTTCACGAGATAATGCTCTCTCAAGATTAATTGCTCAAATAGGGTGAAATCTACAGTGTTGGTCGTAGGTCGCCATGCCATCCGGGTGACCTACTAGGTCGCCATGTCTTCCAGGTAAGCTATGAGAGAGATTGCGTATGTCATGCACGTTCCAACACGCTGGGCATCCAAGGCCATCCGAGGGCATCCGACCGAGGCTATCCGAGCAGGAAAAATCACGCGAGGAGCATGAGGGAGTGCATCGCGACCTACAAGGTCGCCCGGAGTGCATGGCGACCTACAAGGTCGCCCGGAGGGCATGACGACCTATGCTTGGGGACGTGCATGGCTGGCCACGTAGTAGGTCACTCGGAAGGCATGGCGACCTACGGCAAGATTTCACCATATTTGAGCAATTAATCTTGAGAGAGCATTATCTCGTGAAATAATTTGTTCGAGAACGTTATGTCGAGAGTTTAGCCCTTCAAAAGAACAACATGGAATAATAGAAAGAAAAAAGCTGAAATGAAGGGCTCTCAGAAATTCGGAGTTTCAACAAGGTCCAACTTTGTTAATCAGTCAACGATTTGAAATCAAGGGTAATAAAACTTTTAACCATGTTATAACATTGGTACAAAGTTAACGACGGAGTGATAAAAAAATTAATGTATAAAGTTTAATCGTTAAATTAAAAAAATTTAAATTTTAGTGACTAAAATAGGAGTGAGAATAAAATTAAGTGATGAATTGTGTAATTATTCTTTAGTTTATTAATAGTTTATAGGATAACTACGTATTGAGTATCTAAATTTCACTTTTGATACATTTTAATATCTAAACTTTTAATTTTTACAAAATCATATCTAACGTTTAGTTTTTGTTTCATTTTAATACTCCACCGTTAAAACCTTAACTTCAGAGCTGATTAGAAAGAAAATAACTTTAGACTCCCAAAGGGAGTGCTCACCGGGAGTTGACCCTAGGTCTCATAGTGGGTAGGGGAAGGACTCATTCAACTCAGATTAGTTGGTTTTAAACGACAAAGTATGTATTTAACTTATACCAAACTATCACTATAAAATGAAATAAATTTTATAGATCTATGATTCCAACTTAAAACATCTCAAAAATATTCAAGCATTTAATTATTAAATAGGATTAAGAATTGATTTAATACATACCAAAATTTCATTTAAATTATAAAAATTAAATTAAAATTAAATAATTCCTCAATTAAAATATTATTTAGAAATAAGAAATAATTAAAATAATTATTTTATTATTTAATTAAATATTTAATGAAAATTATTAAATTAAAATTTATACTCTATCCTTAAAATTATTAAAGTAATTTAAAATAAAATTATTTATTATTTTCATAAATAATTATAAATAGAAGTTTAATTTTAAAAATAATTTAATTTAATTTTTAAATAATTAAATACATATATTTTAAACTACTTATGATACAATACATGTAATTTTTAAAATAAAATAATATTGATTTTATAAAATATATAAATAATTATTTAATTATTTTTTATTTTAAATTAAAATGAGAATTTATTTAATTTTAATTTAATATTTTTATATGTTAAATAGTAATTTTGGTATGTATTAACTTAATTCTTAATCTTATTTAGTGATTAAATGCTTGAATATTTTTGAAATATTCTAGGTTGGAATCATATATCTAACAAATTTCTTTCATTTTATTGTGATAGTTTGATATAAGTTAAATATATACTTTGGCATCTGAAACCAATTACCTTTGGTAGCTCAGTTAGTTGAACACTTCCTCTTCCTCCTAGGAGACCCAGGTTTGATCTTGGTGAGCACACCTTTTGGGAGTTTAAAATTTGTTTTGTTTATTAGTTGAATAAAATTAATTAAATAATAATTTAAAATTAAAAAAATAATTAAAAATGAATGGCGAGTACTAAAATGAAATAAAAACTAAATATTAGGTATGATTTTAAAAAAAATTAAAAGTTCATTACTAAAACTTATCAAAAGTCAAACTTTAGGTACCAATTGCGTAGTTTATCCTAATTTATATGAATAATTGACCGATCAAGTCCCCGACTACCTCGAAAGCCAAAAAGAAAAAAGAAACAAAATTTCTGTATCTTACACTTCTTTGAGAGAAGAAAACCCAGAAATTTGTTCTATTTTTTTTCTTCTTGCTTAATTTGAAAAGGAGGGGAAACCCAATGGGTTTTGCTTCATTCTCCGGACGAGTTTTCTTCGCTTCTATTTTCATTCTCTCCGATTGGCAAATGTAATCACTCTTCTCTCTCTCTCTTTTTTATCTATTTAATCTATTTGTTGGGTTGTTTAAGAAATATGCTTAATGTTTTTTAGATCTGTTCCTTTCTTCACTTTTTGTTTGTGCTAAATTTAGTAGTTTTTGGGTGGTCTTGCATTTATTATCCTTAATCTGTATCTCTGGTTAATGATACTTTTGTTGAGGATCTGGGCCAATTTACAATATTGTTAATTTGTGAGTTGCGGGTGAGTTAATTTTTTTTAGAATAAATGGAAACTGACGTGTTTATAAATTATATTTCGTATTTTAAATGTTATTAGTTGTTATGATACATAATTGTTATGAAAAACCTTTTCTACCTCCATTTTTTTGTTTAATAGGACTAGCATTTCCAAGTCCAGAACTGAATATTTTAGAATAGTTTTCTGTAGGCAATGCCATTTTTTTTTCGAGAAGATGAAAACGAGTCTCATGAAATGTTAATAGATGTGATGGTATTGATTCTTGTCATTGTTGAATCAAGCGGATGATTCAATGCTCTGAATTCCTCTATGCTTTGCCGATTAGGGGCCGAAATCTTGTAATTTGCCTAAGTAATTTCGGTAATCATAACCATTCTGGTTTCTTGATAACTCCGTAAAAGGTCATATTTTGTACTTTTTACTTAAGTTATTAAATGTTTAAAGACCCATTTAGAACCATATAGATGCATTTAGAAGCATTTAGTTGCATTGTCTGATGATGTGCAGGTATTGAAAGCTGAAAGCAAGGAAAAGAGGAAAGAAAATGCCGTGGCATAAGGAGATTGCTGAGCTAAATGAAAATGCCGAGTTCGACTAGCATTTTGAGAACGCAAAAGGTGAAAGAAGATATTTTTTAGCCAGTTGTCTCCAACTCTCCGTGCCCTCTGCCCGAGAAATCCACCTCGAAGATACGCCTGGAGGGATCGGCGCTGCAACCGTCGATCCTGCTGATGATGCCGTCTGACCCTGCAGATCTTATCTGTCATTGGATGCCTGCAACGGGATTATGTCGGGTCTCAACCAGCAACCCAGGCTGGATCACTGCTATGCTTTGCCCGACTCCCTAATAAATCAACCATGGTTTTGTGGTTTTCTAGGATGGTTAACACTAAGTCTTAGGGTTAATTTTCCCCTATAAATAGAGGAGGAAGCCACAATGAAGAGGACTTTAGTTCCCCAATGTTTTGAGCTTAAAAAGTTAGAGAGAGAATGTCTCATCTTTCTCCGTCAATCCCACTTGCCGTGACATTTCTCTTTGACAAGCCGAAGGGAATTGCGTTCTAAGCATCCGAGAGGAGATAGTTCGCTAGGACCAGATCTTGGTGGCCGAGGGAAGCATTGGGCAGTGCACGTCGAAGGTTTTCTCTCCTCCCCTTAGTCCTTTGCTTTTATATTTTGTTGTTGGGTTGTAAGGAACGAATGAATCTTGCTTTGTGTTTGTTGATTTCGAACCCCACCATGAACTAATCCTATTTGGTGGGAGTTCACTTGGATGTTTAAGTTTTTATTTTAATGAATGGTTGTTGTTTTATGCTTTATTCTGTTTTGTTTGTGAGACTTAATGCTTTAAGGTTGTAGGAGCTACGAGAGTAGCCTTTCCTTAGAAGGTGCTTAGGGTTCGAGAGAATGCATTGGCAAAATATCTTTAGTCTTTGAGAGAAGCTAGGGAGGAACTACACAAACAAGAGGTTCTACATAGTAACTAGGCCTAATCCACCTTAGAGATAAGGATAGGATTTCATTCGACTAAAAGGGTGTGTATAAACGATAGGTTAGAAGTTAATGCTGCCGCAAAAAGGTATTGCCGAGACATATCCTATTAACTGAACCAATAGGGTCACTGCAAGGGCTTACGTCAATCGGTTTTGTCAGGACAACTTTAATCTGTTGAGTCCCTTACTAGAGATAGCATAGGGCATTTCAGTAGACTCTGTCGGGCAGGGTAAGCTTAGAAGAAACACCATTCAGAGACATAGACTTAGATTTTCCTTGTAACTCCTTCCACTCATTTCCATTGCTGCTTGTCATTTGAGAAAGCTAAGCCTATTTATTAAATATATATTTACATTTATTTTGTCTTGACATTTTCATCTGCTTGCACGTATTACAATTTAATTTGCCACAATTTTCAATTACCATCACCTACCATCATTCCATTTCCCCATCAGCTATTCCATTTGTCACAGCATTCTCATTTGTACATACCATCACTAACTTTACTTAGGTGACAAAGTAAAGTGTCTTGACAAACCTATTTGATTTCCCTAATTCCCTGTGGAGACGATACTCGACTTATCACTTTATTACTTATTCGATTGTGTATACTTGCACACATATCCGCACCCATCTATAGTACTCACAAATAGCGGACATTTCTCCTATGTAATTTCGGTGATTGACCCTGTACTGAGTCTTATATGTTGGTGCCACATAGTTACCGACTATTATCTAATTCGTGATTGTAGCCAGACTGTGTAAAGAGTTCATCAGCACTGGTGTCTGTACACTGAAACTATCTTATAGATATAATGTTATTGACCGTTCAACATGTTGGTAGGTTCAATGAATTCGGGGTTGATGGCGGGCCTGCTGCGAAGGAGTTGATACCAAAGCTTGATGATGCAAAGAAACATATATCATCTCGATTCCATGTAAATTTTCCAGATATCGAAGTAAGAATCATCTTGCATATGATGTAATGATTTTTTTTTTAATATCAAGTTTATGTTAGTTTGATTTGCTCTATGTTTACTTTCATTTCTGATATGGAGACTTGTTTACACAGGTTAGACAATTAGTTTCAACTGCCATCATTTTGAAAGGACTTGGTGCTATTGTATTTGTATTTGGCCATGGATTGGGAGCCTTGTTACTGGTTAGAATTTCATCTCTTTTCAGTTTTTGTTTGATTCGAAATTTCACTTAGCATTTTCTTCTGATTCTGTTTTCATGTCTCTTTTAATTGTCATATCTTTTGCCATAGTTTGTCTACTTGGTGGCTAGCACCGCTTCTCCATGACTTCTACAATTATAGTTCCGATGAGCCAGATACAGTGTTCTGCTGGGAGATTTCTTGCAGGTATTTACAAATGCATACCTAAAGTTGTGTTCCTAGGCATTATGATTCGCAGTGTGTTGCACAATGCGGTGCGTTAGTTTTCTTTACGGGGATGAAGAACTCAATGCCAAAGAGACAACTAAGGAAGAAGGCCCCGAAGCAAAAAGCTACTTAGGTGTAAACGAAGAATTAAATTTTTTGCAATCTCCAGTAGTGGATGTGCAACACCAGATAATACTCTGCAATAGGAATTTTTTTTTTATTCTTAGGTTTGATCAGTCTTTCATTCACTGAAACATTTGAACATTTTTTAATCTCTTGCCCCATGTTTATTTTATATGACGACTTGATTTTGTTTTAAGATGAAGTGGGGTTTAAATCATATTCTTGTATTTCCTTGTTTAGACTTGTAACGTTTCATGCAGCCATTTTGATAGACAATTTGGACTGTTGTTTATAATTTTAAAACACTGATGGGTTTGTTCAATGACCTACTTTGGCAGTTTGTCTTCATTTTCACTTTGTTGATTAGCTCAGGTTAGGGATGGATACGGGATTCGAATTAGACGGGTTCTAACTTATTTTTATTGGGTTGTCTTTTTTTAAAAAAAAAAAGGGTTTGGGTTGAATTTTTTAGAGGATAAGTTTGGGATAGGTTCTGGTTTGGGATTAAAAAAACCCAACTTTAAAATTATTGTAATTATATTTTATATGTTTAGGGATAATTATAATAATATATATCTATATATTTTTTCAATTAAATCTTTATTTTATTGAATAAAGTTAAATTTCTTTTATGTATTGGTAATAGGTCGGGTCGAGTTGGGTTTTATCATAAAAGACAAATCGGGTTTTGGGTCAGGTCGGGTGAAGTCACCCAATGAGGTAGGTGGATTCCATGTCAAGTTCGCGATCTTGTCTGCCACTTTATTGCCTAGCCAGCGCTCTATAACAGAAACGTATTTGCTAATATTGGTTCAATAAGATCACAATGTGAGGAATAAGTGAGGACTGAGGAGGCACCATTCATGCCTCACCTTGTACCAGGAGAGCTAGAACTTTACTATCTGTGTCTACAATGGCAGCCCTTATTCCCAGTTCTCATGTAATGCGTAAACCCTCGTAAACACCCCACAGTTCTGCATCTAGGACAAAGTATTTCTTATTACCTTTCGTGTATCCCATGATCCAGCGGCCGTCTGAATTTCGAATCACTCCATCAAAAGCTGCTACACTCGTGCTTGTTTTCCGGCTCCATCCGAATTGATCTTGTACCATTCCATCGGCGGTGGGTTCCATTCGATCATACTGTTGACAGATTCCATTTTATTTCTTTATTTTCCTCCGATTGCATTAATATATATTAACTTGTATATAAACATTGTCCATTATGGGTCAATATTGAACTTAGCTCAATTGTTAGACGTGCCTTAACCTTCTATACGTTGAATCTCCATTTTTCATTGCTATTTATTTCTTTATTTTTCATCAATGAGATGATGACACAACATCATCCTATCAATGAATTAAATTTACTGAATTATTTCTAATCAAAAATTAAGATCAAAATGATAAAATACTAAAATGTATAAGTAAATATAACTAAATTTACTGTTATACAAATTTACTTAATTATCATGTCAATAGTTTCGTTAACAGTTAGCAGACGGTGACTTCATTGACACCAATTTGATAGTTTAGTGACTTAATTGATAATTTTTCTCAATGATCAAATATAATCAAGCCTATATCTTAATGACTTTTGGATTATTACCCAAATTCTTTTTACACATGTCAATCGAAACAAAATTAACTCAAACTCCATATAGCCTCATTTGAATAAGTAAATAATTTGTATTCCATTTAATTGGATTTAAATATAAAATAATTTAAAATCAAATCCATTTAGAATTCAATAATTCAAACAATAAAAAAAATCATTTAAATTCCAGTTGACTACTCAATTGCCATTGACGCCATTCTCATAAATACCTCCCTGGCTCCCCTATTTATTTGTTGTTTGGTCGACATGGAATTAATTATTAAATGAAATACATCCAAAGTCAAACCGATATATATATATATATATATATTCAAACAAAAAGTTAGATTCATAAATATTAAATATAATAAATAATCCACATAACAAAGAGTGAGCGACTAAAATCTTGAGAATGCCCCCAAAAAAAAATTAAATTCAATCTAAAATTATTAAAATTAAAAATGATAAGAATTGCCTAATAAAGTAATTTAAATGTTTAATATTTTTTGGATTGAAATAGAAAATATTAATAATAAAAATGAAACAAGTGATATTGAATGAGATTTCGATGTGCATTAATTATATGGCATGCTTGATTTGGGTGAGTTATCTGAACGCAGGCCAGTGGGTAATAAAGTAATAAGCCAGGTTCATCTTTTCTCAATTAATGGGAACAAAATTGAATAAAGAAGTGAGGCATGACACTTTAGTATTGGGAATCATAACAAACGTGTGAAGCAACTCCTCATTTTCAATTTGATTTCTTCACATACTTTCTATAGGGCAAACTTCATATATAGTCATCAATCTATTACTATTTCTTTTTTATTCCAGTCCCTGAGTTAACTTTCTTT